>NC_071326.1:57463940-58142910 GCF_943734725.1 Anopheles marshallii
TCAATTTAATACACCCCTTTTTGTTGAAAAAGTAACTATTACATGACGATAATACATTACAATCATTACAACAGCTCAGTTTAAAAAAAGAATTATGTTACATACCATGTCTTATTATTTCATTTCCAGTCTCTTTTTCTTCACGATTCCTAAAAATAATTCATTTAAGCTCATTTAAGCTTTCATAAAGCTCTAACGTGGCTTAATCTACAAAAGTGCTTACAATTTGTCCAGAGATACTTTTGTATGGTTCTCTATCAATAGTTTTGCATGACATATTCTTCATTCGTTGTATATTTATAGCCTATGGCTCTACTACCATACTTGAGATTACCCTTTACAGGAAAATTATATCTACATATGTCCAAGGCTTACCAATAGGGCCTTGACCGTTCATCTGGAATAAAAAAAGAAAATAAAATCTGCCCGATTGTCTTTATAGCAACATCGCTATTTTAAAATATTTGGTAATTATTACAAATACAATGATGTCATATATTCAAATGATTACTAAGAAAATTTTGAAAAATGTGTCTAAATTACACACTCTGAAATAACATCAAAAATTTTGTCTGAGCAGCTGAACTACCAGAAAGATATTTCACACTATGCTGCCGTATATCAGCAACAATAACGACCACCTGGCGTGTTATTTAAAAACAAACGGTACCCATTTGCACCTGAACTGATTCTGTAACAAATAACATTACTTCCCAGAGAACATAAGCAAACGTGGGTGAATATGAACGAACAGATTTATGCCAGTACCATGACTAATTATTGCTAGAAAGCATACATATTCACATAACGAACGTTCACTCCCTTTGAAATGCTCCTACTGCATACGAGCATACAAGACAGAAGTCGACGTTTTTTTCATAATCAAAATTGTGGTGGTTTATTCTATTTTCTCAAAACGAATGCTCATCCACCGATGCAACATGGAAAAAGAAATAAAGGGTTTCAAAATGTGCACCGTTCAACATTCTATCGACAGCGTCTGGGTGTGTGTAACTTACCAGAACGCGTGGAAAAACAGACACGCGCGCAATTATCCGAATCATGTGTAGAGAAATTGATTTTTTTTACTTCCGTTCCTTTGCGTTCAATGATTCGATTCTATAGACATTGTACGACTCCTAAAACTCTCAACCAAAGCTAGTAACATGCACATGGGGTTGCTTGTTAACTTCTTCACTGAAGTGTTAAAAATGCTACCTCAACATAAAACTTTGATGAATGAAACGAAACGAATGAAACGAAAAGCTTCAGGTTATTACACACCGCAGCCTATCATCCTATTAAGAATCATAAGAATAATCACACAGGTTAATAACGTTTGGCATTGGAAACCTTCATCAGCTATAGAGTTACATACAGCTTTATGAACACCGATCGACCAATCCGACCAATAACGGAGGCCAACTATATTCTTTCTACACTGCTCAAAACTTTATGGATGGAATTCGCCATCAGCATCATGCTACTTTAACCAAGGACACAACATGACTGCCGCATGTATTGGTAGCAGCGAATCCATGACCAAATTTGCATCTATACCATGCTGCTGCTTGATCGAATTAATTTTTGAAATCCATATAATAAAGCTTAATGTCACAGCAGCGCAAGAGCCATTCGAAGCGAATGTGTCGAAATGATATTTCCATTGGCAGTACTACGAACACATTTCGAACAGCTTTCTTCGTGCATCATTCCAAAGAGGTCATTACACCTTGACCTACTACAACTAATGTTTTCGTGCATGTGATGGGCACAACCGAGCAAAACATGGCAGCAAACATGTAAAATTGCTTCTTTTCTCCGTTGTTCCTTCTCCGGCCGGAATCAAATCAGTCTGTAGACAAAACGGTCCCTCTAGCTTTAGAGTTCACACTTTTCCAACACGAACATTCCACGGCCATGTTGTCTGACCATGTTAGCGATGGTGTGCCTTGGAAAAGTGATTGTAGGAAAAATCACCCCTGTGGCTGAAGAACTCTTCCAAGCACATGACTATTGATTTTTTGATACTTTATTCCAACGTGTGGTAATGATTGGACTCCTTTTATTCTCAACCCAGACAGGTATTGATTATTTTTTTTAGCCTATCTAATATTTACTTGTGTCTTATAATTGATGTATAACTTTGTAAACAGAGGCTAAAAATCATGTAGATTTTTGCTAATACAGCTTCGTAGTTTTTTTTTTTTTCAAACAAGACATTAATTCACATTTTCAAATGGAGGCTGTGAATCTTAAAACCGACCTGTGTTGGGTTCAAATCTCCGTACACAGGAGTAGCATGGGTAAATATGTTACATTTACAAGAAATAGTAAAGAAGCGTAACAGTAGCTTCAAAACCCACGATAGAAATGAATGACCAAAGAAGAAGAAAAAGACATTTCATACACAAATAAAACGACGTAACTGCATAGTCCATTGAGTATTCAATTGCATTTTAAAGCTGGCGCCGCTATTATAAATATAATGAAATGCTCGTAAATTATCAAAAGCACATATGTACACCAGAACAACACAGCGTGAAAATATTGTGACAGAATTAAGTTCCATTCCTAACCACAATCCACAAGCAGAAATATAACAACGTTTAAATCAATCTCTCACGATCGATCTATGATTCAACACACCAAACAACGACCCAAGGGTGGAAGAAACGATACAACACTCCCGTAAAAGAAGTTGTATCTCCCAATAAACTAAGCTTGCCGGATGCATTTCTATAATATCTATCCCGCTGTATCTATCTGTTCGGGTTGGCTGTTCGGATAAACAGTAGCCACCGTTTGAGGCTTGAAGCAAAGTCCAAACCGATTGAACCATGAAATTTGTTACAGATCATTGCTTCACTTTCTCTATTTTCCCCCCGATCATCTGATCGGGGAGGGGAGGGGAGGGGGGCGGGGGGGGGGGTTACTATTGTCCCATCCAAGCCAATCGTTGAATCGCATGCCAATCCGAGCGTGCAGTTTCAACCCGATCAGAATCACTCTAATTTAATACCACACCTAGGGCACCCCGGCATGCCGACTACCACTGGCTACAGGGACACGGGATTGACCTGCGCCGACATCGTTTCCGGATTAGACCGGCATAAAAATAGCTCCGGATTGGACGCTGATCGTCCGTTGGATTGCAAACACATACATAGAGCGTTGTATTTTTACGTAAATCAGCCGTGAGCATAATTTTGTTTTGATTTTTACTTTTCAAAGCCTGTCTTCCAGGTAATATATGGGAAAAACAAAAGCATAACTTAGTCCGAACAACCTGCGCTCGTCGTGACAGCTTTTATTTCGAAACATCACTAGTAAAAATAACTGTAGAATATCAACACACACATACACACAATACGGGTTTGTGCGTTGCTTTCCGATGGTTGTTCTCATAGAAATGATCGTAGAAGCTGTCATCTTGTCTTCAAATTTGGAGACAGTCGCCACTTTACTGACCTTTGCTTAACAAACACAGTTGTATGAAAAATTATACGACAAAATACGAATGTATCCAAGGATAAACGCTCTTTGCGCCTGCCTATGCCGAATAGACCGAAACCAACAAAAATCGTTTGAAAACGTAAGCCGGTCCTAGAGATCACTAAAAACGTTGTTTACTTTCACAGTCCCGTGATGCACTGTTGCAAAGGAACATTAGACGCTATTTTTAATTTCACACTTAAGTTTTCTGGCTGGATGATTGCGTTCGCATACAGGTTTCGCACCGGCTGTATATGTTTAACAGAATCGATATTTTTAATCTACGCCAGAAGAAATATTTATGGTCTATGTTTTGCACTGTTTATAAATCAGAGTGTGCTAAAACATCGACCCATACCTCCGTGTAACACCGCTCTTGGAAACATAATTGTTTACTGCCGTATAGTTTTTTTTCCTTCAGAGCGAATTGTAGCATCTTTCAAAATTATAGTCTCTACTTTAAGTAATAAAAGATGTATTATAGATTTCAACACTTTAAACTTAGTTCATACGTGTCCATCAATGATGTTCCGCAATACTAATGCTCATTTATCACCATAGTGGAACATGTTGTTACAATCGTGCAGCTACGTATGCTTTCAAAGAAGTCCATCTGTTAGTCCCCATCGCTCACCAATGTTACCCTAGAACAAAATCCACACATAGGCGTGTACTGCCTTCACAATCCCTGAGGGTAAAATTAACACGATTATCTTTATTTCCGTTTCTTCCCTTGTGCGATATGCCGGTGCGAAGTGTCATGATCATCCTGCGCACCGCTGTAGGGTAAGATCCATCTGTCCCAGTTTCCTATTGGTCGATCTCTTATACGATCCTTCACCAACTGAACCGTAGCGACATGTGTTTTACCAACGCATGACCCGTCTCGTCCTCTGCACAGCCCATGGTGGATGAACATGTTCAGCAATGATGAAGATGAATGCACATGCATCCTGTTCCTTTCTATCGAAAATGTGCTGCACTCCATTTAGGCAGGCGTTTAAAGTATCCGGTCCCAAACGGTAATTCAACTCCAACAGCTGCCATAACTTAAAACCCAGCGGATGTAAAGACATCCTCGAGGAAATATGAACCTATGCACAGAAACGCATAACATCACGTTGAAAGACGTTGCTAATTTCACATTACTGCAAAAAAAACAAGACTTACATGTAAAAGTAACGAGTGAAATAACGAATGTAAGTTCTTCAAGACCCAAACTTCAAAAAAGTTCCGTGGGAAAATCGATTCGCTGGTAGTGCGCTAATCGACATCCCACACATGCCCTAGAGGAGCCGTAGCGCTTAAATACAACAGCAGCACCTAACTATTAAAGCCAGCTGAGTAACCTAGTTGGGGATCACACAAGGCTTGATGGTAGCGACCGCTTTCCGCCTTTGGTTGCAGCAGTACACGGGAATTGGAGTCGATGTCTAAAATCGCAAGCTATTTTCCGCGCTTTCGCTAACTATTCAGTTGCATAATTATGATGCCGAAGCGTTACGCGATATCTTAACCGATACATCTAACCCCCACAAAGAAAACCAACCTCAGGACCGGTGACTAGTGATGCGCGAGTCACTACATCGTCGGCACAACACAACCGACTTGCAATTCGATTTTTACTGCTCGGTAACATGCTAAGTCATTTTCAAGCAATGAACGGCACCTAGCAAGTGTCTGCAGAGTCACGTGAAACTATATTTCTGCTTGCTATAAACCCGATTTGATCTTAAAATAAGGCATCCATATTAATTCCCATCCCTGATTGCACTGCCATTGGTGCAATTACCAATAGTACAAATACAGTACCATACATCCGTATATCACAGAGTTAAAGAGTTCGATAAAACATACCATCATTCATTGATGCATCTGCAAAAGAAAATCGTTGCACATCATTAACACCTTCACGCCTCAGGTGGTTTGTTTGTTTGAAACTTTTTCCTAAAGCAAGATCGCATCGTTTACTATTTTTAGTACTTCTTTTTACGAAAACCGCACGGAACCCATAGCTGGTAAACATTATACAAAAGAATATTTACTCGACAATCAACCGAGAATGGAAAACGAACTGCCGTTTTAGTTTATAGATGAGCTTAAGATTTTTTTCTGATGAACTGGCCACTCCGCCGACTCCGGAACGACCACGTCATAAAAGTCCATGTAAGGCCGTTTTATTTCAGATACAGTAAAATGGATATGGTCCAATAGAGCGATCATTTAAGGGCGAAAGAAATACGCATACATTAGCCCAACTATCATTCCGCTTTGGGCCTCTCCAAGGGGCATGATCCGCCACTGCTCAAAGGATTCATGACTCTTTTGAGAGTCGATTCATCGAATGATTCCTCACTAAAGATTCATATGAATACCTCTTCTCAAAAGATTGATTGAGCACAAAACTAAACAATAGCCTTCCCGAATCTCCTGTTTCGAACAGCGATATCAGCGATAAAGGAAACCTGAAAAGCACCTGTAATAGTCACTATAGTTTCACACTACTCCACCGCACATCACAATCAGAGCACATCCACGCAAGTGATCATTTTGCTTTATCGAACACCATTTGCAAACAAAAGCTGTACGAAAGCTGTGCCGAAAGTCAAGTGCAGTCTATGGATGATCATGAAAAATTCATCACGAAGCATTTCTCCCTTGCTGCCCGATCGGTATAATATCCACAATCTCTTGCCATCACTTGCACGTGTTGTCATATTTTGCTTCTATTTTCACAGGGAAGTTGCAGTTTAACATTCACAATTAAACCGAACTACTTATGCTACATTTGGATTTTCTTAGGTATGCAATATGTCATCTGCCAGTCATCTGACGTTATGGACCGGAAATTGGAGAAAGTAAAGTTGAATTTGTGAAAGAGGCTTATACATTTATCAGAAAAAGTTCAAACTAACATTGTCAAATGGATTGATGCTTAATGTAAAGTGTAAAATTATAACAAATAAAAAATAAATTATGGTATATTTGTTAGAATACTTTCCCTACAAAGAATAATTTAGATCAACGTAAAACAATAGTGACACGAATAACACATATATTACAGCAAAAAGTAGGTTTTGTAGTAGTTGATGCCTGGACAGTAAATAAACAACATTTAGACAAAACAGAACTGAAAGACATTACGAAAGCGAAGAAACGTCCGTAGTTGTTGAAAAGTATAAACCCAATAAAAAACGTTCGCCTTACTTTTCTGCCAACCGGGTCACATGACACGTTTCAGTGGAGTTCGGTTCATAGAAACTCATACCACGGAAACGCACAGTGCTCAAACAGCTGATTATCTTCAGCTTAACGACTGAGGACGGGTAAATGAATGTAAGATGTATGAAAAAATAACAATCGTTTTCCCAAATGACCTATATATACAGCGGCACAAAAGTCACACAAATAATCACTTCAAAATGAATATAAATCTTATTACAGTCTAGTAGCATTACTGTTTAATTTGCCATGAGAAAATTTAAACAGTGCAAAAAATAAATACCAAAAGCATTTTTAACTGGGAGAGGTTTAAAAATGGTTTAAAGCGTGTTTTTCATGATTTTAAAATTTCACAAAATAATGAATTCCACTCTGGCCGAGACAATGTAAAAGGTACACACGGACAGAGACCTCTTGAGAATAATTTACCACTTACATTTAGTATCTTTGAGCGGTTATCTTAACACTTCACCATACATCACCACATACACCGCACGCATGATGCTTGAGCAAAACAAGCACGCCCTTCGTAGCCTTCAGTGTACCTACCTAAAGAAAACCCTTTTCTGTCTCGCAGACAGGAAGTTTGTCATTATTCCTGTTTAAAAAAATCTACCACCATGTCTACAATGTACCTCTAAAGGAAGTGAACCTCCTCCTTTCTAGCCTTCGTTTCGATTTTCAAACCCAACTAATTGGTAATTGTTCTAGCACAAACTTTCAGCCGAACAAGGGCCCTTGTATGAGTTTTCTCAACGAATTTCGGTCTTTTCCGAGTAGGATTTTTAAACTTTTGAGGCGATTACTAAAACAAGTATTTCCTATACTCTGTACAATTACGCATGTTTCCAGTTTTGCCCAAATGGTGCAGCACTCATCATTTAATTTAATTATTAAATTTGGATTGATTAAGAGCGTGGACATATTAAGTGTGGATTATTAAGAGACGATGTGACAGTGCTGTTATAAATGGCCAAAGTACACACATGCGATAGTACGTGATTTTTCAATAAACATACTCGACAAATGCCGCAAATACGTAACGACCAAGAAAGACGACGTGTTTCGTTACATGGCACATGTCTTGTTTGTGCTTTTAGAGACAGTGCTTTGCAACAGAAAGAAAGGGAACTGGTACAATACGCTGCTTTCGTGAGATTCCGTACTCACCAAGGAGTGTACATTAGGGCCTAGTGAAATAAACATTTCATTGTTTCAAGTGTTGCAACATACTTTTGAAATATTATCATCAAACTGAATGTTTGTCCAGTACGTATAAGGTGCGCAAATAGTTTTTTTTAAATTTTGTCCATTTTTGGAAAATATATTCACCTCCTCGCTATTAATGGCTTTTAACCGTCCATTGAAGCAACCCAAACCATCAAACCATTTTTCGATCTCTCGTATTACTCTAACTGTTGGTCACTCAGATCATATGCCATCGAACGGAATAGGTGATTTTCTGAAACTGAAATACTCGAGAGTTGGTACTGAAAAATGGCGAGCAAAAAGGGTACCAGCTTCATATACACTGGTATACACTGGTTTGAAAACAATTGTCATGTTATAGAATCACTGACTATCGTACAGTGTTTGAGGTAAAATTATTAGATGGTTTCGATATTATTCTCCATTTCATTCGTCCAATTTCAATAACTGTTAGTACTTTATCGCGATCTGTCCCATTGTCTTTCAATGCTTTGGGTCTCCTTACAACAAGACAGTCGGTATCGTCGAAATCACCGTGTTTAACACTACGTTTACGAGTGTTTCTCAAATGCTTATCTCTACAAGCACCCGCCAAATAGTCGGGTGGATGAAAATACGTAATTTCTTTAAACGTCAATTTGTTTTGTTTTCTCTAGAAAAATTGCTAGCGATTGCTGTTATTTTTGCATCCACACATGGACCAAATGTCTCTTCGATAAAAACATTTGGACTGCTGAACTGTTTGAGTTTCGAAGTTTTCTCGAACATAATTTGCTTAGCTATTTTGTTGGTTTGTGAAATCGCTGGCTACATAATTCGCTTTATATCTCTTACAAATAATCTCCAGAGACGTCTTAGAATTTTTCTTACTTAGAATTTATTATTGGCATAGAGTGTAAAAAAAATGTTACACAAAAGGCAAATCACAGTTATTGTTTATATAACCACGACCCATCAATTTGACGGGTTGCATAGTACCAAGGTATACCACAAGTAAATTTAAATTACGTAGAAGTTTACGAAAAAGTAGAAGCTTACGATTTAAAAAATCCTAGAAAAAATGCTACGGTTTTTACGTGTTTCGCTTCAAAGTATGAAATCCTTCAAATTGGCGCGTCCCGCAAACATAGTGTTGAAGTGAAAGAACCACTTCAGTCACATTGTTTCACTGAGAGAAGCATCCCTGTAGATATTTACTATTTGTTGATAAACATAAGATACATACGGTTTAAATTAAAATGAAAAAAGGTAATACTTAAGATAAATGATAATTGTTAAACGTGAAATCACTCAATGTGAAATCCAGAAGTGTATAATATAATGGTTAAACAGCAAATGTGTTAATGCAATTTGTTTACCATATTATCCAACTCGATTTATGATGTTTTGGAAACGATTTTCATTTATTCAATATTTTTTCATGTTCATGTCACCTTACAAAGAGGGTATTTACAAAAAGAGAAACTGTTTAAACTATGACAAATCTCATTTTGTGACAGAATTTTCTCGCACATGCACCGTCACATGATAATATTGCCACCCATTCGTCCTATTTTTATTCCATTCCAAATGGCTTACCGGTATGTAATAAAACATCGTTGTTTTCCGGTAACCATATCCAACCGTACACAAACACACACAACTGTTTAATCAACCGTCCGTACATAAAACATACTACCATAGCCTACAAGCAAAAGACAAACACAAAACCTTCAAGGCAAGGTTTCCTCCAAAAAGAACACACCAGTTCCAACGAAACAGTACGCATGAAACGAAACAATGTGTATGTACGAGGCAGAGCCCACCACCATTTGCTACTTGATGGTGAATGGAACGAAACGTGCTAATGCATGCACACGGCGATCGATGGCTAACATCCTCCCGCACACGTCCGATTACCTCCACATATCGATGATTTTCTCACATATATTTTAAAACTAAAGTCCACCCTTCTGTTCTTTTCATTCTTTTCTTGACCACTCATTCGAATGATTCATGTAACTTGCGCAGCGAAACACTTTACAAGCCCACCTGATGAGATAGATGGGTTACTTTGCAATAACCAGAACCAATACTAGCACAGCTGCTAGAAGTAGTGGCAGAAATACGATCTTTTGATAGCAAACCGTCTTTCACATTCGTTTACATTATTACTTCCAACTCCGGGCCAATTGCACACGGATGCTTATCATTATAACCAATTTGATCTCGCATGTGTGTAATGATGGGCATTTTTAATGGATTTCAAATATATTACAACCACTTGCTACCGGAATCTGTTTTCTCCCTAAATTTGTATTTTGACCATGCTTTTCTCAATTTTGGAAGGTTCAATAATTCACTGGTCTTCCACATCCATCGACGGGATGGATACGGGGTATGCATCGGGTCAAGCGGTCTATGCGAATGAAAAACCGTACCTAATCGCTACGAATCATCCCTGAATTGAAGTGTCTGTTCCCATTTCCACATTTTCGAAAAATAGAACACCAGATACCAGTGTAAATGCAGGACGTACAGTTCAATGTATCATCACCGGAACTAAAAATGTGTATTGCATCGAAAACGAAAGAACGTATTTCGCTTTCAGCACAATAAGAGACAAACAAATATTTTGCACAGCGACACTACATGTAAACCTACCCATGTTGAAACAATTTCTCCAATTGTATTCTTCTGGATGGAGTAGAATACACATGCGCCGTCGCACATCATTATTTACTGTTTCTAAAGCACAAAGCGCCTGCTTTCTTCTGAATGTACCGCGCATTTAATACATTTCTGTTTTGTTTGCCTTATTCCTGCTTGTTTTTGGCAGATATCTCAACAGATGAAGCTGTAGTGTTTATGTTTGCTCAAGATGTTACTCATCTAGCCTCATCTACTAGGATCTATCGATCAACAAAAATAGAAAACAAAGAAAATTCTATTCTCCATCGATATTGCTCTTGAAACTCGTTCAAAAACGTTTTGAGATCAATGATCCACTCTAACCCTCAAGAGATGGTACTAGTGTGCTCTCGGATTAGACCAAGTTCTTTGTGGATTGCTTACGAACCAAGCCCTTCGCATTTTCCTCATTTTCAAAGATGTATACAGTGTGGATTTCTTTAAATAAAATTATTTAATTTTGTTCGGTAAGATTGTTTTACATTCCTTTAACATCCATCCACCGTTACTATTGCACAATCGAATCTCCGCTCTCAATCGAAAACTCATCACCGTAAGCAATACTTTCCTAAGTCGTTTCGGCAGTACACCCTGTTCAATGCAGAGGGGAAATGTGCGTGTGCTATTTGCATGCTTCAACACCACCGGCTCTGTCATTTACTGTTATATCGCAACTGGGTGATCCGGCTGAAAATGCGATCGTACGATTTGTAGCTTACCGCAGAAAATCAACAACTACATATTACTAAGAAAGCCAGATCTTGGCGGGCACAGCAGCATATCGTCCATCCCTCGGGTTACATGACGAAACGATTAGGTTCATTTTACACCAGATTCACATTTGAGCGAGCAAAAAATAACACACAGCCTCCTGCGCCTTCGACTACTTTGCCACAACCGTTGGTGGATGCGACTCCAAAACCGGTTCACCATGGCGGTCAAAGCAATCGTACAATGGTGTGTACGGTTGCTTTTGGGGTTTCCCCCGCCTCGAGAAGTGACGGGTCCGTGACTATTGAGAAGGGTCCGAAGACGCCGTCGTCCATCAGGCACATAGAAGAAGCTGGTGGTACGAAAATATAAGGTAAATGCAAGCTACGGCTGCTGCTCGGCCGGTCATAAAAGTGGAATGAACGGGGACTGGAACCATCCGGTCGGGAGAAACAACCGTGCACGAGCGAATGAAAGAGCTTGAGACCATTCGCCAGCCAGTAAGACGGACGAGTGTGAACAAAACGGCACACGTTGGATGAGGATTCGAGAACGGGGCCGAGTGGTGGGTACGGTGGAAAACGGGCCAGAAGAAAAACTTGTTTCGCCACAAGGCGGTGTACCGCCAGAGAAGCCTACCTTGAATGAAGAGACCGAAGATATGTGCGTCGAAGTTACTTTGCAGACGAATTCCAGGCGAAGCAGGTTGTGTGTGCAGGGAGGGTTCTGTTCAGGTGGGTCGGCGATGAACACGCGATGAGCAGGAATTTCAAAGGTGAGCTTGGGTTCACCCTCTGCTGCTATGATGTGATGTGATCGTGAGGCTTTTTGTTGCTGGTCTGCTTTGGCTGCGACGTGTGTTTGCGTTGCGAATGCTACTTCTCGCTCGGTGATGACTTTTGCCTTTCGACGGTTTGGATGAGCTTTAAATTGTGCAGCCGCGGAGAGATATCCTCGAGATTTATCCAACGCGCACCGATCCCACCTTGTTGCAACGTGAATGCTTGCTCACTTTCTATTTTTCGTTCCCGGTGTTGACGCAACTGCTTCTTTCTAGCATTACGGTTTTTGGAGGTATGACTTATAAAATATTAAATAAAAAAAAAAACACTACTTGCTAAGACGTTTCTCTTAAAAGACACTCGTCGTACGGTACAAATAAACAAAACTATTCACTGTTGAACGAATACACAAACTTTTTGTTTAAAAGAGACAGGTTACACGACAAACAACATTTTAGCACTGCTGAAATGAAAAAAAATAGCACCTTCTCAATAGAGCTGCTGCTTCCGCTTCCGCGGCATCGAAAACAATGATCATTTCCACTGGGAAATAGTAATACGAGGTAAAACACCCAGCCAAGTTTGGCTTCTTGCTCAATCGATGGCCACCATTTCTTACCAAAACGGATCGCACTATTTAAGGCATTCAGATCGAACATTCAATGTCGTCACAAGAGCCACACGCAAAATATCTACTTCGCATGGTTCGGAAACAAACTGTAACACAGCAACACTTCAATGCACTCGAGCTTTTTTCTCTGCTTCCATTTTCCACCACTCACACTCCACAGAATGCACTTTATACGCCTTCTGTTTCCGAGGGTATGCATGTGTGTGACACCTGTGCATTGTGTCATTGCGATTCGAGGTGCAGCACAAATACCGTTGCTTTTACCAAAACCAATTGTAAAGACATTCTACCTTGGCTACTTCAGAACGAAACGCGTTTCTCTCTGCACTTTCCGTCCAACACTTCCGTCGACGAGGTTGAGCGTGAAAGCAACACCGCAAAACGCGCGATGCTCGCTGAAAGTAAATAGAAAATATAATCACGAGTTTCGTTTATCCGGGTATACATTTTAGCCATGTGCAGATTTAAGTTCCCATTGTGCTGGGTTGCGATCCCAAACGGGCGAAAATTCCCATACAGCATACGAGTTTTTGACAGTTTTCGCTGGCAACGCTGCTGCACCCAGCTAACAAACTATTTATAATGATAATGTTCTTATGCGGCACAAATAAGTCTCCAGAGGGAATTTACATTGCTTGTGAAATTTCAAGAGGAAATTTACTTTTTTTGTATATTTCAACTTCATGTAAGCCTACCATAAAACGCATTTGATAAAATGAGTATGATTTGATTGTTTGCTTCAACAGATAAACAGAGATGCAATTTAAAAAATGAAATAACTTCATTCAAATTAATTAATAATTTCATTGAAATGAAAGGAACGTTGGCAATCATACTTGGGTTTGGTACTAGAGTGCAGATCTAAACGTTTATGTATTGCGATTGTTGACATAGTCGTTTGCAATATGGTATCTTTTAAAAACCCCGTAGGTAGGACCAAACAGTACACACATTAAATGTTTTCAACGGCAACTGTCAAATAGTGAGAAGTACAACGCGATCTCATGTAAAAAACAGTTTTCAGGTAGTGAGGAATAGAGCGCGACCGCACGTAAAAATAGTTCACTGTGCAAGTGAATGTATGTAAGCTGAGACACAAACCAGTTCTAAAATCAAGTCAGCAGTCTTCCTCTTTTCGATTCTTGATTAATTTTTAGTACACGTTCGTGTTGTTGGTTGCATAAAAATGGGCGTAGAAATTTTGCTGTAGAAAATTGCTGTATGAGCCGCAATTTCAATAGCAAATGTTTGCCTTTTTACCGCAAACCGGGCACAGCTCAAGCTATCGGCACTTATGTAGGGACATGCACTGTAGTGTGGGGAGTAAACTGTGATAGTTGATTTATTAGACTGGGTCAAACCAGGAAACCGATTTTCCATGATTTGGGTGAATTGTACAGGATTATTTTTCAGGATATAAATAAGTTTAAGGCCCCCAAATAAATTGTAAATAATTTTAGAAGCTAGTGCTTAAATTTTCATAACGGCCAAAGGGTTAAACGTATACTCTACGACCGGATGAATTTAAACCCGATGAAATAATGACTTGCAGCAACAACAGGATGTATGTATCAGCAACCAACTGATTCTATCTTCGAACTTTGCTAACTTACTTTTCTCAGTACTACAGTTTTTAAAAATGAGAAAATATTATTAAAATGACCAAACAAAGGCAATGAAGTTATGAAAGTAACTATCGCAATCGATGTTATTACAGTTTTGAAATGGAGAAGTTGTGCTCCCCTTGCAGGTCGTAGATATAAAGGTATAAATTTGGTCATTGACACAACGGTTCATTAAATTTAAATACTCATATGATGATACTGATAAGTGTTGGATATCAAAGTAAGCGTTGGTACAATCATGTATAAAAGTGGGACCACGAGCAAGATAGGTTCATTCTTGCTCATACTATTGAAGAATAAAGCAATAATTTTCAGAAGCCTACGGACACAACAATAAGACCCACCTCTTACTTCGACAAAAGGAAGAGGATCGAATTTATCTATATTGTTGGTGTCACACAAAAGCCAAAAGCCAAAATCAGAGAAATAAGGTTTCATCCCTTTAGTACATAACCTACTCTAACCTACAGCATAATGGTGCAGTCCACTTTGTAAACGCCCATTTTGGGATTTTTTGGCTTTTTCTTGATCTACACTTTATGAATTCGACAACTTTCAGATTTTTCGTTTTTCTAGTGATTGTCATCTCTTTCTTTTTCTGAATGTTTAGTTTTAAATTTTTTCATAGTTTAGTTTAATATTAATTGCAAAATACAACATTAAGAAAATTAATTACATTTATTACAAGCGTATTATTGTGAAAAACATAATTTTTTATTTTCACTATTTAAGATTCATAATCATTAATCACTCTTATTTTTAGATGTTTTTAACATTTTTGCATAGTTCAAACTATCGAATCTTTCCACAAAAGAGTTATATTATTAATCATCTGCAGTACCTGTTGAAAGTTATGTCTGCTTTGTAGTTCAATTTCATTATTTATATAATTATTTATCCATAGAATGCCAATTTTAGCATTCAGGAAAATAAGACAAAAACATTTGCATGTCCTTGATCAACATCATGCTCAACACCCTCAGACTTTAACCGTGCCTGGTGAATCCGGTGTAAATAATGACCAAGCTAATGAGCAGGGCAAAATGTTTGGCTTGATTTCTCCACAAAAAAAAGAATGTCTGTCCTTTTTATGTTTTGACCCTTGTAACCGGAACTTCCGCTCAAGATTGGAAGGAAAAAGGTGATCAGGAAATCAGGTGAAGTACTTTAGCCAACCTTAGCAGCATTTAAAGGTTTCTTTTCAATTGCTCGATCTGGAGCTATTTCCTTTCAGAAGAATACTTTTGGATATAAAGTATCATGAACAAGGATATGCTGAAAGCCATGCAGAGTGTTCTACAATATTATTTTTTGTATATGTGTATATGAGGTCTTCTTTTAATGATTTGCAAATGTTCTCTTAAATTGTTAAATTCTTGTCCCTAAAAATCCAGATCCATTTTTTTTCTGTTACACCAGACGCATTTAAAAAAAAATAAGAATAACGCATAGTTAAATAATAAATATTGAAGATTGACTTCAACGTAACCTGATTTAAATAAAGAAAATCAAAAATGTCATTTAAACATTTTACTTAGATACAACAAAGCATTAAGACAACATTTTATAGACATATAGAAAAATTAAATTCGCAAATAAGATATGCACTATCATCTATTTCGTAACAAATATTTATCTATATCAATTACGAAAACCAACTGGAAGATAGGTTCTCCATCTGATACTAAAGCAACGAATGATCGAGGAATAAAATCCCTAGAATCTCTGCAAAGATACCTTATGTTGTTACAAACTTTATGTTGATGGATTCCGTAATAATATATTGATAAATTGATTACGATTGAAATCTAAAGCTAGGTTAACGTCTGCTAAATTGAAATTATCAACCACTATCTATGCTTGGTGGCAGGCTTATACTATTGTTAACCAATTGATGTTGTACATATTATTGGTATCCATTTTCAGTCATACCGTTAGTGTCTCATAGGATGCAACGAAATTCACCTCGATCCCAGGTGCTTCATTCAGCTCGTGCAGTTTCCATCTAGCCAATATCCAACAAGTCAGATTCATAATCGAAACGCTGTTACGAACGAAGCACGTACTCGTCTTACGATCAAACACCCCGAGGAAATCAAGGTCGGAATGGAGCTAATTGAATTGTTCACGTCCTGTTCCTTTTTCGCTTTGTGCGGTCGAGGAAAGGATCTTCTGAAACACATAGTTCTAGCAGATAGTATACCTTCTCAAGAAACACGAGTTCACAACGTAGCGGATATTGAAAATGATTATTTTTACGAGGAAATCAGAAAGGTAGACTTTCTGATAAAAACTCTTTAAATATATCTTTCAACTATTTATATTGATGAGGTTATATCATATTTTTCCATATTGCAATATATTGTTTTACAGGCGCGGAATCTACTTTAACGAACCGTTACAATATTTTAAGAAACTTGTATACAATTTTGCACAAGATTTTACACATTCACAAGATTCTTCTTCTTTTGCGTGTAACGTTTATACAAAACAATCAAATATTATCACATCATGGACCCGTTTGGATATAATAAGTACGCTGCATTCTAAAATCCTCCTAGGCAGTCTGTTAGCATGAAAAACCAACTGCGCGTAATTTCGACTATAAAACTAACAAAAAGTATAAAATGGTAAACGACCTCTGGCGACATTCACATTTCCGGCTTTGGGGGGTTCGCTCACATGAGTGACTTTTTGGTAGTTTCCTTGGCTATTACCAGAAGACTTGGACACATTGGCTACCATTCTAACATCCGTTGGCTGTGTCTCTCCGGGGTCGTATTTCAAATGGCAACTTTTTTGGCAACCATTCTTCTCAACCTTTTACGGATGAATGCTTTTAAAATTTTGTCTTTAATTACGACAAATACGTTTGGCGCCTTGTCAACATCAATATTCTTGACGCACTTGTTCTTACATTGAATAACTTTCTTCTATTCTTCGCTCTGTTCCATTATAGTTCGTGTTAGAAAATATGCGAACTGGATGCATGCGAAGCAGGCTTGTATAAATATGATTCGTAGTATATTCAGTCAGTTGTGTAAACCGTAGGCTAAGAATGGAAGTATGTTTTAATAATCTTACAATAGTTACAATGTGTATAACCAAAACCAATGAGATTCATGTGAAGAACAGTACGAGTTTAATACCACTGTTACTTTTGTAGTTTATTTATAATCCTATAATAATATGAATATTCTACAGCAATTGAATCATGCTTGTTATTCATGAAGAACAACCAAGCTGTTTTGCTAATTCTATTATACTGTACTGTCGTAAAATGGTGCTGTTTTGTACAAGGCAAACAGCAGCGTTTTGAGTGTGTATTGTGTTTCATAAAACAGTGAAGCAAAGATGTCAGAATATCTATCACTCGAAAGTTATTTACATACACTTTCGGATACATCAGAAACACTTCATTTTCGGTTTCAATGGACATGGACTTTTTGAGAGAATGGAAATTAGACATGGACTTTGTCCAAAACTGACGAAACCCTCGTAGCCGCGTTTGAGCGGAAGATGCTCAGAAGGATCTTTGGCCCCGTATGTGTGGAAGGACAATGGAGGAGCCGATACAATGACGAGCTCTATGAGCTGTAAGGCGAACCTACTGTCGCACAGCGCATTAGCCTCGCCAGATTCTGGTGGGCTGGTCACGGCATGAGAATGACACTGGTCGACCCAGCCCGTAAAGTCATTTTAGGCCGTCCACATGGACAGCAGAGGCGTGGTAGTCCCAAACTGAGAAGGCGTTGATGCGTCCGCCAGAAAGGCCGGGATAATGGATTGGCAGACGAAGGCGATCGACCGCGAGCGGTTCAGACTCCTGTAAGTAAGTGAGTTCCTGTTAGTTAGTCCTGTAAGATAAGTAAGTAAGTAACTCGGTTTAAATATTAACTTTGTTGGTCAAAATGTTTGAAAGAAATTAAAAATATCTAACAACCTCGCTACAATTAATGATTTATTCAACAAATTCCTACTTCATGTTGCAGAGCAATTACACATACACACACAAAATGTTTTGTATGTAGAAGGAGATGACACAGTACACTAAATGATACGAGTTTTGGGGGTTATTGCGATTGATAGGTTGAATTTCGAAATGCATTTTCACATGCTGTTTTTGTTCATTTATCCATTCATTCAAAGCGTTAGTGTTCAACGTACTATTTTCAATAGAAATAACTGTCTATAGCGTATAAAATCTCCGTACATTATAATCATTTTTTATTTATCGTTCTCCCCACATGCATTGGTAATAAAAACAGAATGCAAAATTTAACCCATTAATCTACGCAAGTGCGATATTTTTAATTCGTAATTGGAATATCAGATTCAGCAGCCGGGTGTCAGTACCTGATATTTTCTTTCAATCCTGCAAACCATACACATTCCAAAGCCGATGAAAGGTTTAAACGGAAAATCATGAATCAAAATATTTTGCAAAATTATCAATTCATGAGTCCTTGTTTCAACGAGCAACTAGCATACGTAAGCATTGCAAAATTTAAAACGCTTTTACTGGGCGATAGAATTCGTTGACAAAAACCGATAAAAGATGTATTGGCAATGGGTTTCGATTGAACGGAATATTCGATCAAATTTTCCGTTGATTGATTTATTGGTGTAATTTGCGAATATAGTGTTCCCACGTGTACAAATGGTTGAATCATCGGTTTTGATTAAAATTGAAGAAAATTGAAATGATAAAATTTTCGTTCTAAAAAAAGAATATTTCTTGAAACATATCCAATCATTGAAATAGTTGAAAATTTCGTTGAATCAAAAAGTTGAATCATTGAAAAGAATCCAATCGTTGGAATAGCTTTTAGATTTAATATGTTATCTAATGCTAAAATCGGCACTTATTCTTTTTAGTTCACATAGTTTGCCATATGGTCATATATACTGACAGCGATTAAAGAAATATTGTGCAGATTATATAAACATACACATATGAACTTCAACGAAACGAATATCTCACCTGCGAAAATAAATGCTTGCCGCGCAGTTCATTTTTATTTGGACTAAATTCAGCAAATCTTTTTTCACAGAACGCGCCTGCAATCTGTCACATTGATATACGTACGATTGTGGATGCGAAATTGAATATCTCCTTTACTGGACGGTTGCGAATGACAACGGGATCTCCTGTAATGCTGATGTGATTTGTTTAGCGTAAAAGCTTCCGAAGCTGAAGCTTCTACTATGATTCCGTGCTATTGTGGAGATACGTGCAACCACCGCACACATTACAGTTTGCCCATCAATATCAATAACGGTGACACATTCATGTTTATTTAGCACGACCGAACGCTCGCTTTGAATAGCGCCGGAGCAATGGTACGAAGGTGCGGTGACGTAATAAAAACGAAAGAGAAATGGTACCATCTTCGTGAATCGGCCGCAAGGAATACACACAGCACCGTTACCATATTGAGACGTTTTCTACTGATGGTGGTGTTGGGCGGTTTAATGTTGGGCGGTAATGTAAAGTGATTGAAACACCTGCTGCGTAAAGTTTGTGCTAAAGAACAGCAGGAATGTTAATGCGAATGTGCTACCAAAGCTGTTTGTTTGCTGGTTCTGTGTGTGTAGGATGAGATAGGAAATTATCGTTGCTGCTATCCAAAATGTCATACGCAGCTCAATGCGAGCAAACTGCGAATTAATATGCCATATCGTTAAGAATTTCTTATAACGAGACTATGTTCCCTCATGCCAGGATTCACATAGTGGTCATCATTTTAACGTTCAATCTGATTTTAATTTTACTAACACAGTTTCCAAAAAATATGTACTGCACAACTGAGCTAAAACGTAATTCGTTCAAATAATATTTTGATAACTTTCGTACAACTTTCTACGACAGCGCTATACTACTCAATATACTTTAAACATTTGACATTGACTTGCCCCATTCGTAGAACAGGTAGTTGGAAACTATCTAAGAGAATTCCGAAACAAAACTAAGGTTTTTGAAATACGCTTAGTAATTAACCATGTACCAAAGAATAGGCAACTTTAACAAAGAAAAGTAATACGTTACAAACGATTACGGTACAGAGACTGAGAGAAGTGGACATTAAACAAATGACACGGAGAATTTAACAGCTGCAAAAACACGTAACAAAGGATTACTACGACCAGCAAAGATGCTGCAAAATAGATTTTATATTTTGGTTTACAGATTAGCAGAGTTTCCCCTTTGAAAGATACAATTTAACGGTGTCTCCATTAATAGCCTAACCGCTGTTTATACTAAAATTCTTCCTATCTAATTCTAGCTATGCTATGATTACATTGTACATAACATTGTGTGTCCATAATTTTCCTATGTTTACTATTCTATGTTGCTAATAATCTTTATATAACCTACCCAATTCTATCCTATTTCACTATACAATTATCAATTGCGATCTTCTCTATTAAACAGTATTAGACTAACAAATACAAACAAAAAACATTTCTAGCAATAATTATTTTACTGTAACTTGACATAAATGTCATATCTATAATTTACGCCTATAATACAATTGTCTACACATGTCTACACACCGTTACAATGCGTAATGAAGGAATGTTTGAAAGACGGAATAGTGTACGGAGGGAGCTCCTATAGAATGTAAGAGAAGGTCTGCAATGATAGATGATTGAGTTAACTATCGGCAAACTTCCACAGTCGTAAAATATATATCCTATAGTTGTAAATAAATGTTGTCCCAAAGCATGGCATCTGGAATCGTAATCGGATAGGCCAGACGGAAGTTCATCAGTGTATTGGCGAAAAGTAACCTGAAGCATGTGGAACCTGTACGACATACTCGTTGTTAATCCTTGCTGAGGGGGACCAAATTGTTGATGAATAGTCCAGAATCAGAGAACGAGCAGAAAAGCACCTTGGTGCATTGCATTGCCGAGGAAATAGGAAAACAAAGTAGGATTACGGGTAATTGAATGGAACGGATTTAAGAAATAAGATGACATTTCTAAGGTCATAGTAAAAGAAGTCTACATTCGCGTGTCTCCATGTGTATAACGACAATTACACCGTTGCATAGCTTAGTGTTGTAAGTTGAACTCGCGTCTCGCGTAAGTGCATTGAACTCATTATCGAACTCACCAGGCTCCGCTATGCTGATCATATTATTAGAATTGGCACCGTAAAGCTTTCTACTATACACTTTAAAAAATCACACCAAAAAATATCAAGCCTACGATATAGACAAAAGAGTGTGGAAAATCGTATTTCACCAACCACACGGACAATAGTATCTCTTGTTATTGTTGTTGCTGATTGTTGTTCGAAGCTGCACATAATTTTGGGATCAAACTCATAACGATTTTTAAGGAAAAGGAGAAGCTATTCCATACATTTAGGAAGTTTTATAATAATCATATTCCTGTTACATACCATGTGCATTTTGTGTTATTTTGTCATGAAAACGAGCTGTGCCAATAAACGAGTTTCTTTTCTTTATAAATAATAAAAAAATAGTTAATTAATAAATTACCAATAAATAATTATAATACATGACTTTAATAATAATCCTCTATATCAAACAAATAATACATTAAAATCTATTCACTTTTCAATTTCGATGATTTTCCCTGTTATGAAACGCTTCTTTCGAAGATGGTGGCACTGTTTGTCTGCGCAAATTTGGCTTCGAGACAACTATTCTTACTTTTTTGCTAATAGTGTTGGCATTTTTTTCCTCTTTTATTGTACCCAGAACTTTGAATGCAAATAATGTAAATCATACGCATTTGTCGTATTATCATCACCGCTTGAATACACTTAGTATTACAAGTGGTGCAAGGCATTTTCTCCTTTCAATTTGCCTTGTCCCGGGCATGCTTGGTTGTGTTGGTATATTTCGAATGAATTATTGATTTGATGAACATTTTTTCTATTTAAAAAAAAGATACATTGTTAAGGTTACCATGGTCAAATCATGCTTCCTACCCCTCCTATCGGACTAGATATTTATTATTCGGACTTTATTATCATCATTATCATTACACCACAGAAGAATGACGGCACAGTGTTTATTCCTTCACAAAATAATAACTGGGACCATTGACGCCCCGTCTATTCTTAACGCCATTTATCGCGGTTAACGAATTAAGAAAGTAATGTAGTGGTAAAAATAGAAGTAGTAAAGTTTGAGCAGTAAAAATTTAAAAAAACACAAACATTGATATTTCGATTGTTTTGTTGATTTGGTCAACGATTTCAATAATTTCCTGTGTCCTGTGCGTACCATAATGACCTAGGAAGAGAAAAGTGGAAGAATTTCGTTACATTTGTCTGGTATGCAGATGTGTAATTCTATAAGCCACAAGCAATATAGCTAAAGTTCTACTTGGATAGAATTTACTACAAGATTACTCTCAAGCATAGTCACGCGTTTGCACACAGACGACAATTTATGCTACAACTTTACTACCCCTCGATTGTTTCGATAAAAGTTAATTACGCCTGAATAATAAGTTGTTGAACTTACGTGTGCAGAAGACAATCGAACCTCACCGGTAACATCCGTCTTGCCCAGAAAGTGTCGAACGATCGCCAGAAGCTTCGAAAACAAAACAAAAATACAGCAAAACGCCTCTACACTGCAGTAGAACAAGTTTCGAGTTTCGTTTAACGCTTTGGTAGATTAATTGAATTTTATACAGAATAGAAACTTTGTACCTTCAGCTCATCGTCACACAAATGAACTATCATATGCACTTTTCCTCAACGCACGCAATCACTCGAAACCACCCTAGTTCAAACCCTGCCAGCAACAAGTATGCCAGCACGGGTGAAGACCGCACCACACTGTAAAGGACTTCTAAAGCGAACCAATGCTACCAAAATGGGTGTCAGTTGCTTCCAAAACCTTCGTCTCGGCATCGAAAAGTTTATCTTCCTTCGTAACGGGCCAAGTGTCACCGCAATTGTGTATATATTGGTATCGAAGGCTGTTTTTCTGGTCGTACCCGACAACAATGGGTACTTTTATGACCACTTAACCTTCTAATGCTACTCACATTCCCTGCACCAGCGAAACCTAGCCGGAAAGTGGTTCAGTCACAGAGTTTTGCTTTCCCTGGAGGGAAACACTAGCATGATACGCGTCACTGGCTACGCTGTAGCTACACTTGCACCATTTACTTATGCGCTTTAAAAGCTTGGCAAACTCAATTTTAAACTATTTATAAATGTATGATAACCATTTACTTTTAGCAGGGATCGGGTACTACCAACCCAGTACACAGTAACACTGGAAGGCATAGCAGGAAAAACAGGAACAAACTTTACTGTTTTGCAAATTCCAACGCGACATTTGGTACTAGCTACGATATTTCCCTAGTTGCTGTCAAGTAACGAAAATTACTTTTCTCGACTGGCAATAGTTCCGTTAGTGTCGTTCATAGCTGACACTGCTAGACGATGTTTCTAAGCTTTTAAATGACAGGCCAATTTAAAAGTCTCAACGGAATTCAGAACTAATTGAGTTTTCTATATCAACAAAGAATACCGAGATACCTCGTAGGATGTAAGACCAAACTTGTGTTGTTACAATATGAGTTATATTTTCATATTTAAATGTTGAATTCTACAAATCTTTCGAGGACTTTGAAGTTGTTTTACGTATAAAAGTTTTATTTTCTTTTTGAATTAATATATCATAGACCCCTCAGCACGAACACTATTAAAACCGAGAAATGTGACATGTCACAATCGGAATCATTCGCAAAAACAGCATTAAATATGCGGCACATAATGATCGGTCTCGCTACGACGGATCGGTTGAGACAAAACAATACAGCCGATGTATCGAATTGGCCACACTAAATACGTGTATTGATATCTTTAATTTCTTGAACTAATCAAATGAAATGACATACCATTTAGTATTATGAAACTAATATACTTTTCTGTATACTACACCCACCCCGACAGTCAACTACGCAACAACAACAGGAAAGCTTTCATCCAAATCATTATCAATCTCGCAAGATGAGATGGGATGCGAAAATTGATATAATTATCACCATTCCCCCAAAATTGACCGCCCCAGAACGCGGATCACACGCGTGACCGTACGGAGCACACCTTTGCCCACGCTGTTCGCGCATAGCTCATGTATAATTCATCGCAGAAATCAAACACCCAAAAGTTTGACTAATTACTGATGCTTCACCACCCGTCATGAGCGTCAAATGGATTATATTGACGTTTATTGGGGGTGATGTATTAATGAAACACGATGTCAAAAAGCAGCACAAAATGGACCACAGGAACGCCCACATAGCTTCCGCGTTCAGCAGTACGGTGAGCTAAACCTGACAAGTATGATCAACGATGGACTGACGGATGGGCACTGTGCCGGGAGTCCGAGAGTTTCACATCAGCGACATGGCTACCGTTTGTAGGAAGTTTTTATCGCACACGTAGCCAGCGTCGTGTACCGTGTGATGAACTCGTTCGCGAAAAAAGCACCCCCGGGAAGAGTAATGACATTTTTTATTTAAGTACTACTACCCACCCAACTGCAAACGCTCCCTAGTGCCAATACAAAAATGGCACAAAAAAAAGAAAGATGAACTCATGAAATTTTGATGTCATTCGCTTATTTCCTTGCTGATGTGCATATTGTGTGTGCTGAGGGGCAAATTCGTAATTTCCTTTGACAGCAAATGTTTGGTGACCGCCGTCCAAAGGGCCACAATTCAATCCCGGGAGGATTTTTAATGTTATGTTAATGTTAATCCCAGCAAATGTAGAATAATTTGCTGGGTCTGTTTATCAAATATGACATATTCCGGAAGAGATATAGCAAAGATTTTTTTCTGTTTTGGAATTTTCTTCAACTTGTATGCAGTTTAAAACTAATTCATTTGATAACCTCTAAATGATATTTTAAGCATGTCTATAATAAAAATGAAAGACATCAAAAAAGAAGTGTGAAACCTACGGTTCGAATGGTCTGAAATTAGGCTGGAAAAATTCGATGAAAAAACGTAATGAAGCACCCGATTTGTTTCGTGCTGTCCCGGGGTTTTAGGAAACAAATTTAATTTAATCCATTAATTTGGAGCCCGATCATATCTGCCCTTTCGGTGCGCATTTTCATATTTACCCATGCCGTTCATCGAAGATTCCATTGGCATGTCTTATTGATTCAATTATTTTATATCATCCAACACCAGCGGGCGCATTTTCCACATCGGTAGGTCAAACAGTGGTCAGATTGAAATGGCAAAACAAGATAAAGAAGCACGACCCAACAATGCAAGGACACCCCAGTCCTTTTATTTCCGTGTTTTCTTCTTCGGCCTATACGCTACACTGCTGCCCGTCAGAGTATTGTAGCCGTATATTGTCGGTTCTTTCTGGAACCAACCTTAACTTTGGGCAAATCATACCAACCGACCGTCCGACCATGCACACTGGTTGGTTGGACAGTAGTTTAATAGCAGAAAATTGACCCAATGTGACGTGATTGCCATATTCAATGTCGGTTGTGAATTCTTTTGAGCGCTGACGTTTGCTGGACCACGTTTAAATTCGGTTTATCGTACCGGGCGCCGTTAGAATGGCAGCACTGTGTCTTCTATTTATCATTATTCAGCATGATTTTTTTTTCAATTTAGATTTTTTGCTGCTTGTGCGATTACATGCAAATCTGTTTTCTGTTCCGTTCCGTTTTTCTTACGCCACTGTGAGCAAATAATGGAAATGTACGTGCAGCTTTGAGATTTTCGTGATATGGGTGAGAAAATGTGTGCCTTTTTGTATTTGCTTTAGCTGTTATACAAACAAAAGTTTTTATACTGATCAATACGATCTCTTTATGCCTAGCACGGTGTTTTGTTTTTTTTTTTTTTTTATTAAAACAATACCGGAGACAACATTTTAAACGCTAACAGGTCACACGATACAAACACTTCAAGTTTAATCACAAGACCATTGTTCTAGCATGACTCGCTTTACCAAACCATTAGGAATGACTTCTTAATGGAAATTTCGAAATGTTACAGACGGATAAGAAACTGTGATACTCAGTTTGTTTTAGCCCAAAAAATCATAATTCATACAGCAGAATTCCGCACCGTGGTACTAATCTTTTTAAAAGCTTCACGAAATCGCTTCGCCTTTGTGAAATTCACAAGAGGATTTGCTTTGCACTGGAACGCTCGAGATGTTTTGCATTTATTTTTATGGTTTTTGTTCTGTTTTCTGTTGTTTGCTTCATCAATAGTCCACTCAGTACGGGGCAACGCAAAAAACGGTGTAGATGGAATGTGCTCCATACCGGTGTGTTGTATTTTATCCCACAGCAGCATTCGGGAACCCGAGACACATTAATGTGTCTATAACTGCACGCGCATTGTAGTATCTTGGTGGAAAAAGGTCCAGGCAGATACCATTCTCTTGCGAAATTGAAAGCACACAGCGAAAGTGCTCATGCGTTGGAAGCGGCAGAAAGCAACGAGATGAGAAATGAAGCACACTACACACAGTGTGGAAAAAGTATGTTAGAACATATCTAAATAACCTCCCGAACTGGCCAACTAAATCCCAGCAGTAAGGTTAGCCCGAAATGAACAGATGTGGTGCGTTTCGTTTCATATGAAGTAGTGGTACAGCAGTACACCACTATGGCCCTAACGTTGCGGAAGCATAACCATAACCGTAACATGAAGAGCACATTACTCATATGATAGTGCCTTTGCCATGGTTATGGCTAGTACGTGCCGTCCGCTGGAAGGTGGTGGTCGAAATAATCGACAACGATACGATACGGTAAGATAAAACAGATTTTATTTACGGAACAGTGAAGGAGCGCAACAATAACGACAACAACAAACCCACAGCCGAATCAAATGAATGGCACAATAAAAGATGGGTTTAGATCTTTATTTTTATTTCACCAAAAAGGTTTATATGAAATACTTGCTGCGCATTGATTGTGTATCGATCTCGATCAGCAAACGATAAAAACTTTGGGTAAGTGAATACGTTTGCTAAATCAAAGCCGGTTTGAAAACTTTTTTATAATGTTTCCTTCAAATACGTGCTAGTGCTAAATAGCATTTAAACCTGTTTGGAGAAGTAAATACCTTTAAACGAATGTGAATTGTATCTTACATTAAGTATCTTTAGTTATAATCAATTGTTCCATTCTTCTTGAATAAAAAAAAAAGAAAGTTAACAAAAATAACTTTACTGTTGTTATTTACGTAAGTTGTATATTATCAGACTTCTGCATTTAATCAGACCTTTTGTACTTTACTTCAAATTCATGAAAGAAACACATATCAAACGCAATTCTCTGCGCTCCGATCAAGGCACTTCACAACGTTTATAACCGTCGAGTCATTGCGACAGTTTATCGATATTGAAATAATGTAAGAAGTGTCATTTTTCTTGCAAGACTTTGGCGTGTACAAATCAACGTAGCGAGTGTTGCGTATTTATTTCCACACCATAGTAAAGCCAACATTGTCAATCGCAGCACTAACGTTTGCGGCCAGATTGTGGTTGTACGTTCTGTTTGCGCAACGCGCTATGGCACACATTCGTACGAGAAACTTTTCCTACATGCTAATTGTTCACCGTGCTTTTTGAGAAACTTTTCAAATCTTGATAGCATTACTGTCTCATTTTTGCCACTTGCTTCTGTTGGTTCGGTTAGCTTGTTTTTCTTCTTCACAGTTCAAACCGTCTAACAGTGCGCACACGTGTGCAGAACGATTCGTGTAAATTTATACTTTTTGTTTCTCGTGAGCTCAATTATCAAGACAAATCAGAGTATGTCTGTGTTGGCAGATATTTCTGAACCTGAGGTAGAAAGAACTTATGCCTTTTCAAGTACACGCATTGCGGGAACGAGTGTTTTTAAAGACTGTTTCTTTTGCCTTTCTTCCTTCCACGGTTTATTGAACCAAACCAATGGTTGGCAAATTAAAGAAGCATAATGTTTACAGCAACAGCAGTCTACAACTTGAAATATGTGAATTGTAGGCACTCGTTTCATGTATTTAGTTTTCTAGTTCAATTTTTTTTAGTTAATTGATTGAATTGATTCTTTTACGCATGTAAACACTGTTAATTGTTCAACCACTTCGTTCAAGTGCTCTATCCTCATTATGTATTTTCAAAATTACAATGGAGGCGCATGATGGCTCATAAAAACTAACTAGAAAATGATCCTTTTATGATAATTAATTCTTCTAGTAACACTTCATTGAAGTAATACAACTTGGATTGTTATATTGTATTATGTAACACTGGTATTACTCCAAACAATTGTTTACAGGGTTTCGATTCATATAATGGAGCTTTTCAATCACTTGGGAAAATGCTTCTAACAGATAGTGGAACATTGCAATCGCGATGAGGAAGTTTGCAATCATATCATGGAATCTTGCATACATACAGGGCAGGTTTGCAACACAGCTGTCCATTATATGCATTATATCCATTATATGTATCGAAACCCCGTATGTATAAAAAGTGGTAAAACCTGAGTACATAAACATTCCTTGATAGTCGTCTTCCTGAAAATTCAACTTTTAAACTGTTTCTACAGTTCTGTAAACTGTCTGTTTTGTTAAACTTTTTCTATAGTACAGTACGGTGTAATACGCGACTAAAACCTTTTGCCTTTAGTATTGCGAGCATTGTCTAAGACTAAGTAATCTAAAGTAAAGGCTTTTGTATGGATAAAATGATGTTCAGTATGTAAACAAATGTTTTTTTTTTTTAATTTTTATTACATTTATAACAACAAACAAATGTAAATAAACATTTTTGTAATATATAATCAAAATGTAAATGTTTTTTTTTTACTCTTTCATTACATTTACAAAGGCAAACACATGTAATTAAACATTGATATATATGTATAATCAAACTTGTTAAGGCTTTACAGCTGTTACTAAGATAATACTAATAGTTTTTTGACTCGAATATGTTCAGGTTTCACCCTTTTATAACAAGAAAGTTTAAGTTGTTTTCATGCTACGTCTAGATCAGAAATGTTTCTGCCTTCCCATCCATTCCCAACTAACATGGTAATGCGCATCGTATTGCAAAGCATGTTTCAATTCAACAAACAGCCAGAAATTTTACACCATCCTGCCTCGCCAGCCATTTTCATTGTCAAAGCTCACCTATGGATAACAACGAAATGTAGTGGTCGTGTTACAAAACCGTACACATAATTTTCCGGTTTCCATCCGTTCGCAACCTAACCAGCAAAAAGCAAAAAATACACCTGCGAGAAAAACAACACTAGTCGGTATTAATGCTGGCCACGCTGAACCGGCTGCAGAAAAGCAGTGTAAAGAGCTTCAACTATCTTCATGGATGCTTGTGGTCGTTGCAAACACGCTCGAAGGCTTCATTTAGGTCAAATGAAGTTCTCCAGGTGGTTCATACGTAGAAAACAAACCAATGCTTTTTCCCTGCTAGACATCAGGCACAATGAAGATGAATAGATGGCACAAAAAAATGACACACGTGACTTTGCTACAGTTATACTGTTTCTTGAAAAAATGTATTGTCTTCACAGTGGAATTGCCTAACCAACCCTGGAAACCCAACATACACACGTTCATGCTAGTCAAGTGTGTTAGATGTAAAGTTGTTCAAAAACTCAAACTAATAGACAGACAAAATAGAATTTATACGACGTTTGCATGCCTTTATGGACAATTATTTGATATGAATCAAATGTGCTTTGATGCATACATCAAAATTATATGTGCTTTGATACATTGTTGGATGCTTTCAAGATAATATCGCTTAACACGTATCATTTTCTATCTTTTTTCATATTTTTTTTCCAAACAAAATGATCATAATAACTTTTGTTTTTGCGCATAAACTAGAAGTTGAAGCTAAAAGGAATATCTTGCCACTCTATACATTGTTTTAAATTGAAAACAATTTCTCAATATAAGTTGTTGTATGAGTCGTTTCTGGTAGGCTGTATCAATCATAAATATTCATCTTACGGCTGATTTGCAAACAGCTCATCTGCCATCCAGATACTGTCGATTTTATAATGGCTTGAATGCAGTGTTACGAAACTGTAACAAACCTTTCGTATGGAATCAAAGAAATACTTCAACAACAGTAAAGATGCATAGGTCAATTGTTTTTTAAATAAAATATTTCATATTCATGACATATGACATATGTGAATTTAGACATGTGAATGTGACATATCAACAACAGCAAATGAAGGTTATTTATTTTAGTTATATATAAACTTTTTAAATTTCGCATTTCGTACACATTTGCAAAGAATGCATACACTGTTTTATGTTTAATCACTAAAAAAAATATGTGAAAATAACTAATAGAAATTAGTTTCATTAGGAAACAAAGAATATCAAACGGTACATAATGCATTTTTCAAACGGCACTCAATCATTTACTAATCTGTTCAAATTTGTGTTATATTAATAAATTTAAATGAGTTGCGACTTAAAAATGTGATTGTTTGTTGTGAACAGTATTGTTAGCAATACTGTTCTAATCACATATTATGTTTGTGTAAGTTTAACATATGTGTTGTGTAGTTTCAGCTAGATAAATATATTTCATCGCATGAGTCTTTGAACAGTAATATGCATCGTACGCTCCCAAACAAAGCCGTTATCAAAACCTAATTTCTAAACTGAAAACTCAATTATGAACACTTTCATCTATTCAGCACAATGGAAAAGTTTCGTCTATTGTGAACAATGGATCGCAGCCAGACAGAAGGAGGAAAATGTGACAACGTGGCAAATCATTCCTCAACGAGACACGGTCAATGCTGTTGCTATATTGGAATCATGTGTTGAATGAGAGATATGACCTAAATGTGAAGAACAAATTTTTACCAACACGTAACACTCCCGCCTCCATCATCGTTCCCTTTCCTTGCAGTAGGTCAACATTTTCAACTCAAAAAACGTCCCAAAACGACGGATCAGGGCACACCCGTGTTTCTGATGAGCTACTGTCGCATTACGGTTATCGCTTGCTCCATTACCGAAAAGTAATGTCTGTCAATGTTCGGTCTTTAGTGGGTAAGACGACTGTTTGCGAGCTTCCTTTTGCTGCTGTCGACGTAGCTTTCCTTTTGTCCCAGTTTGCTCACCATCAAGCCGTGTTATCAGGTGGTTTTTATATTTCCCACAAGAAAATGGTCTTGGAAAATTCAATTATCGTAGACGCTGTCAGCGTCTTCACTAATCTTCAAAGTCTGTTTTATTGGCGTTAAAGTATTAGATTTTTATTACCACGCTATTGTTTTACGTGGCGTAAGCATTTCATAACAACAATTCTTTCTGTGTCAACCACTAAAGTGGTTTGTATAACCCGACTTTCTGCGGTTGTGGCTTCTTGGTTGTGGAGTATGCTCGAAGGAATATAAAGGATTAATTATGTTTTTATAACAATTATTGTCTCAACCAATACGGCTTGGTAGTTATATATGTATAAAACAAATTACTATCATTAACATGCAATCAAACTGTCTGCTTCTAGAAAATCGAATAGAATGCTTAAAGTACATAATTCAATCTTCATCATCATTAATCATCATAATTATTGTTCTATCAGTACAAAAGTTTAATTGTTTGTGTTATTAATTTGAATGAAAAAGTAAACACTATATAGATTTTTTTCCTGAGAAAAAAATCAGTAAATCACAGTCTTTTTCGAAAATTATGCATAAAGAAATCTTTATACGGAAAACTATACATATTCTTAAACGAAGATAACCTAATCACCCAGCATAATCTATCAGAAAACAATTAAATTCAAACTCATACTAACTGCTACCATGCCCGAACAAATTTTTACAGTAAAATATAAAACAACAATGGAAACAGCTCGACACGTGATAAGCACGACAATGCTCGTATTGTATTTGCTTATTTACAACTGACCAGCAAATTTGCCAGCAGCAAGTAGTTCGCAGCTCAAGTTTCAAGTGGTGTCAAAGGGAAATTATGGATGCTGATAATCCAGGCTCTAGCCATGGAGTATTCCCTTCAGCAGTACAAGCGCTGAACACCTGTGAAGTGCCAAGATTGACCACCGGTTAAATCCTTACAGCGATCCTCCACACTACACCACTTCACGTTTGGCACGGTATTAAAATGTACCTTCATACGCACGTGCGAGCGTGTGTTTTGTGGGTTTGTATTATTTGTGTAAACCGCACATTCACCAGACGCCATTCCTGGTATTTTGAAAGGATCCGACATCACGAAGGATTTGAGCAGGGCTAAAAGTTGTGCTTGTGTTGCCGCTGGTTAGAGCCGCGGTCACAACAACAATTTGAAAAGTTCTCCAGAACCTCAGATTAAACTTTGCTATCGCTGGTAATTCGCTCGTACCCACACTTTGTGGAGAAAGCGCGCGTAACCACCATGTAATGAAAAGCTCAAATACAAACCATCTCACTGATGAACAGCACAGCAATACGATCGCCTACTTTCTCGTACACCGGTTTTTTATTCGTACGTTGTTCCACCTTCAAGAAATATCTTGACAACCGAGATTTGTGTGTATGTTGGACGAAAAGTAACGTGTACTCTTCGTGGAGATTCCATACCGGTCTGTACGGGTGGCAATCTTTGAAGCTGGGCTGCAGGAAGCGGGATTTGCATATTTTATGTTTATTTTAAGCCCCGGTCTGATGTGGGATAATGATGTTTTACCGCGGCAAAACAAACGATTCATCGTTTCGCTCCCGATTCGTGTCGCTCTCCAGGTTGGTTCAAGTAGGCAATGGAAATGCTATGCTCCTGGTTACCCTTGCGAGGGTTGTACTCAGGTGGATGAAATGCACCGCAGTAGTGCGATCTAGCAATGCGAATCAAATCCTTCACCTCGCAAAAGATGGCAGAGCAAAAGGGCGCGCCTGGGTGGCAAAAGCAAAGGGTGACAGGTCCTTGGAGTTGGGTCATATTTCGCACGTAGCTTCGTTTGGGTTTATTTCTTCGCGTGTGGGATTTGTGTAGGGCATTATGCGTGCCGCAAAGGCCGTAACCACTGGCACTTTAAACGTTGTGCTTAGTGGACTTCCTTCGCTGAGTGGCTGGATTTTGTTGAAGGATTTTATTTTTAACTAGCTCTCTTTTATATGCGATACGGGTTCTACAACATATGTTTGTTTTCAGTTTACTACTTAAGCAGGCGTATCTGAATATACCCAACAAAATGGCGTAAAATATTACAAATTACAGTGTGTCCGAATTAAATCACAAATTGCAATGCAGAATATATGACAGTCTGAATTATAAAGCGACTATCGTAATTTGTCTCACAAAAAAATCTCACATAAGAATAATGAAATAATATAATATTTTAACATCAGTAAATTGTACTTCTCCAACCTGAAGTCAGCATTAGTACTAGCTTTGACCATGGCCATGACGGAAGTTACGTTATTTTTTTCTCACTTAAATAGTTTTTCCTACTCTATCGTGCACTAGTTTTACAACCGCCAACATCTCTATTAAACTTGGTAATTACTTAATATTCGAGTACGCTTCTCTTTGTCATTGGGTTTGTTTTAACTTGGTGCGTCGACCCACTCATACCCACCCATTTATTCGGCCTGCTCATACCATTCATTAACGGAAGTTCTGCTTTCATACTGAAGGCGAACGTTAAACTGATGCACCGAACCAGCATGACTTGATTCACATTCAACAGTGCGATAATTTTCAGCTCTGCCTGAGCTCTGATAGTGTCACTGCCATAAAAGTTAGTCCAACGAATGGGCGAGCACAGTCGTTGCTTTGTCGGCTATTGCTTTAAATATTGGTACACAGTTCAAATGCAAGTCGAATACCGCCGTATTGATAGCAGCCAAAGTTGTGACATAAAGTTGTGTCAACTAGATATCCCTTTGGGGCATTAACGAATACACTGTCGAAAACCAATCGAAAGTTAAGCTAAAATAATCCGCGTGGCATACCGCGTGATCAATAAAAACTGTACACAATCGTTCTGTTTCTAGGTCAAGCAGCATTTAACGCATCACATCAGAAGATTTAGCGTAGTATCCACAAATTTTACCGTTCTACTCTTTCATGTCTCCAGTTCGTGCTAACAAATTCTTCGGATTCCGACTGGAAATATATTCATTCGGAATCAGCCCTGGGTCGGATGTTCATTCAGTTTCCCCTTATTTCCCCGTAACATTCCAGATTCCCCTATTTAATAACTTTCTCCTGCCAAGCAACGTGGGGAAAGCATGAACGTAATGAACTTCAAAAACGCTTCATTGGTACACTAGCTGAGTTAAGCGTATAATAATATAAAATATATTTTTTCCAATGGCCTGTTAACGAGCACTTTCTTTCGCTGCTTTGAAGTTGATAATTATGTCTTCCAGCACGTCTGAAAAATTGAGTGTCTCGGTAACTACTAACTAACGATAGCGTGTAATCCGCTTGATTTTACGAATTAGACTAATTTATATCAGGTACCGTAGTACAAATATATCTGACGTGCTAGCACTAATATTTGAATCATGCACTTCTTGCAACCTAATTATTAAATTAAAAGTTACGCGGTTAGCCTACGAATCTTCTCCCAATTATCATCCTACACCTTCATCACTTCTTTGAACAAATGTTGATACACTTGTTTTGTTCTTCCAAATTGTTTCTCTAACCTGTTCAATACGATGGGTCTAACAATATCCGGTATAATATCTTCCTGAACTCCTTTTTTCGGAGATTATTTTTGAATGCTAGTTCGTTTAACATTATTTCTAACTTCAGATATTGCCTCAAAATATGGTTAACATTTAGCTAACTGCCATTTACTTCATATGAGATATTGTGCACCAGACACTTACTTACAGGGTTTTCACTAATACCTGAATAATTGCAGGTTATCCAAGGTTATCTCGCCATATATCGCATAGCTCAAGGTATTCTTCAAAATTTAATATCAAAGTTTAAAATTTAATTTAGAATTGAATGCGTACGTCTGTTCGTATAGTTCATTTTAATCGCAGATATGTTGTTTACATAACGAAGAATTTAAAGTTTTTTTTCGTTAGAACGACCAGGCCGTATCGACTACAAGCACAATTTTAATTTTCATTAAACAATAACCTTTAGCTCCATTGTTAAATTGAAGATTAGTATTTCCCCAAAATAGTAAATCAATACTATTCCTTAGCAATAAACTACATATGTGAAACTTTTTTTTTGTTGTGCGGATTCTTCGTCTATGAAAAGTACAGTAGATAATTTCTAAGGCACAAAATCTATTTTCGCTATTCAGTTATGATTTATACTGACTTTTGCTCCTTTCTGGAACATTTGTAGAATTTAATTTCCAAAAAGCAATAAAGGAATTAGGTATTAAATAATTAAGAACTGAATTGTACAATAATACATTTAACGATTAGAATAGAACTGCTTGACTTAATTAACTAACTGAAATGGAGCTATGGGGTTATATGTAATGAACAAAAAATAAGTTGACCAACATGTAGAAAGAAGGTTATACAGTATAGACGTTATAGAGAACCGTTACATATATCACAACCGTAATAACCGACCGTTAAATACACCAACGACCCAATTATGGCTATTTGTTATTTGTTATTTATTTTTTAAGTTCAATGGGTCTCATGTGACCCCTTTTGAAGCATTTTTAGGATTAGTTTTACAATATAGCCAACAGAAAACAAATTAACAGAAAGTTAACCGCACAGCACGAATACAGTTTAAAAACGTATAACGCGACATGCCAGGTTCGTAACGATCACAAACAGCATTAAATTCAAGGCACATAATTAAAAACGGAACAGAGGAGCCGAAACGGCTATTACTTTCCTCTACGTCAAGTAACATCCTAGCACGGAGCCTTCTAGCCGGGACGTATAGATTTAGTCTGGAGAGCAGCGTCGGCGAGTCAATTCGATAGTCAAGCAGCCCAGCAACAAATAATCTCTGCGCATTACAGTTCCGCTGTTTTAGCGACTCCAGGCCAAGTAATGCGCAGCGTCCATCATAATCCACTTGGACGTTCCAGGGACGAAGTGCAAACCGCGTGAATTTACGCTGAATAGACTCTAGACGCGCCATGGGACTCGCGGCTGTAGGCCACCACACCACAGATGCATATTCTACTACAGATCGAACAAGCGTACAGTATATCATCTTAGCAGAGACCGGATCGTTGAAATCGCGCGCAAGTTTTTTGAGCAGGTCAATTAGCTGGTTACCCTTAGCAGCTGTATGTTCAAGCTGGTCATTGAAGCTCAACTTATCGTCAAGGAGCACTCCTAGGTCTCTGACACAATTTTTGCGCTCAAGAACGGATTCGCTAATGGTGTACTGGAAGAGTAATGGGTTGCGTGTTCTGGCAAACGTTATGACCGCACACTTATCGACGCAGAGCTTAAGGCCGATCGTGAAGCACCAAGACTGGGACATACTCAATGCCTCCTGGAGAAGCAACTGGTCTGCATGGTTGTGGATAGGAAGAAACAGCTTTGCATCGTCAGCATACAATAGGTGGCGTCCTGTGGGAAGCACTGAACCAATTATGGCAATAGTGGGTTTTTTACTTCATCTAAAACGAAATATTCTCATTCTAAAGCTACAGATATGGCGGTCCGTTGATGTGTTGGTGACATGACAAGACCGAGGCAAAATTCCATTGGGATCTTTCTCTCGTAGCTAGGATTGACTATCCGGCTACTTGGTAAAATAAGTCTAGTAAGCAAAAAATGAGAGGTATGATCGTGCAATTAGACCTGGTGCGATTTATCTCAGTGAAATTTTTCTCAATTATCTCAGTGAAATTTTTCTCAATGTGTATTCGATGATGAACTAACGGGTTACTTACGTGGACGAATCGGATAGGATAATATTTATTTAATATTGTTAATGTAAACATAAAATGTAAAATGTTTGTAATCAATGTTCAATTAGACATACGTCCATTGAACAATAATAATAAATAATAATAATAATTAAAGGGGCGGCCCGGTGGCATGATGGTAGCGGCGCCGGTCTTCACACGAACGGACTGGACCAAAATTCCATCCGGGCCAATCCCCCGTAGCAAGGACTGACTATCCGGCTACGTGGTAAAATAAGTCGATACGGCCAGGCCGTTGTATCGAAAAAAAAAAATAATAATAATAATTAAAAGTTCATGTACTATAAACGTTGCGATGTTGCGATAACAACGAAAAACCGTTAAAATAAACAAAGACTTTTCATCAAATCTTCTTCTTTATCGGCAAAACAGCTCAAGACGGTAGGAAGTGCCTGCCAAATCTGGTTTTCTTTGGTTTCATTTAACCGGACGCAGGTACGGAGGATTGGTCCGGATGAGATTTTTGACCGGTCCTGTCAGTTGAAGACTGGCTACCATTGAGAAAAATCTCATTGAGATAAATCGCAATAGCCCTATCTGCACATAGTATGTCGTTACGCCGAGAAGAATAAGATATTGCGATCACTACTTACGGAATCGCGCAAACGATAAGTATAAATGAGAAAATTGATAGTGAAACACAAAACTTAACTTAAACGTTAAAATTGGATATGGTATTGCGTGTACAATGAAGTGAATGCCCAATCAGTCAAGCTATTACATATAGGCGAGTTCGAGAGTTGAGCCGAGTTGACTTGATGCCCTTTTTTCTTTTTGAATTATACACAATTTATAACTGCTGTTATCTTTCTTCGGACCTCTTGATTACGAACTAGTTTTATCGGGTCCTTTGTTTCCCATTAAATGGTTAAAAACGGTTAAACGGTTTATAACTAAACGGTTAAAAATCAAACTATTCTACTAGATGTCAATTTTTATCTCACGGATAATCCGCCGACCGGTTAATCAGGTCCCGGGTAATTGACGCTCTACGGTATTCGGTTTGCACTTGTTAAGTTACTAGTCACATAATGTTGATCTACAATCTAATGGGCTACAAACGTTCCTGATCTGGTCTCCGTCTGTTCAAATATCTTGCGGCTCCTTTCGTACCACATCATACACAATGATCCTACAAAGCCTAGGGTCTTACTAATGCTATGGTGCTACTAATGCTAATGATGATGAATGATGAATATATTCGAGGCCAACTTTTAAATAAAATAGATGTATTTCCAGTAGCGGTAAAAACCGCGGAATATTTGCCTGCCGTCCGTACATAAGATAGAACATAAGATAGATAACTTCTCGGAGGGACATCAAACGCGTCGTCCTCGGCACTTTGGGATTGCAACGTATGCAGCTAGTCCAGCATGTCGGGGTTTGATGTCTTCTGAGTGGTTATCTATGCAATTCAGCTCGTGGTTTATATATTTTTTTTATTTTTTCTTAAAACTTTATAACTCAATTCTTAAGACTATGATATTCATTATAAATTTTGAATTCCGTTTTCTTATCTAGGTTCATCTCGAGCTTCATTCAACTTGATAATCCTCTTTTCTTTTTCTTCTTTCATTTTGTGATGGACCCCTGAATACATTTTCTTATTCAGTTGTATGCGCTCGTCGAGATTTGATGGTATCGGTTGATCACATCTAAGGCCGCGAAACAATTCATTTGGCGTGAGTTTCGTTTCAGAATGGATGGAATCGTTGTACGTAGCGATCGCCCAATTCATTTTCGTTCATTCTGTTACCGTGCATCAACATCTAGCGGTCTTTCAAGGTACGCTGGCCAACGAAGCTAATACTGCGATAACCTCATCCAACGATGTAGGATTACCGTTTACGAAAAAGCTATCTCTAGCTTTACCTTTCACTGTATTTATTACTACCTGTTCATACATAGCGTAAACTGCGGCAGAGACAATAGGCTGATACATGCTTAGTGTTTTTTTAACAGTGACAATCCATGCCAAATGAGTTTTACTTCCACAGAACGATGGAATACATTTCAAAGGGTCAGGAACTTTGTAAAGATCGTTTTGATGATCACCCGAAGGTCCGGGGGAAAACATCTTTTGTTGCTCTAGCGGTCTAAATAATTCGCCATTTTGCAACTGGAGCGCGTTCATGCTGCTCCATCGCAGAAAAATTTGCCATAATCGTTTGGAGATCGGCCGGTTCCATTTTACCACAAAAGATAATGCTTTCGCTTTCGGAAAGGGCCTTACAACAATGCTTACCACAGTGGGAGTAGGTACGATGCCTATTCTCCGGATTGAAATCCTCTAAGTTGTTTTAGTTTACCTGTATATCACCGCAAATCGTCCACGGGTCGAGAGATAGTAAACACTGGATGATACCACAAAAATATAAAAATATATAATGATATAAAGAATAAATCACAGGTCACTGCACTTATCACATGGAATACTTAAACACACTTAGGAAAGGCTCGAACGGTTGCGCCAGTTATGAGTATGGAACCACAGCAGTTTATTGGAAACGAAACGCGTGTGTGTCGTTTGGATGCTGATGCCGATTTGACATCTAACCGATCTGCCGATTGGATGCAGATGTAAAGCTGTCGGTGATAGTAGTGATAGTATCGGTATGTAACACAGGTGTAACGCAGGACCACACTGCGTGATTCCGTCTGGTCATAACTATACATTTACTTTAGACTAGCTAATCGGCCCGGTTGCAGGGCTACGCAACAGAACTACAATGTTTACGCAAACTCCTTGATATTGGAAAAGAGGGTTTTTGCAATAGGGAACGGTGTTAATCTAACTTTAATTAGTTTAATAAGTTTTAAAAATGTCGGCCCGGCCTTGGCTCTCATATATAAAAAACTGTTTGGCGAAACACTATTCAAATCACATATAGCTGTTGTTGTAGTGATTTGTTTTAACACACCTTGAGCCTTGGGGTCTTCGTTCATTTCTTAGTCTAATATAGCCATTCGTCTGGTCTGTTACGTCTAGCGTCATATTTTAAGAATTTGGCCATTGCAGTTGATCAGTCTTGAACCGATCGATTATCTCGAATGACATATATCATAAAAATATACGACACGTCCTTTTTGCTTTCAATTCCCACCTGGACTGTGATGCCCATATGCAACGTATTATTTTAACATGAGTACTTCAAATTATACTTAACCTGTAACAATCTTGCGTCACATTATACCCCCTGTTGGAACCAATCCAGGAACAAATGTCCAGGTTACGGGTAAATACAGTTAAAAAAAACCAGAATTAGTAGGCCTATATCTCTTGAGGTTTTGCTCAGCTTGTAATGGATTGCTGCAACACAGACTACCGGCTAAAAAATAATAATTAGCATTGCTAAAAATCGTCTCGTCCCGTAAAAAATCCAAACATCGACGCTAATAATTCTCCAATTGCAATCCTGAAACATCCGGTGAAGTACAATGAATAAGATGATGGTGGAAGCCAATCGGGCTTGGCTACTGGGCTACTGGGCCAATCGGGACCATCCTGGGAAGAAGGAAGGAGAAAAGGGGTACGAGAGTGGTTGATGGACACGCCGAACTAACCAAACCGCAAGAGGGAGGAAGGAGGAACCAAAAATACTAGCAAAGATATATAAATACACCGGGGAACGTGTATGAGTGTCTGTAAGTCGCTACCCGACAAGGACTCCTTACAGATTCAAACACTAGGTGTTTTAAAGGATGTAGAATTCAAAAATGAGCTCATAAAGCTCATCATTGTAGCGGCTCTTTTATGGTCCTTCCACATATACGGGACAAAAAATCGTTCTCATTCGCATTCATAAATTGATGGGATATAGTTAAAAAATTTCGTGACGGATTCAAAACTAGCTGGGACGCAATCAAAAAACCTTGGGAAACTGTCAAAAATGGTGGGATACCCCATTTACCTATGATTTAACTGAACCTTCCATTCTAAAGACGTTTCCTGAAGTTTATGGTGATATTACATATGTTGTTTGCATTTGATGGCATATTGACCATTGGTTTGGCTCTTGGCTCTACAAAATTCTACGTCTCCAGACACCCGGTACCTCGATAATGATACATTTTTTATATTGTTTATAATTCAATATAAACTCAGATGAAAACGACCTGTGGTAACTCGTGAAAATCTGTGCTAAATAACTCAATCAAATATATCAGAATATATTATTCGTAGTTGTTACTGAATTTTGCATCGCTTCCACTATATCACCGAGTGAAAGGAAATTCATTTCGAAAATCTCTTTAAAATACCGGTTGAAAACTGTTGAGAAACGTTGAGATCGGCTGTGGTACAAAGTTTGGATACATAAAAAATAACTTCCAATGAGAAAACAACAGTACTTATCGAAAACTGCATTGGTAGTGCTGGGATCATAGTAGACATTGAAAGGGAAAGTGGGATCATAGAAAGCATTGAAAGGGGAAGTTTTGCTACAAAAATGTGAAATAGTAAATGCACCACATAGAAAATGATTCAAGAGTGTGCGAAATATCGTTACCATGAAAACGTTACTGCGTAACGTTACTACCAACTACGATTTGTATAGCGAAGATGATGATGATACTGCTGAATTACTATCGTTTTGGTAAGCATCCTTGCTAGCAGTTTTGGATCTTATAGCAATTAGTATTTCTTCCTGCTCATTCATGGCTTTCAGATCAGATAATGGTAATCTTGATCAGGTGTCGGCTATGACATTTTCAGTTATTTTTTATAGCAAACGGTAAAGTAAAATATTCTTCTACCGCAACTCAAAATTTTCTTATCTGTTTGGATTATTCGGTAGTTCATTTTCATAACGTTTTATTTTCATTTTTGTTTTCAACGTTTTATATTTTCATGTTGTTTTCATAACTTTAATGATGTCCGCTTCTGACACATTTTCAGTCTAGTCCAAAAGAAATTCTATATTTTCAATGTACAGTTTCCCGAGTTACGCGAATAATGCGTGCCAGTGAAATTCGCGTAACTCAGATTCCCTTCAGAATATCGTTTATAGTTAGTATTCAGTGATCGATTTCTTCTTTTCACGTTACGATGCACATTAGTAGTTAATATTTCTACGTTTATTTCGACAATTAGCGTAAATTTTTGCCAAAATTAATGTTTTTAATATCAAAATGTAACGTATTTTTGGAAAAAAATTGAAATTTGACAAATACAAACTTCAATTCCACATACAAAATTACACGAATTGTCAATTTTTTGGGATTTGCGTATCTCAAATTCGCGTAACTCGCGTGTCGCGTAACTCGGGAAAAGACTGTATACATTTAACAGTGTATTCGAACCATCAAATGGTTTAACCAGTTTTAGTGCAATATTTATATCCAACTTGGCTGTCATTGTTAAAAGTTCGCTGCAGGTTGCTCTTATAACGGTTTCGTTTGTAGTGGTTTTATTTGAAGGATTACTAGCAGCTGTGTTCGTATTAATTTTAATTGCAAGGGTACTAGTAGGTTTGTCCACTCCATCTACTGCGGAGGTCTTCGAACACGTGAAGATCTGCGTAGAGGTTGTACCGGCGATGATGATCCACTATCCGCTGTCTCAAAGCCTGGGGACGTTACCGATGCACGTGTCCCACTACACATTTTCGAAGATGGCGATGATGACGTGCACAATGATAAGTAGGATGAAGAAGACGGGGATGACAATGACGATGACGATGATGATGACGATGACGCTGACGATGAAGATGATGATGGCGATGACGATGAACAGGACAAAGGGGATGATGCTGATGATGAAGGCGACTGTGATGTCATCGGGATCACAGGTGGTGGAGATTCCATAGGAGGAATTACAGTAGCATCAGATTGACATTCATCCAACAAGATGTCTAAAGCCATCGAAGACTGTACAGGATCCGGCTGAACATCATGTGTAACATGATCATCCTTAGCGATCAGCCGTGGACTCAGCTGGTTAATGTGTGATCGCGATATAAGACCAGCTGTATTCTCCATTTGATACATAACCTTCCCAATCCGCTTCTGAATAACAGCAGGGACCCAACTCCAATTATTGTAGTGATACTTCTTCGCGTAAACGGATTCACCATTGTTGAATACTCTGGTTCGGGACGGTCCATCATCGATTTTGTGACATACAGGTGGGCGCAGCAACTCTAAGCAAGTGCGGGTTCTGCGACCGAACATGACTTCTGCTGGTGTCCGCATTCCTTCTAATTGCTTGTACTTCTATATGATAAAAGGAATGTATCCAATGCCTCATGCAATAACACCTCCCCCACCTTAATCTTCTTTAGTGCTCTTTTAAAAGAATCCACAAATCGTTCCGCTTGGCCATTCGATTGGGGATAATAAGGGGCAGTCTTCATATGCTCTATTCCATTACTATTGCAGAAGTCAGCAACTACTGCGCTCGTAAACTGCCTTCCGTTGTCGCTTACTATTGTATTAGGCATTCCATATCTTGCACACAATCCTCTCAGAATACCGACAGTCGCAGAAGCAGATATCTGTGAAGTGGATACAATTTCTGGCCATTTGGAATGTGAATCAATCACAAGGAGAAAATAAACGTCTTCAATTGGCCCAGCAAAATCAATATGTATCCGTTGCCATGGTGCAGTTTGCAGTTTTCTGCCAAGGTGATGGTAAACTGTGTGCTGGAGACTTAACCGCAGAAACGCACGATTTACAGCACTTAACCATTTCCTCTATATCAGAATCTATGTTTGGCCAATACACATAGCTACGAGCAATTCCTTTCATCCGCTCAATACCAGGATGACCTTGGTGCATCATTTCTAGCACATGTTGTCGCTGAGACGCTGGAATAATTAACCGGTCTCCGAAGATAATGCAATCCTCGATTGTTGAAAGAGATTCACGTCTCGCGTGGAAGAATTTAAACTCACGACCGTCTAATTTCCTTGGCCATCCATTCTGGACGTAATTAATCACAACTCGAAGTACAGGATCTTTACGCGACTCGCGCACTACGTCCTCAAATGCAAGCGGCAATATCCTCGCTGCATTTTTCATTAAAGTTCCTACATCGTTGTCCAGTTCGATGCTTGCAATCACAAAGTCCTGTTCTGGCTTCTCATGACGATCCATTAAACGAGAAAGCACAACATGATCATGATCATTTCCAAACTTATCGGTTTGGACATACTCGATTTTGAAATCATAGAGCAACACCGTTAGAGCGAAACGTTGTAACCGATTAGCTGTATATGTTGGTATTCCTTTCTTAGATCCAAAGATGCGTAGTAATGGCTGATGGTCTGTTTGTAGCAGGAAATGTCGCCCAAATAACATTCGATGGAACTTTGTAACGGCAAAAACAATCGCTAGCCCTTCTCGATCAGGTTGACTGTAACGCTGCTCCGTTGCAGTGAGCGCTCGAGATGCATGTTGGACTACTTTCAGCTTCCCATCTGGCATCTTATGTTATGGTAGCACCGATGCCTATCGATTAAGCTTCCGCTGAAACTATGATGTCGAGCCGCGGATCTCTTCTTCTTAAATCAAAAAATCTTAAAAATCGGACAAAATCTTCTTAAATTGCTCAAAAGCATGCTGGCACTACGGAGTCCATTTAAACACTCTTTCTTCCTTCAGCAGCTCATCCAGAGGCTGCCGTAACATCCGCATATTCTGAACAAATTCCCCATAATAATTTAGCGCCCCGAGAAATAACCGCACTCCCGAGACGGCAGTTGGTGGTTGCAGCTTGATAATGGCATTGATCTTCTCCGAGTCTGGACGCAATCCTTTACCGTCAAGCAAATGACCCAAATATTTAATCTGGGGCTTGCGTAAACTGCATTTCTCTGCTCGCAGAGTGAACCCGTACTCATGAATTTTCTCTAACACTGCATGAAGATCTTCTTGTCGTGATCTTGTCATGATCTGCCATATCCTTTTCTCCTTCAACAATATCGTCTAGGTAGACCGCTACTCCAACCAAACCAGCCACCATTGTGTCCATCAATTGCTGGAACGCTCCCGGCGCAGCTTTTACACCTGGTGGTAATCGGTTATATTTGAATAACCCGCGATGGTTATTCACAGTTAATAGTTCGCGACACTTTTCATCCACCTCTACTTGAAGAAATGCATCAGAGAGGTAAAGCTGGCTGAATACCGTACAGTTGCTCAAGCTAGCAAATATATCTTCTGGAAGAGGTAACGGATATTGATGAGCCATCAGCGCATTGTTAAGGCCTGTGGAATAGTCACCACTGATCCTTATACTTCCGTTCGCTTTTCGTACGATCACGATGGGAGCTGCCCACTCCGAATGCTCCACATGTGCGATTATTCCTCTTTCCTCTAAACGTTGAAGCTCATCATTTACAGTCTGTAACATTGCGTATGCAACTGGTCGCTTGGGCCGGAACACAGGAATAGCTTTATCCTTCAGCTAGAGTTGCACCTGCGTTTACACACATCGCCCGAGTCTATCAGCAAATAACTTGGGATGAGAATGGCAAAGATCCGCACTGCTCACATCGCCGATTTCTATTCGTCTGCAAATTGATGATACCGGCACATCCCACAAACCAAAAACGTCCATTACAATCGCACCTAACAGCATTAAATCGCCTTTCACTACGCGAACCAGGCTCGGCTTACACTGCTGCCCTATGCTTAGCATACACTGGAACTCGCCCAATATGTGTCTCCCAATCCTCTGTGCCCAATAGGATCTCCGGATGCTGTTTTGGCTTTTACCACAGGTTGTGTCAATGCAGGTTTTCCCATCTGCAGCCAATGCTTTTCGGATATTATGGTTATGTCGGCACCCGAATCAATCATCATCTGAGTATGCATCCCGTTTAACATAACCTTCACTTGTCCGCGTTTAAAATCAGATATCCTGTTCACCCAAACAGTTCTGATGCTCTTCTGCCTCCGACCGTTGGACCATCTAAGCGCGAAACTACAAAATCCGTCCAGATGCCCGTACTGACGACATTGACGGCATCTATGGCTATTGTGCGGATATTTCCTGGCATGATGCCCTTCGCCACACAGCCAACACTTAAGCGGTGAATCGGTTTTCTTTTCTTGCCCGGTGTTCTTATGTGCTCTGGAATATGCTTTACGACTCTGTTCACCACGTACAACACTTACTGTTTTGTCCTGATCGCTTATCATTGCCGTATCGTGTTTAATACTGACCAATCTCTTACATTCGTCAGTCATTTGACTAAGGTTAGTCACTCGTTTGTCCTCCAATCGGCTTAACAGTCGAGTACGCACATCAGCATAACATTCCTCCTTCAGTCCGCCCAAGTACATTTCAGCTCCTCTTCTGATATACCGCCAAGCTCCGATTCAACTACAGCCTTATTTACACGACACGAGTATGCTACGAAATCCTCCAGCTTCGTTTTCACTAGGTTGAGGCATTTATAACGCCTTTCCATCTCAGAGCTCGGTGAACCAAACAGCTTTTTTCAGCTTGTAAACAGTCGACGCAAAACCAAAATCACTCGGTTTCGATGGCAGTATGTGTGAAACGTATCTCTCGTGTTCCACGATCCCAAGCTTCCGCAACAACAGTCGCACACGAGCGGCTTCGTCCAGTTGCTTCGCGTTCTCTACGAACAAACTGCCGTAGCGAGTAAAGCATCCGGCAAATAGCACACGATCATCCGGATTATAACGAAACTCCTTTACGTGATTCGCCAACGCATCAATGATTTGCTCCGATCCTGTTTGCTGCCGCACGTTCAAAGTCGCAAGCACTTTGACCATAAACTGCTCTTGCTGGTGCAAAAATGCTTCTTGCTGCTGGTGTAAGGATATCTGCTGCTGCCGAAAAATCTCCTGAATCCAGTTACTTTCTGCATTGGGGACGCCGTTCTGTTGTTGTTCACTATGGCCGCCCAGCGATGGTTGCCCGTGTTAAGCATATGCAACGTTTAGAACATTAGGTTTGACACTTCTGAAGTTTGACACCGGTGACTGGTATTCAATAAGGTATATAAACGGGACTCAAACAAATTGTAATCAATTGCGCTTTGGAAATGAAGAAGATCACATATCGAAGTAATTATTCTACTGTGTTCGAAGTAATCGTTCCACTCCACCGTGTCTTTTGACAGCCCGTTCTCCATTTAGCACAATGTAGCACGTAAAGCTGGTAAAACTCGGTCACTGTTTCTGGCGTAAAACGTTGTTGAGAAGTGCTTCCTTTAATCAGTCGCCACTTTTGTGTTGTTAATATAAGGTGGTTTTTTTATTTGCTAAAATTAACAATACGTTAACAATAATTACACATTAAAAATTAACGAACAATTACAGGACATTGAATACGTCCGTTCTTCACGCCGGTCGGGAGCAGAGAGAGTTTAGCGACTCTGCCTTTGACGCCGAATGTCAAAAGGGAGTGCTTGCCGTCTTGAGTTTTATCCCAGCACAGGGTGGTCCCAACAATATAAGAGTATGAGCCAGTACAAGGTAAAAGGTAAAGGAAGTAGAAAAATATAATAGTTATTCAGATACCACTCAAATAGAATTCAATTGCTAAAGATCATTTTACTTTATATGTTGACAGAGTCTTACTAATGGGGTTTTCACGTACCTTAAGTTCCGTAGAGGTTAGTGTAGAGTATTGATCTATGCAATCTAAACGATAAGAATTACAACCCGACTCTACGTTACTCTCTACTCTCTCTCGGGGGGAAGTTAGCGAACTAGCTCAGATGGATGGGCAGTTGAGTGCTAATCGTTGACGCGAAGTGCAATAAAGAGGCCCACGTCATAAGGCATTGAAATTGTAACCATAATAGAACTCTACAGTTAGGTGTCTGCAACCGAGTCTACGCGGTTTAAGCAGCGTAATGGCGTCTCTTGTTGTGCTGGTGTGGATAGCGCTCTCCTTTAACGCGGCGGTGCTTCATGATCACTAGATCATGATCATCACTAGATGTTAAGCGTTCAGTTGCTCGGCGTGATGATGCTCTGGGATGCAGGGTTTATCGCTCGACGCAATGATGTTCGCGAATGCTGGTATCTGTAGCTCAGCTCAGTGATGTTCTTGGATGCTGGGTTTTGCTGTTCGGCACAATGGTGCTCTCGACTAATAATATTAGTGTTGCTGATTTTCGTGATATACGTTTGTGGATCATGGTGTGGTGATGCTACGTGTTCTGCCGATCGATGCAATGGCGGAGTTCAATGCCCTGACCTCACGTCGTTTGGTGCCATGGCGGTTCCATAGCGCTAGTGCGGTTGTTTCAGGATCAGTGCACAGGTGCTGATTTCGATTAACGAGCACCGCAATGAATTCTGGTGTGTACTATTTTTCTGGCGTTACCCAATGAACATTGTGATGCTCGATTTGGATGGCGTATGGTATGGTTCTAGCATGGTGATGTTTGATATCGCTACGTATCGTGCAACGCGGCTTTGATGCTCAATACGATTATTTCAGCTTATCCGTTCCGTAATTGGTTTGTATTTGGGTGATTTTATTCACTGTACCCACAGACGTTACACTTTATTAAACACGGTTCTTAGTAACAATTCGAGCAGGCAGGATCGCCATGTTATGATCAACAACTGCAGAGGTCGAGGTGTACCATTTCTTTGGTTTTCATTGATCTTTATTTGTTTGTATTAAGATTTGGTAAAAATCCTATCGTATAAAAAACTGACATTGTACAACGGGACTGCTGAAATCCGCAAATAAGTGTTTGAAAACGCAAACCAATGTACAGGAAATCTCTGGAAATATTCTTGGAAAATTGATGAATAGCACGTCAAATCTGATAAAAAGGTAAGGTGTATAACTACGGTACACCGATTACCCTCATTGTAAGTAAGAAGATGCCCAAAAGTTGCCACAGAGGAGCCTCTTCTCCCCCGGACGGCAGTTGCCAAATATAATACGGGGAATGAAATGAAAATACCTTCCCGGCCGTACCTGAAATTATGGTCAACTCCTGTGATATTCTGCGTTTTCGTACAACACAGTTATTCACATTATTGAAGGCCCAAGCGGAATATTAGTTGGGGACCCTTATGTTAAAATGGTTGACCGGGTTGGGGAGGATGGGAGGTGTTCACGAGCTAATTTAAGATATCGTTGACCGGTGGGAGGAGGCTTTGGGGCCCTCTAAAGAGGCGAGATGGAAAGTGCCGCTGGATTGGACCCCAAAGCTGATTTACTTTAAATGAGTTGAGCGAGCGGGAGGGGTCATAGTCGAATGTAAGAGCACCCCCTAGAATGCAGAGCATGAGTGTCGACGTTGGGGTCTTTTAATATCGCAACTTATATGCTCTATCTATATATTCATATGCTCTATCTATATATTTCTTTGGAGCCCTCCTCACGGCGAGGCACCTAGGCGATCGCCTACTACATCCACCATTACATCCGCCACTGTTCACATGCACATCATTCTTCTTGGTCGGTCATTACTTCCGACATCTTATTATAAGAATTCCTGATAACGTTATTAAGCCATTCCAGTTTCTCTATCCTTTACCATTCTTTAGGTATGGCCAATCGACTTGTATTATTAAACGTTTTTTGGATGCCCAAGATTTCCTGGGTGTTTACATTTTTCTACGAAGGTTTTTTCGCAAACCCTTTTGATCATCATAAACCATGTTTGTCGCCAAAATGGTCTCTTTGGCGGGGGGAGAGCTATTTCCATGCAACGATTGTTTCCGCGAAAAAAAAAAGGAAGGTACACGACAGACACGAGGTAAACAATTAGCGCGAATTGGGCTGTGTAGGATCGATGCGAGACCTGGCGATAGATCGCCACGAAGAGCCTAAAGAGAGAAGCGCAAGCGAGTTGGTACAGTCTCATTGCTGAACTCGTACAACTAACATCGCGCGCGATCAGAACAAACAAAACTACAATTACTAATACAATGAAATAAATTTCACTCTCATGATAATGCTTAAAAACATTTGGTCCTTCGAACCGGATCACAGTATCTAGTGCTGACGGTACTGTGGTAGTGGTGCTGATCCCAATATCTATAGCTAACGATATGGGGAGAGAGTGAAGTTTGAGTGGGTATCACAATATCTATTGCTAACGGTTTGTGATGGATTGTAGTTCGAACACTAATCGCAGTGCTTATTGCGGATGGAGCAACAACAGACAACGGTCTTACAAAATGCGGGACTAGTGCGGACGTTGCGGACGTCGCGAGTAAAGCTTTCAGAAATAAAGCTACCGATTTTTGATGGAAGTATCCAAAAGTGGACAACGTTTAGGGATGCGTTTAAGTCGCTGATTGATTCATCAGCAAAACTCAACGACGTTGATAAATTGACGTATCTGTTATCATGTCTTTCTAACTAACCTAAACGAGTGATAGAGGTAATCGACGTTACATTGGTTGTAACTTCCTTCATATGTTCTAAATGCAGGTATTCATTTAGAAATGCTCTGTATGCAAGGTTCAATTCGTAGTTGTTATCCAGTCGTCGTTTCATTTGGAATAATCGTTTTTGTGCAGTTAAATACGAGCTTCCAAGTTGAGATAACTTGTCGGTTTTCACAGGTAACCGTAGAACGAAGCGCCCTGTTGAATCTCTTTTTGCAGTTTCTGAGAAATGCTTCTCGCATTCAGATTCTTCCACAGACAAAACACTTTTTGTCTGGCAGGTTTCAAGATTCCAAAATCTTGTAAGTTGTTTTTCCACTCGTTCAATACTCGACAGATATGTTACGATCGAGTAGTCGCTATTTTTCACACCTTGCTGCTTGGCTGCTGAGCCCTGTAGTAACTTGCCGCAGAGAGTCCATCCACATACTTTCTTCTGTAATAATATTTTACCAGGACCTGGTTTTATAAAACCATCCAGTAAAATATCTGCATAATGTGCAGCCCCGATGAGTAAGTCAATTGATGATGATTCGTTGAACCAGGATCAGCTAATTCAAACTTTTTAATCCACTGCCAACCAGAAGAATCAATGTTGTATGCCGGCATATTTCGGGTTAGCTGTTTAAGCACACAGAACTGGAACTTCTCGTTAAAATCACTATTTCTGGAACGGATGGCCAGATTCGCTGAGTGATCAGAAACTATAGTAGATTTTCCGATCCCGCCGATACCATACTGTTGTTTCGTAAGCGGTAGTTTCAATCGTTGCACTAATGATTCGGTGACAATATTTATTTGCGCTCCGGAATCTAACAACGCACGAGCCGTATGTTCCTGTCCGTTTGGCAACACAATCTTCACTAATGCTGTTTGTAGTAGCACAGTAGGACCGGTACTAGTACTGTCTGTCGTTAGCACAGCATTACTGGTAGGTTTTGCAGATTCTGCGGTCTGATGTCTGGATGGAGTGAATGAAACTTTCACTTCCTATTGCCGCACTTGGGTTGGCCTCGTGAAGCATCGTATGGTGTTTTCTTCCACATACACGACAGTTTCCAGATGAACAGTTACGATAAGAGTGATTTGCCGTTAAACAATTGAAACAGAGGATGGGATCTTATTTGTTTTCGCATTGTGTTGTGAACCTGATGATGATGCTTCGCTTACTCGTGGATTCACAGTCGATATTGATTCTAACATGTGGCAATGGCTACGCAAAAACTGGATTAAATCCTCATATTTGGGCACTTCTGTTGATCTCTTATGGTTTTCCCAGTTTCGTAGAGTAACAGGATCTAACCGCGACGTCAACCGAAAAACCATCACTGTACTCCAATTTTCCGTTTTTTCTCCAAGCTTCTGCAGCATTTTGAGATTACGCTCAAATTCGTCGATCAGATTTGCTAAGCCCTTGGGACACTCCTTTCTTATGGGGCGAATAGCAAAGATAGCATCGATGTAGGACTTCACTATGCGATATTTATTCTCATAACGATTACATAATAGCTCCCAGGCTACTTTGTAATTAGCTGCTGTAACGTCGATTACCTCTATCACTCGTTTAGGTTCGTTAGAAAGACATGATAACAGATACGTCAATTTATCAACGTCGTTGAGTTTTGCTGATGAATCAATCAGCGACTTAAACGCATCCATAACGTTGTCCACTTTTGGATACTTCCATAAAAAATCGGTAGAAACGACGACTGGATAACAACTACGAATTGAACCTTGCATACAGAGCATTTCTAAATGAATACCTGCATTTAGAACATATGAAAGAAGTTACAACCAATGATAAGCCACACGAAAAAGCTTATTATCTACCCCATCATGGAGTATTGCGACCAGAAAGCTCCACCACAAAACTGAGAGTTGTATTCGATGCTTCCTGCCCATCAGATTCTGGAGTATCATTGGACAACGTACTGATGATAGGTCCAGTAATACAAGACGACCTTATGAGCATAATACTACGGTTCCGAACTGATCGATATGTCTTCACCGCGGATATCGAGAAGATGTTTCGCCAGATTCTGATTGACGAGAAAGATCAACCACTACAGAAAATTCTCTGGCAAGTCAAACCGAACGAAAAGATACGTATCTTTCAATTGAGAACAGTGACGTACGGAACATCGTCAGCGCCGTATTTAGCAACTCGCTGTTTGAAACAACTAGCCGACGAAGGAAAGGTATTTCATCCTGATGCAGCGAAAATTCTTGCCAGTGATTTTTATATGGACGACATGCTGTCGGGGACAAACTGCATTAAAAAGGGCCAACAAATCTGCAAAGAACTGATCAACTTACTACAAACGGCGGGCTTCAACTTAAGAAAGTGGTCTTCTAATTCTTCAGAGATATTGGAACAGATTCCCTCGCAGCTACGAAATGATCGAACAGTCTTCAATCTTGATGCAACATCCCAATCTATTAAAACCTTAGGTTTGAAATGGAATATAATCACAGACAGTTTCCATTTTGATGTTCCTAAATGGCACCAAGATCCAGTAATCACAAAAAGAATTGCAGTATCCGACGCTTCCAAACTGTTCGACCCATTAGGATTTGTCGGTCCGGTTGTCCTGATAGCGAAACTATTTCTACAAGATTTGTGGAAATTGAAAACTGAGTGAGACGAAGTATTGACCGAATCGCTTACACAACAATGGATAGAGTTTCAAAACAGTCTATCAACACTAAAACAGATAACAATATCTAGATGGGTTATACCGATAACTCAACCTAAACACATCGAACTACATGTATTTTGCGATGCATCAGAACGAGCCTACGGGGCTTGTATTTATCTGAGAGCCGTTACCGAGCACGATGCGAGCGTACAATTACTTGTAGCAAAATCCAGAGTAGCACCTATAGGCAACTCCAAGCACCAGAAACAACTAAGCTTGCCTAAGTTGGAGTTATAGGATAAGAATTTACCTATGTTCGGATTTGAAGAAAAATACTTAACACGTCTACTAGCAGATCAAAGTGCTTTAAAAAATCAGCTCCGATAATGTGAGATTCTACGTCTGCTATGGTGAAAGGCCACATAAATGTTTGGTTAAGACCGATATCTAAAGTGAGGTTCTTAGTGCCGTACGTACCGATTGTGCTTCCAGTCGCTGCGAAGAGTTTTCTAGCTGGCGTCGGGTTCATTCTGTCCTTGTAAGACGGTGGTATGACCGATATCTCAGCGCCGGAGTCGATCAGGAATCTGTTGTTGGTTCTGCTGTCGTTCACATAAATTCGCTCGATGATTTCAGCCTTACTGGGGTTCAGCTTGATGCTGGTGTTGGATGTGTTTAACGTTATGTTGACGTGAGAAGAAGAGTTGGTGCTGCTTGCGGGTTGCCGAGAGGATGCGTTGTAGCTGGTGCTAACGGGTTCGGCAGAGCCGATGAGAGTTTCACGCGCGCGGAGAGAGAAACGCACTATTTTTTCGGGAGTAAACCGGGAGATGCTTGCCGAAAAAAATACATTTAGTATGTGGATCGTCAGAATGTTCCTTCTCACACTTCTCTGCCTTGTTTCCAGGGTGATAGTGGAACCAACAGATCCAGCGGCGTGGGGCTCGTGATGGTGTTCGTGACCGCGTGGCACTAAAAGGTCGTTGGCCCCATGGTTGTCTAGGCGGAAGGCGCTGTCTGGATCGGGGATCTCTGTGTGCGTTCGAATACGGGTATCGATCAGCTGATCGAGCTGATAGAACTTCGTCTAGGCGACGAGAGAGTGCATCGATACGAGCCTCTAAACTGCAGGCGGTTGCAGGTGCATCGGTTTCGTTTACGGTACAAATGGCATTGGTGGGTGCTTCTAGTATCTTATCGGCCACGTTGGCCTGGTCGTCAAGCGATGCTGATGGCATAGCGGCGATGATAGGACGGACGGTGGTCGGTAAAGCGCGTAGCCAAATGTTGCACAGGACACTATCGGAGCAGCCTTCTCCTCCCATTCTGCGCATCTCGGAAAGAAGCACACTCGGCTTCCGATCGCCTAGCGCGACGCCGGAGAGTAAGCTTGTGAGGCGTTGGTTTTCCGACGGCAGATAAAAGTCAATGACCGATTTTTTTATGGTAGCATATCGATTAGCCAAGGTCGACTTGTTACATATGGATATTGCGTGTTGGAAAAATTTTGCGCGGGTGTTGAGTGCTACTATCACCGCGCTAAATTTGTGCTTGTCCGAAATCACACTATTCACACAGAATGCCGCTTCTAAGCACACGAACCACGTTTCCACCTCCTCGGGATCGAAATCGGGGAAACGGATTTTTGCCACTGATTTTGTTTCTGCGTTTTGGTTTTTGGTTCCCGCGTTTTCCAGCTTAATCATCTTTCCTGGTTCGGGATCCGTCATCGTGTCGAAGGTTTAACACTCGCGTTCACTAAGTGGGTTAATAAAACACGTGGTACACGCGACGCGAGAGGTTTGCGATTTGTGCAGAAATGAATTACGCAACGGTGAATTACACGATTTTACACGGATGTAAAACTACGCGACGAAAAATTACACGATTGTAATTTTTGCAGTCGAAACTTAAACTTATCGAGTTTTCGCGTTCGGGGTCACCAGTTATAGGATAAGAATTTACCTATGTTCGGATTTGTAGAAGAATACTTAACACGTCCGGTTGGATTCGCGGTTACAATGGTAGAGAGCGTTTTATTGCGCCTAAAGCGTTCAGGTTAACATTGGTTAACATTTAGGATAACCGAATAGGGATATCCGAACTTATGCGCTTTATGCTGCGGCGTTTGTTTCTCACCCTAGCTTGCATGCGAGATTGCGTAATAGTCTCGCCACAGAGTTATCAGCAGCTCTTCTGTTAACACATCTGTATCAAAAAACTAGAGAATCATTGAGCATTATTCATCTGCAGTCAACGTTCTTCTGGTCAGATTCAACCATTGTGCTTCATTGGTTAGCAAGTCCTCCTTCGAAGTGAAAAACCTTCGTCGCAAATCGGGTTTCCGAAATTCAGCACGTAACGAAATCCGCCAGCTGGAACCATGTTCCTGGTTGTGAAAATCCAGCTGATCTAATTTCTCGAGGGTTAAGTGCTGACCAGCTAATCTCATCTGAAATCTGGTGGCGAGGACCGGACTGGTGAAAGCAACCATCAGTACAGTGGCCGCAGCAACCTGCTAACCTAGAAGAAGCATTTTCAACGGAAGTCCTCGAAGCAAGGCCAACATGTCACGCTATCGCGTCGGTATCAACAAACATGGCTGGAGCAAAAAGATGGCAAAAAGATTCAGCAGGAAATATAAGCAGCTGATAAAAAACGGAGAAGTATCATCGGGATCCAAACTGAACTCCTTATCCCCAATCTTGATTAACGGTATTATCAGAGTTGGTGGACGATTACGACAAGCCAAGATACCTCTAGACCGAAGACATCCGCTGATCCTACCAGCGAATCATCCATTCAGTGACTTAGTGGCGAGGCACTACCATTCCAAAATGCTACATGCTGGGCCACAATTACTTGTTTCCAGTATCCGTGAAAGATTTTGGCCGATCAAGGTTCGTAATTTAGCGCGGAAAACGGTACATTCCTGTATTCGCTGTTTTCGCTGTCTACCTACCATCCAAGAACAAATCATGGGAGACCTACCTATCGAGCGCGTACCACCCTGCTTGCCGTTCGTACACAGTGGTGTCGATTTTTGTGGACCTATCATGTACAAACACCCACAACGGAAGGCTCAACCAATCAAAGGGTATGTAGCAGTCTTAATCTGTATGGCGGTGAAAGCAGTGCATCTTGAAATGGTAGGAGACTTAACAACCGAAGCCTTCATAGAGGCGCTGAGAAGGTTCTTCGCCCGAAGAGGAAAGCCGACAACTATTCAGTGCGACAATGCAAAAAACTTCATCGGAGTATCAAAAGAAATAGCATCTCTAGAAAAGCAATTCTACAACCAAAAATGGAAAAACGAAATCATCACAAACAGTGCCTCTGAAGGGATTGAGTTCAAGTTCATCCCTCCTCGCTCTCCAAATTTTGGTGGTTTGTGGGAAGCGGCTGTAAAGTCACTGAAAACTCATTTGAAGCCAACCATCGGAAATGCTATCTTGACGATAGATCAACTGGTAACCATGTTAACGCAAGTGGAGGCCTGCATGAATTCGCGTCCGTTAACCCAGCAATCCAGTGATCCAGCCGATTTGGAAGTTATAACACCCGGACATTTCCTAATACATCGTCCTTTATCAGCATTGGCTGAACCATCTTTCGAAAACGTACCATTGAATAAGCTCAATCAATGGCAAGAAGTACAGGAATATGTTAGAAGGTTATGGAAAAGATGGTCCACCGATTACCTATCCGGTCTGCAACCGAGAACTAAGTGGGCGAGTAAGAAAAATAATATCGCCATTGGTACTCTGGTATTAATTAAAGAAGAAGGTTTGCCCCCTCAGAAATGGTCCTATGGTAGAATAATCGAAATATTTATAGGACCATATCAAAATATTAGAGTCGTAACAGTCAAAACTAAAGACGGGCAATACAAGCGAGTCATTTCAAAAATCTGTGTATTACCGATAGAAACCCCATCTTGTTAAAAAAAAATAGGTTGCGAATTCTATAGCAAGAATTCACCCGGGGGGAGTATGTTTCCGCGAAAAAAAAAGAAAGGTACACGACAGACACGAGGTAAACAATTAGCGCGAATTGGGCTGTGTAGGATCGATGCGAGATCTGGCGATCGATCGCCGCGAAGCAGCCTAAAGCGAGAAGCGCAAGCGAGTTGGGACAGTCTCATTGGGGAACTCGTACAACTAACATCGCGCGCGATCAGAACAAACAAAACTACAATTACTAATACAATGAAATAAATTTCACTCTCATGATAATGCTTAAAAACATCGATGATCCCAGATTGATAGGGATCACAATCCCCATACAAGGGATCACTTTTCCCATATAACGATGATCGAAAGGGATCACAATCCCCATACAAGGGATCACTATTTCCATACAATGGTGATCCCGGATCGCTAGGGATCATAATCCCCATACAAGGGATCACTATTTCCAAGCAAGATTTAGACACTGACAGGATAGCTTCTTTCCTTAGCACTGCCTTTTTCCTGTACATAATATTGGCCTCATCGAGGTTCCCGCAATTTAATATTACTGTTGAGGCAATCCCCATCAAAGTTACGAAATATTGTACACCATTTGTCCTGATTTGAGCCCAAGCATCAGAAGGTCTCAGGTCTCCATCTAGCTTTTGTCGTTTGTTATTACGATGGACCTCCGGATTTTTTACTTTTCAACTTTATTACTAGAAGAATAAAAACACTTTGACAAAGTAACGAATCTCTAGGATAACTTGAACTTCTGAAGCTCCTGCAAAGTGCTTTTCCAGTGACCGACGTATGACAGGTCTTCGACAAATTTCATTTTCTGAGGCTTCGATTATGGGATTTATGCAGTGGCGGATTTATCTGCTTGGAGACCCTGAGCGGAATGATAGTTGGGGCCCTTAATTAAAAAAAGTTTACAGGAGTGAAGGGGGGGGGCGGGGTTGCATGACCAAATTCCTTAAATTAGTAACCGGGGGAAGGGAGGGGGTCTTCGAGGCCCCTCCCAGCAACTACATTTAATAATCCATTGCAACCTTCAATCAGTTCTTATTATATAAATGCATATTAATAACGTACTGAATCTAAATAGATTGGAAATACAAAGGATAAAGTAAAAAAGCAGATAAGAAACTGAAAATCAAACTTAACACTGTTTAAAATAAAGCTTTAAAATAACCATATTTATTACTCACATATCTTCTATGGGTTTTTCTAATTCTAAAGAAAGCTGCGGGTCGCCAGTATTTCCATTATGTTTAATTTTCTTTAACAACATAACGTAATCATCTGGAAGCCCCGTTTCCTTCGCTCCGTTAATGATAATATTCATGTATGTTTTTGAAGGCTGCCTTTCGTAGGGTCTATCTTCCGCATCTGGTGCTAAGCAACATGGGTTTCGAACTAACTGATAAACGCGACAGTTAATTGTTGTACCGCTAGGCAACTCAACGGGAAGCGCTAAAGCTTTGTACACGCTGTTATGAACACCCTCCTGGCGATCTAAATCAGCTAAATTGCTATTATCTATTTCCCATATGGCCCCCCACACCTTTTTTCCTTCCTCTTCAACTATTGTTGCCGGAGCTCCTCGCCATCTAGCAGCGTAATGGAAAAAGTCCAAGCTATAATCCTAAAATAAAACAATAACAATGATTAAATTTGAAAATGCGGCAAAATCACCAACATCACCTTCAGATATCCGAAACCTTTTCGTACTGCACTTGGGTTCTGAATGTGAATTCTTTTCGCAAGTAAATTACTACCATAAGCAAAGTAATAGAACGTTCCGGTGGCCATGGTCATGTTAACCAAACAAAGAGATAAGAACCCTAGAGCAGAACAATCACATTACCGGGTAGATTTGATATTTTTAAAAGGGAGGTGAAAAAACAAATTTCTACTCGCTTACCAGCAATTGTTGCCGTGTAAATATACTTGCTGGACCTGGAATAACAAACACTTTTCTCGTTATTTATGAGTAACCAAACATGCGAGCTAAATATTGCCTACTTCATTTTTGCGATTTGTTGATACTCGCGAAATCTTCAAAATAATGGGTGGTCACTTGAGTTGAGCTTGGCTACTGGGTTTTACACTTTGCAAGTAGAATATTTGCTAATTTTAATCGTTTAAAGTGATGTTCAATTGTGATAGTGCTGATTCGAGCTAATGGAAAATCCATGCTACGGTCAAACTACAATTTAATGTTGTTCTATTCCCCTAATTTTCCCATTTTAACCAGATTGAAATACTTTCAAGACAGTTTGAAATTATGTACACCCTTTTGCCATAAATTTGTTTTGATTCTCATTGCGCTGTCAAACGGCATGTGTGAGGCCGCTGTCAAAGCGATAGTTGCGTAAATAAAATATTTATTCAGCAGCGGCAGACCAAACTCATAATAATGGTCACATTGGCTAGATTATTTAACCGATTATCGCTCTCGTCTATGACCAAAGACATCCGTTACACAACTGTTCGTCCCATATCGCTGGAAAGTTTGGAAACATTATTGAACAAACCGAAACCGGGCGGAGGAAAATCGTACCGGCGTATCGTTCACTATCCCGAGGAGTACACGATTGAACCACTGCGCGTCACGAACCTAGCCGGTAGAGATCCAGCAACAGGACGCCTAGTAGCTAAAGGTATCGGTGGTGGTATCAAGCACAAATATCACTGGATAAAGTGGGTCCGAGATGGACCCAGCGAAGGACCACCTCAGATTGAAAAAGTCATCAATGTGTTTGACGATGGTTGTCGTACCGCAAAGGTGGCACTAGTAGCAGTTGGAAATGAGATGAAATATATTCTCGCGACAGAGAATATGAAGGCCGGAGATTTATTAAAAACCTCACGCTTCATCCCTCGAATACCTGGTAAGCAAAACTAACAAGTTTACGTTAGTTTCAACAATTACTAATCATGGTTTCGTCTGCAGTTCGCGCCAATGAAGGAGATGCCTATCCATTAGGTGCTCTACAAGTAGGCACCCAAGTCCATTGCCTCGAGAAGTATCCGGGACAATATTGTCATCTGATTCATGCAGCCGGTTCGTATGGAACGATTCTACGTAAATTCGGTGAGCTGGTCGTTGTACAGCTTCCTTCGAAACAAGAGTTTGCCTTTCAGCAAACATGCATGGCTACGGTAGGACGCGTTTCCAATATCGCGCACAGCAAAACACCGATTGGATCCGCCCAGAAAAATCGAGAATTGGGCAACCGACCGCGTTCGGGTCTGTGGCAACGCAAAGACGGCCGACACGGTCGAAAAGTACGTCGTTTACCTCCGATGCGAGTTATTTCTCCTCCAGCGGCAAAGCCCGCGGAACCCCTTAAGTTAACTATAACACTGTGAACAACATTGTTACTATAGTACATATGTGCAAACATTATCAATCAAAAAAACCCGTAGCGTAAAACAACGTGTTTTGGTTTATCATTGGTTTAATGATTTATCTTATTCGCATTCAATAAACTACCACTTGTCCGTAACACTTTAACAATGAAGCGCTAACTCTAAACCTCAGGGAACACAATACGGTAAACATCTGCGTAGGTTCTAGCATAATGTACTTCTAATCCTTCCGTAATGAAGCTGGGCAAGTCAGTGAAGTCTTTCTTGTTTTCTTCCGGCAAAATGATGCAGCTAACACCGCTACGCTTAGCTGCTATCGTTTTCTCTTTGATTCCTCCGACAGGTAACACTTTTCCCATCAGGGAAACTTCCCCGGTCATTGCTACATTCTGCCGAATTGGTTGACCCTTGGCCAGTGAAAGCAATGCACTAACGATCGTCACTCCCGCGCTAGGTCCATCCTTCGGTGTTGCACCTTCAGGGACGTGAAGGTGTATGTGGCTGGATTCCAAGAAGTTATTAGAAGGATCCGATTGTTTTATAAAGTTCCGTGCCACAGTAAGCGATATCCGAGCGGATTCCTTCATCACATCACCCAGATGACCGGTAAGTTCCAACGATCCATCACCCGGAGACTGTTTTATATTCCCATCATCCAACGCTTCCATTAATTTACGCTTTGCTGTTTCAATATATAATGCTGAACCGCCCATTGCTGTCCACGCAAGACCCATCACCACACCGGGTGGAGTTGTTTCGTACATTCGGTCATGGGTGAAAATCGGTTTGCCTAGCAAATCGCTGAGATTCGAACCTGAAACCTCCATGAATTCAGCCTCTTTCCGCACGACCTTAAATGCCACTTTCCGTACAATTTTTTCGATTTGCTTCTGTAAATTACGTACACCTGACTCGCGACAGTAGCTTTTGATTAATACATTCAATGCATCGTCTGTTATCGCTATGTGTTTATCTTCAACTCCGCTGTCGCGTTTGGCTTGAGGAATGAGGTACTGTTTGGCAATTGCCACTTTCTCTTCCGCCACGTAGCCTATGAAGGTAATACAAAACAATTATACTCCTTTATTCCTAATCTTTCCTATCATCAAATATTAAATGGCATCCAACTCAACTTACCCGACATGTCGATCATTTCCATACGATCGCGTAACGGTTCGGGAATTGTATCGATCACATTGGCTGTGCAGATGAATAAAACTTTTGACAGATCCACGGACACATCAAGATAATGATCAAGAAAATTTACATTCTGCTCAGGATCCAGCAACTCCAATAGCGCAGAACTTGGATCGCCTTGATAGCCTCTGTAAGAATAACAAAAAATTAAAACCAATAATGTTAATTTGAACTAGTGTCATTTACAAATCTCCTTCCAACTTTTACATTACCTTCCAATCTTATCAACTTCGTCGATTAAAACAAGTGGATTTTCAGTCTTCGTCTTTTTCAAACACTGTATCAACTTGCCTGGCATTGCACCAACGTACGTTCGCCGATGACCCTTGATTTCCGCCACATCCGTCATTCCGCCCACACTGAACCGGAAGTATTCTCTGTTAAGCGCTTTCGCGATCGAGCGTGCTATGCTCGTTTTGCCCACGCCAGGTGGTCCGTGGAAACATAAGATTTTGCCCTGTGTCGTACCTTTCAGTTGACTAACAGCTATAAACTCCAAAATGCGCTTTTTGATGTCATCCATTCCATAATGATCTTCGTCTAATATTTTACAGGCTTGATCAATGTCCAAGTTTTCTTCGCTCGTCAAACCCCATGGAAGTGTGGTTAGCCAATCCAAATAGTTTCGTGTCACACTAATTAAAAGATGAATGCAAGTTAAACATTATGTTGTTTGATAATTGCAAAATCTTCGTAAAGGTTAAAACGTACTTAAACTCGGAACTATGGCTTTCCAAGAAGTTCAATTTGGTAAGTTCCTCCTCGATTACATCCGCAACAGCTTTCGGAACCACTTTATCTTTGATGCGCTCTCGATATTTTTCTCCAATAGCGTCCTTATCATCTTTTTCGATTCCCAGCTCTTTCTTAATGACTTTCAACTGTTCTTGCAGTATGTACTTACGGTGTTGTTGTTTCACCTTCTCCTCCACTTCCCGCCCAATCTTTGCCTGCAGCTTCGAAAGTTCAAGTTCTTTCTTCAACAGCGACAAGGAAAGCATTAATCGCTTAGGTATCTACAAATCAGAAATTGCATAGTGAGCGCGATTGCCAAGATGGTTCACAGGTAAATTGAAGCTTACGTCCAGCTCTTCTAATATCTCTTGTAATTCAGCTGGCTCGGCAGCTGATAAAGAAGCGCCCAAATCACACAGATATACTGGGTTGTCAACGACTCGTTGGTTTTGGTGTAGCATTTGCTGTAGACTTTCGCTATATGATGAAAATGTTGCTGCGTTATTACTCCTGAATCGTACCAAATCTACATTTAATTTTTACTTTTCCTTACCGATACAACGGATTCATGGTAATGATATCTCGAATAGTTTTTATCACTTCCTGAGTAAGTGCCTTAACTTCTTCCGTATTTTTGAAGTTCTCGTGTTTCACATTCTCCACCTCCACCATAAGCAGCGGTTGCTGTTCACCTTCTTTAAGCAATCGACGCTTTGGAGCTTCCTCTAGTAAAGTTCCATCAGTCGTGTGGTCGTTGTTGGCATTGCGCATTTGTTTATTTCGTAGTTTGTGCTTTCGCCGACGCTTTTCCGCATCCGGTTCGTCTACCGAGACGGCGATTTGCGTGTTAAAGTACGGATATTTTATTGTCATTTCTGATACGTATTGCCAACGTGAGAGGATGAAAAACAGCCGATCACGATCAACGACTTCAGTCTCCTCGTGTAAAACGCATTACGATACTTACCCTTACTAATGGCAGGTGCATCAAGATCCTCGTACAGTTGACCAATAATTTTTATCCTTCGATGTGCTGTTACCACCAGCCGCAAACGGTCCCCAAGGTCTTGCATTTCCTGGATTTGAGCGAATGTTCCAATGTCATACACTTCCTTCTTAGTTTCCATTACTTCATTCGGGTTATCATCGTCCCTTTTCAGAAAAATACCAACGTACGGTTGGTTCAACTTCACTTTCCTACGTACGAGATCAATCAACATTGGATTTGTCACCTACGATAAATTGCAAATATTTAATTATCATGGCTGCTGTACACACATTTGCTCGTGCTTTTCCCTTTCATCGTACCTCGAGAATTTTCATGAACCGTGGAAAAACAGGATTTCGTTTCGTCGCTATAACGGGCAGATGTGGCCAAACTTCAGGTATCGCGACAGTTGCGGGAAGCTGATTTGTATAATTCGCCGATTCTGCGGGAGGTTCCGCGGGATCTTCGGAACTAGAATCATTTTTGCTGCAGTATTTTCTGGAAGCTACAATCCAGCTCTGAGGTGCGGAAACAGTACTTCTTCCACTGGTACTGAACCGTATCAGAGCGGCACGAGAAGTAAACATGGTTGCACAAAATGTTCTATGTTCGATATTACCGACTGCACCAGTTGCCGGCCGTACTATTCGCGCCAATTGTTTGATAGAGGTCTGAAATGGGGATCGAAGTAACTGCATCATAGTTACTGAATAAATGTTGCGTTCCAGAAAACCAAAGGCGTTGTTTTGCAACCACAATCAATCGGTATTACATCAGAAATATCAGAGCCAATTCTTGTAAATACCGCGGCAACGGGAATGTACTGGAAAAACGTGACAGATCGCTTTGATGAAAAACCAACGTACGTTTGACAACTTTCATCGGCGGCGTCCAAAACAAATGCCGGTGAACATGTTTTCACAATCCTTTGATAAGACTAGAAATCTATTCTTATTTTATGTGTTCAAATATTTTTACAATACTTTTACAATACAAAGCATATGTTCTACCCAAAATCAGAGGCGTAAGCTGTCATAACCATGTCAAATTTCGGAACCAAACGCCCACTGTGCTTCACAACATTTTGCTGTCAAAAATCGCGTCGTAAGCGAGATTGACAGTTGAACTTTGCAAACATCTCGTGTGCAACCAAAAGATACGCGATACAATTTGGGACTTTAAATCGAAAGATTCTATCTTTTTCCTGGTAGAATTATATTCTGATTCTTTACCCACGCAGGGGGTGACTGTTTATCATGTTGAAATCAATTGTGTGAAAGGAATTTCGGGATGCAAACGTTTGTTTGGTGCTACTGATTTTGCGAAAAAGTTATCAGAATCGAAAAAGTTAACCTCACTTTTTTGCATCAGCGGGTGTTGCGTTTGGGCTTGAAAGGGAAACAAACCACCCGAGCCAAAAGTGTTTGAGATTTGGGCAAGCCCACGCGTCACTTCTCGAATTTTTAGCGCCAATCATTGTTTGTGTATCAGTGCAACAAGCTTCAACACGGCTATGAAACGATTATAAAAGTGTTTTCGCTGTTAATCGCAAATGTTTCGTTTATGTTTGCATTCGTGTGACTTTAAGGGGTATAAGCAACCAATCTGAGAGTTACATTCGCAGTAATGTGTTTTAGCACCATAGACTCAATCGTGCTCTATTAAACTAGTCAGTTTCGTGAGCATATTTCACTAAGTTGTGTGATTATCACAATATTGGCCAGATTTCGGAGGTGAAACATTCGGACGCTTTAAACATTTAAAGGGTAGGTAGGGATTGTTAGACGTACGAAGCAGTTTGTGGAGAGAAGGAAATATGGCTAATCAACAACGTGAGACCCTCGCCGGTGGAATGTTGCAACATCAACATCACCAACGGGAGCCGGATGAAGAGGAAGAGGAAGACGGTGGTAGCATGGATGTGCGACCGAATGTTAGCGTTAAACGCAGATACAGTGAGCTAATGTGTGAAAGTGATGAGGACGATTTTGCTGGTTTCGAGGAGGACGCCGCAAACAGTGAAAACGGTAATTGATTGTTGTAATTTTTTCACTTTTTCCCAAAGTATCCCACGAAGATATAAGAATTTGCTGGCAAACAGTAGTCATGCTTTTCCATATTCATATCATTCAATCTTGGAATGTATTGGAAAAAGATTTTATGCTACTGCTTGACGATACTCGCAGAACATGTATTTGCAATGGGGTTTTAAGGTTTTATTACTGCTACCACTTTAAGGCCTATGAAAGCTTAGTTTGCTGAGAAATGCTTGCAATGCTTGGAATTGGCAAATCAGTTCATAAATTCTATGCATTCTGTTAACTGCATTGAATCGATAAAAAGGAAAACCTTTTTTAGTGTATATGAAAACACTCTTTTCTAACGCATATATTTATCACACTATCGTTAACAGGTACAATAAATTCTCCGCGACCTCTGGAGAGTATGTATGAGGCGATTTTGACAGCTGCGGAGAAAAAGCTGGCAAAAAACAGTAAACTTGCCGAGGATGAAGCCGATTTGCAAAACAGTATAAAACAGGTAACAATGCACAGAAAAGTATTTGAACATACCGGATATTATTTTTTTTATGTGTTTGGAACCTTTCAGGAAGATATGGACGAGGTGAGCGGAACAGCTCTTGGTGAAAGTAACAAAAGTTTGGTGAAAAGAAAAGTAAATGTACCAATAAACACGCAAGATGATATCTATAAGGTACCTTTTAAATATGGCTGGAAGCGAGAACTGGTAAGCGTGCAATGAATGAATGGTTCATTCGATGCTAAATAAAACGTTAATGATGAATAACTTTTAGGTGTATCGAGCCAACATGGAAGGCAGCAAGGATAAGGGCGAAGTGTATTACATTACACCCAATGGCAAGAAGTTACGGACCCGTAATGATATTGTGTCATCCTTGCACGACGATCTCACGATGGATAATTTTACGTTTGCAAAAGAACCTGTTGGAGGAACACCAGAAGAAGAAACGATAAGGTAAGATTTTCGAATTTAACAAATTATCGAACTCTTTGTTGAATGTGATGTACAGAACTATGCTGTGGCAATGTTTTCAACAAAATTAATTTTCATTAATTTGTATTAGAGTTATCGTAGTTAGTTTCCGAAGTTAGTTAGCCTTAGTTGGCCAATATGTTAATAGAAAATTCAGAATATGTTAATTTTTTTTTCAAATTCGCTTTTCTTTCGAACATTGCGTTCATAAATCCCAATCGAGAAGAAATGTCTAATTATATTTTCAAATATTATATATTAGTTCTGCTAGAGATTTCGTTGGCTTATTGTGGAGTCGCTAGAAAGGAGTTTTCCGTCAAATACGCCATCTATAGCATATACAATTTTTGATATGTCCTGCTACAAAAAAAAAATTCTTTTTCAATGTACATATATTATAAAAAAACAGGGCTGTTACAGCTGGCGCGGATTTTGCGTTTCGTGCGGATTTCACGCCTTTTTTCTTTTCATTAGCACGGATTTTGCGGAAATAAAAAAAGTGTCGTTTAAAATCGTAATTTTTTCCTGGTTTCATGATTTTTTTGTTAAAAAATCAAATAAGACACAGGTTTTATCACTAGATAAGTTTCCGAGGTCCGTAATCCCCAATGCCTGAATCCTTGTTTTGTTGTTGGGTTCGCTCTACATCGTCGGGACTCTTTACACCTTCACCGCCATAGACAGGCTCGAGAGCGTGCAGCGAAAGTTCTATCGGGAAGCTACCTGTCGTTTCCTGAACGAATCTCGGGCAGCAGACTCTTCATTTGCCAAACTATTTTCATCGCCAACATGAACATGACATTCTGTCTCTGTCACTCACACAAAAGTCTTGCACTGAATTTTTTCAATACGGTTGACAGTATCATACCAACAAATCAGACCAACTTCTAGCTCTGGCACATGTGGAATTTGTTGGTAGTGTGGTTCATAAATACGTAAAAGAACTAGGATGAAACGAATTTAAACTCTAAAAAAACCCAAGATACTTTAACATTAACCGGGTCGACACTATCAAGCTTCCTCTAACTTCTAAGTATGCACTTATTTTAAATTTTTTAGCTCAATTTTTTATCTCTTTTTAAGCTCAATTTTTTATCTCTTTTTTGATCAAATAACTCTTAAACAATGAGCAACAATTTTCATTGTCAATACCTTTATTCGCTAATTCTAAAGTTGCTTACGTTTTGGCGCGGATTTCGCGGTTTTTAAATTGAGACTTCTGTAACAGCTCTGTAATAATCCTTGGCAACTAAAATTCAAAAACTATGTTTTACTTTAATTAATATGATTACAAACATCAGTGGCGGCGAATTTAACATTGGGTTTCAAATTTTTAGGAGCGCGAAATCTTACAGTAATGTTCCCAAGCTTCGGGATACTTCGAGTGATCTAGGAAAACGGATTCCTAAACCCAAAATGCCGAAAGGAGCAAGCCCCCCTTTACCTACATACAACGCCAGACCTTCTGCACACGGCCAAACGCCCTTATCGAAATCCGCTTCAATGAACACTCAGATTACACCGAAAATCAATGCAACTGGTGCTAGTTTATTAGTTTCGGCCAGCGGGCAACGCAGTAATGCACATGGAGCAACAGGAACACCAAAAACAACCGAAAACAGTGCTATTTTAGGAAAACAGGCAAAATCAAGTGGAAAAAATCGGTAAGTCTGACAAAGATAATTTATTTTCAATAATTGCCTAGATAATGGTTACTATAGCAAAAGAATGTTGTCAAAAATGGCAAAAGGCCAACTTTGAACATAGCCATTTTATCGTTTGCTGTAGTATCCAATCTGGGTTTGGCATTGGTTGGTTACGACGTAGCCAAATTAATTTGAAAAAACAACTTTATAGCAATTGTTTGGTAGTGTAGAAAAATCTTCCTACTTCATACGTCCATCTTATTGTCTTGCACATGTTATACTTGCGTTCTTTTCTTTTGTATCGTATGTCTTTATTGTTTACTTTATGATCATTTTTGAAAACTATTTATGAGGAATACCACCATCAATCACGTTTTTTGTAATTTTTAAACGTCTATGATGAACTTAAAATACTGTATGGATTCTATCAAAGGGTGGAAACTTGTACAATCCAATGTCTACCAGCGATGGGGATGATACCGCAGTTGCAGTGTATGGTGTGCTACTGTATGTACCATCCGGAATGTGTGAATGCTACAACAGCAGAAGCGTTGGCTCGACGGTTTACTTGCAAGGTACGTTTCAAAGAATGCGCTTTCCTTGGATATTAGATTAAAAGTACGACCTCACTAATTGGACGCCGTTCAATTGCGTTGGTCTTCGTGGGACGTACCAAAGATTTCGTCCCACATACCAAATAGTGTGTGGATATTACACGATTCATTTTTTGCTATCCGATATTGGAAAATTATCTTTGTGCTTGATTTCATGGGGATGTGTGCACCGGAAAGCAACCGTTATCAAGTGCAAGATCTCTTGAATACTCATCGAATATTCGACACGATTGTCTTCGTACGCTTACCAGCATAAGCAATGCAATCCATTCACGTCAGTATGCAGTACCATAGCATAGTTTTACAGTTAATAACGTGCCACACTGGTGCACCATCACGAGTATCAAATTTTGGTTCTAACATTTTTTGATTTTCAGTAATGACATCATGACCGTATGACTAATAACATTACTTAGTAGGAGACAAGGAACGCGAATAAGAAATCTTCTGTTTTTGTGTTGAGTCTAGTATTTTTTTTAAGGGTCATTCCTATGAAGAGTCAGGGATGTTTTTTTTTTTTAATAATCTCAAAATATTCATGAATCCTCAAAGATTAATGATCATGGTTTCGTAAAAATTTGTGAATTTTCATGAATTCATTAATCTTGGAAAATATCTTAATTTTATGGGATTCATTATTCTTTGAGGATGTTTGGCTGTTATAACATTGAAGTATGTTTAAGAAGTCTTTAATTTTCGAAATAGAGTTCAGAATCATTTATGCAGTTCAAAGATTCATGAATCTGAATCAGATTCACAAAACACTAGTAGTTTGTTTTCAAAATAACACCGTGGACGGATCAAATACAAAATCGGTACCACAAAATGACCTGTGTAATAACCGCATTAGTGAAGTCGTACTATACATATCATTCGATGCTTACTATCGGTGGAAGTGTTATTATATACCGTATTTTAGCGTGACAACCTTCTTTTTGTTCAAAGAATGTCCAAAGTCAAAATAAAGGGGTAGTTACATACGGGTTGTTTTCATTTTTTGAGGCTTGTTTCAAAAACATTATCCTCAAGTCATCAGGGATCTGTTATACACGCTAAATTACGGTACATTTTAACAACACACTGAAAGATATGTGCATAATTGTTAATGGTTGAAACGATTTAAAATTATCAATTGCTTTTAAAGAGCTGCATGGAAGACTCTATGACAGCGGAAATACAGCATCAACAAACGTACAAAGAATCTTTCGGGAAGTTTGGTATGAATGCTAACGGAAACGGTAACATGAATGTCGCAAAGCCGTTGGTGTCCACAAACAATGGGGGATCATTGTCATCGAAACTGGTAGTGAAACCGACACAGAATAGTAGCACACTTAAGGAAAAGACAAAACGCTCTCAACAACTAACTGTGGGGCCTAAGACCGCGACCTCCGCGGCTAATGCATCAGAAGGCACCTGTGCATTGAGCAACTCATCCGCTAAGGATATTCCACCACAAGATGTTCTCGTTATTGGCACCCATGAATATGTGGTCGTTCCAAAAGGCAAAGCAACAGGCGTGAAAAGCAAAAAGTCTTCCTCCAAACCTACAAATCCTCTACCTCAGGCTGCAATGTAAGTAATCGTTCATTAAAGTCAAACAATGGTGTAGAATTAGTTCGTTTCTTCTCATTTCATAACTTCATTAGAACTTCATGTTAAGGGATCTTGGTTAATAATATTCTAATGTTGTTCCATTCGTGCTGGCCGACTATATAATATTGATGGGGATTATCATTTACCATGCGTTCCGTTGGGATGGCAAAATATGTTTAAATTCTTTTTCATCTTATAATATCACCACTGTACCATTCCGCATGCAAACTACGCAACACATTACGCAATAGCGGGGTTTTATTTAGAAAACATTTGATAAAAGTGAAACAGTCCGTTTTGTCTGTGAGATTTCTTTCTTCTTTCTTCTTTTTGATTTCAGGGAGAAACCAGAAAACTTTAACTTCCCGTCCAAACAGAGATCCCCATCCAAACGTCACAATTTTCAAAATCTCTCACCCTTTCAATTTTCTTCATATAAGATGCGATTTTTAGCTCCTTTTGGTTTTTATTATGTACGCTGTATTATCTTCATACATTTTCCGTAACGTTCGTATGATTTGTGAAGATTTTATCGGAAGACAATTCTACACACCTGAGCAAAACATTCAATTAGATCAATATCGAGCGTAAACTATATATATATTTTTTATATATATTCTCGATTCTCTGTTTCTCAAATATAGCAAAATTTCCGATGATGCGCGTAAAATGAACAATAATGCAACTAGCGGCTCAAGCAGTACAAAGCATACCAACTGTGCAACCGATCGTGTATCAGATGACGATACATATTTGACGGTGGGTACAGCAGCAGGAACTCAACCACACAGCAGTTCTACTGTTGCACAAAACGGTAGCGGTCGTGATCCGTCCAATTTTCTGTCTGACGTATCAACAGGATACACTTGCTTGATGTTGAGCTTCAATTATCTTAAAGTACAAGTAAGTCTGTAATAATATCAATAACTTTCTATACATATTTAGCACTTTCTACCCTGCGTTTCATGCGATGAATTTATATGACAATTTTTTTTTCTTGTTTATCATTAAAGGAATTACTACGAGCATGCAGTGTGTGTCGTATGTGGAATCATTTGGGAAATCATCCACGATTTTGGAAAACTGTACGCATGAAAAATTCGTACATCAGTGATTGGGCAGGCATGATAGTCAAGCTGCGGAAAAATGGTACAAAACATCTCGACCTGCGCAAGGTATTAAACGTTGGCAGTAACGATGAGATGTGGCAAAGTTTCAATGAACATATTGGGCATGCAGATCAAATCGAAATTATCGATTTGTGTCGATGTGCATCGACGGTCGTGGGCAACCTGCTCCGTTCGAATCCAAACCTACGAGTGGTGAACGCACTGGCAATCAAAAATGATCCCATTGAATTCGTTAACTTTGAATACGGTGTTAACTTGGAAGAGTTGCGTTTAAAATCTTCCGCAGCCATTTCATTGGAAGGCGATCTACATCAATTAGCAGCACTGCGAAATTTAAAACACCTCTCGTTAACCTCCATCAGCAAACTCGGCGCTACGTCTATCGATGCATTGGGTTCACTCGTCCTGTTAGAATCGCTAGAACTTGGTGAGTGCACCGAAATGGGATCTAACCTTGCAAACGTTTTGTCCAGTCTAACGGCATTGAAACGGCTGCGATTAGAGAAAGGTCAAGAGAATTTCGATATGTTTACTATTTTGAATGGCATATCCAGAGTGAAAACCTTAACTCAGTTAGAGTTGATCAACTGTGATGTAAAAATGGGATTCGATCGACATATGGCAAATTGCACGAATGTGAAAAAATTTTTACTCATCCCCACGTATGTGTCGCAGTCAGCTGCAACAAATCGCATGGTTTTGAAAGGAATCATTAAGCTACACCAAACTTTGGAAACGGTAGTTTGGGCCATAACCGTGGAACTATTTCGTGTCACAGAGCTGTACATCGATGCGAATGTAGAAGACGCAGAAAACCAAATGGGAGGTAGCATTCCCATCTTGAAACCAGTACCAGGTAGCGATGATCCACCGTCTGCTTTTGGGTCTCAATTGGATCTTCCTGAAGAAGTAGAAATTGTTCCGATAAAGAGAGTTTATACTATTCTAAAGCGTAAAGCTCCCAATACGAAGGTTCAAATTTTGAAAATACCTTTTAGCAACACTTGGAAGCAGACCCTGTGCGACACTTCGTGAAATGTATGGAAGATTTGTGAATGATTAGGCGCACATGTAAATAGGCTGAAAAGAATGCTACATTTCTTTACGTATAGAATATTGGCTCAATTTATATGTGACACTTCACTGGATGAACGTTCCGAAATTGTTCGAGATGTAAAATATTTGATTTAAATTTTATTTTATTTTACTTCACGCCTGGCTAGTTTTTTTTAGTTTAATTCGCTTTTGATAGTAAAGGATACAACTAAAGGCGCGTATATGTTTTCTCAATTATAACAAAACGAATTGAAGGTCGATTTAAATGATACACAAGCAAAATAAATTGGGATTGTATTTCAAATTATCGACTAGTAAAGTATGGCTTAATAAATACGCTCTGTCTGGAATTCTTATGGCTTGGTGACCTCCGTACGCTTCACAGTGTTAATCGAGTGAAATGCCAATTCTCAGACGGTTAGCCAAAACCGAGTACACATGCCTTTACAAGCAATGGTTATTAAACCAAACAATTGTAGAGAAATAATCCTTCTGGTTTGGAATGAGCGAACAATTGTTCCCTAACAGAAAAAGCGTAAAGCATAAACTAATCATAATCCAAGTGGGGAATGCTGTCGACCAAAATGTGTACAGACGAACAATGAAGACGGTAAATTGCAAAACTTTTTATATAGACCCCAAGAAAGAAAAGTGAAGTCCGAAAACAACACAATGTATAATATCCCATCATTGCGTTTCGCTCCGATCAATTCTAGCATGGCAAACAGTAAACTTCATCCTTAAATTTCTAACAATCGTTCATCATTGTAAGAATAAAATAAATAAAAATGTAAGAACAGATAAAAAGAAGAAAAACTTAAATTACTATGTAACGTACTAAATTGAATTACGGACACCTTTAAATTCCGCATATTATTCACATATTAGCTGAATATTTTATTATTGTATACCTATTAGCACATCGCTTATTAATTTTACAAGACTGCCGTGATATTCTAAAATCAATTTATAAGGTTTTTTTATTCCTTAAAAACGTCCCAAGCACACATACGGAATACGGCCTATTGCTTAAACTATTGAATTCATTAGTCTAAGGAACAATTCTCATAACTTTGAGCACATTTCCTTCTTCAAAGGGTGAAAGGGTTCCATATCCCGGCTGTTGTACTAGGCCGCAATAAATGAACTTACTGAATTGCCTTCTATTCTGTAAAAAGAAGAAATGCTGTAATGTGAAAAATGTCGAGAATTTGAAGCTGTTCCTAATTCGATGCAGAACGGTACTAGAGGTTTGTAACCAGTTGATTTAAATTCTGAAACCGAACTGTAGTTTTAATCAAACGTAAATATAACTATTATTACTCTCTTAATGAAAATATAGTACTTCAAACTCCAACGTTTCTTTATTGATTTTTCAGACTTGATTTTTTGCTCCGGTTAGGGTATTTTTTTTACTTTTGTAGGTAGTTTACGATTTGCTGCATCGCTGTCTGCCTTTCGTTTCTTTGTTGGTTCACTGGAATAGAATATTTTTAAATTAAATTAAAAACAAAAATGTCACCCTAGTGAATATTCATTTGCTTACTTGACTGTTGGCATTTTAGAAAACATTTGATCATATTCTGCATCGGATCCGTCTTGATCGGATAGTATATGAACAACGTCATCAGCGATACTCTCAACTGCATTATGCTCATTCGCTGCCCGTTGTTCTTTCCAATCAATTCCCAAAACCTGTGTCGGTTTTGATTTAACGTAGCAACGGTACTCTAAAGCCGTTCGGTGGGCATGGTGAACACGTACATATCGATCGAGACATCCCGTAAAAAGATGATTTCCGGAAGGATCAACCCTGATAGATGTTACCGTACCAGTGAATCCTTTATATACATGAATATGGTTTTTCATTCTTCGCAAGTCGAATGCCCTCGCTCCAAAAGTAGTCGTGCCAGCGTAAAGATAATCACCGTGAGAGGCCAAACATGAAAATGCCAGTTGATCATCTGGGTCTGAAGATGTGAAACCTTGGACCGGTCGTCTCGTTGGCCCTCTTGTGTCGTACAAACGGACGTATCCATGACGGGAACAAGCCGCAATTAGATTGCGGTTCACAAATACGACATCGTTGTCCCAAACAAGTTGCTCTAATTCAAGCACTTTCTTAACATTTTTTGCTTGGAACAGAACTTTCTGCGTCTCTAAGTCCCAGAGTTTTACAATTTGATTTAACAGTTTTCCCCCGGTTACCATAAGCCTCTCGTCATCAGGACAGAGCCGTAACCGAGAGAGATTTTCACCAACATTAAACTTAACTGGTTCAGGGTATTTGACGATTTGCACTGTGCCATCAGCGCATCCGACCACGATACATCCATTGCTTCGCCCCAAACCTACGACATCAGCGCTACCAATCTCAAAGTTGGATATGCTTTCTTCTTTGGCGCAGCTGAAGACCTTTACACATCTATTCGCACGTCCGATGAGCAACTCTGTTCGCTCGGCATTACCAAATTCCATGCATGTAATCTTCGATGTTTTATTCAGAACCTCAATCGGTTGAAGATTTAGTTGTTGGAAAGGGTCGTCAGCGTGTGTATTGATTACTACGGCAACACAAGAACGAAATAATGGGTAAGAAACGTTGCAACGAGTTCCTGAGTATAGAAAAAGCTTACGTTTGAATGAACCGGTGTGAGCTCCAACATATAACGCGTGTTTTTCGTTATACGAGGGACACTTCGCATTCACAGACGCGTATTTCATCCTGTTTTTTTTTTGTTGAATGCGAATACCGGAATAAAATAGTTCTCCTGGCGGCGTGTTGATTTCGCTAACACAAAGCGTGATAAACAAGAAAGCATGGTCGTCATGTATGTCAATGATACTTGCTGTCAAAATTTGCGGAGCAATCGAAAGTCATAACATTTCAAATGAAGATCCGATCAAATAATTATATTTTACTAGAAAATATATATAATATTAGAACATTTTAATAAAATCTCTAGCCTCCATCTTTTCTAAAATGAAATGTTTTGTAACGACCAGTCGATAGATTTACATTTTGATACGAATCACAAAACTGGCAACACTGCCTTTGTGGAAATCGCTGACATCGTCATTTCCTAGACAGCTGTCAAAATAGCTCTTTTCGTGTGATTAACATTTATGCATCAATTACGATTCGCTTTTTTACGCTCTTCCTCTGTTTCCCTCGAAACTGTTCCAATTCAACGCATAAATCGAAGCTTAGCTTAGCGGACCCGTTGTGCTGGTGAACTGGAAACGAAACTGAAACACCGAAAGTCATTTAATTTGTTAGTTACTCCGTGTGTCCAATTGTGTTATCCCAGCAATTCATCATGGTTGATGTTGCTCGCCAACTGCTTGATGAACTGATGGGAAGGAACCGTAATCTGGATCCTTCTGCTTCTGCAAAAGAAGTGTCGTGGTCCGATGAAGAGGTACAACGTGAACATGGTGTGAAAGTATCATTGCATTCACTTCCTCCGACATTGCTCTTTTTATTGTTTCAGTTTTGTCCATACTTTTTGGTGAAGTTTTGTCCACACGATCTGTTTGTAAATACTCGTGCCGATTTGGGCCAATGTACTAAATTGCACGATGATGAGGCGAAAAGGCTGTTTGACGAGGCAAAACCTTGTCGCAAAAAAACCCAATACGAAGAGGACTTTTTAAGATTTTGCACCAACATGATCAACGAAGTGGACCGTAAGATTGTGAAAGGTAAGCAAAGACTTCTTCTTATGAACAGTAAAACAGAAGGAGGACGACCTTTACCAAAGCATCAGGAGCAATTGAATTCCCTCACCGAACGGATCAATAAACTGGTGCGTGATGCAGAGGAAGCCGGAACACGCGGAGACGTAGAGCAGGCACAGGTAGTGTCGCAAAATAATATTTTAAATGAATCAGTTATACAGCACTCTCAATTTATCTCATCGGAAAGGGTTTGATGGAGCAATGTGACCAGTTGAAGGAGGAAAAGGAAGCTCTAGTGAAACAACATGAATCAAATGGATGGTCAGTAACGGCGGAAATCGCGGCTTCACAGGAGAAACAAATGGAAGTTTGTGAAGTGTGTGGAGCTTTTCTTATTGTTGGTGATGCACAACAAAGGATTGATGACCATCTCACGGGTAAACAACATCTAGGGTGCGTGGTCGTAATGATAGTTATTCTTGTCGAAACAAGTGTAATGAAGCAATTAATGTTATGTTTTAAATGTTGTTACTTGCACAGGTACTCAAAATTACGAAAAGCTGTTGATGAAATGTATGAAGCGAGGAGGAAAAACACAATAAACCTTGAGGAGCGCCGTTCTAAGGATGATGACAGGCGTAGACGAGACAATGGAAAACGAGAAGAACGTAAATCGCGGTAAGAGCGTATTGGAAGAAAAGAACTCTTCAAGTTATAAGGGTCCTGATCTTGATGTGTTTATATCTTATTGTTTTGCAGAGAGCGAGACGATCGTTATAGTAACAAACGAGAAGATAGAGATCGTAATCGCTATCGGCGTGATCATCGGGATTATAAGGATCGTTCTGATCGTCATGATAATCGTCAACGAGATCGTCACAGCAGACGCGGTAAGCAAATTAAACAGTGCATAATTATATTCCGCACAAATATTTCCAACCTTCACCTTCATATTGATTGCCTTCCATAGATCGTAACGAGCGAGATCGTGATCGCAGTCGCAGTCGTAGCTACTAAAAGATCACCTAATCAAATCAGATATCATGAGTAAATTTGCAGCATGATGTAGTGCAGACGGACGCGAAATACTTCGCTCAGAGTCGTTTTCCACCATATGAGGTATCCCTACTAAGAATAGAAATTAAAAAAAAACGTCCTAAAAAGACCAATATAAACGATATCTAAACAGTCGTAACAAATCTTCTAGTCCCTAAGGTAAGCATACGTTTCGACTGTATCATTTATTTATTAATGTTTTATTTATTTTTTTGCATTGCGAATTACGTGTTGTGTATGTGCTATCACGTTCGATGTGATTACATCGAGATTGCGCTAGTCTAAGCGTTTTATTCTATTCTAGGTATTTATGTGATCCAAATCGAACTATTTACGTAATGTCCAGTTTAAAAAGAGGTTATTCATAAATCAGTCGCGTTTCATTTGTCATTTATTAATTGTATTGCCATAAATGTAATTGCATTTAAACGACAATACATGTAATCTTAACTTAGCCAATCCCTACATAGCATTGAAAAAGTCCTCCAAATTTGTTCTCTCTTTGAGAGCAATCGAAGAACAAATCCCTGTTGTATTTGAAAAATTTCAAGCTGTTAAGCATATGTAATTGTTATTTCTTTTAATCATCCTTGATTAATCTAATAGCAAGGATATATGGTTTTTAAAAAGCCAACGATTAATTATGTTTACCGTTTGTCGGGAAGTGTGGTAAATGAAAGTAAATGATTGACAGATGAAACTCACGGTATGTTCCGTGATCGTCTAGTTTAGCGTATGGTTAAACAGAGCTAGTCACGGTAAGTGCTGCTAATGCTTATAGAATATTTATTGATGATATTAGCGCCGCTTGGTGCCAACAATAAGGTACATAAAGATACTTTATTCAACCCAATGATAATTTTACAGCACGATTCATTCTTTATGTTCTTCTTTTGCTTAACTCAATAGTAAACTACAAGGTATTTGTAATATCAACAAGCTCTCGCTAGAATAGAGTACTGTGCATCTGTAGCTTGAATATGCAGTTTGAATGATTGGTCTTGGTAGGACACCTGACATAGGACTTGCAGATGAGGTAATTGATGCCTAGTTGTTTCTATTTCCAAAACAAAGGTTGATGGAAGCCATGAATGTACATCCTTTATGCTTCTTCGTTACGCAGGATAAACAACGAGTCTAAATGAGAAAGAGAACAGTATGTCCATATCCTGTTCCATTGTTAACGTTGTGTAGCCATACACACAACGTTTGTACTATGTTTGGTGGATCGAAGCAAAATTTATCGAGGTAAATTTTCTTTATAAAGAAGTTCTAGTTGATATAAAATACAAACTGTCCACAGCATTGTACTATGTATAAAAACTTCCTGCCGGCATAACCGTTGAAGGTAATTGGATTTACTGTATATGCTGTACTTCATGTATAATCATTGTATTCCAGAATGGATGGTTTTCGATTTATTAGTTAAGAGTGCAAAGTGGATGAATGTGTTGTTTTATCAATACTCTTAGCACATCTCAAACCCTGATTATCAATATCCAGTAATTGATGTTCATCGTGTTCAATTAAGCTGTCGAGGTGTGTGTTAGAAACTTTGACTGCGGTATATTTGAAAATATCATTTACTCCAAGATGTTGTAATAGTTATAATATGTAATAACAAGTAACGTCGTCTCCGCCGATGCTGGCATCTAACAACGACAAAATCAGCAACCAAAATCCATGCCCGTACTCAAGCATAAGGGCAAACACAACACAACTGCTCTTATTTCGTTCGAGTTCGAAATAGAGCCGCCTATCACAGTTCGCCATTTATACTCAATTTCAAAACTGATACGTATCGAGGTATTTATTCACATAGTTTGTATAATACATATTTTTATTTTCATATTTTCAGTACCTATGTCATGTTAAATCTTCAACCATTGTATTACGATCTTACTATAGATTGTTATATCGAATTACGAATATGACAAACTTTTTAATATTTTTGTTCTGTTTGATGGAAAAAACTGCTTCGAGGCAGACATTGAACATTAACATGCTTTACACGCATATGTAATAATTGATGAAGATCTCGAGAGAATGATTATCACATCATTGGACAAAGTTATCTCAAATAATTCTGCAATGAAGTTCATAATATTAATAGGCTAAACAATATTCATCAACATCAGGAATAAGTATGTATTAAAAAGTTTGTCATTAATCAGTCATTGAATAAAGTAATATTTTTTACGTATTCATTTTCTTCAAAATACTCCCACGAAATGTGTATATGATATTGATTTTTTTTTTACTATTATTTTCACTTTACTTATTCATAGTCCATTTTCTACTATATTTGCAGTTGGATCACTCATCGACTTCTAAGCTGATGCGATCATGTTGAAACTATCTTAACAACACGATTTTTTTAACGGACTGGAAACCTGAGGAAAAACAGTTGGATATATTCTACAACAAATCAGCAGGTAGCGTGACATTATTAATTATTTTGTTTATTTAAAACATTGGCAAGTCATTTGTGCCAATCAGCTAACGAAAAGTACCGAAGCTAGTTCAGGATGGAGTATTGAAATATTATAACAGCTAGCAATTGGTCTCAAGCTGACACAATAGGCTTGAATTTTAATTAAAGAGTGAAGGTGCTGAGTTTCTAAAATATCTATATTATGCGACTGCATCATTATTTCACCGGTTTTGCTCTGTAGACTTGTTTTGTTGACAATTTTTACATTAATAACTTTTTAATGTTATTGTCGGCAAGAATTAAATGTATCTAGAACATAATTTTCTGTTCGAATAAACGTAAAACAAGATCTGTAATACTTAAGAACATGTGCCGCAAATGTCACCAGTTCCAACGAAAATGATAAACACAAAGCGTGATGATGGTGTTGAAAAAGGAGATACATTGTAGTTCCGCACATACATGCCTTATGAGTGTATGTAATTTTGATGCATTATTTGAGGGTTGCTAGTCGTGTTGAGGCATACGAAACAATTAATTCAAAATAAACAATTCTCCTACATTTTTTAATTTGCCTGTGAAATCGATTGCACCTGATCGATTGTTTCATAAAACACGGTTAAATAAAACGGGAATAAGGTAAATCCTGATCAAAAGAGATGAAACTGTATTGGAAGATGATTACACATGTAACTGCATAGACAAACCGCACTAAACTAAATGCTGCATTAATTTAATCATGTTAGAAAATGAAAATTTGAAATATAAAACGTGTGATGGAATTGGTAATTTTAACAATCCAACATTCAACACCTGCGTATAGTGTGACATAATTCTAATTTAATTGAACCGTATAACATAGATTACCTTCTCTTCAAGATTCAATTTAAAACAAATAAAAATCGATTACATGAATAGCTACTGTATTGATCGATGCATGTCCAACCAGGCTGATAATATCCGAAAACAATCATGATATTTCGATAATATGGTTCGAAAGTCATTTGGTATATCGACTTTGATTTTAATTTGAATTCAACACACACATACGACAAATTTAGAATTGTTTAAATGCTGGTCATTTAATCTCCTTCAGATTAGGCAAAAACTTATCGTAAGTGAAACAATTTTGTTTTGTAGATGTTAATCACATTAGATATTCCATCAAATCCATCCAACTTCCTCTTCCGTAAAGCTACTCCCGCATGCATATAAAGGTATGTTATATAAAGGAAAAACGCCCTATCTTACGGATGGCATCAATCTGTAGATATAAGAATAAAAAACCACACAAATGTTACTGAGTTTTTGTAAGGATACTTCATCCATCAACTTAATTAATTACAAATCTGGGAAAAGGTGTGAATGCATCGATAACAACACTAATGCATCGACACCTGCACCAATTGCTTCGTTAATTAGTTTGTGCTGTGCGATTGGCATATTAACGATAATTGATTTTCCAGTAACACAACGAAGAGAATAATAATATTGGTTATACACTGTCCTTGCTTTAGTAATGATTGCACCTTATTCACTCGGTGTGTACCGTTAGCTTTCCTTGTTTTAAGATCAGGAAGACGGATATGATGATTTTTTGGGTGTTCTGGAAATATGCTCCTTACTAGACCGTAGGGTTCCATCAAGGAAAGTACAAAAACACTAAAACCACACGTTTCTGTACGGTTCACCAAAGAACATAGAATAGATACATCTCCGAACGGGAAAATCTCAAGCCACCGTACCATTTTGCAATCGAAACGACTTCCATCGAATGCATTTATCGATAGAGGCGATCTTATTGTATGTATGTATGGAATTCCGAACCGTTCTGCCACCTTCGCCGCCATAAAATATACAGATGGGTGGCGCTGAAGGGCTGAATTTGTAAAAGAGAGATGTCCTATCACCAGAGGTAGCATTTCATCTACCTGATAGTTGTCTTTGATAGTCACATCAAAGATTTTACGGTTAAGATCCATAGTGGCGTACGTCCAATCGGATACTGAAGAATTAAGAGCATGTAGTGCCGATAACATTCAAGTATTGAATCAATTCTAGAACACTCAGGAATACTAACACAAATGTAACTAAACAGTTTCCAATATTTATTTTAATTTCTGCAACAAACAGGTGGTGGTGGTGATAATCATTTTTTATGAACATATCTCAAACAGAGGTCAATGGTAACATGGTACGAATGTGAATTAATCAACCACAGGACCACCAAGACCATTTTAATATAAGTAGGAAACCAATCCGTAGCAAGGATTGTTTCCGGTTACGTCAATATAGTGATATAGATTTTCGGACTTCGGGTTGCGCTAAATAAGATAAAAAATACTCTAGCTATTGTAGCAACTCCTCGTTTACAGGAATCGACGGGTGTGGCTATATGGTTCGACACGATCGAGACTTAACAGAGCATTAGAGCGCAGGAAGTGTGTTAAGTTAAATTGATAGACTACTCTTATCGACTGTGAAGCAATGAAGTGGTTGGTTTAATGTTTATTGTAAATTTCAGATTAGCTTACGTACTGCATATCACATAACCGGTCCATGGGTCCTTAATCATAATCATTAGCTGCTTTTATTTATGAATTATTCCATATTTCTTTTTGTTTGTTGGTTTATTACGTGATTTGCGATCTCTAACATGACATATACAAAGCAATAAGCATAACATTCGTGGAGTGACGGTTAATTAATACAATTTCCGCTTTCTGCGCTACAAAGATTTTGCATAGAGTGTGATTTTAAACGTCTTGATGAAAATTCCTTTCTATTGATGACGGATCTAACCGATTTTACATTTCCATCCGAGGGAAAATGTGAAGCAGTGTTGCCGTTACATTTCGATAAGTTGTTGGTATTAGAACGAAATATTCCTCGAGGAACGTTTAGCTGCAAAGGGACGTTTCGATACGGAGGAGGTACTACTGTCGGTGGAAACTTCGACAAGATGTCCTTTTTTTCTGGGCATGATTGTCCATCAACGGTTACCGCATCAACACCACGCTGCTGAAACGTAACCCGTTCGGAAACATTTTCCACTCGTATACCGGCATTCTCGTCATCTTCATGTTCGACACTCTGCACAGTATCTCCGTCGAACGTTTCACTATTACTTCGACGGTCGCGTGATCGATAACGATCGCTTCGAAAACTTTCACCTCGCCAAGATCTACGTAAATGATCTGCTACCGAAGGATAATATAGCTGCACCTCATGACACACGTGTTGCGGTGTTAAATCAGCCAACGTACCACAACCAGCGTTAAGCATCGTAGACTCGAGCTCAGTTTTAAGGATGTCCAAAACCTCCTCAACGCCTCGCTGTCCGTTTACTGCCAACCCATACACTGCAGCCCGTCCGACAAATACCATACGCGCCCCAATTGCTAGCGCCTTGAAAGCGTCCGTACCTTGGCTAACACCGCTGTCTAGCATAACTTCGACGCGGTTTCCAACGGCACTCACTATCTCTGGTAGGACCTCAATCTGCAACGAGATGTAATTGATACATGAATATATGGCGCAGTATTGATTTTTATTTCGAACAAAACACTTAAAATAATTTTGTACTTTGTTTTTCATAATGTATTAAGCCAAAAATACATCTCGAACATGACTATTTCGAAAACTGTGCAAATGAATTAATGTGATAAAGCTTTGTATTTTTTGTACAACGATATTTACCGCGGCAGGTGCATAATCAAGCTGGCGGCCTCCACTGTTCGACACGATTAATCCATGCACGCCAATGTCTGCGGCAATGAGTGCATCGGCCCGGTTAAGAATACCCTTCACTATGACCGGTAGCGTCGTGATGCTCATCAACCACCGTATAGCGTCCCATCCGAGGCTAGGGTCAAGCTGGCTGCGCACATAGTCCAGCACGCTAGCCGAGCATGACTTTGCCTTGCTGTTTCCGTTTGAAGCATTTCCGCTCGGAACGAAATTAGCGCACGTTACCTTCGGTGGTAATGTTAAGGGGTTCCGCCGCTCTGCTCGGCTCAATCCTGGGGCCGGTGTGTCTACGCAAATTACTAGCGCCCGGAATCGTGCTTTCTCTGCACGACGAACTAGACATTCGGTGAGTTCCCGATCTTTAAAAATGTACAGCTGAAACCACTTTGGTGCACGTGGCACGGCTTCTGCTAGTTGCTCGATTGATACGCTCGAAAGTACGCTCAGCACAAAAGGAACACCGTAGGTTCGAGCCGCCCGTGCCATCGCTTCCTCGCCATCAGGATGTGCGAGACACTGCAGCGCAACGGGTGCAATCCCGATCGGCATTCGATAGCTGACACCGAAGGAGGTCACTGCCAGCGAACGGCTGCCGCCAATACGTTGCAGGCATCGTGGACGTATAATCAACCGGTCAAAAGCAACGCGATTGTGCGTTACGGTTCGTTCACTGGCCGCACCGCCACGACAGTAGTCGATGACGGAGCTATCAGCCGTTTCGTACATACGTCGCTCATAGTCGCCCACCGACGCTAGTCCGCAGCGAAGACTTTCGGTAAGTGCCGGTGACCGCTTCGTTCGAAAAAACTGATCCAAAAACATCCGTCCTCGGGCACTACACACACAGTTAACTCTGGTAATTGCAATATAGGAACACCAATGATTGGTCGGATTTCTGGTGTCGATGTTCACTCATTGATGGACATTTGCAAACTGGCATGCATCTAATACTCGTTTCGATGGCAATCGCAATCGGTGGAATAAAGCTAACCTTACAATGCGGCCAGCGGTGGGAGTAAAACAAACACATTACAAGTACATATAAGTGTTTACTAATATGCTAAGGTTTTAGACCTCCCTAGCTTCAACATGTCTGTGCAATGTCCAATGACTTTAATATTATTTTTTATCAAATGGCCTACTGAGTATACATGAGTATTCTAAGTATTATTGAGTATTATCGTGAGTTTTCATCAGAACTCATCTTCTGTTATTAATGTACTTATGATAATAAGGCATGAAAGCAATACGGCCCGATCGTCCTTTTTGAAATAAAAATAACAACCAAAAGATATGCAGTTGATGCGCGACAAGGCGTCTCCATGTAAGTGTGTGTGAAAATTATTTGACGGGATAGTGGTTGTGACGCCAATATTTACTGTATACCAAATCTAATCCTTGGAGCGGTCCGGTGGCATGATGGTAGTGGCGTCAGTCTTCACACGAGCGGACCGGACTAAAATTCTATCCGAACCAATCCCCCGTACGCAGGACTGACTATCCAGCTAAGGGTAAATAAAGTCACAGAAAACCAGAAATGGCAGGCCTAGCTATCTATATAGACCTCTTGAGGTTGTTATTGCCGATAAAGAAAAAGAAATTGTAATAAGTTACCTTGTAATATGCAATGCGGAGAAGAGAAATGCTAAATAAACTTAAAATAAAACTTCCATTGCATCAAATTGCTTCACTTTGTTGGGTGTATGTTTCTTGTTCATATATATTTATACGTGTATATGTGTTATTTTATACAACTTTACAATATAATCAAAAGCGATGCAGTCATTGTTTTTCCGCCTGTTCAAAGCATTTCATTTTCCGTTTTGCCTTTATGCGTAATGCAAACATTTTTATTGGTTTTCAATTTGCATAGAATGTCAATCATTTCGCTTTTTTTAAGCTAGCTGTTCATCTATTCCGGCACAAAAAGTTTCCAATTACACATATTCCTATGTACTTTATACCTTCCTCTTCCTGGCTTGTAGCTTGTAAGTTGTGATTTTCTTGTGCTGTCTATTATACCATCGAATCTAGGACAGGCGGCACCGTATGAAACTATTGTTCTGATGTACTATTGATGTAAATTAACTACACCGAACAAAAATTTAATAGTAAAAACATCCATCTCATGTTTGGTGTTGAACATACTTGAAGAATACACGTTGATACGTTGGTTCGTACAAACCAGCAAGATTGGTCAAGTTCAAGACCATGCGTACCTGCTGCATAGCAAAGCGTAACATAACGTCGGTATGCGTGTGTGTATGAGTGCACAGTTTAACGCTCCATTGCTCAATAATGCACTGTAACGTATGCACTAATTGCACCCACAATAGCAAAGTTGAGTGTCTTCTTTACCCCTCTTACCGATTCGTGTTAAGGGCAAAAGAAATTAAGTGCATCAGCGCCATTTTCATCTATCAATCAAATAAACGATTGAACAAAACTGGTCAATAAAAGAGCATCATTGTATCGTACCTGCAAGACATGTGCATACGATTGTTGTTCATTTCTATTTGAATGACTGTTGTGACTGGTGTGTCAATTGTGTTCGTACATAGTAAGCAAACTGCATCTTGCCATTGCCAATTGCCTCTTTGATTTTTCAATATATATTCTTTTCTATGGCAAAGGATCGGATTTTTTTCATCAACTATTCCATACTATCTGCACATGCAGTTCATGTTGTACACGTGCTATAGATTACATGGTGGTTCTCTAACATTTGTTTTAAATGGTTGGTGCATCAAAGTGCAAAAAAATGTGGAGCAAGTTGCGTTTTTTTCTCATTGTTGCTTAGTTTTGCTACTGCGGCGTGATTTGTAGGTATTGTAGCTGTTGTATATTGATATTTTGTTCATTTGTTATCTTTGCTCTTTTATATGACTTTGTGGGATTGATAGCATATTTGCTTATTATTCATTACAACAATGCCTTAGTTTACCTGTGGCACTGCTTCTGCCATTCTATCATTTTGTCCATCGCGTCTGATGGCAGGTTTGCAACACAAAGCTTTAAACCTTTATGTTATGGGCGTTATTTTGAGACAGACAGAAGCTATACTACCCTGTTCACCCTAAGCCTCCATTTGATTGCGATTTTTTTGCTGGCTAGTTTCGTATCCCACTTTAACGCGTGTTGTGGGGCTATGAGCAAGATTGATTGAATGGATTCACATCGTATAGTTTATTGCAGATAGAATGAAGAAATTGATTTTGTACAATCGTCTGATGATTTATAGATTCATTATCTGGTTCAAGTTCTGAAGAGTTTAAATTGGTTTGCAGAACAAAACACAAAAACAATATCAATCAATCTCTCCTGTATTTCCTTCCTTTATTTTTGCCTGTAGAACTATTTTGTATTATGCATTGTGTAGGACCGAGGTTTGCGGGTGAAACATTGTTTAATTATCACAACTGGTGCTAGGTGGTGTGTTGTATCCTTGCATAATACGTTTCTTGCTTGACGCATAGATAGGCGAAGCTAATGATTCGAATGACAATTTGGTTTGGGAAAGTGTTTTACTCTCCGTATGTACGTATGTACAACAGTGATAAAGCTATTTGGAATGTAGATAGCAATTTTGTTCGAAACCAACAAAACACGTAAATTTAAAAAGAAAACATCTATAAAACTTTTGAATTCTAATTGAATCTAATTGAATAAATCTCATCTTCGCGTATATACTTTCTTTTCTAACGCAACCATAATTCTGCAATCAAATGTAAAGTTCATTGATAAATACACCGTAGTATTCTGTTGAATTTGTTTCAAGCCTTTTATTTAAATCATACGAAATCGGAAATTATTCATGTGTGACAACCCGGTGGATCAACTGTTTTAACTAAAACATTCTTTCGCTAACATTAGCTATAGCTAGTTATACAAAAAATCTGCAAAGTTACATGATATTAGCTTTTCTTTGTTTGTTTGTTGGTTTGTTTGTTACTTTCATTACTCTCCTTGTTGTATTGTAATACACGATTGTTTCTTGCAAGCTTCATCAAGCCTTTTTTACCTATAGTATCGATTATGTATTATGCTTCATGTTTGTAACATTTTTCTTTACTGGTTTGTTATATCTCTTTGGTAGCATAAAATAGCTCGATGTGATACTGCATTCCACCGCCTTTGTTTACCTATTCGCTTTTTGACAATTATTCGTTATCGATACCTTCGAACAGCTGCTACTTGTAAGCTTCAACAAAAATATAGCAAGAAATATAGCTAAGAAAAGCTTTTCTTTTGTTGGTTTGTTTCTTTCGATGGCAAACCTTGTGCCGTACTCTGTTCCATTTAAATTCCTGATTCATGTTTCCGGTGTACTGTTTATGTGTTTCCGCTGTATATCGAATATAGCACAATTGGTCCATGCAATGTAGTACAATTGGAAGGAACATAGGGTGCGCTCTGAATCCGAAATTCTAGCATTTTTTACGAAAATAAATACTACAATGATCAAGAGCCCAAATGATCTTACAACTTAACTTGTTAAATTTGAGAAATTAATTAAGCCATAATATAATGATCATTTCTTTGAATTTGCAATTAAATGAATAAAATGCATTTAGGAGCATACAGACAACTGAAATGAAATAGACATTACTATTGAAGAGCTACTGCTCAGTTTGGTAGTGTTTGTATGCTTACAAAGGCGAAACAAAGCATTCAAATAGACAACCGACAACATCTTAGGGACGTTAATGAAAGGACGAATATGTGGTCCATCCAGGAGACCTTGCAGGGGTCTGCAGGATACAAAGGGTGGAAGTAAATAATCCTGGGAGGGGTTTTTTCTACTTTTTTACAAATAACTTTTTTCACTATATCTACTTCGCGAGCCTTTGGTTATTTGGTTTCCACTGCACTTTTTTTCCATTTCAAAGAGATTTCCGTATTATTTTCCTTTCTTTTTCTCTTTCCCTTTCTGTCGATATCTACCTTTCTGTTTCCCCCTTTCTCTCTAAACAACTTTCTATGCATTTCCATTCGTTTGTCTGCCTTTATTTGATCTGGGTTTTCCCTAACGTTCATTTTTCGTACTTCTTTGCCTTATGCATTATTTAGAATAGTTCCTAAAGCGAACGCAATCTGTTACATAGCAAAAATAATACATATATGTCTATAGTATCGTCTCTTTTTTATCCGCATTGTAAGCACCGCTACAACCGTTACCAAAGAGGCGGTAGCTATCACGTTTCTTTCGGGAAATCAACGGATCGGTTTACGTACACGCAAGGCAAAAGGCGTTACACAAGCGTTTTTTTTTTCATCATGTTGTAAAAATGATGCTCCTGGTGCCCCTAGCATTTTATATAGTTCTTTAACATTTGTCCTACAGGTTTTAATGAAATGTTAAATAATATCCTCTTTCCTCTGTTCGTGTCTCCGACTCCATGTGTCTACTGTGATTTGCCCTGTTTTTTTCATCTTTCTACTGTTCCTTTACAAAAATATATAGGAGTATAAATGTATATACACCGAGCATGGAAAAATCTTTAAATTGAACGGCAGTTTCGATTTTCTAACGGTTGTTTTATTCTAATGAGTGGCGTTTTTGTTAATAAAGACGTGCATACAACATAAGAGTACATGCAATATCGAAGTTAAACAACAAATCACATGTTAGTCAAAAGAGATTTAAAAATAACTTCATTTACAGAATCAATTTTATAGGACCAATCGGAAGGACCAATTAACCTTCTAAATACATGAAGCCAAACAGACTTTGTTTTCAAACTATATTTTTTCAACAGAATATTAGCAAATTGATATCAGAGCAGAAAGCAAAACAAAAACTATCACTGACTACTATACAATAGCTAAAAAAATCGTTGATAAAACTAAAGTTCATATCTACTCACGCTGCTGCCACTTAGTTCCCAACGAATAAACATTTCTAGCTTGCATGTTCAAGCGTGCAGTTCTTGTAAAGCCAAGTGATGCAACTACGTTCTATCAGGTCGATACCTGGATGCTCTCACATTTGATCCTGCGATACATTCATCCCTCGTAGTCAGGATACAAACCACTTACTGTTCCTTCGTAAAATTGATCATTATTGCTAACGATCGTGAACCAGCCATGATAGTGTTACCAAATCAAATGCATAATCTTATTTCACGCATCGACCGCACAGCAGCCAATTTTCGTACGCACAGCAGAGATTTATGATAAACACAGTTTTACAAAACGTGTCCGATGATGCTGTACGTTCTTCGCTTATGATCTACAGGGCGATCTACGCTCACAGTGCACTAAGGTGATGTACTAAACGTTTCCCCTAATTCCATCAACACGGCGCCGAGGCTAAAGGTAGCAATATCGAATGTTACTTGCAAGCACGCATTGAAGCGATCGCATGTTTGATATAGTATGGTTAATGCTTTATCATTCGTCTTATGTTTGACTTGCGTTTTTGCGTTGCACTCTATTTTTCACAGTTGATGTAGCAATAAAATTGTGGTGCGAACTTTCCATCGACTACCGCGTCTATTGGCCGTCAGACCAATTTCCAAATGATTCTTCCCTGACGACATGAAGCGTCTTAATACTACCATCCTCCACCATATCGAGAGCAGCTGCTTGGTTGGCATCATTGATTATAGTTGCCGGTATCGGTTGGTGGTCATCTAGAGTTACAGCGCTTAAGCGCCCATCAATCGCACCTGAACCCTTGCCGTGAGTAGTCTTCCGATGTTGGTTGCTGTTGTATTTAGCAAGGTTTATCTTTTGCCAGGTAACTGGCAGCAACGTATGCTACGGACTGTTGGGATGCTCAAATATTTTCTTGCTGATCAAGGGCGACTGCAGATGCCGATGCGGAATGACTTCCCTCTCTGGAGGAAGTGGCCAGATTTCCTAAAACACGAGCGTTTGAAACCGAAACATGGTTACAATCTACTTCAGATAAAGTGAGACATCATTATGAGACATCAACGATCGTACCTGCAGAGATCTGGCTCGTTCTCAGGAGCTGACCTTATCCTTTTTAAGCGAGAACGAGCTCATCAAGTTTTTTAAAGTCGCACCAATTCCTTTACCAGGCGTTTGCGAATCAGCCGAGTAGCGACCTCCGCCTTCTGGATGAGCATCCAAACATTTTTGGTATCGCAGCTGCATAAGAAGATGTGCAATAAGAAAGTACCAATCAATTATTCAAGATTAAAATTCCTGCATTTGAGATTGCGAATTATAACCCACATGCGCTTGGGTGCATTACCACATTACCAGGTGCACTTACCTTGCACGCAGCCTCTATCGTCTTGCACAATGGTCCGCTTGTTGGCTCGCAGTAAAATACATGGGCTACAAATTTGTCCTGAGCGGTATGCATGATAAATGCGCACTGCTGAACGTTCTTACCAATACCCAAGAAACTTAAGTACCGCACACGACATTCGCATAATAAGCGTCCGTCAGGATCCTTATAGTAAATAGATTAATACGTAATTAATAATGTAATGCAGAGCTCAACGTAGCAGTGTCTATAATACAAACCGTCGAGATGACGCTGATCATACTAGGCGCTACAGCAACGTTTACATAGTCCCAGTTTTCGGATGGCGTGCAGGAAGTCAATTTATCGATAGCATCATTCAATGCGTCCATACCGGTCGGCTGACTTACTTCCGCACATCCCACGTACTGTGCTCGTAATACTTTCTTCGGTTCTTCCATCGGGGTTGGGAATGATTGTGCTAGAGCAAGATGCGGAATAGTAAAGACATTAACGTATCGAGCCATTTATTGATGTTTCACCTACGATGTCGTATCCAGCGTCTGTTCTCAGTCGGTAGATCAGTGGGACGTATGGCGCATCGTGTGCTGTTCATGTTGGATCCATTTGTGTCCAGTTGGAGGGAACGTTCGATCATTATCCGTTTACAAATATCTCTATAAATAGGAAATGATTCGATATGTAACAATCACAACTCTTGGTTAATGACAATGACGTCCAACGAATGTCAGTATTTCTTAATTACTAAACTCGTTTCCCGATATTGCATGTTATACAATCAATTAAAACCCCTGGAAGGTATGCAATGTTAATATCTTTCGTATGCGCCGAGCGCCACCTGCAGGAAATTAAGCGAGTGATAAATTTCAAAACGCTTGAAGGTAGGTGTGAGTGTTAAATTTATAACGAATTGAATTGAACACTACTTAACTTTTTCAGATTTCATCGGTTCTTGACGTTAATTTACTAATAGTATCACTCTCTTTCTACCTCATAACATTCGTTCGACATGTCAAATGCCCATTATTATACTTTTTTGATATAGTACCAACTCCCTACATAGCTAGAAATGCATTTGCGTCTTTTGAAACAATAAGATACGAAAATCTGAGTAACAGTAGTTTGACTAACCTACCTGAGCGTATTTGCAATCGTTCTGGCAGCAGTTTCACAGCGAAACACGTGACACATGTGTATTCTGGTAAGACGATCCCGTGCCACATATGCAAAGTCCCTGCAATGAAAGTAAAAACACAGAACACACAAATACAATCCGCGCCAAACGCCGATGAATTACTTATTGCTTTAACACTATCGATTTGTTTCGAATCCTAAACAGTGTCGCGCATCTCTGGAGGAAGCTCACTTCTGTGTAAAGCAAGGACTCCCAAGGGTTCGTGTGGTAGCGAAACGTAACGTACTTATTGCATGGATCCATTCATTTACCTTTCACTGCAAACCGGACAAAACGTCCGCATCGTTCACATGCGCGAGTCAGTCGTGTTTGTGTTTAGCGTATAAGTGTGTTGTACATCGTTAACACCATCATCATTATCATCGTCGCCATCAATAAAATACGGCGGTAAGTAGAAAACAGAACAGAAAAGAAAACATATGTATAAAAAACGAGAAAATCGATAACGAGATAGAAATAGGAAGATACAAAGATGAAATATAACGTTAGGAACAGGAAGGCATTTTGTTAGGCAAGTAATAGAAGTAAGTTTAGGATAGAACCTACTTATATGTGTAAAGAAAAAAAACAATATCAGACAAGAATAACTAAATTGGATGAGTGAAAACTTTAACATATAGAACGAAACTAAAAAATAATTGCTTTGGTAGAACGTGATTGTTATGGTTGTGGCGATTGTTGGCCATTTCCGATGCTATCGGTGATGGGTAACGTTTTGCTGTAAGCTAAACAAAATGTCCTGCGCTAAAGCTATTACAAGGATAATTTCACTTACCGGCCATTATCACGTCCTACGCCCCATACACGTATCGTGTGAATTGGCTGTGAGTTTAATATTGTCAAATTTTCCGGATCTATCAACTTTAGCGCCCCTTCATCTAGATCCATGAACAAATCTTTGCCCTTCATCGTGAAGAAAGAGACAAAACCTTAGAAACTGGTACGAAAAGAAACAAAATGGTTAGACCACTCACATCGCCCCAACGGCCAACCACGTCCAACATATCATTCCGCCCGAGTGACAAATCAACGATGCATTTGTTAACGGCTTTCGATGATCGCTCCGGTGTCAAATCTTCTTCCGCAATTTCCACCCAACCGAGCGAACGCACCGCAAACCGAATTGGTCTATCCGTATCCGATTTCAAAGGAAAGCTTCGTCGTCTGAAAAGACACAAAGAGTTTATCGAGATTTGCACAATACACAACGGTAAGGAATTTGTGGAACTTACTTTAACGCAACATCCTCCCGACGGCGTCGTTCGTCTTCCTGATCCAATGCCGAGCTGGTACTGCTTCTAGTCACGGACGATGTCATACTGTCGTATAGGGCGGATTTACTGTTGCCGCTTGCACCAACAGTACCATCCTTGGGATTGCCGTACAGGTTGTTCAAGGCTTGAGTGAAGGAGGAATTCTGTATACTTCGCGGTATGGGAATGCTGGGCGTTTTCAATTCTCTACTGGTCGAGTCCTTTGGCCACAGTGGTGGTTCACGCTGGATGGTACCCGACTTGATATGCCAGTAGTACGCACCTCCGTTATCTGTGTTATTACCAAACAGAAGAGACAATTAAAATACTTGTTACCTGCACCATCCAGACTGTCGCTCTATCGTAATGTACCTTCGTGTTTCTCCCAACCCGGTGGTAAATCTTTCGTTTTGTCCTTATCCTCAATGGCTTCGATGTCCTCTCGTTTTCCTTTCTCTTCGCCATCCAACCCGTCCCTATCGAGCTCTTCGTCATCCGCGTCATCCTCTTCCGGTGGCACTTCTCCCACATCCGACTGTTTCCTCTTGTTCGGTAATGCGTACAGGTCGTCCGAATTTAATGTCCCAGGAATGTGTTGAATCTCGTGCGTTTTTTCACCATGTTCCGGTTCTTGATCCTTCTGTGTTTTCGACTCGTTTGGAGACGTATCACTAAGCAACGTTTTCTTTTCCTTTGGGGAACTACAGAAGAATGGAGACGGTAAACAATATATAAATTTCAAAAGGTTTGCAAAGCAATTCCGTAGCTACCTTCCATCTGGACCACTCTTCAGGTCTACACCCATCGTGCCAAGGTCGAGCACTCCGTAGCCTTTGCGATTGTTACTGATCATTTGTGAACCATTCTGTACGCCCGCGATCGGTCGGAGAGTTCCCTGCTGTTGCAATTCCGAAATGATCTCCTCGTACAAATGTGAATTGCGTTCCAATCGCTGGGGATCCATATGATAGTTGGGGTTTTCGTAGCTCAAAAGACCATTTTCTGTAGAACAAAATAACACAAATGCCGTAATACAAATTAAACCAATGATTGTAATGTTGTAATTGTAGCTTTACACCAAAATTTATGCAACACCAATGGGGATTGAAGAACAAGTTTTGGAAATTCTATGGAAATAGTGCTCGAATACACAATTAACATTCCGTAACTCACTTGAAGGTGCTGACCATAACTGATTTCTTTTCCTTATCAGACGTGTACATAACTATAATAATCTTTTTATTTTCTTCGAAAGAACGGTCGTATGGACTATTTTTATAGACATAACAATAGACACATATATAGACACAATATTTTTTTTTGTCTAAAATGAGTTCTTAAAATAAGTATGTTTATGTTGTGTGTAGCAAAGTAATCCTTTGCTTCGCTTGAATCTGGGTTGCTATATGGCTTAGTTGTCCGGAACTGATAGTTTCCAATGCGACGCCACAGTCTAAATCAGCGTATTTATAGTTCATTTATTCATTGTGAACCTTCATAGCAGTTCATAGTCATAATATTAGTTGTCCTGATGTTTCCGAACAATGCATGCATTACACTCATTCAACAGACAAACCAACAGCCATTACGTCCTTAATTTGCCTTAACACTACAAGGCAACACTAGAATGAATGCGCGCACCGTACTTCTCAATGCTATCTCGCTAAAACATTCCCAAACAACTGCTTGTTGATCGATTTTCCCATCAGCTTGTAATCGGTCCAACCGCTACGATAGAGCTAACCGAGCGTGGAAAAACGGATCATTTTTCCAACCACTTTCGCTCTCTCAAATACACACACACAGGTGCTAGCGCAACGGGTGTGTGAACACACTACGTAAAGGACCTTATTCTTTCTCTTCCCCGAAAGTCGCCAGAAAGGGGGAACCTTTCTGTCCGAGCGGCACGGCTACACATAAGACATCGTGAACCACGGTGCACACCGTGATCGTTTCGCCTTTGCTGCAAAGTTCTGCTTAATATTTACCGGCAGCATAAACCGACCCACCTGAAACGTGGATGCCGGAAAAACTCGCAAGCAACTTCTGGCAGGCCGACAACAGGCGTCAGGCGTCATAAAAGTGACGCACGTGTAATGAAATCTGAATCATAAAAATGTGGCAGTCAAGTCGCCTTGGCTCCACCGCCGGTGTGGTTGTCTGACCGACTACGGCAGGCTTTGACGATACCGATCTAAACCTGCCATAGCCGTAGAATGTCTGCGATTTTTTTTTTTTTTGCTTTTCAGGCCCAAATGGTAGAGGAATAAACGGGAACGAAATGGCAAACGTGTTCTTGGAAAAGGGAAAATGTTTGCTCAATTGGAAAAAAACCACCGTACACGCTGGAACAGGATTTGCGAAATGGTATGAATTTTAAGTTGTAACAATTCCAGTATAAGAATTTAAGCGTGGTGGAGGTGCGGCGTTAGAAAACGCTTGCTGTCGCGAGAAAAGGTAATATTATTTATGGATCAGCAGCCATCTACCAGTTTGCCATTTGGTGGTATTTGTCGGAATATGTTGTTGCTTCTCTCATTGATTGCATTTTTTATGCTCTTCCTGCAAAGGCTACGTGCAATTTCTCGATGAAATCTGTTAAAGTTCAAGGCTCTATCGTACAGCCAGGAGACACTAATTTAGGACCGGTAATGGCAAAAGTTCAGTGTCGTAGTGGCAACTACGACACCGAGTTGCGATAAGCACAAAGTGTTCATCCTGTGGAACAGGTTGAGTCGAAATTAATGGGCGAGTCACCTAGGCGACTAATTTTGCTTCGAAAGCGTACATCTAGCGCTGTATCGAGCGTCGGTATGGGAATGACTATTGGGCGATTGCTTCATTCGTTACTTAAGACTCTTCGCTGGTTTCACTCTTAATGGTGGGCCTTCCATATTAGCTTGCTGAATTGTGAATAACCGCCACTAATTTGTTTGTTGAGGAATACAATTATTAAAGATTGTATTATTTCCCGCATATCACTCGGTGCATCTGTATGAGTTTTATAATCCATTAGTATAGCCAAGAGTGAAAGTCCAGAAAATACTGTATTTACCGAGCAATTAAACACCTATCATATAAAATTTAATTGAATTGTTGGTCTAATTTGGATTCGAAATTTTAAAGCATTTTTGTCCGAAACCTTCAGATGTTTCATCAAAATTTCAATAACATAATAACAATACAGCAATATATTATATATATTATTGAATTACAGTAATATATTAACATATTAAACAGGTACTTTACCTTCCAATACTTTAAGCAACTGTAAAGCACGCGTTTCTAGAGTTCTCTCTACACAAAAGTTTTTCAAGTTCTCTAGACATTTCTCACAAAACCTCATTTCGGTGCAGACCGATTTGTGTGGTTGGACACGACTCAGTCGCTCTAACCTCATCAGTCATCCAACAATGAGGTCAGCCGTGCGATTCGTTTTGCGGTCAAGCGAACGGGTGCTAAACCGCACCATCTTGCACGATTTACTTTACGACCCAGCGAGTCCTTTCTTCAGGACATTCACTTGGCCGAGGGAATAAATAAATTAAAATGCAATAAAAGCACATTTTCACGAGCCAAAAATAAACACCATAAAACTAATTCTGCTCTAATCTAATAATCCCCCAGCAATTTCAGAAATGCTTGTCAGAACATCCAGCCGAGAGTGGCTGGTGACCTCTGCGGATGGGTAAACCTCGTCCTGTGAGTTGTACAGATGTGTTCATGGACATGTAAACACTGGCGGCAGTCGTTCTTAGCCCAACCAAACGATAGAACGCACCCAGTTTTGGCTTTAAGTGTTATACGAGGAAAGCGCACTAGGCGAATGGCAAAATGGATTTTTGTCTGATTTTTCCCCTCCCCTAGATGGTGTGATGGTGGACGTAGTTGATCTCAATTCTAGATAAAATCCAAAGGTTATTTCTAACCCTGATAGCTGTTCATGCGTTCGACTCAGTGGCTGGAGCAGGTGAAAAGCTGAGGCATTCGAACAAATCGATTAATGTTTCTACGAAATGATTCATGTTTCAACATATATTTACTATCTGTTTGATTACTTTGAATGTATGTTGTTGGTACAAAAATCTAGCAAAGCAAATATCTATTAAAGATTAATATATCTAATATATTAATATCTATTAAAGAAAGGTATTTTAAGATGCTAAATTAATTATCATATATAGTGCAGTATAAACATCAGCAAAATATGGTATTTATATGCTTCTTTTTATGTTACAAATACACTACACATAGACACACTTATTAATCAGCACCATAATCGGTAAACAAACAACGAACGAACATTAAAGCATTGAAGTGGTTCGACAGTAGCATTTTTGCTGTAGCTTTTTTCCGCGAGGTTTTGAACAAAATGCATAGCAAAAGCGTTGATGCGAAAACTCATAAACGAAGCATGTACAGCGGTGCTTTCGACGACAAGGGAACATTTCACATCGAACGAACAGCAAATCTGTATGTTACCACAATTCACAATTTACCTAGGAAAATGTCATCATCGTCGATATTTTGCTGATTGGCTAGCGTTGCAATTGCCGCCATAATTTTACAAAACTCTATTAATGAGGGTGGCGGCAGCAAGGCCACACTCAAAGGTTGACGGATCAAAATATCACCTGACAACATTCAAATACTAAAGAGCCGCGTCTTACCTGAAACGAGAGGGAATGATATGAAATTATTAATCTATTGATTGAATGTGATTATATTCAGCATGCGGTTTGTTTTATTCGTTCCTATCAGATAAGATAGAAAAAATGATATTTTTTTTGGGGAATGTGGTACATGTTGATAATTAGTAGATTATTTTAGGCTGGTTTCTTGTTAACAAAACGATCGATTATTTTTTTACTGCGTATCCGCAAAAACAATTCTTGGCATAGGTTTCCTAAGCAAATGAAGAATAGGATCGACGTCCTTCAGTGCAATCGCTCATATTTGAAACTGTTTCATTACCTTTTAATGCTATAAGTAACTGTACGTAAAAAAGCTAACGTCGAAGATAACGTAAAACTATCCTTCATAGCTACTTTCATCATATGTATTCATCCATGCTATCATGCTACCGTTGTCATACTACAAGCTGAATTGTCCTTTGTGCAATGAAAAGTGTACCATTACGAATTATGCTCTTTGTTCGTCTTCAAGGCTCTTTCGAATTGAAAAGAACCAAACAAACAAACCTTCGTTGGCTCACGTGCAGTCGAAAACACAAAGAAACTAAAATACAGCAACGATGTGCAACAGGACATACTCGGCAGAAAGAACACCGAGTTTCGACGACGAGGAACGAAAGTAGTCCCTCTATATTCTATGTTATATGGTTTGCTGTGCACGTGACATGTTCCAGTTTCAAGCCACAATTGGAACATGGGTTTGCTGCAAAAAATGAAATCTTATGTCGGTTCAATTAAACAAAAAAAATATATATAGGCTATCCACGTTGCAATTCTATTTTTACAACTTTATTTTTTTATTTGAAATACACGAGTCATTTTTTAACGATTTATTTAGATAGATTTTTAAGCTAAGAAGGACTAGGTTTTTTGGTGTACATTTAAGTTGTATGAGCATATAATGCAACTTTGAACTAACCTATGAATATGTTGGTTCCTTTCAGACCCATCGAAACCATAGAATCGGTACTTATTTTGATCGTCAGTATCAGGCCAGTGGTAAGCAGATTTAGTCGAATCAGGACATCGAGTAGCACACTATTGATTGTGTTTATAAGTAAACACAACGACAGCAGTGCGGTTCGATACTGCAATCGATGCCCAAAGTACGCCACTTTGTCCACCGAGTTCAAACGCACCGTATGGAAACTGATCTAAGGCGCACTAAAGCTGGGATGAACTGGTTGGCAAATATGACGTAATTTGAGTCGTCTGATGAGCTACGTTTTCATAGCAGTAACAGTAACTTTTCACACATATTGACACCAACTCCACCTGCGCTCACTTGTATTGCTTAGTTTTTGTCTGCAAAAATCCACACACGGACAGAATATCGATTCACTGTGATTTTCTTGTTCAACTAGCTAGGCCCACACCCATCGAGTAAGCTATAGAAAATCTCTTGGCAAATGAGCAGCATGGCGTCTGTACAGTAGAAATGATATCGTAAACAGTCGGGCGGTACTCGTGATACTCGGTCAGGTTTCACCTAATCAGACACTAGTATAGTCGGCTGCTAAGCTTCCATTTTTCGAATAACACAAAGCCATAAAAATCAACTAACACTCCTAGTAGAGTTTAACGACACACCTTCGCACACGAGCTGACGGGAACAAACTAAACTACTGGAAAATATCTGCCAATATTCTTTGCTGTCAAATCGCAAACCGGCCGACGATGATGACGACGACAACGACGTCTACTTCCGGAGGTGACTCATCGTGGTCCAGACAAACCGGCGTCTGCGGCAAAGCGATAGCATCATCCGGACAACCATGAAGCACCAAAAGTGCCGGTTACTAACGGTACGAGCTGGGGCTAACAAAATGCCAGTTGAGAAAGGAATTAATATATCTTCCACAGCAAAACGGAGCTTGCTATTTTAAAATCACAACACCGCACGGATCGCAACTGACACATCTATTGCACCCTATAACGTCTTAAGTGTGTGCACTAATAAATATAAGACATCTATCGTGTCACTGGATGTCCGTACCATTACCCCAAAGGCTCGTAACGAATGCGACTAATGTCCTTTTTACGTTGCTCTTTGTTCAGTCAGTTTTGCAATTCTCTCCCGCAAATTCGCAAAAGCTCTCCTTGGGGGAAGCTTTTCAGTGCATGCTCGTTTGAACACTTTGCAGCACCTTACTGTACGATCCATTCTGTTCTCAAACCCTAAAAAACCTCTGCAATTTTTGTGCACTCTTGGCGGATACTCTGGAATGGAATGGTTTATGATGAGTCCACCGTCTCCTTTCTGCAAACTGGAACGAATCGAACGAAGAGTGCATAAGTCCTGTGTTCCTCCAAGCGCACGAGAGAAAATACTGTTGCAGTTCATTGGGGGTTTTCCAATGAACAAGCAACTTCACAGTGCTGCCGCCGTTGTTGTTCCTCAAGGGCATGATTTATGTTTAGTCCTGGTTCGTTGTTAGTCTGGAACGTGTGATTCGCTCTGGTGAACTTTTATGAGAGCATTTTATGTACTGAACGTGTAGAGTGAGAGACGCTCGTTCCGCTAAATCTCACTGCTAATGAAGAAAAAACACGTAAAGTTACTCACGTTCTGACCGTTCAAAGGCCCGAGCCATAGTACATGTTTTCCCACTGACTGGAAGGCGCTGGATAATCATTTTTCGTGCACTATTTGTACAGTGCTACATCATTTCTATGCGAATATTCGGAGTCATCGGAGTTTTTAGACAGAAGGTAGATTTTACACACCGGGCATTATTCTTATAAGCAAACCACAGGTTAAGGAAATCGTGGTGTTTGGATGTTGTAGAACATTATTGTTATCAGTGATCTGCCTTATGTTTCATTTTAAACAAGCACTTTTTAATTATTTTAGCCAAAAAACGTTTAATATTTCCCACCTTCAAATCGCTTGAAAAGTTGTAGATAGCGGGTAGATTAGCATTGTGTTGACACCAAAATGAAGTACATATTTTTTAAGTGTATTTTTGGGGAACGTTTCAAGTTAGAAGATAAAGTAATTAAGATTCCATGTTAAATCTATTGGAAGGTATGGCATCTAATGATTCGCAACATTGCTTTAAATAATGCATCCGTTACAATCGGCAAAATTAAATAATGTTGTGACTATCAACAAAAGTTACTTTCGCACAAAGCTACTACAAAACGCGTCTCAAATTTTAATATAATAAATATTATAAATTTAACCAGAGTTCAAGCAGAACAGTTTTATAAAAAATGATAATAATAATAGGTGAAAAAGTAGGTGAAAAAGTTGTGGTTATACGTATTACATTTCGTTCTATTTCCTGGAACGGGAAAACTTTTCACAATTTTGAAGTTTTGCCATTGTCGTGGAAATTGTTACTTTTTTGTTTTCCATTTGTTATACAACATGCATGCAGCTGAACAACCGCTCTGCAGCATGCAGGAACGTGAGTATCCGCATAATGTTCGGATAAAATGAGATGAAGCAAAAATCAATATCCAAAATCCCTAATGAAGAACGGAACAAAGCAAACCCAACACGAACGAGTTTCTTGGAGTTTCAATAAAACTCACCCTTCGCGAACCATTTTTTTTCACCAAATATTTCCAAAACCACGAAGATGGTTCATTTTTAGCAGAATGTGATACTATGTTTATGCTCCCCGTCTTCGAAAGATTCTTTCACCATGTTCTGTTTGACATCAATTCAGTTATCCCGGAACTTCTCCGAGCAAAATTAAATTCATGGTAGTGAAAGGAGCTATCATTGAGAGCAAACATATGTTCTACAGGCCGTTTTGAGTTGAAGGAAAGACAGACAAAGGACAGTTTTCAACTCGTTTGCCACGTGATCCACCAGTTTATTATGTGCTTATATTTGAGCATGACAAAAGAAATGTAATATTCGTGATAATCTAACCACCACCAAAAACGAAGAACATCCAGCGAACCTAACAAACTTTTGTCGTAGGTGGAACCAAGCTTTTGATGCACTTGTAAAGCTATCGATGTGTTTAGAGAACCCTTCTCCAGAGATATACAATTTATCTTGCAAGTAGAATTGAGTAAAGTGGACATTCCGAACGATGCTCGACAAATGGGCGAATAACAAAAACCATTGAAGAAAATTGAACAGTTGCCAAAGATTCCCATCAATACACATCCATCGACAATATCCTTGTTGTTTGGCATACGTTCAAACGATAAAACGTAAAAAACAATAACAAGGTGTACTGAGTTGGTCAACGTCTCCTATTGTTGGTAGTTGATCATGTGAATGATTGGCTACGACACGGTTTTAACGACTATTCCACAATCAGTTCATCATTCAGTTGCGTTTGGCTAAGCCAACGCTTAGTGTTCAATAAAATTTAATTTAATCAATTTAATGTAGTATTTCTTCGAACCTGTGAATAGATTTGACAATAAAAAATGTATTTAAAACATAATAATAACAGGAGTTGAAACACGCGTTCAGTGGAGAGCAATTTTGTGCTTGCGCTGATCATTTTTTTTTTTTCAATAAACACGTTAAAAATGGTTTTGATAGTCCTTTTCAGAGCTTTGCAGAGGTAAGAGGGATCCACTAAGTCGCTAAATTTTCACAGGGGCTACTAATACTGCTGAGGTATTGCAGATAAATATAATCAAAATATTTTCAGGACTATTCAATAAATTAAATAATAAATAAATTAAATAAATAAATCATAAATCTTCAGGTTGAGGATTATGATCCACACCATTCCAACGTTGAAAAGGTTACGAAGTCATCTTCCTACCAGAATATCGTTCCTCCTCCACTGGGAGTTTGCTTGGTCACTACATAATCAACAATATTGGAAACAACGGTTGATTTGCAAATCCTAAAAATTCTTTATGTTCTCCCTACATGTATCCCTCCTGCAGTATGAAAACTAGGGTACACTAGATATAAATCATAACTAAGTCGTAAAGAATTTCCATTCGTTAAAAATAATTTTTAAATTGTAATAAATCATGAAAGATGTTTTTAAATTATAAATTGATTTTTAAATTGTAATAAATCATGAAGGCAGGGACGGCCCGGTGGCATGATGGTAGTGGCGCCGGCCTTCACACGAACGGACCGGACTAAAATCCCATCCGGGCCCCGTAGCAAGGGCTGACTATCCGGCTATGTGGTAAAATAAGTCGATACGGCCAGGCCGTTCTAACGAAAAAAAAAACATGAAAGCTGCATTGCATGTGCGTAACCCTAGAGTTTGTTCCTTCTCTACTCATTCATTTCCACTTTTTTTTAAATCAATACCATATTACATTGACACAAAATCTTTGGTCATAGTTAGTAACTGTGCCATTGTTTCTCTGTTTGGATCTTAACTCGTCCATTATGCTGACACATCACCCTACAACAATTCATGTTATGCCGGACCATGAAGGTCATTGTTCGTTACCACGTGCAAGTAGAATCTCGCCTCAAGGGAAATACTAAAACGTTTTATCCTTCACCTTCGTGTCTATCACCTTTGCATGGTTTTCTGTTGGTCACTCGTCCTCATTTCCATCCGACCACGCGCTATCACCCACGCGACACCATACTCGATCGATGTTTGAAATGCCCGATACAAAATGACCTTGAACGCTTTGTACGCTGGTCCCAGAACTTTGCAAGCATGTCAAATCGTACACAGAGGTACGATTCCGGCGGGCCGGGAAACGTAGCTTTGCATTGGCGCCCTAATGTCTGGAATCGATCCGTGCGGGCTCCACATCACGTCAACTCTAATATAATCAACTTAAACCTTGTGATAAGCCACTCATAAAGCCTTCCGGATATGCCAACTAATGGTATCAATTGTATACCATTTGCTTTTATCCTGCAATCCAACACCAGGAACTTCTAGTTGAAACTTAAATATCGCCTAATGGCAGAAACAAGTCAAAGATGTCAGTAGGGGAAAAACATCTGCATGCTAGTACATGATGAGTAAATCGAAAAAAAAAGTGTATCTAACACCGAAACTTTATTAAAGTTATCGTTTCTAATTCCATTTGTAATTTACCATACTCCCATAAAATGCTTGTTTCGCAAACAATGTAAAAGTCTATGCCCTAGCCCATTTTACTGCCACTTTCATAAGAACCTCACTGTTTTTATTTACGCTTTAACACAACAAAACATTTACTTGTAAATTAATACAACCCTGTAATCCATGCTAGATCGAGTGACCCATTACTCAATGCCACAAAGAAAAAGTACACGCGAAGCAACCAACCTCGCAGCAATAAAAATATTTGTACTTCGTAACGACTCCAAGCATTACGATGTTCCTGTGTACATGGAGTTTTATTACCTGACTCATTGATGTTTATATGCGAAGGTTCACAGTATCCGCTTATTCACGGTCCTACAAGTCAACGTCGAGTGATGATGTTTTGCTGTGAAGTTTGTGCAAATGTATCTTTTTTTTACACTATAGCAAATGGTCGCTGGAATATTTCATGTATGACCCTTCCGTACGTCCCTTAAAATAGTAGCGGGCTTCTTAGGGGCCTTAGGGCTTGGCGAGTTGCAAATATTTCATGCAACGAACTTTTTGTAATTTTTGTAAATTTTGTAACTTTGTAATATTTCTCAACTTTTTAACAAGTGTGATTTGCGAAATGTTGATAGCAAATATGTTACATATCGCACTAAAACTTCTGAAACGGGCTACCCAAAAGCGAAATGCGTAAAAATTATAGAATTTTTGTTATGTTACATCAGTGCTAACTGTGCAGTGCTTCTAAACAATGCCCCAGCCCCGTAAAATTCATTTAGGTTGTTAACATGGAGACGTGGTAGGTCCAAAATTGAGTGATGCCGTTGATGCGTCCGCCAGAAAGGCCGGATTGGTATAATGGATTGGCAGACGACGACGCACGACCGTGCGCGGTTTAGGGGACTCCTGCAACAAGCCAAGACCGTGAAGCAGTTGTAGTGCCTGATAAGTAAGTAAGTAAATTAAATTTTAAGATTCTAATTTCTTCACGGTGCTAATAACCACAGTACTACAGAAATTTTCATTTCTAATTTTTAAATTCCGAAATAATACTTAATACTTCCGAAATTATAGAAATTTTAAAATAGGCAACTGTACCTCATAAAAAAATGTATGACTAGAGATGAAGTGTTAACAATTTCAATGCATTCGAGAAAAGAATTAAATTTCTCGAAGAAACATAAAAAAACTTAGCAGCAGCAATATTTCAATATTCACAAGTTATTTTAGTTTGTTAATGAAATCATCCCGGGTGTCCGTAGAGCAGAGTTGACGGTTAATTCGAAATCGCTATAACCCCCACCAAACCAAACGATTGAACAAGTTGTAACAAACAACTATTTTTTTCATGTATCGCATTTCCGAATATTTTTGAATTGTTCAGATTTTACAAAACCAAAACCAAATGCTATTTATGTTATAGGGGCTTCGTTTTCAATACTTACCATCAATCTTTGTCAAAAGTTGAAAATTGGTAATGTTATAAGTTGCATTCCTGAAAAAAATAAGAGAAATATCATTATTCACAAAAGCAACGAGCAGTAACAACCGATATTTGTACATATTTGTTTACTTATAAGTGCTCTTAAAACTGCAATACGGCCGGCCGTTCCTCTCGAAAAAAGCTTTTAAATTAATAAAAAAAATTTATAAAATAATCAATGACTGAGCCTCAGAACTAATGAGGTGGTTCATGACACCACCTCACACAGTGAGCAAAAGAGGGACCTCATTTCTCAGCTCATTCAATTGTATTTTGCTCAGCTTTGCTCATGAAAAGAAGGTAGTTGGTCACAACAATACCTCTTACACAAGACTGACAATCGGAATACAGGTAAATAAGATCAATCAACATTAGAATTGGTAAAGCAAAATATCTTTAGGGGTACCGCTTGAGGTTTCCGTGCAATTACCGTGCAATTAGACGGTGACAGTTTTCTCGGAGACTTTTTTCTCCGAGACTTTTCGAAGAAAGGCGATGAAAAGTCCATATATTAATAACGGCTTTCCATTTACATCGCGTGTATGAAGTGGCTCTATTTTGGCTTGTGTTCTGTTGTCATTTGTTCATAAATACAAGTTTTATCCACAAAAACAAGTCATTTCAAGCTTAAAATAAAATTATTATTATCTGCATACATAAAAAAATTAACACCCACGAGTGGCATGTAAACAAACAAATGAGAGCAGAAATGTCTCGGAGAAATTAACTTTTTTTGCTTGATTGAGCTAATTCAAAAAGTCTCGGAGAAAAGTCTCCGAGAAAATTGTCACCGTCTAATTGCACGGTAAGGCGAGAATTATCGAATTTGCTCATTCGTCAGAAAGCATGCCTCGAATGTGCAATGCTGGACGGATTCTCATAACTATTTTTTTTTCTCAATAAAATGATCGCAACAAATGCACCTGGTTCAAAAAGATAAAGCCTAAACGGGTACTCTAGATACGCGGATAATGCTTTCCAGAGAAATCCGCGTATCTTAAGTTTCCTCTAAAACATCGTTTGATATGTCGTATTAAGTATTATAAGTCGTGTGACAAATTTTGCATGCAAAAATCCGTGAAATGCGAAATTTTTAATATCTGTATATTTCCGAATCCTCTTAAGTCGAGAACCGCGTAACTCGGGTGTTGACTGTACGTTGTCCGGCTATTGTTTTGCAAATTTTGACAGCAAGACATCCACAGCACAGCGGTCTCCGCACAGCTCATACAGCAAAAAAAAATATTCTAATTCCTTTCATAGAAACCTAACCGCTGTTACTCTCACCATTTGCCGTATATATCTTTGGTTCAAAATTGAAACAAAAATTCATACCTTTTTTTTTAAATAACTTTTTTCAACTTCAAAAACATCGCAGAAATGACCGCTGTGACACTTATCCTGTCAAACACAATATTATGGCGCCAAATCACTCGTATAGCGAACTAAAACACGCCGGAAGGGATTAAAAAAGCAGCGTAAAAACAAGAAATAAGGTGTGAATTATGGAAAGTGAAAATGGGAATGTAATTGCTATGAATAGCGAAAGTCAATCCAACACGGAGGAACAAGCATATTTGCAGTTGATTCAAAATATTATCGATAAAGGAAGCAAGCGGCTGGATCGGACAGGCGTAGGCACTTTGTCAATATTCGGCAGCCAAATGCGATTCAGTCTTCGGGATGGGGTCATTCCGCTGTTAACCACGAAAAAGGTATTCTTTAGAGGCATTGCTGAAGAACTGCTTTGGTTTATCAAGGGTTCAACAAATGCCAAAGAACTACAGGATAAAGGGATTCGTATCTGGGATGGCAACAGCACTCGCGAATATTTGGATTCGTGTGGCTTTACGGATCGCGAGGAAGGTAAGTGCCTGTTTATTTGCATATCATATGATGATCTTACTTTGACAGCAATGGTAACACGCACTTTATGCACGTTTTAACCCATTCGTAGGCGATTTGGGTCCAGTTTACGGCTTTCAGTGGCGTCACTTTGGTGCAAAATACAAAACATGCCACGACGATTATGCAGGACAGGGAATTGATCAGTTGGCAGAAGTGATACACAAAATAAAAAACAATCCTTATGATCGCCGAATCATCATGAGCGCTTGGAATCCTTCCGATATTCCCAACATGGCCCTACCGCCTTGTCACTGCTTGGCACAGTTTTTCGTTAGCGATGGAGAGCTGTCTTGCCAGATGTATCAGCGATCGGCCGATGTAGGCTTGGGAGTGCCGTTTAACATTGCTAGCTACTCCTTGCTAACCCATATGATCGCGCATGTCACTGGACTAAAGGTAAAGTAGTGGATAGCTGTTATAATATTGATGAATGCAATCATGTAAATGTTTTTGACTGTTTCAGGCAGGAGAATTTATACATACTACTGGTGATACCCACATTTATCTGAACCATGTCGATGCTCTCCGTGAACAGATAAGGAGGATCCCCAGTAAATTCCCGTCTCTCGTAATCAACCGTAAGGTAGAGTCAATCGATGACTTTAATTTTTCTGATTTTGAGATTGTGAATTACAATCCGCAGCCTGCTATAACAATGAAAATGGCTGTGTGAATCTAACTGACATATAAATTGTCGAATCTTATTATCATATAAATTTTCATTTGTTCGAAACGGACAGAACAATTTATTTTTTAACTACTATATTCAAAATGCTGCTGCCAGCTGATCAACATGTTTTGTTCAATAATGGCTAACAATAAAGAAATTATGTAGCATAATAAGCTTAGCATCGGCTCGGCCCGACGGTTTATTTAATAGCGGTCTTCACACGATAAGACCGATCCAAAATCCCATCCGGACCAATCCACCGTACGCAGGACTGACTAAAATCAAAGAAACCCAGAAAAGACCTTTTGAGGTTGTTGTGTCGGAAAAAAAGCTTTACAACATTAGATTAGCGTACTTCGACAAATGGTATTGATATTATTGCAGAAACGACGATTCTCTGGAACACTGAAACATCGAAATATATCCTTTATCCTTTTTTATTCTAATTCAGTTTATGACCTGTACTAATAATTTTCCTGCAGATACTTTTTCTCTAAGATGCAACAGTGCTACGATTTAAGATAACACGAGTTAAAGTACGATTACCAGTAAAAACTGCTGGTTTGTTAACAATTAGGCAAACTAGGATATCTGAACGAAATATTTACAAAAAAACGTAACGTAAATAAATATTCACGTGCATTATAGTCTATGTCGATTCGACACGTCACGGGCCATCATAGGAAATTAATTGAGTTTAAAGAAATCTTGATATCGTAGCAAATGATTCATAATATGTGAGGATTATTAAAAAGTCTACTGATAAGATATTTAAACATCCTCCAACCATTATTTTATATTAACTTTGATAATACAAATCGTACGATAGTAGCACGATAAAATTTAATTTGAGCAATGAAACCATGTTTTGTGCCGTGCTGTATATTTCGCATTTCATCCACACCTCGATTTTTAATCTCGTCGGACAAGATATTGAACTTCAGCAATCTTCCCAATACAAATTTAAGAATCATGTAATAACATGATTTACGAAGAAACAACATACATCCCGAAACATGTATCCTATATCGTGAATAGATCGAATACCCGCATTATTTTGCCTTCGTCACTGCGTGTTCGAATGTAACTTCATCAATAATTCGTCCTGCTCGCACACAAACCATTGCAATTCAAATGTTGTTTGATTATCATTCAACATGTTGAGGCGAAGCTACGATGAATTGTAGAAAATAATTTATATATGATCGGAACGCTTTCATTCGTATCATTGATTCCTTCGTATTGCGTACCTATTCGGTCCGTTTGGTTGGTTGTCCGACTGGGCACAAAAATGTTAAGATTATCCTTAAAACACACCGAAGCAAACATAATTTGCTTTTCGTTGCAATCATACATCACAAATCATTACATTAGTTGAGTCTAATAAATTTACCCATGCTTCTGTCGACATTAATCTGTAGATATTCTTTGTCTTCTTTTGTAACTAATTGGTTAAATTGGTGACTAAACTACACTAGCTACAAATCGACTTGTGCACAACAAAATCTGTACAGCATTAAAAAATGTTTGTTTGTGGAACTTGATATAAATGATTAATATTAAACATGTCAGTAAATCAATTCATTCGTTCCGACTAAACTGGGGTACTTAATAATTATATGTACCATACTATGTACAGTATTATATACCATTGAATGATCTTGTACGTTGAAGTTAATGTATATTTATATCGAACAACTCAGCGCATAAGCACATTTTTCTCCAGCATTTCGGTACATTTTAAAAATGCACTCACTTATCAATCCGGCCTTAATTCTATTCGACATTTCAAAATTTGCCCGTACGTGGATAGATCTACAAATAGATACTGAAGCATAGATAGACAAATATACAGTCGGTAGTTTAAATACAAAAGTAAAAGACAATACGTACCTTTATGATTACTCAAAATAATCCATATGTAAATTGATTGCGCAAAACCACTGCATTTCAACAGTTGCAGCTTTGCCTACAGGTTTTTTTTACATTTGATCAATGCTTCGTTGATGCTATACTTATGCACTGCTAATGAACAACTTTCAGTTGTTAATAGCACGAACCGATCGCCCGCGTGCAGTTATCCAAACACTATGAGGTGTTTAATTTGTATGTTTCTTTAGTTTTCATAACAGATTTGTAACGACACAGCAGTCAAAATAGTCAATATTGACCTGTACAATAGCCTGTACAATATAATCGCGTTTGTTTTTAGGTGGGATATTCTATTATATTGCAGCTGTTACTAGGGGGCTTCACACTTTACCACTGTTGTATCGTGACAGTCTTTAAAATTTCTAATTCATTCATTCATTGTATCTGTAAATCGAAATATTCATGTCATTGATATCCACAAAACATACATTTTAACGTTATCCAATATTATCCCAATACCTTTTTACTCCCTACCGTTCAAGCATACTCTCCGAGATATATGGCCTAATTGTTTTAACATGAGCAAATAGCAAAACTAGCAATACGGCCTAGCCGTTCTTTATTTAACACTTTTAACACTTTTATAATACCTATTTGCTACTATAGTTCAATTTAAATATGGAACTAAAACACGGAGAAAAAATCTACACGAGCATTTAGGCACTGCTGCTGCTGATTAAAATTGTATGGGTTCTATGAACCATATTTCTACCTTTGTGAAACATTGGCACGTTGTCCAGTTGTTATACTGATTTGAATTTTTATATTCAAGATGTATGCTGTATAGCATCTCTGTATTCGATAAATCTAATATTTTAAGGAGTCCAAAACAATTTAATACACATTTGTGTATATGTTTTCAATCTTTTGAAGCTTGTTTCAGGCAGCGATGGTATTTCAAATTTAAACCAGTTATTTCCACTATAGATGTACTTCCAGTATATTCTAGTACTTGTTCCACTTTTATTCTATTCTAAATAGACAATCCAATTATTATAAAAAATGAATTACATAAGCGCTCACTGTCCAGCACAGCTGTACGTTGTTTTGCCGACATTCTTTTATTTTCGCACTTTTACACTTTGGCTGATTTTGCAAATTTCCACTCAGCGGTATACTCAATTCGCATTGTGAACAAATTAGATTTTAATTATTAATCATCTCCACTACGGCGGTTGCTCAGTACACGGCACAAGAAAACCGCGGAAACTACCTCAACACCGAAACGCTGGACACTGCAGTGCATGTACCAAATTTCCTTTGCCTTCTACTATTCGTTGTCTTTTCCCACAATACTGCCGTTTGTTAGTGGTCGGCTGCTGAAGAAGGAAAATCTAATCAAGTTTGTTCCATTTTTCTTCAAATGCCTTTCTGTCTCTCTCGTTCTCTCACATTTTTTTTCTGTTGGATTGTAGCCAGCTCTCTCGTTATGCTTTACTTTCCCTTTAGTTTTACCCGCTCTCGCTTTTTCTTTCTCTTGCTCTCTGTAATAAAGCCATCTTTCGTTTCATTTTTACCAGAAGTATGCAGCCATATTTTGTCTCGATTTTTCCATCGAATTTTTAACAGCAATGGAAAAGTGTCTCATTACTGCATCACCGGAGATGTGCGCGTTGTTATGTTGTTTTTTTTTTAACAGAGGCGAGTACAAGATAGCTTTCTGGATTTAAAGCAAAAGCTCTAAAACATACTATTGGAAGAAAACGTTTCTATAGCGCACCGGCCGCCGGCCATAATATGATTCCGGAAACACAATATCACAGAGTTCTATCTTTCTGTGGTTTTACGGCCTGTTCAAATGAGACTGTTGTGCGTAGCAAAATGTAGTTCAACAATATAGAGTACAACAAATACGTATGTATGTTTTTTTTTGGTTTCAGGATACGAACTAGTTACAAACAAATGATCTCACTGCGGATCCGTATCCATCCCATATCACATAATTCTAAACGAAATTATACTAAAGTCGGTTTTATTTAGCGGTCACATCATTACACTGCACTGAAAATATTCATTCCGCTCCATTTATTCACCATTGTCTATATCCTATAATTCGTCGTTCCATAAAACCATTATATAACGATGGAAAACCCGTTAAGCTCGCCAAACAAACAGGGAGCACTATTATTTTTCAGAGTTGCGGTATCGAACAACCGTTCACATTTTCCCGAAATCACCATTAACCGTGACTTATCCAGCGAATGCGTCCGGAATCAATATTTTAATCATTTCCTTGACACACACTTTGATCATCGAACGCAAAATCACGTACAAAAAAAAACTCACTTATAATCTCACCGTCCTCTTCACTATCCGGCCGCCATGCACGGGCGGTGGTACACCTTTCTTCTGCAGAAGCTGATGTCCTTTTGAGCTCGCAGGCACATGACGAACGGACTAGCTCCGCCCGAGAACGATCCCGAACACGTACACACGCACACGAAAGTCGTAGCAAACGAACATGGTTCATGGTGAATACTACTTGAATTTTCCACCGTTTCCAGTTGTGTGTTTGTGTGAGAATATGGACGGTGCACAGAGATAGACAGAGAGAAAATGCAAGAAAAACTGCGCAGGATACAAAGCATCGTAAACGATTGCGTGACGTCAAGTGCGAGCGTACTCCATTCGGTGTATTGAAATTCTCACAGGTCTGGTTCACTTTGCAGGACGCCGAAAAATGTGCGAAATGTTTCAAAACGTATGCGGTTTCAAACTATGCTTTAAAGCCCGTATTCACTGCTTAGTGGCAATGTGCCTTTGTACAAATGGAGATTACATTGTTGAATCACCCCTCATACAGACCAACTCTGTAGAAACTACCCAACACGGTAAAAGCGCACGGTTTCTGCTTAGTGGCGCTCGAAGGGATTCATCCTTGAAGTTTCGGAAGGGAGAAATATGTACAGCCTATGCCACATTGTACATTGGTGCTAGGGAATGCAGGCAAGCAACCTGCCTGTCAGTCAACAAAATAAGGGAAGTGAATGCTACATGTAACTAATACTAACATACTAGTAGGAAGACGCATATTACAGCAAAACCATTCATTGGACGATTAATGCGTTTTCCAGCTGGCCCTACTTTAGGTTTTTTATGCTTGTTTTGGATTCTACTTTTTTTGGAAACTAAGGGTATAACTACATGTGATTTTTCGAACCGATCGATCATTTGTATACATCTTTTGTGGTTCTGCATGCAGTGGTATTGTCCAAGGGCCATATAATCGGCTGGAATATTTTTCAATGTATGTGTGTGTGTTTGTTTTTGACTGTGTGTGGTTTGGTCGGTAGATGGGGAAACCTGACTCATTCTTTCGGATTTCCCTGCGTCCATAACTTTTTTTATTATTTCCTCTATTTCCACTTCTTTATCGGCGGTAACGGCAACAAACTCGTATAAAACCACGCGAAGAGCAACTCGGAGGCTACCGCTTTTTTTAAATAGTGGCTAGACGTAAATAAACCAAAATGAGGTGGATACAATTTCACTGTAATACGATACTGGTAAGATGCAGAAACCGACAGTATCCACCGTTGCCGACCATTGAGAGGATTAGAACGAAGCAGTGTAACCAGGGCATTCCCATTGGTGTAATGTATTAGCAACAATTTAACATAACATTAATGGTCGTGCCTATAGGAGACGACACTTGCTATTTAAAACATTGTAGGTTTATGAAAAGATATCGTCGTTTATGCATGACTCAACATTAGGACAACAACTGGACCGTGGCCGTATCTTCCACATACAGAATTGACAACTAAGTTATCGGTGTTTGCAGTCACAGATAGCTGGCCAACTAGATAGACCAACACCGACAACGACTATGAGAACAAATGTAGACTACAATCCAACGCTTCATGTCCAGCAGAGTGAAACCTTGAGAGATAATAATAGTCATATCTCGGTGCAAAACATATCAGCATGCTGACTATGACACCGTCAAAGTACGTTAGGAATTGCCAACTAGATATACTACTATCTTCAATATTCGCCCATTAAGCGATCCGCTCAGTACGCAACAGGCAAACAGAATTGAACTACTCGCAGAAGGGATTGAACATCATATCATGCTCCTTTTATAGTAGACTATGGTATTATTAGACGTATGATCCTTAGAACAATACTGATTTTCAATTAAGTTTTACGCATCATAAAAAGGATTCAGGAAAGTAAGAAGAATAGTTATATTAATTAATAACTTGTGCGGTTCTATACGTATCAAATACATCCTAACGTTACAGTTACTAGTTTGCAAGGGGGATATTCCCAAGAATAATTTGTCACCGATTTTTTACACGACAAAACTAAAGGGAATACATCACATTTAAACCATTCTTCCGTAGCAAGGACTATTCTGCCTCAGGATAAGAAATAATTGCAATATACCATTATAAGGCTAATATAATGGCATAGGGAAAGAACTAATAATTTAAGCCAAACAAAGAGAAAGCGGAGTTGAGATAGGCGTGGTAATATGGGACGTACTAGCAAATGTGTACATAAATGATTAATACACGACAGTTTCTATACTCTGAACTTCTAAACAAGCTGCACGGATCAAATAATTTAGTACTTTTATGACTCTTTTCAGACTTCAGTGCGAACAATTCTCACAGTTTTTTTTCTAAATAAAACCTAGATAAACAATAACTTACTTACATAAAATGGATACAAACAAAAGATACAAAACTTTATTTTAGAAATTTGAAAATACCAGAGAAATCGCGTAACTCGAATGTTCGCGTAACTCAAATTCCCTTCAGAATATCGTTTATAGTTAGTATTGAGTGATCGATTTCTTCTTTTCACGTTACGATGCTCATTAGTAGTTGATATTTCTACGTTTATTTCGAAAATTAGAGTAAATTTTTGCCAAAATTAATGTTTTTAATATCGAAATGTAACGTATTTTTGGGAAAATTTGAAATTTGACAAATACAAACATCAATTCCACATACAAAATTACACGAATTGTCAAATTTTTGGGATTCGCGTATCCCGAATTCGCGTAACTCGAGTGTCGCGTAACCCGGGAAAAGACTGTACTATATATTTGAATACACTATATAACCACTTAATGTGTTCCTTATCCTTTTTCCTCTAGCTAAGTTGAGATAAATTCACGCAATAATTAAATATCGATTCAAAAAACTAGGCTTAACAACTTTTAGTTGCCTTAAGCGATTCGAACGTGATGGAGGGTGTGTTTGTTACTTTAGGTGAATATTTTTCGTTATGCTACTTGTACAGATTCAGCCGCTTAATTTTTTGAATAGAAATGGAAATATACCTCACAACTTGGCTCAATCTCGCTGTTTAAACGCAACTGAGGGCTTCGCATTGGGTATATTTGTATGCATAATTAAGTAGACTAAATACCGAAACCTCAAACGAAGAAAGAAAAACGTAATCAAAGCACGCCAGGATGAACCTGACCAGCACTGAGAATCGAAATTTTCCTCAGAGACTTCATGAGCTGGCCGCAGTCAGTGGCCGGAAATCTATAGACAAAAAGCTCAATTAAAATAGCTGCTAGTGGCAGCACGGTTCAAGCAGAACGGCTGTAGTATGTTGCGGCATACACTCGTATTTGATTGGTCGCGTGCATTGAGCTGGACTTGCTGGACAGAAGCAAGGTGCCAAATGTTACTACGCTTGATGAAGGCTCAATAATTACTCAAACATCCACAAGAAGTTTGTTAGTGAACGCGATGTAATATTCTCGCTTGCGATGTGCAGTAACATTTTGCACAGAACGATATTACACAAACCATTTCGGAAGGCATGCACTAAACACGAAAGAAACAGAAAGAACGATGGGAAACAGGACAAACGCCAAAAGGTGGGAAATGCGGAAAAATCATTGCAGGAAACGAGGGCAATAACAGTAAACTAATTCGTGACATTTATTTTCTTTTCAGTCGCAATTGGGCCCACACCTAAAAACAACATGAATTCTTAAGACCGACACCTGGGGAACACACTTGAAAATAAATCGTGCACACAGAAGATATTTTGTTTTGTGTCTATTTTCTTTGTTTGTATTCCATCGACTGGTTATCATTTTGGTTTTCGTATCGAGAGTCAAAAGTTTAGTATATGGTATAAATAAAAACAATATGAATGCCGACAGCTCTGTTACAAATATAATTGTTTTTATCTAGCAATATGATCTGAACATGACGAAGCCAAAATTAAAAAGTTGTTTAATAATGTATAACCATAAGAATGCATTTTAACACAAAATTCGAAGAAAATAGAGAAAGAAGAAAAATATTGTTTGGTAAAATTGAATTTTTATACTCCACTATTTCCTAGATGATCTGGAAAGTTTCATGCTATTAAGATTGTCATTTTGTACTCCTGAAATATAATGGGTTAATGCCATACAACTTTTAAATGTTGAACAACAGTCCTGTTTGATACATTTATTACACATTTTTTAAAAAGTGTAAAAAAAAACAAGTAGGAATGAACTGGAAATCTCATGGTATTTATGCTAACTGTAAAAAAAATATGTATAAAAAGATGTTTATCTCTATAACATGTGCCTCAATGCGACATTTAATGCAGTTACAAATAGCTATCAGCTGAAACTCATCATACTTTTCGTTATTGGAAGTTGTTTCTCAAAAGCAATTTAATAAATATCTAGAACCCTAGCTCATCACCTACAACATAGACGATTTTACAACGTTGCAATACCACCATACCAATATTTCACCATATCAACAAGCACCTCTTTGCTACTGTTTGTGAATACCACGAACTGTATAGTGTACTGGCGAGCCAAAGGTTCCATCTCTGAAACAAATCATTCCTACTGATGACGCAGAACGGATCTCGATTCACGCATCTAGTGAAAGATGAGAAGTACAATATTGTACAATTTTGTTTTCATTCCGCTTTATATTTATTCATCCCGCAAGAGTGCCCTACTGCTGTTAAGACGGTTGCAAACATAAACCTGTGCTTCTTAGCGTAGGGCACAACCCGACGGATACAAACTGCCGGAAGAGAAAAAAAAAGAATCACACCCGCACAGACGAACCGTGGACGGTTCGGAAATGGAGACATTTGGGACATGTCATAAGAAAGACACAAGTCCTAGTTTGCGTGAAAGGACATCTCCCCAAAGGGAAGAAAATTTGCTTTCCCATGTACAGTGTCAGGCGGTGGCACCGCGTGGTCGATGTTTCTATTTCATGAATATATTTATTTCTCGTTGCAGCCGCTGGAGGGTTGGAAAACTTACTGCTGGAGTCGTGGTTTGGGTACTACTTAAGACAGAAACACATATCGCCTTTCCCCACTTCAAGAATCATTGTAATGAAAATAGCGTAAGGTTTGGTTTTGCGTCCGAACGCGGCATCACGCGTTATTTACGGACTTATCTTACTAATACTTTAGAGTGCGGTTTGTTTTGCGAAGGGGTTTTAAGCTTCGACGAGTGTGCACTAATTTGACTTACTGATATTTTACTATTGCTTTCAAGCGCTAATTGAACCTGATTTGAGTTGAATATTCGAAAAACAAAGATAACCGCCCAATTTACACCACCTTAAACCACCGGTTCCAGCGACTACAACAGCAATTGATAAATATGTTTCCCCTTTAACCTAATGCCACTTGAATCTCAATTCAGACTAATCGATTTGGGTTGCAGCAACCGAGAGAAGCAAGCTGATGTGATCGAAGCATGTGATTTCTATGCTCGGAAACATTCACGTACGGCCAAAGCTTAGCAGATGAAGCCCTGCCACTAGGGTTTTTTTCGGTGATTTCATTGAAATTGTATACCCTTGCTGAATGCTGAATCTAAGCTGATCTCACTAAACCCTCAGTGTTCTGAGAGTGCACACAATCTGAAAGTACTCCAGTACCTATTCACCTGGTTAACCTGGTAGCCTATGGAGCTTTCAACAGCCCCTAGTAGTTTGGAAAAATGCCAGTCGTGTGAGGAATCTTGTGCACTGGATGCTGCATTCGCACCTGGTTAATATTAGCGGCTAGATCTTTCGCTGCGGGTTGTTGAAATATTCCACGAACGTGTCGGCCAGAAGCTAAATTGCACGGCAAATGTCCATGGCATATCATGGCGCCAGATGTAGAATACATTTCCAAGAATTCGTTTTCCCATTGATAAGAATTTATTGATGGTGATATTTTTAAGCTTTACTGATTCCACGTTTGTTGATTTTTTTATTCGTTTTGAGAATGTGCCCAGAAAATATTGTTATTAATGTAAATAAGTAATATCAATCAATAAACCTTTTTGGAACTCAAAAATGTTAGTAATATTTCATGAAAAAACGTTGGCTTGTCACAAATGCAACCGATACTGTTTGACCACTGCAATCATCGTTTTTCTCACATTGTGACCTAGCAAGCTTTACCGGAGACTAAATGTTTTTTTTAAACAGTAAAAGCTTCGTAACTTCCGGTCGATCTAGTACAAAACGTAAGGGGGTGGAAGAACTACAGATAAATAAAAATAGTCTATAACGTTCATCCGACGTCGTTGTCGGACACTATGTCAACGCTCAAGGCAACCATTGCACCCGGGTGAGCACACCAGGATAGGGACAATTTTCCACAATAACGTTTAGGGCATCGTAACCGAGCAGCAATTGTAGGGATACATTCTCATTATGAAAATCTCGGATCACCGTCGCTGCCAGTGTTATCTTGTACAACATGTATTCCATCTAACGCTGCGTGATACTTTGTTTGACTGGGTTTGCTTTTGGTGTCCAACATCGGTCGCTACAAGCTGATCAATGACAATTACAGCAGTGACCCACATGAAGGAAACATTTCAATGGATAATAATCACAATAACCAAACTATAGTTGGATAATGTTGGGCTGGTCACATTGATTTTATTATTTTTAATGTATAAAGAAACCGCATAATCAGAAAATATAATGTCTACTTTATTTTTCTTTACTTTTCCTTGGTGCTAAATTTAATGAAAGCTTCAATTATAGCTTATTGAACACACTGTGGTTAACAAATTTAAAATTTAAGCCGTAATATTGAATTTTTCGAAAGGACTAAGAGTATATTACTAAAAAAAAGTTAATACTCGCAATAGTGTAACTAACAGATGGATGCAATTTACTTAAAGTATTTTCAACTGAACGTAAAACAAGTATTAAAAGCTTTCGTTAAAACAACCGTAACAAATATTTAAATAAGGAATTACTATAACATTAACTTAGTCCTTTGTCCGTTTACTAATCACTTCTAAAATTGTCACTCATTTATTTGAGGACCTTGTACTAATATCAATCTTCATAAATCAATAATTAGATAATCACAATCATCACAAAATCCTACAAATTTAACACAACTCATGGGATTTTAGCCAGTATGACAGATCAACTACCGCACTCCACTCCTCACGCACCCGTACACAAATTCCGTCAGTTAGAGCTGAGCTCCTCCCACTCGCGCGAAACATGCATTGCCTGAGTCCCTCTGAGGCAGTGCGTTTTAAGAACGATTTCGTTGCCCGAGTCGCTTTCAAGCAAAGCGGTTAAAGGGTTCATAAAGTTTACAATTCGAAGCATTAATAATGTAATTGAAACAAAAAATTTTAAATTATTATTTTAAAACAAAAGATGACTGAATGATGTAACAATTTATACATGAGTACACAGTAATGTTTCAATAGTGTCTTAAAAAAATAACAACAATCAGCGCTGGCACTGATACGAGAAATATTAAAACCGATTCGACCCTTGGGACAACCTTTTCAGAATGGTACAACAAGTTCTTTTAGTCTGCATCGCCATCTACCCACTCAATGGGATCGTTGAAATAGTTCAAGCAACTACAAGAAATCGCGAGAAGCTTTTTTGCGCATAACCACTAGTTTTCCTTCTCGTTCCTATAAAAGGTATAGCATCATGATGCATCTGAAATATATATGAAGCATTCACTTTGATTGTGCACGTCCACGTTTTTGCAGAGACGAAAACGAGAATACTAACAATGGCAACTCGCCGCCTTTGTGAAACAGAAACGATTAGTTCTATGGAGTTTGTTCTTTTTTCAAGCGCTTTTAAAATAGACAAATAACCAATGATATTCCTCAATAAAACAATTTTACATTATATAGAGAAAATAAATGATCAAAATCCGTTTTTATTAAATTAAATCATTACTAATAGACAACGGTCGACTGTCGACTAGAACAGAGCAGATGATACGTTATGTCATTTTTATTATACACTAATAACACAATAACATCAAAATAGTCGACATGAACATGCCAATTCGTTTTTAAACGTTTTTAAATTTTATAGGAAAACCTACAGCGCAACGTTTTCATTGACTGTGGATTGTAATGAACTGAAAGTGCAGGGTAAGAAAATTATAATTGTGCTGTAGAATATTGTCAAAATCCCAAAAGCTTAAACACGCAAATTGATTATAAAATTGTTTGAAAATTTTTAAACTTACTTAAACACGTTTCTGCTCTTACCGTTTATAATACTGAATTATATGTAAGTTCAGAAAGATATGGTCTGTATATGAAGAACACGCATGCACAGCGAGTAGCAGGAACTGTTAATCAGTCGAACTGGTTAACTATCCGAGGGTATCCCTAATTCGCACGGATTAATGAATACTGCGCTAATGTTCACTCACCAACTCACTACCGTACCCGAATAAAATACGTTTGCGATTACACTTTTGCAAACAGATGCAAACAGAAAGAAAAACAATCACAGGCGGTCAAAAAATCTTCTAAAATCCATTCAACAAATTAAACTAACCACATAGCAGTGGACTATCATTCTCCTTTGACAATTTGGGAAAACAACAACCTACCGACGCGACCCAAAAGACCGTCTTTTGAGGAACATGCGCAGTTTCTGCTGTGGCGAAAACATCCCTCTAGAACCGAATATTTCAAAAACGCATCACGGTTGACGTTCACTTTACTGTTCCACATGTTTTGCTTCGAACACTGCACTAATATTTCAAACCAACCGTTAAACTGCCGTTAGCGTTAAATTTACGCTAAATGTAAAATTACATTGTCCTCAATATTTTTGCTTTATTACGTTTATCAGTGACGATAGATAACAATTTAAAGTGTATGAAACCAAAACAGTGCAATTCCTTTGGCAGTCGGCATTCGTGGGCGTCAAGTATACGGGCTATCACGCTTTTGTTAGTTGTTCTCCAAAACATCATCTTTGAGACGCGTGACATTATCTTGGAAAGATAAGATTATATTGAAAAGGTTATTGAAAATATTTCATTGGGGACGCGTGCCTTCAGTAGGTAATTGAACAATTAGAGCAACAGACGCTACCGATAGAGAAGAAGGTATGGCAAACAATAAATTAGGAGAGCGATCCACCAAAGACCAAGATTCTGGGCGGCCTGTAGATAGCCCTGACATATCTGCGAAGGATATAGTAAGTAATTGAAGCACTAAGCAAACACTTACCACCAACTTCTGAATCAATTTCCAATTTCTCCCATTATAGTTTCAGAGCATCAAGGGTTTGAATCTTAACAGCTATGCAACTCGAAAATCGATTGCACAAGGCATGCTTGACCTAGCGCTACTCACAGCCAACGCTTCACAATTGAAGTACATTCTGACCGTGGGGGAGGCACATCAATTTTACCACTTTCTACTCGTCCTAATCATTGTATCGATTTCACTTCAGGTAAGATTGAGTTTAAGCGTTTCGATAGTACAGTTTTTTTTTTTTGTTTACAAAAGTTCTCGTTTCATCGTCAGATATTTCAAGCCTTGCTCATTATCGTTCTGGCCGTTGTTTTCGACATTAATAAGGTGGAAGAACAAAAGCGTTCCGATATCGTTAACAATGTATTAATTGCATTCACAGTGATCAGCGTGGTAGTGAACGTGATAATAAGTGCGTTTGATATGAAATCCCAGTCGGAGGTTTTGAAGCAAATCTAAGTCAAGTAAATCTATTTCTTCACATTTCACCTCTTACTTCGCCAATATAAAATAATTAATAAAAAATAGCGAAATTACGACGTGTTATCTATTCTGTTATTATGTTATCTATTTTTCTTATTTGGTTGTGCGTATGGTGCAAAATTATTAAACTATTACATAACAGTGTGAGTTTAGTAGTAATAGTAGTAGTAATTGCAGTAGTAGTAGATAGTATACATAACAGGATAAACTTGGAGCTGTATATTAACATAACAAAGACAACGCAAGGTGAGAAATGAGAACGTTTGGAGGAAAATCATCACAATTCATTAAAAGCATTACAATTCAAACGCCATCCTGCTCACCGTACAATACATATATCATGTCGACATGTGTTAATATATCGATTTGTCGTAATTAATGTTCATGCTAATTCGTTTACGGATACATTCCTCTGTGTTTTCGATCAAACTACATTCTCACAAAATTAAAACAATTACGCTCAAATTATAATTAGAACACTAACACAAAACATCGGTTCATCGTTTCTTATAACACAGCGGTACAACATGAACAATTTTGACGTTATTGCCGTATTAACAATTTTTGTAGTAAAAATTTTCGTACGTTGATTACGTATTATTATTGTTTATTTGTATTTATTATTATTTATTACGAAATAGATTACATGGACTCGCTTTTTTGTTATTCGTTTCCATCATACTATTGGTTTTTGCTTCGTTATTTTCCAGTTAAGAATTTTTCACAGTGCTAAGCCTATCTCATCAGCGTATGCAATCATTCGGATTGTTTATAGATGGTCCCTAAAGATTCAAAATTAAAATTACATACTTACACTTTTGTGAATTCCAGATTTTCTATTTTATCATGCTTCAGACGCTCAAAACATAAACATTTTACATTTACTTACATAATTTACTTTCAAATTAATGCACACGTATGATCTCTCTCTCTCTCTCTCTCTCTCTCTCTCTCTCTCTCTCTCTCTCTCTCTCTGTCTGTCTGTCTGTCTGTCTCTCTCTTCTTGGCGTAACGACCTTCTAAGGCCATTTCTGGCTTACTAGACTTAATTTTATCATGTAGCTGGATAGTCAGTCGGGGGATTAGTCCGGATGGGGTTTTTGACCAGTCATGTCGTGTGAAAACCGGCACCGCTACCAATACACAACCGGGCCGCCCCGACACATAAGATCAATTAATTAAAATTCACAAAGAAAATTTAATGAATCGTCTTCAATGTGCATTTTTGCATGCAATGTAATCTAGTAATTAATTAATTAGTTCGTAGTTCTCCCGAATGGACCATGCACAGGCATAAGTTCTAACTGATCTGATAAACGTTTTTGTTCCTCGGTTAACCGATAAACTTCATCTCTCTCTTGTTTGGTCAATGTTCGACGTTTAAGTCTCGCCGCAATCACCTTCTGATATGTGTCCATTATCTGAAATGACGAATAACAAGAGGTTGTAAGCCGAATCCAGCAAAATCAAACATATTTAAAACCTTTACCTCTTGATCAACCCGATCCAGCTTCCGTTTGACTTCAATTCGTTTCATTTCATCTTTTGCCATCGATTGAAGTTTACGGATTTCGTTCGAATTATATTCCGCTATAACTGCGAGCTCGGTTCGGACGCGGTTGATTTCGGAAAGAATTTCATCATCCTGCTGGCTTTTAGGCATGTCATCTGCATCGAGGATGCCCTGCTCGATTAACTCTCTGCGGAGCCTTCGCTCAATACTGATTCCATTTTTAAGCAATGCGACGGCACTGCGGGCATGGTTGCTGTGCGTTGCGTCTGAGCTACTGTTGCTGTTCTCGTTGCTACTACAGTCAGGATGTAGGTTCTCTTCCATCAATGCCGATACAAGTCTTTGAGTCAGAGGACCTGTGATCCCTTCTCCCCTGAAAGTAATAATAATACAGTAATACAGTAATAACAGTAATAAATTTAAAAAATTAAAATGAATTTTAAAGGACAGTAATAAATTTAAACCCACTAGCTACAATGTTTAGTAGATGGACTAACTGTTCAGATAAGCAGCATAAATCATTTTGGCAAATTTAAACCGCTGAAGTGGATTACAGAGCACTAAAACTGCAGTTAAACGTGCCTCCTTAAAGTTAATTGATTGGCACCGAATATGAAGAATGTGACCAAAACAGAACAATGTAGGTGAGCTAAGTTAGAAATTTGTTTAAGTAATCAATTAGGAATTAGGTTAAGTGAGATTAGATTTAAAGAATTGATAGATCAAGTATTGTACATGCGGAAGCATATTGCTGTGGTAGCATATTACTTTAATACGGGATACAGTTCAATGCATAATATTTCCCATTTTCTATTTCTTGTATTATTTTTTAAATCGTCTCATTTTGGGTATGATTTTTTTTTTAAGGGAATTGAATAGGAAGTTCGCGCTCTATCAAGGCTTAGAATACCAGATTGTGAGATATTTACTTACATTATTTTTTCTTTTTTGCTTGCATCACCGTTTGTCAGGGTTTTTGACTTAGATTTGGATCCAACCGAATTTGCTACACCATCCTGTTCCTCTTTTATATCATCTGCTGCCCATTGAGTGCTGTAATGCGGACCCAGTTCTGGTATGGGCGGAATCAGTGGCCCTGAATATTCCTCCAACAGATCATCCAATAGCTTTAAATCTTCGTGCGAAATCGGCATACAGTACGGTTCTACCGAGAGCCAAAATTTGTTGGGTGTATCATTTTTCGGCACAATCGGTTTCGTGCTTTCGCTGCTCAAATGTTGAAGATGATGATTCTGAGGCAGGAACGGAACCGCATCCATGCTGTCATCCGTATTTTGCGACGGTGCCGGAGATGGTGGCACAAGAGTGGACGAGTGCTTCATCTTTGATATCTTTATCTGATGACCAAACAACTTCCCGGCACTTTCTCTCAATTTCTGTTTCTCCTCCAAGCGCTTTCGCTTTCCCGGCGATGCAGGTGCTCGTTCCAAATGCTTTCCTTTACGTTCGCGACGCTCGTCTGCTTTGTCTATCGTTTCCAGTTCCGCTTTTAATACGCGAGATCGCAGTGCAACCGTAGACAGAAGCAACTCCAGTTCCAGTTGAATGGTATCCAAATCTTCTGCCGGTATCAACTCTTCCGTTGTATTCGCCAACGCTAGTCGAGGTACAAATAACACATGTGAGCATAAAACCAACAAAACAGGTGCATGCTACATCTTACCTACGGTATACTTTGGTAGCACTTTCGCGTTGTCCAAAGTTTTTATGTGCGGAAACAGTACGGACTGATCCGGAGACCCGGGCGACGGAATGCTCGTAATTAGTGACGGCTTTATCGGTGGAAGCTTACTACACCCTGGCCCAACACTGGCAGTGCTAGGAACGGATGACGCCCCGGCTGGTACACCACCGCCTCCAGAGGGAAAACTGGCCCGATTTTTGGATGATAATGAAATTCGCTTCAGCAAACCTTTATCCGTCATGATGCCGACTCCGAAAGTAGCACGACACGATCCAATTTGTTTACAAAAAGAACAACGCGTACACCAAATTATCCACAATATAGTTCTGCAACAGCCCTCACTAACACTATGGTACAAGTTTTGACTGTATGCGATTTCTTATAATTTCACAACATCATCCTGCCAGCAATTATATTAGCCGTTGATTTTCCGCTTAATCGCTTACAGTCCTTCTTGCAGTCAACGATTGCGAAATGAAACTCAAATCTTTGGTGCTAGACCCGCACAGATCCAAGCATCTAGGTACATTTTTCAGATCACCAAAGCTGCATTTTCTGCTGAACATAACCGCAAGTGTCAAACTAAACGCCAAAGTCTTATTAAAAATCAGGGGCTCTGGCAGGGTTGCCAGTTCATCCATTTCTAGCCATCTCTTTTTAGGAAATTATATTTTTATAATCATTATCGTTTTCGCAGTTCTTCGTCGTGGAATACATAATTCTTCCAATGTGTTTTATGATTACATCAATTGTATTTAGTGACTTAAATTAATTCAAATTATGAAATCAACGAGCGAAATATTTAACTCATTTAACTAACACTAATGGGAAAGCTAAAACGCAACTCATTTCAAATTTGTTTTCAAAAACGAGAAGTGTCGATTTAATTAAAAAAAACATCACTGTGTCTGCTCATTAGACGAAAACTGATTATTTACAGCGATCAAAAGAAACAGCGAACGGGAGTACAATTTTTATAGCGCTTTTTATATTCCTTAACAATATAGATTCGAAAGCTTCAAGTACATCCAGCTCGCTTCGATTTAATGCTTATCTGTTGTGGCATTCCTGCTTGTGTTCTTTTTTCAATTTACACTTTTTTATGCTCCGCTTACAAAATTTGATTATATGGCAATCTTAAGCCGACGATCAGAGCATTGTTAGTAATAAACAGCTGCATCTGAATATATCTCTATGTATGTTCATGCGTACATAAATTGTAATCGCCGATTACTCACAATCGAATGCGACAAACCAGCAGACATTTCACAAAGAAAACAGAAGACCAACACAGTATAACGTAAACATTATTTTACAAATTCCGCTTGACGGCGTAATATTATGGAATTCGGAAAGGTACCACAAGATTTTCCGTATGGGTCACCTTTATCTCCGATACAGCAACATTAGCTTTTTGTACCATACTTTTTATCTAAAATGAAAACATTATGGTGTATAGCAAATGGATTATTCATATTCATATTGTTGTTCTACATACCATGGCCAGATCGTCCGAGGCTATCGGTATGGAAGCTAACACCGGCTCTGGATTGGGTATATCCTTCAGCAGGCTTGAGTTCTCTGTCTGGTTCGGGTGGTTTACATTGCTCCACTGCTGCTGTAGACGCTGTGTGTACAGCTTGATACGGTCGTTATACTCACTAGCCTCTAGCTTTTGCGTATCCATTGCTGCCACATCTATGATATTTCTGCAACGAAATTAGAAACCATTTGAACACACCCTTATGCTGTAAAGCTAAAAGCAATGTATCGTCTCGTACTCAGAAGTTTCTTGTAAAATTTTTGCCAGCGCTGACTGTTCATCTTTCTTGGGTACTGAATTGGGATACTCCTGCGTATATGTATCATTGTCCCGACGCACTGCTGGACTATTACTAACAGGATCGGCTAGCAAATGAGTTCGTTCGCTTGGTTCGTTACCCTGGCAAACAAATACCAGAATTAGAAACAAAACAATTTGCAGTCAAACAATACAGCGCATCAAATGCCACCTACCTGAGTGGAAGAATCTTCTTGGCAAGTAAAACATCTGGAGGCATAACTCCACAGAGACCGGACACATTCCATTCTAAAGCCCTCTTCCTTTTTCGTTTCCCGATTGGTGCTTCTATGAATGATCGCTTCGTAATATGTGTGTTGAGCAATTGCTGCGAAATCAAAACGATGACGAAAATAGTCGAAGAGTGATAACCACTTCAATGAACAAGAAACGTAGTTCTGACACAGCCGTCATCTTGCCGTGTTTTGTTTTGATACGGGATGTTAGGTGGCCTTTACACGTATAAAGAAATTTTTTGAGCCCTAGCATGAGACGCTGTTGTATGCGATGTTTTTTTTCACATACCGTTTTCGATCGACTGTAGGATCACTTTTGTAAATTTCTGTAACTTGTATTATTTATTCTTCCGTAAGTTCTGAATAATTTTATGTGCGAGTGACATGCCAAAATTACTAATATATTTAAAAGGGCTTGGAATATCGGTACGTAATTAGCCAACCATTCTACGTTTTACACAATTGTTGAATGGATATTCGTAATATGGTTTACCTTCCACAAGCTGGGCAATCGGTAGTGTTGGTTTTTTGTTTTTATTACCAATTCCCAAATTTTCTTTGTACCAAATTATAAAAAATTGTCTTAAAGTAAACACTGCTTTCTATTTGCGTGGGAAGAAAATTTACAGGTATAGTACGCATTAAATGTATTACTACCTACAAATCCCGATTCTTCCATCCATCTCTTTCATCTTTCTTTCCATCAAACCATGGAAAACAGAAAATAATAGAAAATCCAACAGGTGCTTAGATACAGTTCAATAAGTTTATTTGCCCAACGTACAATGCTTAATGTGTAGCTCCTATCTTCCTTAAAATCAACATTTATGTACATCTTTTACGTTTAAGTTAGCGTTATCTTTATCAATAATTAAAAATTAACTTTGTAACTTCATTGGAGTTGAGATCAAGGAATCTTAGTGTTGCCAACCTTTGACCAGTTACGATTAAAACAAAAATAACCTTTCAGTAAATCAAGCTGTAGTCCTGAAAAGGACTGTTATAGGACACAAATCTGATGGCAGAGCACTACTAATGAACGCCTACCAACAATAGTAATCGCTGTTTTTACTTCTTGGCCGCAGTTGGCTTCTTGGCTACTGCCGCGGGCTTCTTCTTGGCGGGCGCAGCAGCCTTCTTCGGCTTTGGCGTCTTTGGCTTTGGTGCTCCCGTCTTCTTCGAGGGCTTGGTTGCCTTCTGCTTTGGGGCCTTCACTGCTTTCTTCGCAACCTTCTTCACTGCACCGGCTTTGGTGGCCGCTGCCGCCTTCGGTTTCTTGACAGCAGTTGCGGCCTTAGCCTTCTTAGCAGCCCCGCCGTCCGCCTTCTTGGTTGTTACCTTCTTCTTCTTCTCGCCAGCAGCCTTCTTGGCCACTGGCTTCTTCTTATCTCCTGCCGAGGCCGATTTCTTCTTCTGCACTGCAGCCTTCTTTTCCACGACGGGTTTTTTGGCCTCCGCTGACAGCTTGAACGATCCCGACGCTCCAACGCCCTTCGTCTGCACCAGCTTGCCACTGGTCACACCCGTCTTCAAAGCCTTCTTGATGAACGGTCCCAGTTTGGCTACATCAACCTTGTAGTTGGCCGACAGGTACTTCTTGATGGCCTGCAGTGAGGAGCCGTTGCGCTCTTTCAACGCCTTGATAGCAGCCACGATCATCGTGTTTACCGGAGGATGCGTCGCTGGCTTCTTTGGCTTTTTGGGGCCCGCGGCAGCTTTCGCTTTCTTCGGGGACTTGGCCACGGCAGCTGGAGCTGCTGCTGCTGGAACTTCAGTTAGTGTATCAGCCATTGTTGTCTGCACTACACACTTCGGTACGGTTCGCTTCGCTTTAAGATTGGTTTGTTTTGATTTGATTTGCGATTTCACTCACACCAATACGTTGTTTCACTTTTTCTAGACGCTTCACGTCATCAATAGGGTACTCGAATCCAAGATCCCGTAAGGAAAACTCTACTCATCTAACGTTCACTGTCATGGCGTCGTTGTATGACGGTTTTAAAATTACCTTTTCAAAATTCCACTTCAATCGCATTATTTTACTACTACACTGGATAATATAACTACTGATGTTCATGCTCAAGATATCCTGCTGTCTAAAAAAGGCCTTCGATAAGATGATGGAATTGGTTAAGTTGCTGTAAGCTGTAATGGAAATATGGAAAAGCACATTTTTCAATTGATGATCCCGATAATATTGTAAATTATAGCTATTTCATACATTTTCCCATGGTAAAAATGCATTTAAGCCGGTAGAACAACATCTACACTATTGGAAAAAACACGGTTATTTAAGCTACGATACTTTTTTCTATCATAAATCTACCATCTAGATTGTGACTATCGAACCTCCAACATCCCATTTTTAGCCAGCAGGATGGAGATAGTGAACAGGTTAATTTTATTTAAATTACGCAATTCTTAATATATTTTCCATAATTTGGAGTCTTTGGAATGCTGGAAAATTGGTTTTCTAAATAGAAAATATAGCAAATAAAGTAAAAAGCGCTATTTCACGATATTTTCATCGAACATCCATTTGCTTGCAATGGCTATGGTGGCGTCGTAGGGAATGTGAAAGAGGGTTAACGCTCAGCATGGATGAAGACAAAACTCAATAGAAAGGATGTATGATATTTTTAAGATATCATTTAATCATTATCATTTTATCATCTAATGATTTTTTAAGTCAATGAAATGAACATATTATACTTAACAATTAATTTATCTATGTTTATTAAGATTAAGTTATTTTTCATCGAACATTCTACCATTTATCAACTAGAACATATAAAGCATCAATGATACGTGCATAGTTTTCGATTATATTTTTGGAATAATTAAATAAAGTTATAACAAAGTTTTATTACTATTAAAAGACATAAAAAATACATATGAACAACAGTTTCAATATATCGTAAACATGAAAAACATGTAGAACCTAAATAATTCTTTCATGATGATAAATACCTCACAAACGCGTATTGCTTAATGGCCTAGTTTCGGATTGGTTATGCGTTAGCTTATCATGTGCTATTCCCTCAAAATTATTTATAGTTAACAATACATTAGTGGATTAATTAAATAAGAATGAACTGTAATATCTTGAAAACACGTTATCAAAACTAAACTACGTAGTTAATTGGTGCTCTCATCCACAAAAATAGTTAATGTGTTATACAGTAAGTACTATCATATCAAAGAATCAATAATCCAAGATTGTTTTCAGTAAACTATGTTTGACTCAGGGCCTTATTTAGGATGTTTAAACAAATAACAATGTCACAATGAAAATTTGAATTAATATAAATTTGATTACAAATGATAACACAAATAAAATATCTTTTAAATCAAAGAACGACTACCTATGCCATCCGGCATAGCGATCACAAAGCGCCCCAACGAAGCAACGCAATTGTACTACGACGCCACCATAGCCATTGCAAGCAAATGGATGTTCGATGAAAATATCGTGAAATAGCGCTTTTTACTTTATTTGCTATATTTTCTATTTAGAAAACCAATTTTCCAGCATTCCAAAGACTCCAAATTATGGAAAATATATTAAGAATTGCGTAATTTAAATAAAATTAACCTGTTCACTATCTCCATCCTGCTGGCTAAAAATGGGATGTTGGAGGTTCGATAGTCACAATCTAGATGGTAGATTTATGATAGAAAAAAGTATCGTAGCTTAAATAACCGTGTTTTTTCCAATAGTGTAGATGTTGTTCTACCGGCTTAAATGCATTTTTACCATGGGAAAATGTATGAAATAGCTATAATTTACAATATTATCGGGATCATCAATTGAAAAATGTGCTTTTCCATATTTCCATTACAGCTTACAGCAACTTAACCAATTCCATCATCTTATCGAAGGCCTTTTTTAGACAGCAGGATATCTTGAGCATGAACATCAGTAGTTATATTATCCAGTGTAGTAGTAAAATAATGCGATTGAAGTGGAATTTTGAAAAGGTAATTTTAAAACCGTCATACAACGACGCCATGACAGTGAACGTTAGATGAGTAGAGTTTTCCTTACGGGATCTTGGATTCGAGTACCCTATTGATGACGTGAAGCGTCTAGAAAAAGTGAAACAACGTATTGGTGTGAGTGAAATCGCAAATCAAATCAAAACAAACCAATCTTAAAGCGAAGCGAACCGTACCGAAGTGTGTAGTGCAGACAACAATGGCTGATACACTAACTGAAGTTCCAGCAGCAGCAGCTCCAGCTGCCGTGGCCAAGTCCCCGAAGAAAGCGAAAGCTGCCGCGGGCCCCAAAAAGCCAAAGAAGCCAGCGACGCATCCTCCGGTAAACACGATGATCGTGGCTGCTATCAAGGCGTTGAAAGAGCGCAACGGCTCCTCACTGCAGGCCATCAAGAAGTACCTGTCGGCCAACTACAAGGTTGATGTAGCCAAACTGGGACCGTTCATCAAGAAGGCTTTGAAGACGGGTGTGACCAGTGGCAAGCTGGTGCAGACGAAGGGCGTTGGAGCGTCGGGATCGTTCAAGCTGTCAGCGGAGGCCAAAAAACCCGTCGTGGAAAAGAAGGCTGCAGTGCAGAAGAAGAAATCGGCCTCGGCAGGAGATAAGAAGAAGAAGCCAGTGGCCAAGAAGGCTGCTGGCGAGAAGAAGAAGAAGGTAACAACCAAGAAGGCGGACGGCGGGGCTGCTAAGAAGGCTAAGGCCGCAACTGCTGTCAAGAAACCGAAGGCGGCAGCGGCCACCAAAGCCGGTGCAGTGAAGAAGGTTGCGAAGAAAGCAGTGAAGGCCCCAAAGCAGAAGGCAACCAAGCCCTCGAAGAAGACGGGAGCACCAAAGCCAAAGACGCCAAAGCCGAAGAAGGCTGCTGCGCCCGCCAAGAAGAAGCCCGCGGCAGTAGCCAAGAAGCCAACTGCAGCCAAGAAGTAAAAACAGCGATTACTATTGTTGGTAGGCGTTCATTAGTAGTGCTCTGCCATCAGATTTGTGTCCTATAACAACAGTCCTTTTCAGGACTACAATTTGATTATCAAAAGATACGACGGCTTAATTCTTTCGATGCTGTGCTGGGAATGTCTCGGTCGAAGGCCTTCATAAAGGCAGTAATGTGTACAGATGGGCTGTGCCTGGATTGACTTGGGTTGGGATACATCGTGTTTTCACTAAAGTAGAAAAAAAGACTAATTGGGCAAAATGTTACACTTATGTGCAACATTGGCCTTAATAACTAACCTTATTCGGTTTATGTACTATGCTAAAATGGGCAATTCGGTTTGATTTAGGCAATATTCAATAATTACGTAATAGTCGTTGGCGGTAAACGGTATTTATTTCAATATAATAGTATAGGAAGAGGACAGTTCCTGGGGAGAGAATGTATAAAAAAAATGCTTTTACAAGCTATTCTGGGAAAGTTGCCGCTTTTGTAAAAAAGTATGTTCTTGTTTCAGTACTTTCATAAACATTGCAAAGATGCTTCCAACATCATGACATGTACTAACCCTACAGAGAAACTTCGAAATACTTATTGAAATATGGTTACTCGTTTATGGAATCAAGCGCTTACTACAGAACTTACATAAATTGCAGTGTGTGTAGTGCATACCTCTAATGTGGAGAATATGGAAAATAACGATGGATAGATGAAATAGCGTTCGATTTACAGTCCGTGGATATTTTTTTAAACCTAAACTGAACTTTTTGATTAACGGATATTCCGGTTGAAAATTCTAATATAAAAGAATATTTCGTTGATTTCATTCACAAAAACCTCTAAAAACAATGACTTGTTGGTGAAATCCTAGACAAACTACGAGACGATAATTTAAATTGCCGTGGTCAGACTATGAAGAGAGCATTACGGCTGGAGAATGTAGTGAATTGCAGATGTTATTATTGGAAAATATCGTAATCGTTGTATTTTAAAGTATTCTACACCTAGTGCTAACTAAACAGGATGTACTGGAATATATCAATAGTTGGCTAGCTAATCGGGCGATACCAGTTAATCCGAAGAATAATATAACCATTAAATGATTTCCATGAAGCTTTCCACGATAATAGATATTAAGCGGGGAAACGGTTAGAAACCCGGTTAACCATTATACCAAAGTATGGAATTTTCATTGAGGTATAGTTTGTTATTAAAGTTACATAAAATAGCTAATCATTATCCACTCAAAAGTATAGACCAGAGTGATTAAAGATTTTTGATTTTGATTCACGGAACGAATCTTACATCAATTGAATGGAATGAACTGTGGCACAACTAACTGCAAATGCTTTTAAATATTTTACAGATGAAACTGTAAGAAACGGTTAAGCTTCGGATATGTTTTACTGTTCGGATGATATTTTCAAAGAAAAACGCTACAAATTTTAAGTTGATTACATTACACTTATTAATTTCTAGAGCATCGACTTGTATGAGTCTGTCTAATAATATTAATAATAGTAGCAGTGCCTAAGGGTAAAGAAACCCAAATCTTCCGTGGTTTATCTTTACACAGCGATTACAATGACTGTCCTAGCTACACTAACACAGAGCCATAAATATTCACCCCAAAAGAAAAGAATATACCATCCATTAAGTCTAATATTAAGGAAGGAAAAGAAAAGGAATTTGCCTTCGTACATAGGTGATCGATAACATACGTGAACAATCCATGTTTGGTTTTTTAAAACCCGTATGAAAGCAAAACGTATTGGTACTTTTTTAAATTTCTATTTATTACGGTCCACGTTTCCACGTTGTTCCAGATATTGCTACGATGTCACCTTTGTTGCACAATTATTGTTGTCATACGATTAAAAGGATAAATTATACGTTATAAATGAACTATGATTCTATTTAAACGAGTGGTGAGTAGTTCACAAAACTAAAGTGTAGCGAGTGGTACTTAATTTTTTTATCATCATAATACACACTGACACTGATATTAAACCTCCTAATACATGCGTTTGTCGACATCTGTCATTGAAAGATAAAACCCTCTGCAAATGTTCCGTTTATCTAATCAATATCGTCATCATCGTCAGAAATGGTATATTTCTTCTGAGCCCGTTTCCTCCTTACCGGTGTCGTTTTCTTTGCAGACGAGCTGGACGATGTTGATCCTTTTGAAATTTTAAGTTTCATTTTTACGCTTCCTCCCTCCTCATCTGATTCATCTTCCTCTGTAAATTCAAAAAATGGTTAGTTTTCACAATTAGTACAAAGTATTATAATCTCTATGGCATACCTTCTTCGTTGGACTCCTCTTCCTCGTGTGTGTCCAGGATCTTTGCCTTTGCATTGCTAAACACCGACTGCAACTCTAGACTGTCTTCATAGATGAGAGACGCCTCTTCGTTGTACGTCTGAGCATTTTGACACAGTAAGAAGAAATCGTTCTCCAAGTCGGCAAAATCGACGTATTTCGCCTCCTCAATGCGTGCCAATATTTTCTTGATATCGATCGGTTTTTTGATCACCTCGTAATAGTCGGGCAAATCGCGTCGCGACGGCAACTTGAGGAACGGTTTGCTCAGCACGCGTCCGTCAGCATCGGTGTACTTGATCACTGCTTTCAGTACCTTCTTCATTTGTTTCCTTATCTTCGGATCGGTAATGCCCTTCTTGCGCTTCGTCATCGTCGAAACAATGCTCTCGTCGTCCGAATCATCCCTTCCTCTGCCCTTTCGCTTTCTTCCCTTTCGTTTCTTTTCTCGTTCCTCTTCCTCGAGCTCCTCATCGAAATCAGCCCCGTCATCGATTGCCTTGAGCCACTCCTTCTCCGTCAAGCTATCGGTATAGTCTACTTCCTTTCGTTGGCGTGAACCACGACCCAGTATTGATGTTTCTTCCTCGTAATCCCATCGGTCAACTTCCTCGTCATCCTTCACCAGCCAGTCGGGTAGTTCGGCTTCGTCCAGCAGACGAGGCTTCACTTCTTCCGCCTTTCGTTCGGCATCCATCTTCTTGAACAGCTCCAACTCGTCGTCGGTGCGCGATATCATCAAATTAATCATCTCATCATCTGGTACCTCGTTTTCCTCTTCCTCATCCATCTCGTCCTGGTGCAAAATGCTTTGCAAAAATTGCTGCCGTTCGCTACCAGTTGATTTTTGATCGAACATACCGGCCTGAATGACTTTTTCGTCCATGTTTAGCTTATAGCGGGCGGCAGCCAGAATTCGCTCCTCTACAGAATTCACCGTCATCAGTCGCAAAACACGCACTTCGTTTCGTTGTCCAATTCGATGGGCACGATCCTGTGCTTGCAGATCTTGATGGGGATTCCAATCGGAATCGAAAATAACGACTGTGTCTGCCGTTTGCAGGTTCAAACCTAAACCACCGGCACGTGTGGACAGTAGGAAGAGGAAATAGTCGGAATTTTTTGAATTGAATTTTTTCAACAAATCTCCACGCTCCTCTGACTTGGTGGTACCGTCGAGACGCAGATACCCGAAGCCTCGCCATGAGAGATAATCTTCTATAATCGTCATGCATTGTGTCATTTGACAGAAGAGTAATACGCGATGTCCGGTAGCTTTCAGCTTGGGTAGGATACGATCCAGTAGCTCAAATTTGCCAGATGCACGGTACAAATCTGGACCTGTAACCGTTCCTTGTACACCAATATGATCGCAATACTTTTCCTCTATATGCTGAAACATGAACGGATGATTGCAGAGCTTACGTAGTTGGACAATCGTGTTCATTAGAGCCTTCGCACCACCCTTACCCTTGTTGCCCTTTTCAGATCCATCGGTCAACAACACTCCCTTGCTTTGCATGTGTTTGTACAGCACACGCTGCAACCCGGACATGTCACATTTAATTATGTACTCTACCTTGTCGGGTAACTGCGATTCGACTTCCTTTTTCAAACGTCGCAACAGGAATGGGCGCAACACCTTATGCAGACGACGAATGATGAGAATCGTTTCTTCCTCGTTCAACTCTACCTTTTCACCTGTTGTAGCGAACGGTGCGTTAAACCACTGCTCGAACGTCGAACAGGACTTAAAAATAGAGGGTAACAAAAAGTTTAGCAGTGCCCACAACTCCGGAAGTTTGTTCTGTAACGGTGTGCCTGTAAGCAACAATCGATGTGGCGCATTATAGTGAGTGTTGAGCACTTGCGTCAGCTTGCAGTGGTGATTCTTCATTCGATGACCCTCGTCGATAATCATATACTTCCAGGAAATTTTGGCCAGTACTGCCTTATCCTTGATCACGTATTCATAGGTAGTCAGCAGCACATTGAACTTAGTTGCTTTCATCTGATTTTGAACAGCGCGGCGGCCGGCAGGGGAACCCTTGTACGCAACTACACCGACTGCCGGGGCCCACTTTTCGAACTCCAACACCCAATTCGAGAGAGTCGAAAGCGGTACAATAACCAAGTATGGACCGTTGTTTTTCTTCTTTTCCATCAAATAGGTGACAAGGGCAATCGTTTGAATCGTCTTACCGAGACCCATTTCGTCGGCCAATATGCCGTTAAGATTATTATTAAACAGCGATACCAACCACTCAAGACCCTTGATCTGATATTCCTTCAGCTTTCCATTCACCAGTATCGACGCTTGCTCGGTAACCTTCTCGTGAACAGTGTGCGCAATGCTGTAGTACGTCTGCTCTTCTGTCTTGTACTCGTCATCTTCCACCTTTGCCTTTTGGATAACTTCCTTTGTCTTGGCATCATCAGAAAGCTCCTGCTCGCGCGTTTTCTTTTTTCCTCCTTCCGATTCCTCTTCATCGTCGTCGGCGTCACCATCGGAAATAACATATTCCCAACCGGGGTGCAATTGAAGCCAGCTGTGCAAATCGCGCAAGAACGGTGCATCATCACCTGAAATCATCTTGCCGGTAGCTGTCTCCATCACCGTCACCCGACAGTCTGATGCTTCGCAATGTTCATCCAAATGCTCGATATCTCCGCTCTCGAGAATGTGACGTTTTAATTGCTTCTTGCGCTGTATCTCATCGTCTTGCTTTTTCTTTTGATCCACCTTGTGTTGTTTGACCATCTCGGTAAGATTACTGATGTACTCATCCGTTTGCGAAAGCAAAAAGGCCAAACGTTTGTCCTTTTTCTGATCGATAAGCTTACGATAACCTTCTTCATCTTCCGCCATCAAGCGACGCATACGTTCCTTTTCAATGCGCTCCTGTTCCTTTTTCTGTTCTCGTTCAGCATTTGCATGGTAGTTCATGATACCCTTGTTCAAGCGACCCAACTTTGCGATATTGTTACGATGGTAGTCTTTGAAATCTTTGCCATGCTGCAACACAGAGGCTAGGAATTCCTGATGCTTCTGGCGCCGTTTGCGTTCTGCTTCGAGCTTCTGTTGCTTTTCCAGCTTCTCCGTGGCACGTGCCTCTCGCAAACCCTGCCGCTTGGTACGTTTATACGCTTTTACATTGACCGCCGTTTCGAGCGTTGTGTCGCGCCGTGTACATTGGACGATTTCGCTCCGCAGCTGCCGCTGGAAGTTGAGTACTCGCAATGCGCGCAGTTCTATCAGTGCTTTCATTCGCAGATCTTCCGGCATTGAAGCTGGCAAATTATTAAGCTCCTCCAAGCGAAGTGCAATTCGTGCGGCCAGACGATTTTCACGCTCTTGCAATATTGTTAACGGATCCAGTCCGGCTGGTTTGGCCACGGTGGTTACGCGGTTTTGCTTCGGCATCGTTTGCATCGTCGGTGCTTGTGCCGCTGGTCTTGGACCCGGACCACCAGCCGGTCCTTGTGAGCTGGGACGTGCAGGTTGTCCGACTGAGTTGAGCATTTGCTGCTGTTGTTGCGGATGTACATGTGATGCACCTGAATGGGGCTGTTGCATTTGTTGCTGCTGATGGTGCTGACCATGTCCAACTTGGGGTGGACCACCCATTGTCATACCTGGCATTGGGCTTGGATTTGGTGGTATTCCACCACCGGTCCCTACCGGCGGTTTGTTAGACCCGATCGCATCTGAAGCTCCCGGTGGTGCCTGCTTTCCGGGCGTACCCTGCATGACAGGTGGCGGCCCTCCAGGATGATTCGTCCCCTGGGGAGGTCCTGGCGTTTGTTGTTGCTGGGGACCCTGTTGCTGATGTGGCGGTTGCGATTGTTGCTGCGCTACTTGAGGCGCCATTCCTGGTTGTGGTGAAGGCCCTCCGGGAGCGTTCGGGTAGGGACTGGCTGGAGGTGTGGGACATTGCGGAGGTGTTCCATCGGTACGTTGGGCTAAAATTTGTGATGCCAACTGTTTGCTAATCGGCTGATGGCGAACCAACAAGCGATATGCCATGATTTGGCCTCGCAATTGGTGAAGCTGTGGAGCGTTTAAATTTTGTTGCTTGGAATTAGCACGTAATGCTAGCAGTTGAGAATAACGTGGATCTTCTTGCAACCCTTTCTCTTCCATGGAGTCAATTGCTCTCTGCAAAGCGTTTAAATTTTCCTGCCCCGGTGGTGGTGGTGGAGGAGTTGCTCCAGGTATCATTCCAGGATTTGCGGCTCCGGGAGGCATTGCTTGACCTGGTACTGGGCCACCCACACCTTGCATCGGCACCGGCGGAGGAGGTCCCTGTAAATAATACAAAGTACAGTATAAACATATATTACATGATTGCAGATTAAAACGAAAATGAACATGTTACACATATTCTTGTCCGGTGAGGCATGATGATGGACACAATAACCTTAACTTGTTTTTTTTTTTCACATGCATTTGCCGACGAGTTTGTGAGCCAGCAAACAATACAATCTTTGCTGATTTACATTGTGCAAACGTTAATACAGGAACGAACGATGGTCACGAACCACTGCATCGCGTTTCGTATTTACACGGCTTATCTGACACACACATACTAGCACAAATGCTGTCAAGCCAAAAGTCATTGGGCGTTTGCGTGATGCTGGCACTGCTTTCATACCAAGTTGAACAGGGAACGACGGCGGTGGTATATTTCGCAGCGTGTTATAGTTTGTCGCAAAAGATTCCAAAAGATTTTCAGGGTCATCGTTATCAACGCTGCATCATGTGTGACGAAAAAGAAATCAGAGCAGCTTTCGACGTTGCGGTGGAGCTGGTGAAACAATGTAATCAAATAGTATTGGAGGCATTCCGCTCTGCCTCCAAGCGGGTTGAAGTGAAAGGTAAACACTGGGATTTAGTAACCGAATACGATCAACGTGTAGAGAACATCTTGATTGCCGGATTGCAGCAACACTTTCCTCATCACAAGTTCTGTGCAGAAGAATCATCATTTGCAAACGGGACCCAACTGGAGCTCGGTCCAGAACCTACATGGATAATTGACCCAATTGATGGGACGGTCAATTTCGTACGAGGCATTCCTTTCACGTGTATTTCCGTTGCTTTAGCGGTCAATGGTGAAATTCACATAGGTATTATAGCGAATCCTACGACCAACGAAATCTACACCGCCGTTAGAGGGCAAGGGTCTTTTTTGAATGGTTCCCGCATCGAAACACGCGGAACGAAAGAGGTACGTAGAGAGTGAGCATTTGGTCTATTTTTTATCCACAAGTATTCTTCATCGATAATATTTTAAATTTAATTTATACAGCTGAAGGAAGCTTTAGTGGGACATGAATTTTCAATCGGAAGCTACAAACCCATTCGGGCAGCTCTTTTTGAGCGCGGTCAACGATTCATCAAAGAATGCGTTGGGTTGCGTGCCTTTGGTTCAGCTGCCCTTACATTAGCATACATTGCTAGTGGACAGATAGATGTGTACAGTATACAGTTTCTTAAGCCATGGGACATTGCTGCAGGCTCTTTGCTTATCCAGGAAGCTGGAGGCACGGTCATTAGCATCACAGGCGGAAAATACGACATCATGAAGCCGGATATTATAGCCGCCAGCAGCGAGCCATTGGCACAGAGGGTACTGCAAGTTATACGTGAAGTAGATGAGGATTTGCTACAACTAAAGCCAACGTAGCCGACTTTAATATAATATAGTATCAATAAATTAACATTGAAAGAATTCCTGACTAAGCAATCAATTCGAATAAGGAGCCTTAGGTTTACGCTTCTCGTCACTACATTAGAAAGAAGGACAACATTTGCTTACTATACATACCGTGTTTGGTGGCATTGAATGGCCTGGATATCCCCCCGGTACCATCCCTGGGGGTAACGATGGACCTTGTCCTGGATGTCCGGCCATACCGGGATGCGGTGGAACCGAATGCCCCATTACCGGATGAGGTGGATGTTGTGGCATATGCTGGGCTCCTGCCGGAGGCATATGATGAGGCGGTCCTCCGGGACCGTGTCCAGGTGCTCCTTGTGGACCCGGGGGTGGGCCATTCATGTGTGATGGGTGCTGAGGTGGCGGAGGCCCATGCGGATTAGGAGGCTGAGTACTGTGTGGCGGTGGAGGTCCTTGCATCGACATGTGTGACCCGGGCGGAGGTCCTGGCTGCGGGGGTACGTGATGACCAGGGGTTGGCATGTGAGACGGTAACTGATTTTGACCAGGGTGGGGCGGGGGAGGTGCTTGCTGGTAAGGACTGTGCGGCGAAGGTGATGGTGCTGGGCTTTGGGATGGTGCTTGCGGCGGAGGCATTGGACTATTTTGTGGCGTTGGACTAGCCATCGATGTACGTTAACACTCTAGCTTTGAAGTATTCACAATAGCCAGTACGTACAACCAGCATAAGCTTCAGCGAACCACCGATCCATTAATGGTATACGCACTTCCGACACCACTTTGCTGAATTACACTGCGGCTTGCCTTTGCAATAGAAAATGGCTGCCGATGGGTATGGTTGCACTGCACGGACTCACAACAAACAACGCTACTCCAAATCACTCCGAACTGATATCGCGATTTGAATGAATACAATCCACACTATCGAATACAGTTCTTATCAATTCACACTATTTTGCTATTATTCCAGAAGATTTATGCAACTTTTTAATCAACGCATCTCGTACAGTCACACATACCGCTTTGTTCGTGGTTGAATGAAATTAATGTCAGATGAGCAAATGATTCTCATTTTTCCGGCGTTCGTGCCAAAGCTTCTCACTTCTGGTAGATTCGAACAGTTTTTTTTCTCACTTTTCGTTCCATTTCTGCTCACATGGGCGAATTTCGAGCAAGATCCGTGTTGCCAACATCGATGGTTTTCACATGACGTTCGTTTTGAATACTCTACAATGGTCGCGTGGATTTTTTTTTGTTCAAATGAAAACGGCAATGTTAAACATAAACAAATATTTAAATATAATTTGTTTTACTTTATTGAATAACACCACTGATCGAGTCGCGAACCACATTAAATAGCAGATTGCTATGAAAAAAACGTTAACTCGTAGTGGAAATTATGTAAATGTGTGTATTGTACAAACCCAAACAGTACATAAATGTTCGCTACAGATTAGATGGTAGATTACCACAAACAATCCTAAAAAATATAAAAATAAACTATGTTTTCAACAAGAGCGACGACATAGCAGATACATTTTATTGTGGTTATGTTATTATTCTATTTGTTTGCTCTTTTGCAACACGGAGTGGTTGGAAAACCTCATTCATTAGATGTGTTGTTACGTTCCATGAGCAGATATTGTGCTCTCTTTGTTAGATTTACACACGGCATCCTTTCTTGCTAACAGCACAGGTGACGTTGGTGACCATGAATTGTATCTGTTAAAAACATTCATCATCAAATTCTCACACTAAGATCTACAGCATCTGACAAAAACTGGGTTTTTACAGTTGGGCCCTGCTTATGAAAACCTTATTCATAAATATCTTCTTTGTCAGCGATATACTGCACAATGTCGGCAGGTCTGAAAAGCTTTTCTGCGTCTCCATCGGGAATTTCAAAGCCTGCAATAAGAGAACCACACGGCAGAATATAGCTAAGCGCAGTTTTCATTCCGTTTTATATTTCTTACCGAATTCGTCTTCCATGGCCATTATCACCTCGACATGATCCAGCGAATCGAGCCCGAGGTCATTGATGAAGTGCGATTCCAGTGTCAGCTGAAAGCAAAGTACAATGCACATGACATTAACATTTGTAGTTGCATTTTGTGCTTCCCTAAACCGTAGTACTGCAAAAACAATCGCTGGCAACGAGATGATTTGGGTTTTAGGCAGGTTCTAAAACTGATTGGCAATTTGATAAAAAATACTACTGCAGCAACAAAACGTACCTTTTCGGGATTGACTTTGTCGTACAGCTTAAGCACCAACAGGACACGCTCTTTGATCAGCTGAAGTGTTAGCGGTTCTTTAGCACTGTAATTTCTGACTATCTCTAGTTGCCATCGACCGTTTTGCTACAGACGGCAGGGGGGAAGCGAGGGAGAGAAAAAGAAAAACAAATGCTATCAAATCACTAAAAATCGCACCTTGTTCGCTGTAACTTTATCATAAGTTCCTACAACTTTCAGCACACGTTGTTTGATCTCATCAACGTTTGGTTTGGCGGAAAAGAATCTTTGTCCGTTCCATACTTTCGGCTGCGGCAAAGGAGTATCGGAAAAGTGTGTTACATAAATGGGGCTCCGGCACGAACCAGACAAAATAACACAGGGTTTCTAACCTCAAAGGGGGAGAGCAGCGCAGAGGCCGGGGCTGTCAAAAACTTCTCGTTACACCGATCCCGCCGGAGCACCACGACCGAGGACATCGACCGTGCCAGTATGCAACGAAGTAAGCACGTATTTCGGCAGGCCAGGCCGCGTACACTATTCATCAACGATGCCATATTCTGGTACGGTTTTACCGATTTCGGATGGCAGTTTATAACTCGCGAATTCTTCGCCTCCTGCTTGAACGTCGGAGAAAGAGATAGTGATGCGTTGCGATGAAATTGGTGCCTTGAAAAATTGGAAACACGGTGAGAATAGTTTGACAGAAAAACATCGCAAATGATCAACGTTTATACTTGTTGAATTCGTTGTTCAACATAGCCACTGAACCGAAAGCAGGTTTCACAGCATGAGCATGCAATTCTGGAGAAAATCCGATTTGGAACATTTCCTGTTTGTGAGTAGAATTTATAATGGCTCATCTAACATTTCTGTAATTCGCATAATATAAATCAGAAACGTATTGTAAGAAATGTGGTTTGATTCAAAACAATATCCTCGCGTGTCGACAATGGGTTACCAGGGGCTTTGTTTTATTATTGGTTTGATTTTAACTGGTTAATAATATAAGCCATATACAGGCAGTCTCCGAGATACGCTATTATAACGGACTGCTATAACCCGGGGCAAATTCGCGTATCTCGAATTTCCGCGTAAGTCGAACCCGGGAGTAAACCCGTTTATACTTCAAAGTTAGATGGTCGACTTCCTTCTCTGCATTTAATTTATTTAGCAAACCAGGCTACTTTTTGAAAGAATACAGACTTTTCCCGAGTTACGCGAAGAATGCGTGCCAGAGAAATTCGCGTAATTCGGATTTCCTTTATAATATCGTTTATAGTTAGTATAGAAATCGTAGAAATAGTTAGTTAGAATCTCAAAGTATTGACAATTCGTGTAATTTGGTATGTGAGTTGAAGTTTGTATTTATCAAATTTCAAATTTGCCTAAAAATACGTTACATTTTCATATTAAAAACATTAATTTTGGTAAAAATGTACTCTATTTGACGAAATGAACTCAAACATATCAATTATTAACGTGCTTCGTAACGTGCACAGAAAAAGTCGATTATTGAATACTAACTATAAACGATATTATAAAGGGAATCGAGTTACGCGAATATCTCTGGCACGCATTATTCGCGTAACTCGGGAGAAGACTGTATCTCTAATTCGCGTAACTCGAGTGTCGCGAAACTCGGGTAAAGTCTGTACATTAAAATAAACTAAAAGCAAATGTTTTATATGACAAAGGAAACTATTTTAGACCAATTTAACGCCTTTTTGCTTGGATTTTGTGCTATAAACCAACTCAGCTTTTAAATTTTCCAAAAACCGCGTATCTCCGAATCCGCGTATCTCGGGGACTGCCTGTACAGTCTTTTCCCGAGTTACGCGAATTCGAGATACGCGAATTCCAAAATATTGACAATTCGTGTAAATTTGCTTGTGGAATTAAAGTTTGTATTTTGCTACGCGAAAATTTGGGTTACACGAATTGCTTTGGCACGCATTATTCGCCTAACTCTGGAAAAGACTGTATTATCATTACTTCAAAAACTTTTTTTTATTCATGTAGAACGGAAAAGCCGCATTGTTATTGGCGACTTAATTCAAGATACAATGATTGGGTTGGGAGACATTTCCTTATCCGAACTGATAAAGGGCACTTTCTTCCGGGTTTATTTGGCCGTTAAATGTTTGTTATTACCAAAACTTTATCATAAAATTGTTAATATTTCATTTGTTGGCCTTTATTCGGCCTTCAATTTGTCGATTCTGTCATAGTTTGATTTTTTGATAATTGAAAACACCAAACAAACAAATATAATAGAAGCAGCTAAAACATTACAAAGAAAGTTTCACTGATAGTTGGTAAAGAAAGTGGTACAAACTCATTGACGAAATCAGAAATTCAATAACTTGTTCCTTAGTTCTTTAAAATAGAGTAAAATATCTTCACCGTAACATACGAGGAGTGGAATGAAAGATTAATTTAGACATGTTTTAAAATTTAATTTAATCTTAAGGAAGCTCTACAAATAAACGTGATGAAGTAATAGATTATTCTAGCGGGTTTTTGTTGATGTGTATGTACGCGGAACTGTTCGTTAAAATTTTAAAGCATAGCTTGCACCACATTGCTGTTGTAATTGAAGTTGAAGTTTAATGTGTGCTGAAAGTGAATTTAATATGTTTTTTCGTGAATATGGTCAGGCCACCTTATAGACTTATTTTTACCACATAGAACATAGCCGGATAGTCAGTACTTGCTGCGGGGAACGTTCCGAATCGGCTTTTGTAAAGGCTTTTTCCTGTGGAACCTTAACCGTATCCAAATACACCATCGGACAGCCCCAGAGAATTTAAGTTTTCTATTCATTAAAGTTTTAAAACATTAATGAGAATGATTTAAAATAAATAGGCAATTGAACATAGAAAATTTACTAACATTGTTAGTACAAACTTTGATCTTAATTTTTACTGCGTGACCAAGACATTATGAAAATTAAGTGGATGGCACTGGTACAGTACACTCTCCTGCAGTCGGATGGTAACCGTGACAAAATGAAAATTACTATAATATAGCTAAAATTCAACAAATTGCTAAAAAAATTGATTCTGTATCATCACAGCTATCTCATCATCCTCACTGTTGGAATCAGTAGCACTACAACGATCATTATGCACTTTCGATGAACTTGTGGTTTTATCATCAAGCTCCTCATTTCTCATCAAGTTATCATAAATCTGCGCTTCTGAATTGATTTCTAACGCTTTAGAGACGCCACTGTCAGCTGTATTAATTGTATCCAAAAGCTTTAATTTTTTACCACAAAGAACTGCTTCGTCCGCCAAATGTAAATTGTTAAGTGCGAAATCTTCGGATTGGCTAGGTTCCCTAAGTTGCAAAAACCACAATTCTTGAACAACAGTCCTTAGGCCTGGTATGGCATTCACCTGTGCCAGAAGTTTCGGGTATTTGGCTATAACCTTCATGCAGTTAAACCTAAGATTATCTTCGAACGAAGCGGCGTTTATAAGCTTGATGGAAGATTTAGCCGATGTAGATGATACCATGGGATAAATTTCAATTCCTTCCTCTCTGGGAATGCCCGAATATGCCCGTCCCAGTGAACGTCGGTTTAGATAGTATTCCAAGGTACCGCGAAACATGTCGACGTAAATGCCTATGATCCGTCCTCGGCTAAATTTTTTTCCATAATATTTTAGTTGTCCGTTGTGTTGGGCTACGCCACGATAGGAGTAACCCCATGATTGGTCATCAATGCCGAGCACGCTTGTGAAAGAAAACTGATGCCGTAGCAAATCTACCTTATCAGTTCCAATGCCAAACATCTATAATGAAACCAGCAAAAAAAAAATATAATTAGTATTTTGTTTGGGTTACTACAGGAAATTAGGAATAAAACAATGACAAGAAGTCAGTTCACTGTACTGTTCTGGAGATATAGCATAGTTGAAAACATTCGTTATTGTAAAAAATGATAAAATTTTGTTACATTTGTGCGTATAGCATTACCAATCAGCGACCAGTACAACGCTACTATATAGGTATCATAAAAACGCGGATTTAAAGCTAAAGCCAATAAAACGATTAACCACGAGCCGACAGTAGTCCTAAATTCCAATCGACTTTTTGATAAAACGTCTAGCCGGAAACCAATCGTCTAGCTGTTACCTATAGCAGGAAAGCAGTATACGTCAGCATCAGACCAATCTTGCTCAATTGGTGTATAAACATTTACGCTTTGCATTCCGAATACAACAGTCACAAGTGATCAGTCTTCTGAGCTCCTTCTTGATTTTTGAATATGGCTAGTGATATGAAAGCTATTTTTCGCGTTGGATATTTTCTATTGGGTGCTCTTGCATTTCTGAGTAATAATGGAGAGGCAACTCGGTGTGATGGCCTTCCCGGAGGAACTTTGCTGATGTATGATACGGCTGAATGTAACCGCTATATAGCCTGTCAGCATGAAACCGATCATGAATGGTATTGTCCCCCAGGAGAATTTTTTAATCCACGCAACCTACAATGTGAATCAAGCTGTCCAACGGAAAGAGGTAATTAACAAACACAAGAGTATTATTATTCCTGCAATCATCCATCCTATCTTTTACACTTTACCCTCAGAGCGACTATGGTGCGGTGGAGTACCCGATGGTGTTTTCATCCGTTTGCCACCCGGACAGGCTCCAGATTGTCAAAAGTATTACACATGTTTTGGTGGAGAAATGTTTCTTAACTCATGTCCTCCAGGATTTTTCTTTTCTCAAATACTGCAAGCATGTGGAGTTAATCAGCAGCAATGTTGAATTGTTTATGTAAAATAAAATATAAAATATAACATAAGATTTTCGAATATTACAACACTGATGACTTTGATAAATTATTTTAAACTATTCACCTATTCGCATATTTACATGAGCGAGATCACAGTATCATGATCGATTGCAAATAACGCATCGATCATAGTGCATGATCAATTAACAAACCAGAAAAGAAGACTTTCTGAGGTTGTATTGACAAAGATAAGAAATTATATGCTAAACAATCCAGGAAACGCATTTTCCAGAATGGATGTATTAAATTGCATATTGCTAAATACAGTAAAAATGATATTTCTAGAATGTTGGTGCTGTACGCTTTAACTTAATTGAACATTACGGGCCAAGAAGTAGTAATAAATTATTGTTTATCAAATTGCACCTCTTTACTAGGTTATCTTTATACTTTGTGGCGTAAATGTTTTCAGCTACTCAGCATAACGCCATGCGTGGTAAAAGGGGTTCCTTTTTGAATCCATTCTCAGACCGATTTGATAAAGTCTAGACGATAAGCATCCATCGTCGAACAGGCTCAATTAAACACGTAGAGAAACCGCGTTCTGCATTAGTTCGTATATTACTCGGTTAGTGAGCAGTATGAAAGGTATGACTTTTCCGCGCTTTTGGTGTACAAGTCACTAGTGTGCTACATGCGTATTGTTTTACTCATACATGCAGGTTTCATGTGGTGTGTCGTCGGAATTATCCTACTTGTGGGAGCGACTGATGCATATTTCTGTGATGGAATACCAGCAGGAATGAAAATCAGATTCCCACTACCGGAAATATGCAATGAATACATCTCCTGTCATCATGGAACCGAACACGAGTGGCGTTGTCCATTGGGACGATTTTTCAGCCAACGCGCACAGCGCTGTGTAAACGCCTGCGATCCAAGCGAAGCGATCAACATTTGTGCAGGATTGATCAACAATATTTTGCTAAGGCCACCACTATCGGAATTCCCTTTCAATTGCCGGCGTCATTATGAGTGCGTCGCAGGAAACATGGTTACGCGAGAGTGTCCTCCGGGAACCTTTTTCTCGCAGCTAGCACAAGGTTGTGGTTCGGTTAGAGAAGACTTTTGCATACCAGATTAGATGAAAAATATTATTTTCTACTTTTTCTGCTCGTATCGGATATATCCAATTAGATGCAATTTTTTTAGGCGTTTGTGACAAAATAAAAAAAAAACTTACGATATCTGTTCCCGATAGAGGAGATAGTATCTTCAGTTCCCAGTAATGATGACGTCCCTGGTGTAACGGTTCGTTGCCACGAATTATGCTAGTGCCTTGACTGTACACTGGATGGAAAATTACTTCCGTTCCTGACACCACGATTTCTACCGTTAATTCTTTGTTCCATGTCCAATCGAGTCTTTTGGATGTATCTTCCCCGCAGCGGCATGGCATCGTTTTTTTCGCAGAAAATTTCCATCGAGATTCGTTTGGATACTCACAATTACAGAACGGCACGGACCAATTATCGTTGCAGCTTGTTCGAAGGAAAGCGACATTTTTGTTAAGTTGAGCAAGACTCATTTCGCTGATAGCCTAGAGATTGGAAAGGCAATTATTATTGGTGGTAGCAGCTTATGAAACATTTATTAAAAAGTACATCCGACTGTCTACTGTGTTTTGCTTCTTGTTGGAATACGTGTAAATCAAGGTAAATGTTGTACCGGCAACGATGCACAGGGGATATAGTGGCGCATCCTTCTTCGGAATATAAACTTTTCCTATCTGAGAAACACTAAGCACAGTCAAGGTCTCGGAACATTACATATTACACGTGGGAAATATAAAAATTGACACAATTAACAGAAACCGAGTGAATTTTCTCAATCAGAAAGAATTTTGTATTGATAAGTTGTAAACAAAACAGTAATACGTCAAATAACGTTGAACGCACGAACACATGGACAAGTTCTCGTTTGACAGTTCCCTTGTAAAGCGAATTATTGTAATCAGCCGTTAGCGTGTTTTTTTTTGTTACACAGCTCCCGCTGATTCAGTAGAATGTGCATGCGTTATGTGCGTGAAAATCAAAACCAGCCGCTTTTAAACTTACGCAATAATCAGTAGCGATAACAATTATTTCGCTTGGGTGAATGATTGTTTTGGCGATCGTTGGTGTGTACAGTGCTATTGAGATATAACATATTTATTGTAATAAATTCTTTTGTTGAATCTATTTATTGTGTAAATTACAGTTATTTAAAAATTTACTGAAAGCGGATTGATTATAATCAGTTTTGCAATTTCTTTGAAGAGATCTGAAACACCTATTTATGTCCACTACGCTACGCAATTTGGATGTTTTCTTCCGCTTCGATTTGTTAATGTGTGCAGACCACTCTACTATACTCGTTAAGCATTTGGAACTCATACCCGTAAAGATTGGGTTAACGTTGATAAGATTGCTTCTTACAGCAAGGTAAGGTTGAAATCAGAAATGAATAATTGTCACAGAGATTAGTTTTGCACTTGATTTTACTACTTGCACTTTGGCGCACCGTTGATGCTACCGCTGGAAAACGACACTCAATACTAAGGCGTGCTGTGCCTCATGATGACTGTATATAAAGAAAATTATCTCGTTCATAATCGTTAATAACACACGCAGACTCGCAGCAGGGATTGGGAAGAGACTCATCGCTTACAGTACATTAGATTGGTATTGTAAACACGTGCTCTTTCTTATGCAAGCAGGATGGTAGACAGCCGAAGGACTATCTACAGAGAAAACGAGCTTAAACTGTGTAATAAATGATGCACAATTTGAATTCCGAAGGAATGGTTCCGATGGAACTGCTTATCAGTGGAATTCGAGTGACCCATTGGAATTAAGGCTATTTTGCACCGGATAAGGTCGTTCAAGGATTGTCCATCATGATGATAACCTTTCTGTCATGGACAGCTGATGAGCAGAATCGAAGGAATTAGGATGACATTCAGTTTGTATTTATTCCCACGCACAAGTTTAATATTTCCCTAAAGCGACTGAGACAGTATATGGTAGTTGCATTACTTATTCGCTTGAATTTGTTCTAAAATGTTTTCATTCTAAACACATCGTGCTATAGTTACACTTCCAATACATAGATTTATAAATCCTGGCACCGGTAATATATGTTTGAAGATGAAAAAGAAGCCGGTAAAGGTAAACAAAGCAACTCAACTCCGGTTTGGGTTCCAAAATCGACTCGAGTGATTGTTTCAAAACGCAATTTCGCTTTAGGAAATTTAAGCTCATACCCAAGAATAAAGGCGCAAAAGCGAGTATGTTGGTTTTGTTCGAGGAAAGAGGGAAAGGGAACTAGCTATATTGAAGCGAATTGTAGATAAATAATCAGTACATGGCACGGGAAGATGTTTCCGCATCACATCCGAATGAAAATTTAACTTGCAAACGTGTTGTGCCCCTTTTTATTATCTAACGGTTGCATTGATCTACTATAACAATTACGATAGTAAATATTCATAAATATATGAAACATTGTGGTAAAGTATTTGCCAAGCTAAAATTGTTGAAGCGCAAAAAAAAGGGAAATTTACTAATGAACGGATAAATCTGCACGAAGACAGTTTGAGGCACATGCCTGGAGCTGGAAATTGCAGCAATTGAAAAGTGGATTAAACTGCGTTGAAAGGGTGTCGGTAATCAGTTTGAATATCTGGATGCTGTTAGAAGTATCCAAAAATAAATACCCGTATTGGTACGATTCTGCGGTCATCATCCACGCCTTGCTCAAACCAAGGTGTACGCAAAACATCAACATACCGATCGGTCATTTTCGTGTCCCGACTGAGGATCCGATGTTTTTCCGGCCGGATGAAATGTGGCACTGAGTTTTCTCTCGCTAGTGTGCTGTGGACGCGTCGTGAGCGTGAGCATTCTGCTATTTCTTGCTCGCAGAGCTGACGATGTGAGCTGGGAAATGTGTTTTGGATTTTCATTTTCCAGTGTTGTTTTTTTCTGATTATGTGGTCTCTTGCTAATGGCATGTCGACCGTACAGGCCTGGACAGCAGGGTGTCTTTTGCATAGTTTTGTCGTGTAAAAATAAAAGTGTTTTCCGTAGTTTTTTTAAAAGCGTAGCAATTGCCTTTGGCGAGGTAGAATGCAATGTATTCATAATAAGCTGATCTACTTTTTCTTTTTCGTTTCTTAGAAAAAACACTGTGTGTGGAAACATTTTTCATGAACGTTAAAAACATTATACGCTTCGACGTGACACAGCTGTGGTGGGCATAGGATAAAATAATGGGCATGTTTTCTTTTCCATGATTTGTACTATGGTTCCTTCTGAGGAGAATGTTTATGCGCTATGGAAGAATGATTGCGAGCGCGAGAGAACGCAACGACAACGCAGAGCTGTTGATAGCCAAAGAGCATCGGCAAGTGTAGTGAGAGTTGAATATGAAAATGAAAAAGGAAGCAAACCCCAGCCAGTAATCGTTCCAACCCGAGCCAAAGTGTCTGGGTCCATTAATCGTAGTATTGAGTTGATAGTGTTGCTGTGCAATAGCACTGTCGTCGTAGGTGGGTTCGATTTTTTTTCAGTAATTTCTGTTGTTTGGTTCTAGGTGAAAAATCTGCACCTATCACAGCAGGATTCTGTTAATGCACATTACAGCCTGCTCATGCTCATTTTTCTCCTGCTCATAACTGCTTGCTATTGATGGTGGCACAAACATCCAGCGTCCATATTGATGCGAAAAAAAATTCGACTGAGTGTATCTGTTTGGTGTGCTTGCGAGATGAAAAATCTTGGTGAAATTCGTTTACAGAAACATACTTCAAAGCTGAGAAACAGATCAGCCTGTGTGATCCAAAAAAGTGCTTTTGACATTGGCGCGGAATATGAAGGGGGAATGCTATGGGAGAGTAATGAAATATTGCACTCGTCAGGTTGCTGGATTAGCTTTCTACAGTTTTGCAAAATAATTCTCTAAAATTTGTTGTTCTAGCGTTTTTTTGCAGCAAAAGTGCAACAACTACTTTAACAACTGGACAAAATATGATAAAGTTTATCGAAAAAATAATTAAACGGCGAAAGTGAATGAATAAATTATTACACTCGTTGCACTTAACATTGGAAATAGTGAGAAATAATTACTAAAAGAAGTATACGCAGAGAATTTTACAGTAAAACGTTTAAAGTGGAGTGTATGTCAGGTGCAGCGGCTTCGTGAAAAAATGATAACCCGAGTGTCATAGCAACGTTTCAATGCGCTGACCTACGAATGGATGTTTAAACGTATGTTGGTATGTGTTGATAGTTGATAGTGTTGTGACAGTGTGATGCTGTTGCTTCTTTAAAGGAATCCGCATGTCGAAATAATTATGAGTGGTCTATTATCTCGATTCGACTAAGTGAAACAAGTGATTGGAAGTTAAATAACTATTCCATTTACGCTTCGGTACAGGAGGAATGCTGTTATTTACGATAATTTAATCTAAACTTTCACGGTATGACCGGTATGAAAAAGTGTTACCCAATGCATCCGAAATCCTTTGATGTAATATACGTGCAAGTCTCGAAGGATATGCGTATGCGTACACAAATAATAACCTGGCCATGAAACTAGGAGGGAAGAAGGGGGAGGAGGGGGGGGGGCATATTGCGGAAGGAAAAGATTAGACAGTACAGCACTGACACCGAAAGCGTGAAAAATATGTACGCAAAAGGAGAAGAGGTGCTTGTAGGAGGAAGTAAATAGAAAAATGATACATCTGAAATGCTTATTATAGTACTCAGCACCTAGCAAAACCATGGACTGCAAACAGGATAAGAACAAGATAAAGAACAAATTCGTATACACCCTTACATTAGCAGCATGATGAGAAAGATATAAATGATCCTTCTTCCAGCAGCATAAACATTGTAGGCAACATATGAAGAGAAAAACTTACCACTAATCTATCTCATCATGGTGCATTAAGTGATGGACAAGAGAGGAAGTAGGCTTTGATAAGAAGCGAAGAATTCGTTCGGCATGTCTACAAGAATAATGAAGACTCTTGAATTTGCATGTTGTTTCAGCTATAGAGTGCACTTTGTTACCAAACCTCTTCACATTCAATAACAGAAAATGAAAAAAACGCGATGTTTTAATACGAACGTGGGTTGAAATGAAAACTAAATTATTGATGATAGTTTCTTAAAGAAATAACATGAAGAAGTCCACCTTCAGTTATGTTAAGCTGTAAAGATTGTGCCGCATGTCGTCTTATTTACATGCGACTTATTGATTACTTTTGATGCTGAGTGCTGGTATAGAGGTTTAGAAGCTAGTTTGCTGGCAATTCCTTGTCCGAGTGGCATGCGGAACTGGAATTTCATGCCAATTTATGATATTGACGCGCAAACAGTTGATCAACATATTTATTGTTAACAAAACACTACATATGTTCAAATTTGATTAGGTGTTAGTTTGTATGAAAGTTTCAACTTTTTTACCGTACATAAATTGTTTCCATTGTTACACGTCGAAACTATATGCTATACTATATGAGTGTGGCTAAAGACTAACAGTTTTGTGGAGGTAAGCAATATTTGACTTATACGTGACAACAGCTGTTGAAAATGTATGCATCGACGCCACCATCAGTTGTCGGGTCTAACTAAATTAGGCCATTGATTATTGATCGTCCCTCGTGTTAACCGGATGGAGGCTGTATGCAAAAGCTATGCTGGACTTTCAATAAAGGGTTTTGATGCTCGGTTGGAAGAGAGATTGCGGGAATGATTCAATTTCAGTAACTCCATTATTAATTTAGCCTTTGTACTGCCACACACAGTAAGGTAAAATTGATATTGGCAAGCAGAACGGTGGAAGAAAGCGGCAGAAATTTAACAATGCAGTTTTAAATAATAATACGAAACAATAATATAGAACAAGCAAAAGTATTTCTACTCATACATATTTATACAATTACCCGCAATAAATTTAACAAGCACTTGTTTGTTTTCAGTATAAAAAAGCTTAAACGTTTCTTTCAAAACTGTGCAGTTAAAACAAAAACGCTTTTCAAGGCGAGCATCTTCACAAAAAAAATTATTGATGTTTTGTATTATAATTACGACACATAAATGAATGCAATTTTATTCGTAAAAAAATGAATGTGGATTATGGAAACATTGTTGAATGTGTTCGAGTGGACGGTGATACGGTGTCGGTTCCTCTCAAGACAGAATCGGTACCAAATTCCATCCTTGCCGTTTTTCTGTATATAGTTACAAGCAAATAAAAGTCAAATAAATCCTGATGCTGGCCGTATATCTTATAGATTACACTTAAACATTAATAGTTCAACAGACAGTTCAATCTGTGTGATGGAGAGACATTTTCTTCTCCCATCATTACGATGCACCTTATCCCTGGTCGACTCGGTATACATATTTCTATTCTTTCGGAATCTCGTTGATTTCTCCCTCTTTTTGATCGGACTTTGTGTGACTGTTGGATCGGCAAATTCAACACCCTGATGACTTGCGGTGGCGCACTTTCCCTCTTGCTTTTCCAGTATTTGGCGAAGGATAGTCGGCGTGATGACGTACTTGATGTTTGCCTATTGATATTGTTTATGTTGTCGTCCGTGAGGGCTGATATTCCCGGTAGATAGAGAATATACCTGTCTCCAAGAGCGTATCAGACTGTGCCTAGGCAGCGTCTGTCTTAACCGTTATGGCAGCGTCCGCCGAAGCATCTCAAGGTGAAACCTCGACAACAGCAGTAAGACATGTAACCAGAATAATTTAAGAAACACTGGACAAACATCTGTAACAAGTAAACAAAACAAAAAACAAACAAGAACAAACGACAGTGCGTACTGGATACAGGATGGGGAAGGGGAAGGAATCATAGGGTGATTCCGATCTCTTTGACGAAGTCGAACAGAATCCGTGCGTACACGTGATCCTGCTGACCCAGAATGTCGTAAATCGCCTGAGCAGGGGATCTTCCTGATGCCCGCAGCCGTTCGGCGCTAAAGTAGCCCGGGTCTTGCGGCATCGAATTCCGCACATGACCAGAGGATGTGGTCGATGTCATGGAATCCAACGCTACAGCTACAAACCTTGGAGTCGGACATACCTATACGTTGAAGGTGCGCATTCATTGCGTAATGGTTCGACATGAGTCTAGACATCATGCGAATAAACGCGCGACCTACCGGGTGCCTGTGAAACCAGGGACGTAGGGATACCTGTGGTGAGATTGAAAACAAGAACCTCCCGAGCTCATCGTCATTCCACATGTCGATTATTAAAAGGGAATTGTAGGACTCCGGTAAACTAGCGCTGTTAATTCCTCTTGTGGCACTACTGTTATTATTTTGAATTATAGAGACTTTGGCCTTCCGGCTGCATTCGTCTCTTTTCATGATTATATTATGTTGTAAAGTTGGGTCTCTTTGAGATATTTCAATAATTTTTCTTCTTCTTTCCGGTCATTAGACAGAGTAATTTGAATATTGGAGTTGAGGTTGTATTTATTACGTTCGGAAGCATCAATAGCAATCAATAAGAACGTGTTGTGTGTCTAGGATTCACTAAGATTTAACAATCCTTCTTAGCAAAAATCTTAGTCTTAGACATTCTGTTACTTTGCGGATGACCCGAATTGACCGGATTGACTGTATATTTGAAATGTTCGAAAGATCGATACAAGGTTTCAAATTTGTAACTCCATATGTCAAATCAACGAAATCATAAATATTATGCCTCGCGTTTGTTCGTTTAATTGTTCGTTCAATTCGACATTAGCTCACCTGGTTTTTATGTTTTCGTTCTATAATAGGGATAAATGGAACGAAGATAAACGAAATTTAACAAAACAAAACAGAAGTTACGATGATAAAAAAATAAAAAATAAAAAGAAACGAAAGAAACAAATGGAGCGAAAGGAAACGAAAGGATTCAAAAGAATTGAAGGGAAACGAAGTTAAAGGGAAGACAGGAATGAATGGGATGAAAACGAATGACAAAATAAACAGAAAGTAAACCATATACCCGAACCTATTCGTTTTGTTCCGTTTAAATAAAGAACCAGTTTCGTGACTATCTATTTATCCTATTTAATTCATCATTACCTCCAGTCAGATAACCGATAGAGATAAAATCAAATGTTAGCAAGGATTTCAAATCTATTGAATGATGGGTCTATGTACTTTTTGTAATAAAATGTTTTGAATAAAATTATTTCGATTATTCAATATCCGCTGTATCTTAATATCTATAGCAGTTAATGTAAAAATAGTACTCTGTTTCTTTTTAACTTCATTTATAAACCAACAGAAACCAGTTAACATTTGAAAACTATGTAACACCGGTGATGGACAATCGTGATCATCTGCAGTGAACATGAAGTTAGATCGTCAACGCATCATAGTTATGGATTCAATGCTAATAAGGGTATGAAATACCCACCACCATTTAGTAACCATACTCGTATATCTACGATTACGATTAAATTTCTGTTCTGCCCAATCAGGTGCAGTTCTAAATAAAAGGAAAGTGGAACATTTCAGTACAAGCGGTGGCTGTGAAAGGAAATGCATTTTTGGATTGATAAACGATCGCAAGCGTGTGGTTTCGGTAGAGCCCGTGTGGCAGCATCTTTGTCGGGTGGTGGTGGTCTTGGCTTTGGCCATCCGCGACGCGTGCCTCGGAAATCAATGGTCACTCCAATACATCGGTTTCAAACGGTCGACTGTAATCGCCCTCACATTCATCGTCAGCAGCAGTCACAACAGCAACCGCATCCACAATCGCAATCGAATCCATCTGTCCCAGGAACGCATTTTTCGTCCACACAAAGTCAGCAATCTTCCGCGCATCAGCAACCGCATCATCCACAGCAATCGCATGCAGATCCGCAACATCACCGTCATCATCCGCATTATCCGCATCACAATCAAAGCACTACTCAACAGCAGTCGCACCCAAATAATCAACAACAACAACAGGTACATCAGGTGCAGTTGCACCTTAGTGGTCAATATAATACCCAGAGCAGCATTCTGCCTGCGTCAACGCCTTATCCGCAGCCGAGTCCAAACCTGCAACAAAGTCCGTCGCCGAACGCTGTAAACTACCACGTACCTGTGTCGATGAACCACATTTTCAGGTAAATAGATTTATTAAAATGCACAAACTCACAGAATAAAAAAATTAAAGTATCGTTAATAGCACTGCCCAAAATTTAAAGCATGTGGTTATCCGGCGCAACAACTGCTTCGGGTTCTTGGCCTGCTGTAATCTTCCAAACTGATAACTCCTTCTCAATTTGGGCCAACTATGCCTCCTCTGCCCATATGGACGATCTAAAAGGACTTTCCGGTGTCATTCTTATGACGTGACCAGCCTACCGGAGCCTGGCGAGTCTAATCTGCAGTACGACAGACATGAATCCTCATAGATTCATAAATCTCTCCGGAAACATCATTATGGATTGTTGTTTATTATTTTTGCATGCAAAATAAGCAATTTTATACAGATGAAGTTATTGTTTGCACTGCTCTATTATTAGCAGCATTCTTAAAGCTAAATTGCTTAAACGAATCGAGCTAAATGTTATTCTAGTGACCGAAACTTTGCGATACCCTAAAAACTGGCCTGGTCTTAAATTCCTACTAGGAGTCTGAAAGTTTATTCTTTCAAGAATGGCGTCAATAAATCGGGTAAATAAGCTAATGTTCAAAAACGCACTGCGCCGTCATGGTTGTCTCCCAGACGTTCAGGTAGCCCAGAGACTTGGACTACCCACCCCCGTCCTGTTTTACCATATGCCACCATCCGCCCAAGGGATTGGAACTAGGCCTGATAACCAAGCTTGGATTTGCGGTGACACATGTTACCACTCTGCATGACGATGACTTGACGGAATAGGAGTTGAGTAGGAGAGCCTGTGGAACCTTCCAGAGGCTTCGGATTCTACCCCATTACAAAGCAATTTAAAGTTTAAAGCATGCATGGCTATTTATTGGAATTTTGAAACTGGAATTTATACAAATAAAACCCTGATCTGATTATGCACTCTTAAACGATTACAATAAATAAAACAAACCAAACAATTTTGAAATAAGTAAAAACAGGTTGACGCTGATTGATTTAGGAATAAAATTGTGTATTTTAGAAGGTAGAACTATTCATTGTTTAGTGCATGACTGCAAAATATTTTAAATAACAATATCTCTGTGTTGTTTTGTAACTGTTTGAAGATATGAAGATCTCTTGCTTCAATACATAAAAGTATTAATCTTATACGAGGTTTAAGATACAGGCGATTTTAGATATTTGATGGTTTAGTTAGCTAATTCACAATATTGAAGCATGCTATTCAAAAATGGTTTATTTAATTCAAAATTAGAAGGCATTTATTTCGTTGTATTAAACTTATTTCCCGGTTCTCTCCTTCTTAGTGTCTTTTCGTTGGGCTTATGTTCAATTGTGTAGAGTCCAGTAGAAACAAATGCTGATTATTGTCTCCTAAATTTAGCTCCTTGCTCGAACGATATAAAGGGTTTCCCGTATTATTGTTATTGTTATTATTATTGTCAATATTTTTATTGATATTGCTACTACACTGTCAACTGGACTTTCTGACCAGTCCTTATCCGCACGATGCGATGCACTATGAGTCGTCCAAGACTAAGAGCAAGAAGAAGAAAAAAGTAGAATAAGAAGACGGTTCGAGATGGACGGAGAGGACATACGCGGTTATCCTGCGGGTTATAGCGGTCTGAACAAGTTTTGAAAGCAATCTAATCTTGTTTAATCTGTCGCACTTTGATTGTCGTTTTATGGGCAACATATCTTATACTGTTATACTGTACTGAAAATATTAGTTGTAAGTAGCTCGCACACATTTCCCTTCGATTTTGTGCCGGATACATACCCAGGGGCTATGTAAGACAAAACATGCTGACGGCTTTTTTATAGTCGGTAAATAATATGCGTTAATACCTGTAATAATATACCTGTCCCTGCTTGTCTTCATGAAGACCGACGCCGCTCCCAACGGCCTGCCGTACCAACTTGTAGCTTATTCCAAACCAGCTTCCAAACTTTTTAGTCTATTTTGTAATTAGTCTGAATAGTTCAGTTGAAGGATTTGATGTCTCGTATTTAATTTATATAATTTTATTTTATATCTTTCCATTTTGTTGTATCATACAAAGACTATTAAAAAATTTGTTTTTTCTTGGTTCTGTATGAAGTATTTTGAGAATCGACGGCGTCGACTAATTCAATTATAATGTGTGCAAATAAATTTTGAACATAAGTAAACCTTTATCATGAGTAACCAAATTTCCCATATTCACACTGTTCTGTGTAGAAAATAATCATTTCTTTATCTTTTCTTTTTATCTTAAGTGCAACACAATCATCCGGTGCTGAGACAGAGGGCATTAGCAATGTTGGGCAACACATACAGCCGCACGTTGGACATGATGCGCAATTGTTACCGGCACACCTGAAATGTGGCATGTGGGCTTCGTTGGCTCTAGCTACGGTGTTTGTAGCTGGAGCGAAGTTTTACTTCGACCATCAGGTATACTCTTTTAAAACTCTTGGTGGTTTTATTTTTTTTGGTTTTTGTTATATCTATTCGTAAATTTAATCTTTTTATGATGGTAATATTTTTTTCCAATTATCACAGGGAACCGGTTTAGAGGTGTTAATATTTTGTGCATTTTCGGCTACATTCTTTTTGGCTGCTTGCACCGTATCGCTATGGAGACGGCCACGGGACATCCAGATCAACAGCAACAACATGATATCGGACACGATTTCAAACGCAGAACAAAGTTCACTACAGGTGAGCATCCGCGGTTGGTACTTGATGAACAGCATGCTAAAGCATCATGCGCTGTTTGTTTCTTTTTTAGAACAACCCTGATTTTCTAAGTAGCAACCCATCGCCGCTGCTGAATGGAAGTGCCGGAAGTGGTCCATTGGGGGGACTTGTTACAGGAAACATTCAACAGGCTTCATTGGCAAGCATAGTGGCACCTCCACCACCTTATCATATAGCGATACTGCTGCCCGATACTTCGAAAGAAGCGGAGGAAGCCCCTCCACCGTCTTACGATAAAATAGTGATTTAATAATAATCGTCTTCTAACGAGTGATTGGAGATGAAGGTACTTCTGTACAAAATGAAATCGCACACCTTTACAATTTCCTTCGTAGAAGTAAATAGTCTATTAATATAACAATGTCCAGCTTACGTGAAACGTATCTGGAAACGAATGGGAAAGACAGGTGCAATAGTGTACTCGATACTTGTAGTTATTACTCGTTAGTTTTAGTCGATACTTTTTTATTTCAGACGATAAAAAGACACATCAGCGAAGCTATCAATAGACCAACTGAAATGGCCAGTAACAAAAAAGAATGAAAATGGTAAATATTCGAACGAGGCATTGTCGGAATAATTTAGCAGAATTTTTTGCTTATTTTTTGCGACTAAATAAAGCCTAACAAACAGTGGAAACTATTGGGAGTATAACAAAAAGGGTAAATTATCACTATTATTGTACAGTAAGATGGAATCAAAAGTATTATTCTTTACTTATACCAAAGATTGATTGTACGATAGGTTATAATAAAACTCTATCGACAAGAGTGTTTTATATTGTTTAGTTCGATTGATATACAGTTATTTTTTTGTTTTCTTGTCGTTTTTTTGTGCAGGTAAAACAAAATTTAGATAAAAACACTTGTTTTCTTACATGAAAAGATTCTTCTTTTGTCTTCTTTTCGTTTGCAAAGCATTTTTTGCAAAGCACTTTGCCCATAAACATCATCGTACAACAAACCGGGCGGGCCTTCGCGACCAATGGCAGCTTCCATGCACGAATTTTCGACAATTGCCCTCGACAGCAAGGTTTGCAAAACCTGTACCCGGACACTTAATAAAACCTGCTTTGCTAGGATAGTCGCATAGCAGCTTTTCGAAACTAAAATGGCATTTTGAAGGATGCAGTACAGCGTAATATTGCGGTGTAATAATGACATCTTCTCTGGACGGGCAAAAACGTATTATGTTTAACATTAGCACACTCCTGTGTATACCCTGTGTAAACCATCACAATTGATACACTTAGCAGCATACACACCACAGTGACAATTGGTGGAACAATTGAATTCAAACCTACTGTTCATATTACATCCAAGAAGGAGTAATGTTGAAGCATAATAACTCGGCGCTCTGAATTGTGATGTGTGGAACTGTATGTGTACCGTAGTGCTGAAATTGTGAACCACTTTATTTGATTAGACTCACTGTGATTACTACACATTCTAGACAAAGGTGATATGGCGCCGATAAAAACCAACATCGTTTCGATAATGATAATAAAACAAATCAACGTCAACAGATGCACTGTATCAAACTCTGTGATAGCACAAAAAAATGTTTGCTTGTTCCAGAATGTAATGTTCCAGAAAATTAAATTATAACGGAAAATAATGGACCGCGGTGCGTTGAAAGATGTAGTACTATTTTTTGGCTCTACCCGCAATGGAGTGTGTCCTCTATTGTTAGATTGGTTTGAAGCTATGCCGCATACGCGTGGAAGGAGTGCAGAGAATTTTGCGATGAGCGGACAAACCGGATAGGCGGAAGTAAGTAAGTAAGTAAGTAAGTAAGTAAGTAAGTAAGTAAGTAAGTAAGTAAGTAAGTAAGTAAGTAAGTAAGTAAGTAAGTAAGTAAGTAAGTAAGTAAGTAAGTAAGTAAGTAAGTAAGTAAGTAAGTAAGTAAGTAAGTAAGTAAGTAAGTAAGTAAGTAAGTAAGTAAGTAAGTAAGTAAGTAAGTAAGTAAGTAGTAAGTAAGTAAGTAAGTAAGTAAGTAAGTAAGTAAGTAAGTAAGTAAGTAAAGGATAATTGACTTGTTGTTTTATTACCTTTATTCAGTGTTAAATTTACTAAATCTAAATTTGGTACAGCGGAGGCTGCTGTGTTACTTCACATTCGACTATACCTGCAAGGTTGCACTGCTCGCGGTCTGAATCGAAAAACAGTCCCTGCGGGCACTGTCTTACCCAAAGATTTCCATTAAGGCAACGGTAGTACACATCACACATGGTAGGATGAGGTATTTTGCTTAATTCACTTTCTCCAGTACATTGCATAATGACAGATTCTGGTGGTGGAGGAAGTCGTTCGCGCTGTAACCGTGAGAAATTTTTCTAAAATTATAACGTATTCAAAAACAATGGCAGTGCACTAGAAAGACACTTACTTCGCATGGATTTTCCACGTCATCAACTATGCACCAGCCGTTTTTGGCATCGTAAATTGTTCCTGGTGCGCAAAGGCGCTCAACAGTAATATTACCGATGCATATGAAATATCTATAATAGATTAGACAATATTTCGTTAAAACGTGTGCTAACCAGCTTCAGTGTTGTTTTACTTGCCTTTGGCAGGAATTCTGACTTTCCACCGTCGTTTGCTTTCCTTCCGGATTATTTCGGCAAACAAACTCCAAACATTCAGCGTGGTCAGGAGAATCACAAATGGAAAGGGTAGGATTAAAGTGTAACCCTGCTGGGCATGATTCTGTTCCAACGTATTGTCTATTATCACACACAACGTACATATTGCATTCACCTGGGTATGCCAACTCTACCAGCGTGTCTGAAGAAAGTGCTTCACAAAGAGCAGCCAAATCTGCACCTTCTTTAACAGTTGTGGTTTCTATAGATTCGGTAGAAGTTGTTTCATCGGTAGTGATAGTTGTTTCATCAGTAATGGTAATTGGTTCTGTGGTAGTGTCTGTGTCGCTAGTCGTATCTGTTGTTTCAGTATTCGGGTTTTGTGTCGTTGTTTCTGCAGCGCTCGTGGTTGTTGTCGTCTCAATTGGGTTGTTTGTTGTTGTGTCCGGACAAGGTGGTGGCTCTATTTTACATTCCACATCCTCTTCATCAGCACAATTCTGAGTGTTAGGATCGTAATACATTCCGATCGGGCAGCACATTTGTATACCGATGCCATTGAAGCATGAAACGTATATACTGCAATCAGTTTCGCTTGGTTCTGAGGTCCACTCTGGGCTGACGCTGCCTTGACAGGGCACGGTCACAGTTACGTCTGGGAAACATTCTCTCAATTCTGGACAACTTTTGCTAACTTTGACCAAAATAGTCAATATTATCACCAACCTTTGCAACACACTGAACTTTACAGAAACCATGTTGTTCGATGGCTACTAAAATGAGAACTAATCTAAGCACTCCTTACTGCTTCTAACACAGTTGATCGAATCGGCAGCATGAAAATCCATTCATACACATGTTTGATAAGCGTCAATGGACAGGCGAACATTCCATTGACCGAAGTCTTTATCTTATCCATGGATTAACGAAATTCATTGTCGCGAAACGAAATCCCTGGCGCTGAACCTTTGTGCGACCAGCACCAGCGCAACACCACCATTGTGAAATGGTAAGGGTATTTCCTTCCGCCATATTCATGGCCATACTGATGTAAAATACGATAATCACCTTAAAAAAGAGTTTAAATCGACTTTACAAACAGAATAAAACAAAAACGCAATTTCCACTTTATCATGTGACGGATAGATTTAGAGATTATTGTGTTGTATGGCGGACTATTGAAATACTCCCGAGCGTTCTGATTACGGATCATTCATAGCAGTCTATTTCGACGAAAGACTATTAAGTGGTGCGGGGTTTTTTGTGCTGCCTTCGAATAACTTGTACTTCTATCAGGTATCATGCATCGCTTATGGCTAAGCGCTGTATTGGTCGCCATACTGGTGTTACGAGCAGCAGTGGCAAACAATCGTTGCGTTGGACTAGCAGATGGCGTATTTATAAATGATTTTACGGCTTGTAACGCCTTCTTTACGTGTTTCCGTGGAGAAGCCTTTCCTGGAACGTGTGTCGAACCATTTTACTTTAACGAGGAAAAACAGCTGTGTGACCATCCGTGGGAAGTTAAGTGCCTGATCTGTCCTCAAACTGAGGATCTTGTACCAACCTTTGTGGCTATTGAAAACGAGTGCCAATTTTACACCCTTTGTATTCAAGGAATCGGTACCCTTCGCGAATGTGCAAGTGGACTAGAATTTGATAGTGTGGCAGGAAATTGCGATCTGGCTGAAAATGTTCAGTGCGAAACAGGAATTTGTCCAAATAACATAAATCCAAGCCTCCCGTTTTCAGTGCCGCACCCAACAGACTGTTCAAAATATTATGTTTGCCTCCATGGCCAGCCTACTGAGAACCAATGTGCGGCAACGTTACTGTTCAATCCAGTGACTAGATTTTGCGATTTTGAAGAAAATGTAGTATGTGTAAGTAAAGATAATAACTATATAAAATATACAGCGTTGTGTAACTTGCAAAGCACATGCCTGCTTCTAATTTTGCAAACGAACTCATAATTTGATACCAATATTATGTGTTTTTATTTTCCACCCTAAACAGGAAGAGGGAGTACCTTCGCCTACTTCATGTCCACCGACTGGAATTCACCTTATCGGTAATCCGGCGGATTGTATTTCTTTCTTCGTTTGTCTGAACGGAGAGAGAAGTGACGAAGCAACGAATTGTGCTGCGGGTTTAATCTTCGACATAACTGACTCGGTATGCCGTCCTGCAAATGAAGAGTCACGCTGTGCTGATGGAGAAGATCCTTTACCACCGCCTCCTCCAATCCCACCACCTGTTGAACCGGTTAATAAACGTTAAACATTTGTTGCAACGTGTACTGCTAACGTTTGTAACTAACTTGAAGTAAAACAAAATAAACATCTCTTTTTTTACACGTTTTTTGTATATATTGTTTATGGAATGTTCGCACAGATGTATGTACGTCACATGTTTGTATGTAGATAGCAAAAAGGAAATAATTAACATTTGTAATAGAAATATCCCAGCTTTGTTGTATCCTTCCGACTTCTGATGGCTAATTAGCTTCCGACAAACGTCTAATTTAGGTTTGATGTAGAGCGAGTAAGTTCAACGTAGCATCGTAGCAGTGTCAGATCTTTTCGAAACAATTCAAAGCCGTTGGAAGGAATTGTACCATAGCAATAAGAACAAAAAGGTCGTCACCGTTCGTTAATTTTGTTAAAACTACGATGAAACCACTCATTTCATGTATTATATTGCATGCCCAAGGGTAGTGTTATTTTTTATTATTTATTTACTTCAATATGACGGCATTTGCCCAAGGGTAGCGGGCCACTACCCAAAGGTGGTGGTTAAAGTCCTTTATTGTTTATCCAATTTGTAACGATTTATGTGACATGCATATTGAAAGGCAAATTCAAATAGTAAAACTTATTTCTTCGATTAGGACTTCAAAAACTTCTGAAATGTAAAACTGGATGACGCAAACGAATTTTTAGGCATATTCTTGGGTTCTTCGATTCATGTTTTTTTATCAAATCATCTGTGGTTTTTGGCACGAAAAAAAATCGTGACGGAAGGAAGGTTCAGGCATAAGGAAGGGCTGTAATATTTGACGAATTTGGTTTGTTGGTTGCGATGGTTTTTAATGAAATGTTGGATATTGTGGTGAATTCTTTATTTTTTATATACCTGTTAATCAACAGAGCTTTACTCTTCAGATCTTCCATCTGAAGACCAAGGCCACCTTCTTTAGAAGGTAGAGTTAAAGTTTGTGCCGGGATTCTTAACTTCCCTCTGTATGACAATGACATAGGGCAATCCAACCCGTAAAGTTCTATAGGTCGTCCACGTGGACAGAGGAGACGTAGGCCCGAATTGAGAAGGAGTGATGGCGTTGATGTGTCCGCCAGAAATGTCGCGATTATGGATTGGCAGACGAAGCAATTGCAATTGCATTTTGATGATAGCTCAATCCCGAGAAATGGACCAGTCAACTGATCTGCAAGTTATCTGATTTGACATCAATTAATTATTTCTTGGAGGCTATGGGAAGTCACTGGTTTACGCTGACAAACCATCAACAATGCCTTTCAGGATAGCGTTGTTCGTTCGAGACATACAGACATGCGTAACGACCTATTAGGTAATGCAGGCAGGCATACATTTCTGATTTTCTTTTCACTTAATTTACCCGTAGCCGGATAATCAATCCTGCGTACGGAGCATTGGTCTGGATGGGTTTTTAACCGCCCTTGTCGTGTGAAGACCAACGCCGCCAGAGTTTCGATGTTTCAAATATTAACCATGAATATCAAATTCTACACAAACAAAATAAATTGTGTTATTTTTCACCATTTCAAGTTTCGCGGTCGAGACGGTCTAGAACACCTAGAAAAACGGGTTTTGCGGTTTGGAGATGGATATGTCTTCAAACTAAATTATATTGTATCGGTTATCGTTAGTTATTACTGCTTATTGCTATAGAAAAATTACTTCGATCCTAGAATTGTATATCGGATCTGATAAATTTTTCAAAAAACTATCCCGAATGCATTTTATTTTCGGTCGTAAACCTAAAGTTTATCAAAAAGTAATTAAAACATGAATAAACGTAATTATTCGTATAAACAATGTGTAGTTAGTGACTTTTTCTTGAAATTTGTGACTTTTTCTGTCAAAAATATATTAAACTCTAATTAAAATTAAAATGTCTGTACATCTACGGTGGAACGGACCGGGTGGTATTCTGTACCGGTCTTCATGTTCGGGACTGGCACCGCCACCAAATACAGTTGATACCCGAGTTACGCGGTTCACGAACAACTGAAATATATAAATATCAATTTTGAATGTGCTTCGTAACGTGGTAATATGTTTTCGATCCTTTAGTACGACATATAAAAGATGTTTTGGAAAAACTCGAGATACGCGGATTTTTCTAGAACGCATTAATCGCGTATCACGGGTATTGCTGAACAAACGGTACATGGATGGTTAGAACGCATGGTTGTATGCAAATGAAACCGAATTTGATAATACTTAGTAGTAGTAGATAATACCAGTAGTCATACAGTAGTAGTACAGTCTATTTTTCTTATCGCTTAAAACCCTAGTTTACGATTGGAATCGAAATGCATTCGGGATAGCGTATAGGAACGTTACTCCGACCCGAATGATATATGATTCTACGATCGTAGTGACTTTCTGACACGTTCGGAATAAGCACTAATATCTGTATTCATTATATGAATTACCTGAGCAATTCTATTTGGCAAAGTGGCATTGGTTCGTTTTGGTTTAGGGGCTCAATGAAGTTTAATTTTATGGCCCATTGTTGAATCCTAGTTTTAAATTATGTGTTTTGGCAATAGAGTCGTACAATGGAAATTCGTATTTCTAGCATCTTGATCCAGCGGAAGTTGGGGGAAGAGTGCACTAGTTACTAAGACTAAAGACTTAGAGTAACAAAAAAAAAAACACAATAACAAAGACGATACACAGTAGAAACAGGTAGACAAGACGTGGGAACGGAAAGAAGCAAAGGATAGATTGTGGTCAAACAGATCACCTACAGAATTAAAAGAGGCTAGGTCGCGCACCCAAGGATCGTTCATGGAGAACCGCGCGCGTCGCAGGGGAATGAAAAGGGAGGGTGTACACGCAAGCGGTAGGGTGTGATATATAGGGGGATAGCCGCCAGAAGGGAAGGGGAATCGATATAGGATAGCAGGATGTTGGTAATGAACAGTGTGCGCGCATGATCGTAGCACTCTTTTAGCCCGACCAGAGTAAGCATTTGACACCGCCCTGTATAGGGAGGGGAAGCAGCGCTGGGGTCGTTTAAGAAGCGTTTGATGGCGATTCTAGTAAACTTCCGTTGCACCCTCTCCAACCTATCCATAGAGGTGACTCCTGCTGGAGACCAAACGACGCTGGCATAGTCCAGAATAGGACGTACCCAGCAGCAATACAGCGCCCTCAAACACAGCGGATCACGGACCTCAGACGCCATGCGGGAGATGAGGCCCAATAGCTTGTTTGCCCGCTCGAGGACAAAATTGATGTGAGGTTCAAAGGACAGTTTGTCATCGAGCCACACCATAAGGTCCTTGACTAGGCTGACTCGAGGGAGGGGTGAGCCACAGAGGTAATAATTAAATAGGTGCTTGACGGGAGAGCGACCAAACGAGATGACGCAGCATTTGTCTACGCAAAGGATGAGCCCGTTGAACAAACACCATTCTGCAAACACATCAGCATAGCTTTGGAGGGAGAGGAAGTAAAGAGACGAGGACCCCGGAAGATAGAACTTTACATCCTCAGCGTACAGCAGACATCCATTAGATGAGAGACATCTGACGCAGTCCGAGATGAAAAGAGAGAACAGTAACGGACTTAAGACGCTACCCTGAGGAACTCCAGACTTGGCGACGAAAGGATCGGAGAGAACACCATCAACCCTTGCCCTGTAAGTGCGGTCCTTTAGGAAGGAACAGAACCAGAGGAGAAGTGGATCAACGAATCCCATACGTTCGAGCTTAGCTTAGAGCAGCCAATGAGGCAAGCAATCGAACGCAGCCTTGAAGTCAGTTATCATGCAATGGTTCATGATTTTGACTCCTTTTTACAATTTATCAGCTCGTACAGAAGAAGGATAAATTACTTTTTTACTTAAATGTAATTAATTTGAACTCAAGAATTAACATGGAAAATTTTTTGATTCGCAGTTTTATATTGGTGGAATAATTGTATCCGTTGCGCATAATTTGCCCTGTCACTGTGACAAATGCAATGAGCTTAAAAATAAATATCTACTTAACCAGAGAAGCTCAAATGAAACTGGGCGAAAAAATCTTATACTATTCTTCTTTTATTCATGAAGAACGGACATGTTTGCATGTCCGCAAATAGGTTAAGCAGTACGGCCTCGCTTAAATTTATTGCAATCTTCAATACAATTCACTAGTTTGGAGATATTACCTTGTCCGAATAATGCAAAAGGTACCTTATGTCGAGTACATTCGGCTAATGTTCCGTACTAATTATGAGCAATAATTAGTTATCAGAGTGTCGATTGTTTGTTAATTTCTCAGCTCAGTTTAATTGAGAGGGTTTAGTTTAGGTTAGTAAAAATACTTTTGGTTGTTTCTAGTCCTAATGCCGCATTTTCTCAGTTTTTTGCGTGTTTCATTTATCATGCAAATACTGCAAAAGGCATTCTGAGAGGAATCCTCAATTGTTATCAAATGTGGTGCAATGTATTAAGGTGCGTTTTTAAAAAAATGAATCATCTACCCACGTAAAATCCACATTCATTGAGTATGAGGCATATGAGTATGAGTCATAACAATGAGTGTGTAAAATCGAATGATTGAAATCAGATAACAGTTCAGAATCAAAACAATCGAGCATATCGCTCATCGTATTAAATATTACGAACGTAGGATGATATTTTCAATTTTTCACTATCACCTTCCTACTTACATGTCAGGTATTCATGTTAAAGTTGGTGTTAAAGTGCAGCGTAAGGATTATTGCCTTTTTTATGGGACAAATGCTCCTGTGCAAGATTAATTGTTGATAAGATAGCGGAAAAAACAATGGATACAGGAAATACCTCCAAATCGTGCAGGGTGAGTTTGCCTATGTCATACTGGATGATATCTCTGGGAATATCGTTGAAATTGTTGGCATTGATTTCCAAAACGCAGTTGATCAAAGTCATACTAGTATAAAAGTTAACCTCGTCAGGTTAGGCAACATTAGTAGCACCGGTGCTTTTATTTGTAGCATATCGTTGTAGCATCTTCAAAACATATTATCTAAACAAAAATGTTCAAGATGTGTTACCATGTGTTCCTAGTGTGTACAACTTTGTTTGCTTGTGTTATTATGGCTGATGCACAGCGCAATCCTTGTTTGGGTATACCCGATGGAATGTTCGTTAATGATTTTGCCAGCTGCGAGAGCTATTTCTTGTGCCTCAGTGGTGTCCCAACGCAAGCTCATTGTCCTCCTGGGTTTTACTTCAACGAGGCACAGCAACTGTGTGATTTTCCGCAAAATGTATTCTGTCACGTGTGCAACCAGCAGACCGGTGTGCAGCTATTTCCGCATCCGACCAATTGCAACCAGTTTGTCACATGCTCGAACGGGATTTCCTTCGTTGGCAATTGCAAGGTCGGCGAAACATACGATGTAGCGTTACAAGCATGCAAGAGTGAAATTAGAGTTGATTGTGATCGCTTGCGCTGCCCAGAGATAGATAATCCGAATGTGATCGTATTCATTCCGGGATTCCAATCTTGTGATGAGTACTTCTTGTGTCAAGCTGGAACACCAATTCAACGATTCTGCGCCCCTGGATTACATTGGAATCGAGAAGTTCAACGGTGTGACTTTCCCGAATTGGCTCAGTGTCCGTGAGTATTTTCGTAACTTACACGGCTTAAGATGCTGATGCGATTCCTAACGAAATTTGTTTGTTTTTTTTTTTTGCAGATTGTAAAAATACTATCTTATAGTTTACGATCTATTCAACAGAGTTTGTTTAGTGAATAAGTGTAGTTATAAAAAACAATTGCTATCATGTTTGACACTCTCGAAAAATAAAATATAAGTTATGGCGTCACTTGTAGCAAAATGCGATCGGACAATTACACGTTTAAAACTCGTATTATTACGCTGAAAGATAACACATAAACGAACGAAAATAACAGCCAGCAGCGGACGACTAAACGAGATGGATCTAAGGATCACGAGATCGTTCTGGTTCCATACGAGATGTTCTAGATACATCGAATACTGTCAATTCACATGCAAAAATGAGTAATGAACTGGCTGCGTGTGTACATGAGCAAGGGGCAGACAACATAAGTTTACATACATTATTTACATGTAGTCATAAGTAGTGTAAATATAATTTTAAATAAATGTTATAATACGACTATAATTTCTCTTCAGTACGGTTTTATTACCGGTACCATATTTTGCTCACATTCTAAATGTTGCCAGCAACGTTTATAGACCAGTCCATCAGCAACATTTTTCTGAACTATGTTGCCCGCAACTATATTAGACCAAGCCCTTTGAAGAAAGAATACAGGTGATGAAGTAGAACTGCGCATGCGAATTGCGAGATTTAATATCAATTGAACCCAAACATTTATGAAAACTCAACATTTATGTTCAATATTATGGGGTATTCCTACAGGATATGGTTAAGGTTATGCGTTTCGGATGTTTTTTACGAGGAACACATCCCATAATAAATGATAAGTGACGTCAGATTTAAGAATCAGTGGCATTTAATATGACATTCCTGCTGTTGTTAGTAGCTAAATGAAAAGGTTACTATTTGGCTGTTGAGGGGCAGTTCACATTGAACGGATGATCGCAGAACTCCATTGCCTGGTTCCAGTACTGATTAGGTGGACATTGCATGACGTGTAACGTACCCCATACACAACGGTAGAACCTCGTACAGTCTGGATGAGGGTGGTAAAACGTTTGATCGATCGGGCAATGCGGTGGAGTCCCTGGAACACCGGGCGTTGGAGCAGGAGTAGGTGCAGGAGTGGGAGCTGGTGTAGGGACCGGGTCAGTGGGTACGGGAGTTGGAGCTGGTGTTGGTCCGATAGTTGGAACTGTTGGGCCGGGCGTTGGAGCTGTGGGTATTTCTGAAGGCGGCGTTGGTGCAGTAGGAATAGGGGCTGGAGTGTCTGTCACAGTAGGAGCGGTAGGAATAGTAGGCGCAGCCGTTGGTACGGTCGGATCGTCTTCTTCCGTAACGGGTGGAGTAGGAGCTGTAGGTATTGGTGGTGTCGGTGCTGTGGGAACAGTCGGAGGACCTACCGTGGGTGGTGTTGGCAACGTTGGACCTGTAGGTACCGGTGTTGCCTCACCCGGTCCAGCAGTAGGAGGGGTGACAAGGTCTACAGCACAAACAGAAATTTCAGGTCGGTTACACTGGTTAGTTATTATGTCAAAGACAAGGTTAGGACCGCAGCTAAGCTCAAATGGCATCCCATCGACACAAAGGAAATACTTGTTACAATCAAATGGATGAGGAACGTTTACGGTGCCGGTTGCAGGGCAACCGAATAAAGGAGTTAAATTCGGTGGAGGAGTTGGAGGCTTAGGGATATCTCCGGGGTTAACTGTTGGTTTTGGATCTAAGATGCAAGTAGACGTTTCACTAGGACCACATTTGGTGGTGTAAATGTCAAAGGTCTCCCCAAATGCGCAAGTTCGGTCTAGAGCTTGATCGTCCATGCACATATAGTACCGGTTGCAGTCTTGTGGATGTGGCAAATAAGATACTCCGACTTTATTAGCGCAAGGATTATACGCAGGTGGCGATGGCGCGGGACTTGGTGGTGATGGCGTGGGACTTGGTGGTGATGGCGTGGGACGTGGTGGTGATGGCGTGGGACTTTGTGGCGATGGGGTGGGACTTGGTGGCAACACTGGTTTTTCATCCAGTATGCAGGTGGAAGTATGTTCTGGTCCGCAGACGAATAGATGGACATCGAAAATTTGACCAGCTGCACATGACCGATCGATGGATTGTTTATCCATGCACATGTAATACAACGTACAATCACTGGGATGAGGCTTGTAAACAATGCCAATATTGTTATCACAAGGATTAATATCCAGTATACATGTGGATGATTGTTTTGGACCGCAAGTTGTCAGGTAGATATCGAATACCTGATCGGATGGGCATGTTCGTTCGATGGATTGCGTGTCCATACACATGTAGTACCGCATGCAATCGATCGCATGAGGCTTATAGGTGACACCGTTATTGTTTCGGCAGGGGTTGTTAGGATTGGAGGGTGCTGGTGCTGGTGAAGGCGGTGTAGGGCTAGGAGCTGGCGGAGGTGGCGGTGGTGGTGGTGGTCCCGGTGCGACGTCACGAATGCAAGTTGATTGCTTAACAGGGCCGCAACTACTTGTAATTATGTCGAATATTTGGTTACCGGGACAAGTACTTTCGATGCTTTGCGTTTGTATACACGTAAAATATCGTTGACAGTTCGAAGGATCAGGCACAAGTTTAACACCTACGTTTTCCGCACATGGATTAATGAACGGTTTCGGATCATAGATTGAAGGAGTGTCGTAGGCACAAAGTGCTTTACTTGCGTCCACACAACGGTTTGTGCGAATATCGTATCTTTCGTGAGGAGAGCACTGAATTTCGTAGACTTCATCAAAGATGCACAAAAGATACTTTGAACAGTCATTTGGGTAAGCAACGGTGTTTAAACCATATCCCGTGCCATCACACAGCGATTTGAAGTTGAGCAGACACTCGGCTTCGCCGGTATTCATGCATTGTTTCGATTTTCGATCAAAGGATTTTCCGGGGGGACAGGACATTTCGTATGCCAGGGAGTTAACACACATAATATAGGAATTGCAATTGTTTGGAAGGGGCTCAAAGGTCATTCCACTGTTGTTCTGACACAATGCGCCACTGGATGCTTGCGTTGTTTCAAGTAGGACAGGCTGGAAATAATAGGGATGGGTTAGGGTTAGGTTAGGAAGTTATAATGGGGGAGTCACGTAAAGCTGAGATGAAAGAGCGAATATTTACAGTGCATTGGTGTTTATTTACAGTGAACTTTATTCGACTTTAAAAACCATTTGTATTCTAATTGATCATTATGGACTTACAGGGTTTGAGGAACATGGAACTCTGTCTGCGAGATCACAATTATTTATCTGCGGGTTAAAGCGGGTTCCTGTGGGGCATGTTTGTTCAATTCCTTCCCCACCGATGCAGATATAAAATATCTGGCAATCATTCGGATCTGGTACGAACGTTGGGTTAAGTGGGTCATCCTCTTTAGGACAGTTTAATTCAACACAGTCGACTGCCGATTGTACGTTACATTGTTTCCCAACTCTATCAAATAGCGTTCCCGTTGGACATTCTCGCTCAAACTTTACTCCTCCTATGCATTGAATGAATCTGGTGCAGGAATCGCTTATTGGGAAATTTACAATACCTTGTGCAGGACAGTTTACACATGCGTTTCGATCGCCATAATCGCACCTTTGGTTAGTTTCGTCGAAAATAAATGGCTCGGGACATGCCTGTGGATGAGCTACCTGATCAACGCAGGTATAATAGCGCCAACAATCTGTTTCATGGGCAACGAAACGATAGTTTGGTTGTCCTATGCAAGCATCTGACTGTGTTTGAGCCTTTGCGCATCCCACGAGGAATAGCGCTAGTGCTAATCCTGAAGATACATGACAAAACAAACGAGAAACCATACATTAGCGTTTAGTTTTCTTGCGTATATCACACTAATCACTCTAGTTGAATAGAAAAGAATCACATTAACTCGTAACTTTTTGATAAACACTCACTTATCATATTGTACAGCACTTGGTCGTATGTTATGGCTGCCTACTTAAATAAGAAAACAGAAAGATTGCTCCGAGTATGTTATCACTACGGTGCCACTGTTCCTAGAAAATAACTGCTCGTACACGCCGGGGCATCTCTTTTATAGAAGGTATTCGTTGGCTGCCACGATGGTGTTCAAATTTAGCGCAAGTGATATCAATGTAGAAGGATAAAAAAGGTTCACATTAGATAAAACAGTGAGCAGAAAATGTGTCTCTTATCTGTGCCACAAGATTTCAGGTACGGTACGCTGCTGTATAAATTGATATCGTATGTTTAACCGTTTGTAAAATTGTTATCATTAGTAATTAATCAATTACGGCAGTGGTCATAACACGACATACATAAATAAAGTCTAGGTGCGATTTTTATATCGTTTAAAACCCCCAACAGTGGGATTCATTTCTATCATGCATATAATACGATGTTCATTTTCATTCGTAAACAAACAGACGATCTGAACTTTTTTGTAGTTCACAAAGGTCGGTCTGGCCGCATTGCGCACACTTCATGCTGGAGGAATTCGGAATGATTCAGGAACAGATACAGCCTTGTCCTCGATAATGTTGCTTGATATGAACATCTATGTACAGGGCCTGTGTAAATTTCCGATTACATAGATTGATGAACTCTCATGTCACGTTTCCTTAAATGATACGACATTGAAGGAAATCGCAATCGTTATGTGTGCGAATGATTCTTCTTCTTTTTTAGTCATGGTAGAATGACCGTAGGTGATTCATGGCATTCTACAATTGGTTGTGCATTGTGGTTGATCATTCATTGAGCTATAGCATTCAATACTGGAACAAATCATCTGATCATCAAATTTATCAACATCTGTATAATGCTGGGGGTAATGTATCGTAATGGAGCGTATGCGCTAAATTCAACAGGAAATACTACTGCAATGATGAATGGTGATGTTTTGACATTTTGTGATACCGATAACTGGAAAGTCCCTAGGCAGAAATAAGGTGTAAATGGACTGCTATGAAAGATATCTACAGATGCGAGTCATTGTTAGGAGCAGTTAGCAGTTGTAAAAAATATCACTAATGATATCGCAGCATTGTATCATCATGTCACCAAGACAGTCGTCAATCAGGTTTCATATAAAGTGTGCAAGAAATTTCAAATATAACATATTTGTTCATTGAAACGCTTGGCGGAACGTTATTTTGTTTCGCCATTCGGCATAAAAGACAAACGCGATGCAGGGTAAGTTTGATTATTTATAGGTAGCAGTACAAAGACTAATGTTTACATGCAATTTGCAGAACAGTTGATTTTGATAACTATTCTCGCGGTGGTCAATGTTGCATCGTGTGCTGGAATTCAGCAAAGAAACGATCCACCTTGCTTGGCAGATGATAACTTCTTCGCTGCCGGACCCGAGTGCTATAGCTTTTATTCCTGTCGCAATGGCGATTTAGAGCTCATTGAATGCCCAGCTGGTTTGCTGTGGAATAATGACATTTCCAGATGTGATTCTGCAGAGAATGTGCAATGTGAGGTAATTATCTGAAATAATTCGATTGCCGGTTTTTTAAGCTATACAATATTGGTCATTTATAGGATGAAGGGACAACGGTCACAACAGAAGAACCACCTACAGAAGCTCCAACAGTACCTCCAACGACATCACCTCCTTCCAATACATTCATGCCAGAAGTGGACGGTGCATTGCCAATACTTTTTCCTGGATCAGAATGTCCACCAGATATAATTGCGTTTCTGCTGCATGGAACCGATTGTCGACGATTTTTCTACTGCTTGTATGGTATTCAATATGCACAGACATGTCCGTTTTTGGAAACGTTTAATTTTGTCGTTGGGCATTGCGTACCCCGGGAGCAATCGTTCTGTTTTCCAGGTAGCGAATATTAGCTAAGATGAGTAGATACAGAGATTTATGTAAAACCGAAATTTATAACGCATTGCAAATAAATGCAATATTGTGTTTATTAATCTTTAACGGGCCTGGAAGCCTAATTAAGATGTGCATATAACAAAATAACAAAACGAGAAAAAATCTGTAAAATAACGACGATCAAAATAGCAGACGAAGTCTATCCTGAAGTGTTGCGAAGAAATGCTGCAGTTAAACATAACTGGGATTGGATTAAAATCAGCAAATTTTCGAAGTATCGGATCAAATTGTTCCGGATGGGATTATGAACCGGTCCTATCGTGTGAAGCCCTGCGTCGCTAATAATTTACCACCGGACCGCCCGGAATAGAACGATTATTTCATCTCCGTTTAATTACAAGCAGTATTTTGATTACTTTAAATTGGTATCCCGGCTTAAGGATCGATCATATTTTTATTTCCCTTCAACACTTTAACCACTATTTTGGTCTTCGTAGGAGATGTAACAGTAAAGGAGACTCCGCGTCAGAGTTTGAACGATAACTGGAACGCAACTCCCCGTCGGAGCTTTTATTTATTACTGAGGAGAAAATGTTCGTCGGAGATGGAGCGATAACTAATCCAGTATTCCATCGAACCATAATCTTGAGCCCCTTTATACCGGATTTATCTTTTCGTTCTCGAAATGTGTTTTGGAGTCCTTGTTGATCTTATCCAGTTTTCGTTCTCACCTATCCTACAATAAGAAACTTATTGTTCTCGTCCTGTCTTGTCTTAACCGTGTAATATGTAATTGGTGTATTGTGTAATTGCGAAAACAAGAAAACTTTAAATAATCAATTAATCAAACACCGTGTCGGGATAGATTAAAAAATCATTATAGTTTAATTTCTCTATACACTCTTTACACTCCGGTTTGATAAGCACAGGTTAAGATTGTGTGATCCAACTTCGATCCAGGTTAGAACTGAACTAATTCTGGTGAGTTCTTTCTTTTCGACATAGCGTTGCGGTGAAGTTTGCTGATATCGCGTTTCTCTCTTCTCCAATCTAACACTGCGGTAGAGTCTATTTACACTGTGGTGGATTCTGTTTATGCTGCGGTGGATGGGCTCATGGGCTGTAGCAATATACTGATGTATCATATCGTTGTGCTAACTGTTGTGCTAACTAATGTATGTATGATGGTCTTTGTCAGCACCGACACCAGCATTGATTCTTAGATACGCGCAACGGTGCTGGCCGTCAACCAGTCTACAGTCTTAGGAAACTTCACTCTTTGCTCAGAAAAAGCTCACGACGAACGAAGCTGGGACAGTACGCAGAACTCGGAACTGAGTCTCCGGTGGGCCGACAACGATAAATTACACCGGCCGATCAAGGCCGTAGAGCTCTTTCAGGTCGTCCACATGGACACGCGTCAGGCGTGAGTGAGAGCGTTGATGCATCCGCCAGAATGGTCGGGATTGGCTTACAACTGTGTTCGACCGTGAGCTTTTTAGAAGATTCCTGTAGCAGACCCAGACCGGATTCGGTCAGTAAATCAATGGCCCCTTTGAAGCTTAAATATACATATACAGTTAACACGTAGTTGGCCGTAGTGGAATAAGAGACGCGGCAAGTCAGGTGCGAAACGACCACAAACAGCGTTGAACTCACGGCACATGGACAAAAACGGATCAGAGGAGCCAACACGACTACGACGTTCCCCTACATCAAGTAACAGCCTTGCACGGAGCGATCTCGCCGGAACGTAGATGTTGAGGCCGGACAGCAGTGCCGGCGAGTCAATCCAATGGTTAAGTAGCCTTGCGACAAATAATTTCTATGCGTTACAGTTTCGCTGTTTCAGCGACACCAGGCCAAGTAACGTGCAGCGTCCATCGTAGTCAACTTGGACGCTCCAGGAGCGCAGAGCAAACCGCGTAAACTTGCCCTGCATGGACTCCAGACGGGTCAGGGGACGCGCAGCCGTAGACCACCACACCACAGATGCGTAATCCATCACCGAACGTACTTACGAACAGTAGACCGCCTTAGTACAGACCGGATCAGTAATGTCGCGCGCTAACCTCTTCAGCAGGCCAATTAGCTGGTTGCCCTTAGTAGCTGGTCGTGGAAGGTCAACTTAGCATCAAGGAGCACTCGAAGGTCCCTGACACAGTTTTGATGCACAAGGACAGATCCGTTAATGGCGTACTCGAATAACAGTGGGCTGCGTTTTCTGGCGAATGTTATGACATCACACTTGTCAGCGCTCAAATCTCTATAAAATCATCAAACAAACACATGTCAGCTCAAAACTCTAAGCCATTCGGGAAGCACCAGGACTGGAATACGCTCAGAGTCGTCTGAAGAAGCGACTGGTCTGCTTGATCGGGATGTATAGTTAGTAATCAAGTGCTCTCAAGTTATCAGCATTACATCACACACAGAATGAATTTTACTGCATTGCATTCCGCTGTGACAATACAAGTTCATGACAATGCATGCATTATTACCGTGATTACACATCATATAAAAAGAACAACCGTAAAACAGAGTCGTCGATGCAAATGCAACAATAGATACAAGGGTAAAACAGGGTTACCGATTACTGGACAGGATTCCGTTGCCGACGATCAAATGGTAGTTTATTCGTTCACCGTTGTTGTTGTTTCTAAAGCAGCTATGTTGAGTTGTTTGAAGCCTGGCATAGTGGAACTGTTCCATAATCCACATTTTCGATGAAATCTCAAGTTTATTCCTGAAATTTGTTATAAATATTATGTTATATATCACCCGGTATTGACCAGTTATTGCTGGTAGTATATTCTGATACAATAAAAATGAATGCATGACAACGGTGGATTCATTGCAGAGGAATTACATTTTGGTTTACCCTGACAGATTTCCATCGGATCCTACTCCTGTGCATTCACGTCTAACCACATAAATAACAGTACAACACTAGCAAAATTGTTTATAGTCATTTCTGTTATCACGAGATCTTCAGCTTCTACAGCAAGCTATGAACTGTTCGAATGTTTTCAAACACTGAAATTATTTAACATATGTTGTTTTATCGTAGGGTTTCATTGAGCTGTCGTGTATCTACGTGGTGTGATCATGCTGTCAATCAGCAATGGTGTTTGATGGAATCAATTGTGCCCTTGAATGTTTCGTTTGTCATCAGCAAAACTTGTAGCATTACATTGGTTTGGTAGGGCTTTCCCTACACTCCATTCTACAGTTATGCACCCGTATATCAGGTGCCCCATTGAGAAATAAGATTAAAAATACAAAAAAAATCCTTTGATGGTTTATTATCGGGTCTTGAATGGGTGAGATCACTGACTGAGTAAAAATAGATAAAAGGAAATAGGAATTGTGTACAACAGTTTGTGTTTTATTATGTTGCGCCAGTTTAAGAGACCGTCTGTTATGCTTCGTAAGGAGCTTCGTTTATCAGATATAAATTTTAGGAACGTGTGGAAGGCGATACGTTATCAACAAACGGGTTTCATACTTCCGTTTGAGACTAGATTAATGACGACTTAACAAAAGTAGCGACAAGTGTTGTTTAAAATCAGATAATCTGGTAGCCTTTGACATGATAGTATATACGTTGTTTGAAACATAAAACAATGAAAACATGAATGAAACAATAATAATATCCTATTTGCTAGTTTAAGTTTATTTATTATACTCAATTAACAACTCCCCCCCTCCGAATTTTCAACTGATAGTGATTAAATTGAATATCAAATAACAAGCATTGTTTAAGTTGCTACTATACTATACTATACTAAGTTAAAGATTTCATGTCAATTTCGTCATTTCAAATCAAACGTGTTGAAGATTAGGCCGTTTAGAGCACTTCATGAGCAATACATGTTTTATGAGTCATCTTGTGGCAATAAATGTAAACTATATCCACCACTATTCCCCTTAATCCTAAAATCATCATCTGAGTGGCCAGAAGGATACATTTTTGTAACATTTTTGTATGAAAACCCTCAGCACAAATCTATATTTAATCTCCTCCTTCTTCCTATAGAACTAATCGTAACACAGGTACTAATCCTCTCTCCTCCTACCAGCATTACACAATAAATGGATGTTCCCTTAAGAAAAAAAATAATTATTTGGACGAGATTACACCCACCTCTCAAGCATAAAAACGTTGTTCTGCGCATTGTTTATTCCACATTCTTCTACTATATTATGAAATGTAGTGGGCCGCAAAATAAACCATTGGTTCCACGATTAATTAACAAACCTTACAATTTTCTTATGTTCCGTTTTTTAATTTATTTTAATAAAACAAGGTTCTGTTGACAGTTTTGTAGCAATACTTATCAGATACGGAAATGGATACAAAGTTTCTAGAAGGATAACATACTACTGCGATAACATACTAATGCGTCCGAGGCGTATAGAAAGCTAACACGTGTCTTCGTATATCTGGGTTTGGGTATACGGGGATACCCGACTCCATTGGGAGGAGGGGCTATATGGATAAAATGGGAACAGGGAGAATAGCCAGCGTGGAGATACGATAACGAGTTATCGTTCTATGAACGGATGTGTAAGGAATCTTGCTAGGATTTTCAAACTGATCCAGACCCTAATTTTAGTCACGATTAAGTAAAAGTTACACCCTTTAACAAAAGCCTTATGTATGATAGATAACGTTATTTTATTTAACAATACTTTCAGCAATGACACCTAGAAGATCAATGTCATTAGTAACAGTGACAGATGATAGCACTAATGTAGGCGTTTTTTTGTACATTTCATCAGGATTCGTGAAACACAACGTGCACTTATTGTGTCCCAATCGGTAAGGAATGGACACCGTTGCGTAAACGCCTTACCATTCCGACAAAACAAGTACAAATCGCAGTATGCAGGATGACTTATAAAAGTGTCGTTGCTTTTGACACAGAGTTCATCGAGGTGGTTTATTGTAGGAGTTTTTACCTGTAGGAAGTAAATAAATATATTACATCATATAATATAATGGTTTATGCAAAGCACACTTTTACCATGCATTTAACAATATCTGCAACATCGCATCGATTTGTTTCACTGTTCCAATAACTGCCAGGGGCACACCGCATAAGGAAAGGTTTCTGTTTGAGACATATGTAGTACGCTTCGCAACTGGTGGGACTGCCGGTGAAAGAAATAGTACCAACTTGGCTGTGCTGACATACTTCATCGGGATCCAATATACGATCATGTTCACATGAAACTATTCCCGGATCGTCACAATAAAGTAGTACAGGGTTCCAATATCTTCCATGAGCACACTTTTGCAGGATTGGTTTATGATCGACACAGATGTAATACTCTGAACAATTGGTAGGACTTTTCACAAAACTTGGTAAATTTGGATCCATAGTTAGGCAAAATGCTTCAGGATCAGTTGAGTTATGCATGAGCGATGATTCGGTGGAAGTTGCAGCTTGTGTTGTTAATGCAGTTTCAGTGAATGTTGTTGTTGAAACGGAAGGTGCTATACTTTCACAGTCAGATGAATCTATACTACATACATCCTTGAAATGATAAAACATTCCATTCGGGCATGCGCCGTGAATGACTGTGTCTCCATTGCACTGATAAAATTTGGTACAATCCTCTGGATCGGCCACAAAGGAATTACTTGTAACACCATCACACAACCCGTTTGGTGCGGGTTGTTGAGAATAAACTAGTGCGGTTGCTGTAGCAACCAATAATAGGGCTTTAAACCACTTACATTCCATGATGTTTCGGTTAACTGGCCTAGTAGGAACTAACGAATTTTATGATTTGAAAAGCCTTAAATATGTTGAAAGGTATTCGAAAGCGATAACAAAAATAGGGCATGCTATCATAGTTCAGTAAATGTTGTTATCATTGTACTACTTTCACTAGTGATGTTGAAAAGATACTGTGAACGCAAGTGAATATGTCGAATGAATATTGGAAACGTTTTATCATTAGACTTTTGAATGGCAAAAAAGCATATGATGACATTTTTAACATAACACGATGACATAACATTTTTTTTTAATTTTCGTTAGATCGGCCTGGCCCAATCGACTTATTTTATCACGTAGCGGCATAATCAGTCCTTGCTACGGGTGATTGGTCCGGATGGGATTTTGGTCCGGTCCATTACCGGTGAATACCGGCGTCGCTACCATCATGCCACCCAGTCGCCCCGTAAAAAATGTATTTGATTTAAAAATCAATTTTCTGCAAGCATGTGGTGTATTTCTCCACTCATCAGCAAAAAGTTAAGTACGATTTCGTTTCACTTGTTATTCGAGAATACGTAAGAATAAGCCCCTTTAAAAGTCAGCATTAAATTTAAGCGCGATTTTACCGCTAAATATGAGAATGTAATTGCTGATGGTTAAGGGTTTATTACATGAAAGCAACGCAATTGGTAACACTATTGGAGGGAAGGATTTGAATCGAATGTAACAATGCTCCCCAACTTTTTAAGTTAGTATAGAATTTAGTATTGAATTAATTTATGTTATAAATTTATGTATTTCTGTAACTTAAATCCACCAAACAAACTCGTTTGGCAAGGCCTGGCAGTGATAGCGATCGGTTAAAAGAACACACAAGTGATTCGCGGACCATAGATTGGAGACCACTGAAATGTAATGCTTGTTGTTGTTGAATATATTTATTGATTATCTTTTTATTTAATAATTTTTACAAAGCATTTAAAGAGGAATATATAACCACACTTTTTTTATTTTATATAAAACATCAATTTCAGAGTTTTTCAAAAACTCATTTTTATGATTGGTAAGGCAAACAAAGATGAAATGCCTTGAGAAATTGGTATGGTTCCTTTCAGTCAATATAAGAAATGTGAAAATGTAATAATAAATAAATACACAATCTGATGTGTGCTTGTATTATTACTTAAAAAAATTATTTATAAATCTGGCTTTAAAATTTCCTGTGAGATATAAAATGTACCCAAATGTATTTAAATGTAAAAGTGGTATATTTTGTAATGAGAACAAAGTTTGTACTAAACTTATTTTCTTTGTTCTAAAACCATGATACAGGGTTTTACACTTTAGTTTTGACTGGCAGCACACATTTTTTGACGCGCCGCACTCAATTTCTTGTCGCCGGCGCATATTTTTGATTACAAGCACCGAATTTTTGAACGGGAGCATTTAATTTTATCAGCCCGATTCTTGAAAGCTTTTAGGCCGCATGTTTATAACCCCCTTGTGAAAGATTGGTTTGAGTTTGAAGCACTTTTTTATATGCAAAATTGTTTGTTTTTTTGGTTACTTGATAATTTTTTGGGCAACATATATTTAATAAATTATGACAAAATTTATAAAACATATATTGGGTTCCGTATTTGAAGTATTATGCCCAAATCCCTCAAATTGTATGTATGCAACAGATTTGTTTAAATGTGCAGTGGTGGATCCTTGGAGATAAACCTATGTCAATGGGATTGGTTCAACCTAGCTACCAAATTGTGCTAACCGACAGAATCGCGGCAGATTTGTAATCTTCTGCAGAGTTATTCACGGACAACGGTGTAAAAAATTCGAAAAACTGAATATATTCACACATAATACTACTGCTGCTAACAATAGTGTTGTGTGTAATTAGACAGGTACGTAATTGTTCGTTCGAAACTTAGAGAATCTGTTCACCCACGATCTTGTTTACAGGTATCACACAGGTATCAAAACGTGTTACACTTTTGCAACACATGAAGCTACGCATTCAAAAGAGGTACTGTATATTTTATCCTTGCAATACAACAAGGAAATAATTCTGTTTACATGATAATCCTACAGCAAACATGGATACATCGGAGGCTGTACCTCGACGCCGTAACAAAACTACGTCTGACGTAGATAGAAACCGTGTTGTTACAGCGTACGAGAATGGTGCATCTGGCAAAGAAATAGCAGAAATGCTCAATATTAATCGAGGAACAGTGTACCATATTATAAAGAAGTACCAAAAGACTTGGGAGGTTGCGGCTGCAAAACGTGTAGGTAAACGTCCTAAGCTCTTGCCAGATGATGCAGTAAATAGCATTCGCTTGTGGATAGATAACGACTGCACATTAACATTGAAAGTGTTGGCGGACATGGTGTTTAACCAATACGGCGTGCGTGTCAGTACGACAACAATTGCACGACAAATTAAAGGATTATATTGTATCCATCCATGTATATTATATGTATATCCATGTTTGCTGTAGGATTATCATGTAAACAGAATTATTTCCTTGTTGTATTGCAAGGATAAAATATACAGTACCTCTTTTGAATGCGTAGCTTCATGTGTTGCAAAAGTGTAACACGTTTTGATACCTGTGTGATACCTGTAAACAAGATCGTGGGTGAACAGATTCTCTAAGTTTCGAACGAACAATTACGTACCTGTCTAATTACACACAACACTATTGTTAGCAGCAGCAGTATTATGTGCGAATATATTCAGTTTTGCGAAATTTTTACACCGTTGTCCGTGAATAACTCTCGAGAAGATTTCAAATCTGCCGCGGTTCTGTCGGTTAGCACAATTTGGCAGCTAGGTTGAACCAATCCCATTGACATAGGTTTATCGCCAAGGATCCACCACTGCACATTTAAACAAATCTGTTGCATACATACAATTTGAGGGATTTGGGCATAATACTTCAAATACGTAACCCAATATATGTTTTATAAATTTTCTCATAATTTATTAAATATATTTTGCCCAAAAAATTATCAAGTAACCAAAAAAACAAACAATTTTGCATATAAACAAGTGCTTCAAACTCAAACCAATCTTTCACAAGGGGGTTATAAACATGCGGCCTAAAAGCTTTCAAGAATCGGGCTGATAAAATTAAATGCTCCCGTTCAAAAATTCGGTGCTTGTAATCAAAAATATGCGCCGGCGACAAGAAATTGAGTGCGGCGCGTCAAAAAATGTGTGCTGCCAGTCAAAACTAAAGTGTAAAACCCTGTATCATGTCAACACACCTTAAGTGAAGCTTTTTATAGCGCTTTTAACGTGCTTCTATTTCATTCCTCGCTGAAACTACCATAATAGAAGAAAAACGCGACTTATGGCATAATAATTGCATTTTTCAATGGTTAGGATCTGTTTTTCTTTTGAATTTCAACATTATTTTATTATTTTTTAAATTCGCAGGTAGGTATCGTGGGTAATATTAGGGGCTAGCAAGTACGGCTTCTTGAATTCTGCGTGAGCACTGTGTATTTGTCAATTCTCCCCATCACATATTCACCATGCTAACACGAACTAGCTAAAAAAAGGGTGTGCAAAGTTGGTTGCCTGTGCTAGTTGCATTGAAATTGTATGGTATTTTTTCGAGCAATAAAGTTAGCGGCTGCTATTGCATTATAATCACTCAAAAATCAGCATAACTGTGCTCTTAGTTTTCGGGTACGACGAACCGTGTGCTAAAACAAATGTGATTTACAGGTATACTTTTACTTGATTTATTGTATTTTTAATACGGTCAACCCTCACTGGTTGGGTATATTTTAATTGGCACCTCAATACAGGCAGTCACCGAGATACGCTATTATAGCGGACCGCTATAACCCGGAAAAATTCGCGTATCTCGAATTTCCGCGTAAGTCGAATCCGGGAGTAAAATCGTTTATACTTCAAAGTTAGACAGTTGACTTCCTTCTCTGCACTTAATTTATTCGACGAACCAGGCTACTTTTTGATGGTATAAATTAAAATAAACTAAAAACAAATGTTTAATATAACAAAGGAAGCTATTTTAGACCAATTTTACACCTTTTTGCTTTTATTTTATGCTACAAACTAACTCAGCTGTCAAATTTCCAGAAACCGCATCTCCGAATCCGCGTATCTCGGGGACTGCCTGTATTTATGTTATTTAATCATTTTATTTGTGTATAGTTAACAAAAAGTAAAACAGAATCAGTGAAGAAAATTTAATTAGTTACACATTTGCATTTGCATTCCCGTTATGGTAGTATCGATGGTTTATTTGATATTTAGCAAAAGCCTAATCAAGAAGCCTTGTAACATTTATTCGGTCAATTTTGGTAGTTGCACGAGTGTGTTGCTTCATCCCAGATGAGACCATCGTCACAACGCTTCAGCATGGATTTGCCCTTATAGCAGAGATAATAATGGCGTTCACTCTTTGGATGTTTTACCCAACGAGCTTGATCATCCATGCAGCTAACTTTTTTGGGAACAAGCGTCGGTTCGTTAACTTCCTTGTAGGGAGTAAAGTTTTGACACTTTGACTCAGCGATTGTGGTGCACCAGTTGTTAACTGGATCCCAGTGAAGTCCAGGAGCACAACTGTGTGGATGGAATTTTCCATTGTAGCAATAGTAATACCTGTTTGAGATGATGGAAATGGACGCCTAGTTAATAAAAATTCCATTAATGGGATACTCTACTCTAGGCACTTACTTGGAACAGTCGAAGCGATCGGCAACAAACACAAGCTTTAGTGGATCGTCCTTCTCAGGGCATACATGTTCCTGTAAATCACAGTTCGCCATGTTGGGTAGTGTGCACTGGCTTTGACCCGCGTTGAAGTGTAGTCCTGGAGCACATTGCTGCAGAACGGCAGTACCGTCGAAGCACAGAACGTACTGTGAGCAGCTACGTCGATGCGGTATGCTTAGTACACTCTGCGATGGACAATTATACTCTCCGTTTTGAAAGTCATCAGGCAGACCGTGGTGATTTTCATCCAGAATTATTCCATCACTTGTAGGCGGCTCGTAGGGTGTTGTCTGAATGGTTGTGGGAAGTTTGGCTGTGCAAGATACTAGCGTCGGTGGCAGACACAGTCGACGAAAGTTGTCCCAATAGAGCCCAGAGGCACATTCGCCATACGACAGATATCCACCGAGACAAATACGGTACCGACTACAGCTAAACTCGTCGGCAAAGGTGGCTCCGTTACGTTTGCCGACGCATTCTTCATCGAATGCCAGCGTGACACTCACGATACCGACGAACAAGGTCGCGGCTAGAGAGTTCATGATTGGCGCGTGTAATCAGCACAATTGTTCGATGTTAAAAATTAACAATCGTATTATTACAGACACTATGTTTTAGCGGTTGAACTGGTTAGTGTCCAGATCACCTATGTGGAACGCAATGAAACAATCCACTTTTAAAGAAATGGTTTTTATTTCCACAATTGGCACTTCACGGAATGACGGGTAAAATACAAGTACGAGCTATATCAGCCTAAGTGACAGTGTGTAGCATAAATTGGAAAACTCGGTAAACACTTTTATCGGATCGTATCTGAAACGTATGTATCATTCCTGAACGATCACGATACCGCACGAAAAGCGTAAAAGTGTCTGTCTCATTTGTAGTCTGCGTTTAAAATGCATTTTTTGCGCTACTTTCGGATGCGATAAATTTCCAAAGAAAAGATGTTCGTTTTCGTCGATATAATGTGTAACAAAAGATTTCCATTTTTCTGTTGCAATATCGAAGAGATGCATTTTTGCGATGATTGTTGAACATGATCGTTGGGTGTCTTGTGTTTGTTTGATTGTTCTTATTTTAATTCTTATGTAAAGGTTTATGCTATCTTAAAATGAACAAAAAATGATTTTTTTATACGAATGGATGATAGTATATTTACGACAATTTCAAATAGCTAAATAGTCATTGCAATTCCGGCTGAGATTTGATCTTAGATTTCTTATTGTGACTACTAAAAAAAAAAACTAAAAAAAATTAATTGCGTTTATTGCATAATTTCTTGCCTCTTTTTTACTTGAGGTATATTGATATAAGACTTGACATCAAGTCTTGCGTCAAGCGACAAAAACGCATGCGGTTAGGGTAGCGATATACTTGGTAGTGGTGCCAATACTACACAAATTCGAAATCCTATCCGGACCATTCTCTCGTAGCAAAACTATCTGACTATCTTTTAAGTACATACTTAGATAATACAGTATAATTACAGTCACATGGGTTGACGCTGAGTTATTAGGTTGTTATGCTTATATTTATTTAACTCAGATTGTTTGAATTTGTTTGTGTTAATTAGACGTTGAACGGCATACTGAATTTAACAAGATTTTTTTTCTAACTAAAGCCAGGTTGAGCAGCCAATAGGGCAACGGTTCTGCGAATTAACAGTGAAAGAATAAAAAGAAAGCTCGTGCGGGGCTTGGGGCATCGTGCTCTTTTAGTGAGCGTTCAGTAGCATAGCAGAAGCGATCGGGCAAAGACGTCTCAGACTGTTTAATAAAAAAAACCTTAAAAAAATAACACAACGAAGGTCGAAGTTTCTTTTGGCTAGATTACAAAATTGGTGTAGTGAAAAGGACATTACACCAACACAGATTATTCGCCTTTTATTGGTTTATCTACTAGTTACTTACGCTTCTTTCTTTTGGATTGTTGGAGGAGAGAATCTTCTGCTCGTATGCAGGAGGCACCACACCCTGCTGGAACTGCCCGATGCGCCGAAGCGCCTACGGACTAACAACTCCTCAAGCCTCAGAACCTCTGCCGGATGGTCCGTTAAGACATTTACGTCAGCAATAGGCCTTCTGGGTACTTTGTGCTTACATAGACGCTACCAAAACCCCAAGTCACCGCGCCATGAACATTGATTAGATGTCAGGCGTAAGAGATGATCACGGCTATGCCTCCTTTATTGTACCGCCGACATATAGTCGATTGCCCAATAATGAAGAATAGCCCACTCACCCGCAACGACAGCTCGTGTTCCCGTGGTCCCAAGCACTTAGTGCCTGGGGTAGCCTAGGTTCAAAAAGCCGCCACCACAGTATAACACTGTACGGTAACACAAGGGCTCCCAATACAACAACTCTTCAGACCTAGGCGCGGGTTCCAACATTACTGTCGCCGTCCACGCCGTGGGTCAAATGCTACGCTGTTGGAGTCGAGTCACGATGAATCGTATTAGACTCCAGGGGCCTGGTTGGAACTCATAATGGGGATTATATTTTCTGGTGAGACCAGAGTTTCCAACGCTAACTCCAGTTCAGTACGCACATCAGCAAACTGAGTACACTCAACCAGTAAGTGTTCCGAACTTTCCTCGCAACCACAAGCGATACAGTCGCAAGAGTCAGCGAATCCCATCCGCCCAAAATACTGATTAAAAAACTTATGACCAGTAAAGAACTGTGTTAGGAAGAAGTCGGTTTCACCGTGCAATTCGGTGGCTAGCATCGAAATCGGCCGCATCACTGATTCCTCGACTTCCGTGATGGTATTTCCCTCTACCATCAATACGATATTGTCTGCGAAACCAACCAGAGAACATCGAACCAGTTGTAGCGACAGAACGTCGTCATACAAAACGTTCCACAATGTCGGCCCAAAAACCGAACCCTGTGGGAAACCTGCGGTTACTTTCAGTTTAACTGGACCGTCCGCATATTAACACCCAGTTACGGAAGTAGTCACCAATTATTTTATATAGATACTCGGGAACCTTGGCTCTCCGTAAGGAGTCGGCAATGGCCAACCAGCTTGCGCTGTTGAAGGCATTTCTGACATCAAGCGTGACCATTGCACAGAATCGAAGATTACCACGGATCCTTCGTCGAGCAGGAGATACAATCTCCACCACTTTCTGCATGGCATCTAACGTAGACCTGCCGGCTCGGAAGCCGTATTGCCGATCTGATAGTGCCTTTACGCGTTCAAGATGATCGTTGTGATCGTCAGCGATGACTCTCTCAAGGCCCTTGGCGGGGGATCCGTCGATCAAGCAGATTGGTCTATATGAACCCGGATCTTCTGGGCGTTTCCCAGGGTTATGGATCAGTACAAGCTGCTGGCGTTTCCAGATTTCGAGAAAAACTGCCGCGTCCAGAAACTTTTGGTATACCGTAAGAAAAGCCTGCAAAGGTGGTTCTGCATTGCTGTCGATAAGGCAACATTAGGTATGCATTCCGATCCAGGGGTTTTTATTGCAACAAGCCTCTCACCTATCAGCATGATTGCATCCGAAGAGAGCCGAGTTTTAGTGGATGCTGAGCATCACTCCACTCGGTACACCGGCCACATTGTCATTGTGATGCCATTGATGACGGCAGCCACGAATCCACTAGTGGCCGGAATCATACTCTAAGCCAGTTTATTTGTAAGCGTTTTGACGTTTCCAGACTTATCTGCTTACAGCGCGCCATACAAATGGCAAGCCAAGTTAAGCCTAGGAAAGAAGAATCAGATTGGTTTCCTAATGAAAGAAGCTAACCCAAGCTCAACAAATGTCATAACAAAGAATTTTGCTAGCTGGTCTGAGCCATTTTAGGCTATGTTTGCTGTGTGCGAAAAATGTAAACTTTATTTTTTTAACGAAAACAACAGAAAACTATTATTTTAATTATCGGACTTATGTGTTGTTTCAAGTGAATTGAATTAAAAGTAAAATTTTTATACTTTAATCGATATTTGTCAAATTGTAATTCCCCTAAAGTGATCCCTTGTGTCGTTCTTTATGTAAAAATGCCATGTCCTTCATGAATCTGCACATAATGATACAGTCCGGTACCTGGATTATTTGCCAGGTACAGTCTAAAAGCTTATGCTTTCTAACTTTCGGTATGATCTGCCCCAATGTTAGAAGCTACCTGCTGGATTAGAAACCGACCAGTCGGTACTATGGCTGCTGTCTTGTCATCGCTGTACAAGTAGTTTCCGTTACCGCAGGATCCATATTACGGGTCCGTTACAAGTACAGTCTCGGTTTGTTGCGCTCCAGACTGCTGCCACAGCAATTGTCTTGCTGTGGCACAATGGTTCTGGTTTAATTGCAGAACCTTAAGCATTCGGAACCCCGTGAGTGGTCTTCACACGCCGGTTGGGACAACGGATTGACCCGGTGGCGTGTTTCGACGCATTTGGACCTTTACAGTCCAAAAACTTCGCAGGATTAGGGCACTGTCCACGCTTGTGCCTTTCGCTGCCGCAGTTACTGCACAGTTTGCTCCGATCCAGGCCCCCCCGCGCGTATGTCCCACGCGCAACCACTTGAATCATGATGACGATTGCTCCACTGCATGATGTTGGCAGACACACCAACCGATGCGGATTTTTCCGGCCTGCACCAGAGAGTTAGCCGAGGTCAGCGGGACGCGGAAACGTGCATTTTGCGTGCCCGGAGAGAAACCCTTCCTCACCTTGATGGTGGAAGGACAGATTGACAAGTCAAGCTGTTCCTTAAGGGCTTCACTGACCTCTTCAGACGTTGATACCTCATCGAGGTATTTGATCTGATCTGAATTGCTTCTTCGCGGGGCTTTGGGACGCGCTTGAGTTACCGGGTTTGTTGACTGTTAGAGTTAGTCGGTCGACCCTTGAGCCCAGCATCGTTTTGCTGCCTCGGCGGCGCCGTACCCTTCGATGTCACGTCCTTTTTCGCTGCCTTGGAGGCTGCTTCAGACTTGGACTTGGATTTCAGGCCCTGCTTCCTCTGAACTGCGAACCCCTTTTCCGCAGATGACACCGTGCTTGCTGAGCCCAGCAGACGGCGTAGCACTCTTGCTCTGTCGAGCGCCGAGCCTGTTGTTTGCTGGATAATAGCTTTTACCCCAACAGGTAGCTTTCGGGTCGTCTGCGGAGCCGTAGCTTTCTTGCCCGGTTTCTGCTTCTTGGGCTTGGTCGCCGGGATTGGTGCTGTTTGTGTGCTTGCACACACGGCCTCCATCCGTTTATCGACACCCTCAACTTGTGTGGATGAAGGTTTGCCTCCCGCTGCTGTCTGCGTCTCCTCTGAGACTTCGACAGTGGGTCGAGCAAGTCGCTGTTTGAGATGCACGATCTCCTCAAACAGCGCCCCCATCACACTGAGGGTCTCCCGCAGAAACCCGGCGTCTGCTATGACGAGGGAATCATCCGTAGTGAACTCCACATAAGCTCGAAACAGCTCAAGGTAAGACACCTCGTGTGCCTATCCCTGAGGTTCGATCTTAACCTCGCAGTTAGAATCGTTCAAAGCTACCTCCACCGGAGCGAGGGAGGCTAGCTCACTAGACTCGATTGCCCGAGAGGCAGATCGGCTCACTGGTTTGGATATTGGTGGATTTAACTCATTCATTAGCGAATGGGTCCAAACTGCAATTCGCTATCACTGCATGTAAGTCGAAGTCCCCTTCAATCCCGTGGTTATCTTTGCAAGCAGGGAGGGCGCGCGAGGGTTGTCGCCCTCATGAGGCAGTACGATCAGAGCCAGATCGGGATAAGGAGGGCCGTAGCTCATCTGCACCTTCAACTGGTCAGGGGGTCAATCACGGTGACAAAACAGTGAGCGCTACTGCAGAATTGCTAAGTGTTAATAGGACGGAGACAGACCATTAGCTTTCACGCCGTTTCGATTGGGTATCACCCCAATTTACTAAGGGGTAAGATTGGCTTGTCCGCCAGCCCCGAAAGCAAACAACGAACGTGTAAGACTTGTCGAAGATCGGATGGAGCAACATGGCCGCGTGGACGACCACATTAACTCCGGACTACCATTACCCAATTTAGTATACAAATTCTATATAAATCTAGATGGATCCAGCTACACTCCGTCCGGGACCACGAGGAGGTATGGGAATGGACTTTCCCCGGGCTAGTTACTTACACTTATGATATCAAATGTAGCTTACATACTAATAATTATGTTATATCAAACCAAAAAAACCTTGCTATTTCAGGATTAATAGTGGATCCTCTGATTGCACAGAGGATCCCGGGTGGATACACCGAAACTCAAATTAAGCATATCTAAATTAGTTTTGGGATGATTGGGATTTGGAAGATTCGAAGATCCGATTCCTTGAAGGATTCGATCGGATCGGACCCCAAGTGACGGATTCTAAACGGATTCGTACTGATTGAGGTTCTAAAAAGATGAGATACAATTGGTATTGGTGTCGCAATTCACACCCCAAAACCTGCTCATCGATTCTCGCTGTGTCGGCAGTTTGGGTGCTCCTTTCGCGTTCAGGCATCGGGGCAGCGGGCAGCGCAAGTAGGGTAGGCTTTTAATGTGTAATTAGTATATAAGAACGATTTTAAAATTCTATATTGTGGCTCCAAGGAGGATGTTAGCGGCCTTTTACTAAACCCAGAGAATGTGGACGCGATCCTTTATATGCTGGATAAACTGGATATGGCAATCCAGCAAGAGTTCATGCGGCTCTGCTCAAGGATCTTATGGCAACAAAGGGAGCGTCTTTGGACAATCCCGCTACAGTTATCGATTTTTCAAATGCATTATGCAACATGGTAGAGAACATGACTATGCTAGGACATTAAGAATACCTGATGGACCAACGACTTCTCCATGATGTGGTTTCGAATTTGTCATCAGAATTAAGATCCGAGCGGATAAGAGAGGCGTTAAAATTGGAAGCAAACGTGCTAATACGCTTAGTCAATCCTCCAAATGGTTAAAACCTACAGTAGAATTGGCAATCGCTTTCCTTGCTTCAGAAGGCAATCAAAGGCCTAATAAGACAAGCAAGATGAATACTCATTAAACAAAAACACTTTGGGAAAACGTTTAGAAATGTGCCCTCTGCGGAAATCATCATAAAACAGTCGACTGTCAAGCAACTAAGCATTACTTGTCAAGACAGATGGAAAGCTCTAAAACACCAGGGTGTATGTAGCAATTGTTGCACATCTTCCTATCATAACACGTACAATTACCGCAGGTCTCCACAGTGCACAATAGCCGGTTGTGGCAAGAAGCACCACACCATTCTTCATCAACATAACTCATTCGGACAAACGCGGCTAAACTGCCATCAACACACCGGATAATATTTAATCCAAATTTTTACCGGTGACTATATAGAATGGTAGTAAATCTGTGAACACCTTTGCGTTCATATATTCTGGTTCGTCTTCCAGTTTTATGATCGAGGAACTTAAAGCAAAATTAGACGCTGAAGGAGCACGAAAACCATTAACGCTTGCTTGGACAAATAGCAGCTTCCAGGTAGAAGATCAAAGTACCTCGGCCGGTATCCAAGTGCGTCGACCAAACAAGAAGCTACTACATATAAAAAATGTCCGAACCGTGAAAGAATTGGATCTACCTAGACGAAGCGTGAACGCAAAGACAATGAAAGGAGAATTTTCACACCTAAAAGGGATCAGTCTAAACAGTTACTACGACGCACGTTCGTAGTACCCAAAGTTCTATTAGGTCTTCCTCACGCCTATCGCTCTCAAGCCTTAGGGTACCGAGCGGGAGGACCTGACGTACCCGTGGCATATAAGACTCGGGTCAGATGGGTTATTTTGGAAAAGACGCGACTATCAAAAATACTGAGACATATTACGTCTTTACAATGATAGGAACAGAAAGAGAGGGAAGAAAAAACATTGAATGACCTAATGAAAGGTTTCTTCTGAACGGAAGAATTTGGTTGCCGAGGCAACAATGAACCGCTAACTTCAAAATCATATATGAAGGTGCTTGAAATCATGAGAAAAGCGTCCAAGCGATCGGAAAAGGGAAATGAGATAGGTTTACGTTGGAAACATGACAAACACAGGCTGCATGATAGTTACGCAGATTAAGGGGTCAAGAAAGTAAAATGAATAGCGATCCGAAGATAAGAAATTAGTATCACTATGAGGTCAACTCATACGTTAAAAACTCAGGCGTTCTACGAGGAAAGATGTGTTTCGATACAAGTTCAAAAGTGATGACGCCCAGCCACTCAGTAAGAGCGAGATCTTGTCGTTTATAATGAAGATGTATGACCCTTTGGGATTATTGACTAACATTACCATCCAGGGAAAAACTTTGAGGCAGGGCTTATGGAAAACCAGCACTGGGGTAGATCATACCAAAATTTAGAAAGCTTAAGCTTTAAGCCTGTTTCTGCCAAATAATCCAGGTACCGGGCTGTATCATTCTGTACAGATTTGTAACGGACATAGCATTTTGAAATAAAGAATGACACAAGGGATCATTTTTGTAAACTACAATTTGAGAAAAATCGATTTAAGTTAAGTAATTTAACTTTAATTTCAATGCATTTGAAATAATATACAAGTCTGATTATTAAAATAATCCTTTTTCAGTTGTTTTTGTTAAAAAAAAGTTGTTTACATTTGTCGCACACGGGAAACATGGCGAAAACTGGCTTAGAGTATGATTCCGGCCACTATTTGGGACGACCAAATACCAAATAAATTGGGTTAAAAAGAATCAAATCAGTAGAAGAAATCAGAAAACCGAGATGCCTTTTGGAAGCATCATTGATTAAAAACAGAGAGCTACACGTCTTCGTTGATGCGTCGGAAAGAGCATTTGCCGCTGTTGCGTATATACGAGAGCTGACAATAAAGTAAGGTCTCCAACGCTGCAACTTCGCCGGATCACGCGCTAGGCGAAATCTGGCAACACCGCCGTGTTCCTTGGTTCCCCCACTACCACTTTGCTGCTGGATGAGGCTTCCCCGACCGCTCAGTCTTGGCTGAGCAGCCGTCAACGATAAGGGTACCCCTCGCGTCAGCGTCCAAGTGCGAATTGCGTTCTGTAATACGTTTTTTGAGTGCGAAAAAGGTGACACCTATTGAAATCCATCGTCAACTAGTTGAAGTTTACGGGGAAAAGTGTATGGACATAAAAAAACGTGCGTAAGTGGAGCCGCGAGTTCAATTCCGAGCGCATTAATGTTCACGACGAGGAGAGAAGTGGCCGACTGTCGGTCTCGGATGCGATTGTTCAAGCACCACGACAACGCGCGCTCGCACACAGCCAACTTTACCCTTGACCTGCTCAAGAAATTTGGCTGGGGCATCATTGATCACCCTCTCTATAGTCCCGACGTGGCCCCAAGTGACTACCACATGTTCCCCGCCCTGAAAAAACATCTCGGAGGGAAGAAGTTTGAAAGTGACGCGGAGGTTCAGAAACAGCTCAAAACCGGGCTGCGCGAGACGGACGGAGAGGGTATATGCAAAGCAAACAGGACCTGTCGTATACTTTTACGATATATTTCATTCGTGATAATCGATTAAGGTTCAGGATTGACCAACTGCAATGATTAAATATCTAAAATATGACGCCAGATGTACAGACCAGACGAATGGGTATGTTAGACTAAGAGACAAACGAAGACCCTAAGGCTCAAGATCTGTTAAAACAAATAACTACAATAACGGCATTATGTGATGTTAATAAAGCTTTGCCAAACAGTTTTTTATCCGGTCCGTTAGTGTGAAGACCGGCGCGCTACCATCATGCCACCGGGCTGCCCCACGGGGCTGATTAGTTAGTCGTACTTCAAAACATTCAAACAACTCCCTACAGCAAACGCATCCCGAACAGCAAATGGAACCGACAATATAGCAAAAATTAGAACAATAATTATAACGTTCGCTATTTTTAAGATGAAATCTCAAGGTCAAAAGAAACCATTGCCCATCCTGTCAAACGATATATACTTGTAATTTCCTCTGAAAGGAATTACGGGGATGAGGATGTCGCGTACAGAACCACAGCCTATCGGTTCAGTTAGATTTGAGAAGCTCTGCCTGTGGTGCGAGTTCAGCGATTCTGGTGCAAATGTGCCGATCGATCGCAATTCGCACCCCGAACCCGGCGCATTCGTTCCCGCTGTGTCGGCAGTCTGAGTGCTCCTATCGCGTTCAGGCATCGGGCCAGTGTGCAGCGGTCAGCGCAAGTAGATTAAGCATTAACGTGTAATTAGTATATAAAAACAAATTCAAAATTCTAACAAAACAGGATGTTTTCTAACCCTGCGTGGAATAACGTTTCGGTGTAGGATTTGGATTCAGGGATTGGAATCCGAAGCAGGATTCGGTAATAATATTATTTGTTTATTGAGACACGAAAATATTGAATTTATGTGTGTGTGTTTTTTTTAATCCACAAGTAATTGAAATTTACAATCTTCTTCGCGATCGTAGGTACACATATGGGGATGATAAATGATATTTGAATCATTATCAGCAACAAACAACAAAATTCATAACCATGAAAAAGTGTGAGAAACGTGGGGTAACGTAAGGTAAAAAATATCATAAAACTTAAACGTAACGAGAGAATATGATGCGTAACATTCCTGCAAATAATTTGATGTCGATGAAAGAAAAAAATCCATCGTTATGTACTACTTATCGCTAGAATCGTAATTTGTTATCAAATGCTTTGCTGTTTACAAGACCGACGCGATACGTCAGATGTAGTTCATTCCATACAGTGTATGAATACACGTGTAATTCGCGCTATGCGTAAATTCTAGAATAACAACAATGGGTGCTACAAAAGTATGTCTGCAAACCAGACGGAGATTATGTATTTCCGTAGAGCTATAAATCATATGAACCGTGTGCCACTACAGAAACAACGTACTTGAAGCCTGGCCGTTTGGATCATTGCTGGGCGAGTCATCAAACAATTAAAAACAGCGTCAAATCCAAATTGTTCACAGACATTTATGGTCGCTTAAGCGGTTGTATTTTTGTCTAGAAAAGATTGCAAAAAGGATTCCAGGCGCAGTGATATGACGCTGTTATCACTAGCTCGTGAGCATCATCGGCTTGTCTGGGCAGTAATGGATAAAGAGAATTCCCACAATGCTCGAGATGGTGTAGACAAATTTTTGTTATTTTGCAGTCTATGACGTAATACTTGTCATTATCAGGGAACTCTGGAGTACTGTAAATGAGCTGTGTTTCGTTTTGTACATAGTGTTGAAAAATTAAAAGACGTTAATCGCATTCCAGACAGTGTTGTAAAAGAAATGACGTAAAAGAAGAAGTTGCCAACGGTCTATAAAGGTATTAATTTACCTGTTTATTGAACGTATGTAAAAGATCGAATGTGTGAATCCGTAAAAATCGATACATTGATATAATGTCGTGGACAGCTTCATGTTTAATATCATTGACCATTACATGACCATGACAGTAAAGATTCCGTTTACATGACAATGTACAAGTTTTTAATTGTTATATCATGAACATTTCGGATTTGTGGATGGAATGTTATTTGATCAGGCTCGCTGATTGACTACGTTCTACGTATTAACTCTTCTAAAACAAAACAGCCATTCTATGACTTAGTTTTACTAATAGTTCATTAATATTTCATGTAATTATAGTATTCCCAATTATATGGTATACTGCCAGTAAAATTAAGAAACCACAGAAGTTTGTTTTTACAATGCTTGATTTATTTAATGAGCGCTGAATTTGGTATTGTTACAAATTTTCTTTAGCATTTTTTGGCATCACCAAACGCACAGAGCTTAATATCCGAGTAAAAGATGTGATTTTTTCCACAAGACTGGATATTAGGCTTGCCCAGAACACAAATGATATACTTATTGCAGTTACCAGGATGAGGAATCATATCAATGATAACTCCTTTGCACATACCCTTCAGCTCGGTTTGCGTTGGTTCCGGAGCGGTAGTCGATTCCGAAGTGGTTGTTGCTGTTTCGGTGGGTTCCGCTTCTATCGTACAAAGTACATTTGGCTCGTAATCGCACACTCCTCTTGTCGAGTCGAAGATGGTGCCATTCGGTACACACGTAGCTTCAACAGCTTCTGCTTCCCCTTGACAGGTGACGAAATTGGCACAGGTAGTTAGGGATGGAAGTATGGTGCCATCAGGCTGTCCGGCGCATCTGTCACTGGAAGCTACCGTCGTCATAGCCGATGATTCTGTAGTAAGCTCCTCTTTTGATGAGTTTTCGTTGGATTTCTCCTGCGAACCAGAGTCTTCTTGGGATTTCTCCTTAGACTTTTCCTTGGATTTCTCCTTGCTCTTATCGGCCAAGGTGGCCGAGCAGAGAACGACAAACACAAGTAGAATGCACAGTTTCTTGTTCATCTTGTGGAGATTCGAGTATGGTACGATATCCAACCTTCAGTTAGCTTAAATACTGTTTCACAGAGGAGTTGAAGAGATAATGGAGCAGACAAAATCAACAGATGAAATCTTACAATATTGCTCACTTGTCTAGCGGTGACAAGGATGCAATAAAAAAAAGTTATGTCCCCTTGTTTTCTACAGTACTTAATATTGAAGGTTTACAAACAGCACACAGTGCATTTGTTATTGTTTTATTCGGGAATGAAGAATAGATATCACGAAGTATGTACTTAGCGAACGTAGGAAGTGGCACGTAGGTATGCTTCAATCCAAACTGAGTTAGGCACACACGTCACTGGATCACCGAAACCGCAGGTTGCTGTTTCCGCAATAAAGATGAAATTTTCCGGACACTGCTGTACATTAGGTTGGCCCAACACACAGATAACGTAGCGCGTACAGTCTGTCGGATGTTCTAACATACCAACGGTAACGCCACGGCAAAGATCCACTGGAACACTTGGATCTAATGGAGGACGGGTTGGTTCGTCTGTTGGCAACGGTGGTGCCACGGTACTGTTTCCGGATGGTCCCGATTCTGCACATTCGACATTTTCCGGATGGTCACATACCTCCCGCTGCCAGTCGAAATATGTACCCTGTGGCTGACAGTTGATTTCCTCGGCGATGTCTTCATTTTCGCAACGGAAAAAGTTGCTGCAGTTTCGAGAAGGTGCTAGAGATCCGTCAGGACGACCAGCACAAGCACCACCTTCGTAGCACTGTACATTCTCAGGATGGTCACACACCTCTCTCTGGTAATCGAACAGTGTACCAGCGGGTGCACAAGTGACCTCTTCATTTTCTAGCTCGTTCATGCAGATTATAAAATTTGAGCAATTTGTAGCAGGAATAAGAGTCCCGTTTTGACGCCCTGTACAACGATTTTCTTCCGTCCAGCAAGTCACAAGTTCTGGATGATCGCAAACTTCTCGTTCATAGTCGTACATGGTTCCTACTGGCAGGCATGCAACTTCTTGTTCCTGACCTCCCTCGCAATTGATAAAGTTCGAGCAGTTGACTGACGGGAAAAGTGTTCCATCAGGTTGACCTTGACACCGTCCCCTGTCAGCCGATGAGTTGCGAGGCACAAAGTTGCCTTGTATCAGGATCGATTGACGCTGGAAAGTAGCAACACCCGCACCAACGAGGCAGCACAGGCTAGCGATTATGAGTAATTTTGTCATAGCCGATAGTACGAGGGTTCTTTTTGCGGTCGAACACAAACTGATTCAGAACGCTAGTCTGCGCGGAAGCTTTATAGGGCGATTTGGAGATGTTAGCCGAAGGCCATAAAACCTCATCAGTTATCGAAATGTGAAGCCAAGTTTAGAAGAGCTTAGGGGTCAGATAGTACCTGATATGGTGATTGCGTATTGGTTGAATGTGATTAGATATGATGTGTTCGGCTATTTCAGATTCGCATTCAATCAATTTTAAAGTCGAAAAAAATGCATTGTATTGGAATACCTTAAGTTCAACATTCTGCCTTAAGAAAGCTTGGACAGACGTATCCATGCTACCGTCCTACAACCAGTGTTGTCTTCTTCTGGGCCTACAAACCTTGGAAGTCAGACGTAATAGGTTTCATTTATAGCCGGACTGCTACTATGAACCACCGATAATCCATCGCTAGTAAATAGATTTCTTTTGTTGTTCCACTCACAACATCTAGACGCCGTTAAATTTTGCACGGAACGCGCTCCAATATTCAATAATAATTGTTCGGTACTAACGCTCCTTTCGCAGTCATGATAAGACGATTCAATCGATGTTCAAGCCAGTTCGATTTCACAATGCCTTAGTCCCAATTTAAAAACACTTTGTCTTTAAAGTAAGTTTAAGCGTTTTTGTCTTTGTATAGGTTGTACGAACACCATACCCGGTGTTTTTTTTTGTAAAAATGTTCTCGGTGGACGAATTAATGAATAATGATTAAACATCAAACATTAAACATCTAGGAAAAATACAAACGTATTCTCATTTAAGAATTGCATTCTTAACTTCATTGTTTTAATTCTTTCTACTTACAATTGTATTACAATTACTTATGTTTTTCCCGTTCGAATGACCAGATGTTATCTTCTTGTTTTAGCACGTAGTCGAATAGTCAGTCAATGCTACGGGGGAATGATCCGGATGAAATTATGTCTCGGTCCAATTGTGTGACATCCCATACACAACACCGGGTTGCATCAGATAATTGCACGGTTAATCAAATTATGACTCTTTGTTTTTCATTGGTACGACAACCTCATGAAGTCAAAACCTGCTATTTCTGGCTTTCTATGATATTATTTATCCGTAGCCGGATAGTCAGTACGGGGTTTTGGTCTGGATGGGATTTTGGACAGGTTACACCGTCCACGTATAGCAGGTTGAATTGAATGCGCAGATATAAATTTACTTGTTTAACGCGTTAAATTTAATTTAATAAAAGAATACTTTTATCGGCATTTATTCAGGATGACAAACGTTGACAATTTATTTTCTAAATATCTTTAATTAATTTCAAATAAACGTTATCTTGAGGTTAACGATAATATTTAAGGTATTTGCTGCGTTTATGTTAATCCTAATGGACATACGATACGACTCTCTGATACACCTCTGTCCAAGTCGGGTTAGCAACACAGGTATTCGGATCACCAAACCCACATGTAGAAAGTTCCGAGATAAAGATGAAATTGTCGGGGCATCGTTGAATAGTAGGCTGACCTAAGACGCATATAACGTATTGCGTGCAATCTGTTGGATGTGCAATCATTCCTACAGTAACTCCCCGACATATGTCGTTAGGCACATTAGTGTCCAATGGAGGACGAGTTGGTGCGACGGACGATGTGGGCGGTCTTTCCGTACTATTGCCATTCGTTCCAGATTCCCAACATTTGACGTTGCCCGGATGGTCACATACTTCTCGTTCCCAGTCGAAATGAGTTCCGTGCGGTTGGCAAGATATTTCCTCAAATATAGATTCATCCTCGCAAATAAAGAAGTTGCTGCAGTTACGAGAAGGGGCTAGAGAGCCATCCGGACGACCAGCACACATGTCACTTTCCCAGCATAACACATTTTCCGGATAATCACATACTTCACGCTGATGGTCAAACAGAGTGCCAGCCGGTGCACAGGTGACCTCTTCGTTTTCTATCTCATTCATACAGATGATAAAGTTGGAGCAGGATTCCGCCGGAATGAGAGTTCCATTTGCCCTTCCTGTGCAACGGTTATCCTGGCTGTAGCATGTCACAAACTCAGGGTGATCACACACACGACGTTCGTGATCGAAGAGCGTACCCTCAGGAACGCAGGCTACTTCACGTTCGATTCCTCCCTGACAGGTAATGAAGTTGGCACAGTTTGGGGCAGGGAAGAGACTACCCTCTGGTACGCTATCACACCGGTTCCGATTGATCGGGGGTCTTCCCGTAGATACCCATGGTGGACGCCCAGTAGACACCCACGGCGGTCGTCCGTTTTCGTTTGATTCACCTGACGATTCAGACGATGAAGATGAAGATTTTTGTAGTGAGCTGTCCGCTAGACAGCATAGCGTAACCGCAAAAATTATCCAAAACTTGTTCATTGTCACTCGCTGTATAACCCTGATAATAATGTGAGATGCCTAAAACATACGGTCCTATATAAGAAAACCTGTGACAAACGCTACATGGCGATCATTTCGCCGTCGTGCAATTATCAGCACCTGATTAGGTATAGTGATATATGACCCTAGGCGAACATAACGATATAAAATGCCGCAAACCAAAAGAAATTAATCCGCTTCTGCTACTGCAGCAATGCTATTTGATTAGATACACTTAGAAGTTAATGAATTAAAAAAACATGCCACCTATCTCAAGCTAAAAGATAATGTTTGATCATGTACTCTAACGAATCTGAAAATTGGGATGGAATGATTGCATGTCGTACAAAGTATTGACAAAACTCTTCAAGCTTGCCATACTTGCATACTACATTTATTTTACGGTAAAATGCAAAGAAATTTAGTTCACATCTTGTTCGTAAAATTGGAATCTCGTAATCATTCTCGTACACATGACGTCACTAAAATATGTCGTGTTGGTGGTTAAATCGTTATCAGAGTTTTATTTATTGACCAGTGATAACACGAAAGCAACTCAGACGCGACAGTTTAATTGTTTCCTAAAACTCGGATTTGCTGCCTAATCTGGTTCTCATGTTGACGTAAAAGATAATTTTACAATTAAACAATCTTGTGGGGCTCGGGAAGGGAGCGAATAAAGCAGTGCAGACAGACACTTCCATAGTAAACCAGATAACAACAAGATTACGACTTAGGTATGGACACAAAAGTGATGGAAGTACCCGATGATCGTTGTGAAATAATATTTATGTAGGTGATATTGTATTAGCTGCACATTCCACATTTTCCGGTTCGTCACATTTGCCTGTTTCTGGATTAAACCACAGTCCATTTGGACAATTGTTAGGGTAAGCTACCCCCTGATAGCAGGAGTAATATCGTTCGCACAGCGTGTTGCTCGGAATTAAAGCGGTGTCTGGTTGACCATAACATATGTCGAGAGGATCCACAGTTGGAGGCGTTGAGATCGGATAGGTGGTTGTTTGCTCCTGATCACAATCCACATCATATCGCGTTCCACATCGCTGCATTGTTTCGTCAAACCAGAAAAATAACGGACAGGAAAGAAGATATGCTATCCGGTCAATACACTGGTAATACCACTGGCAAGACTCAACGCTGGCCACGTAACGAAAGTTTGGTATATCGTCACACATAGAAGATGGTTCTGGTGCTGGTGCTTCTGGCAGCGTGGGAGGTTCGGCTAGGTCGCATTCCGATTGAGCTTTCGGCACGCACTGCTGCTGCTGCATTGAAAACCATTCATCCTCCGGGCAAATTTGTGGATAGGCGTTTCCATCGATACAGTTGTAGTATAAATAGCAAGCGTTTGGACTAGGAATGTAGCTCAGGTTTGGAACTTCCTGACAACGGTCATCCTCAGCCAAAGCGGAGTACTGTGATACTAAGAAAAATTGAAATGCTACTTGAAATATCGACCACATCGTAGTAAACTTCAAATACACTGAACAAATTCACTGCCAATGGAGACCGGTTTTATATATCTCATTTGTCATCGGGAGTCAATAAACCACCAAAAGAAGCGCACAGATAAGAATTGGGCAGGTTTCTATAGTTCGGGTTATAAACTGAGAGCACATTTATTGGAAATTTCACAGGGCAGAATTGTTTAGTTTACAAGCGCCGATAATTAGACGGCAAATTTCGGAAGCGGTGCATTACACAGCACATTTTCCGGCAAGTCGCAAAGCATCGTTTCCGGGTTGAATAACAAGCCACCAAGGCAATTGCTCGGATATGCACCCTCATTGAAGCAGATGTAGAAACGACTGCAGTCGTCTAGGCTGGGTACGTAGGTTCCATTGGGGAGTCCATTACACTGCTGATTACCCGTTTCCGGTGGTCCAGTAGGTGGAACAGTTGGTGGTATAGTTGGTGTTGGCGGTGGAGTCGGAGGTGTCGGTACATTGCAAATAGCATCAGAAGGTGAGATGCACTCGCGAGTGGTTTGATCGAACCATAGTCCAGGTGCGCAGTATAGAATATATCCGATACCACCCGAGCAAACATAATATGCTTCACAACGTTGTGGACTGGGAACGTACTCACCATCCTCAATGTCGATGCACACGTTCGGAGTCGGTGTGGTCGGTGGACCATTCGGACAGAAAACATCAATAGGGTTACCACAAGATTGTTGCTCCTCGTCGAACCATGTGCCATCGGGGCAAAGTGTTGGATACGCAGTGCCTTCCACACAGACATAGTACTGATTGCAGAACTGTGGATTGATAACCATCTCACCATCACTTACATTGTTGCAAATTCCTGGTGTTGGCCCTGGAGTTGAACCCGGTAAACCAGGATTATTACACTGTGTCTCTTCCTCCGGAATACAGTCCTGCGTATTTTCATCGAAGAAGAATCCGTTGCGGCAGATCATGGGAAAGGGTGTACCATTAAGGCAATAGTAGAATAACTGACAAAATTGTGGGCTTTGTACATAAGAAAAGTTGGGACGACCAAAACAAAGATTTGGTTCTGAGGGACCGGGAGGAGCCGTAGGTGTTTGTGTAGGTTCTTCTATGTCACATTCAACCTCAAACCGATTACCGCAACGGCCGAGCTCAATACTGAACCAGTATCCGCGCGGACACGATAACCGATAGGCGAAATTGTCGATGCATTGGTAATACAATTGACAAGACAGAGTGCTCGGGAGATAGGTAAAATCCGGCACATTTTCGCATTCTGGTGACGGTGGTCTTGGCGGTGCTTCCGGGAGTTCCGGTGCAGGTTCAATGTCACAGTCGGCTTCATCCTGAGGCACGCAACGTTGCAACTCCATAGAGAACCAAAGATCTTCAGGACATGTGTATCCATATGCCTGACCATCTATACAGGCGTAGTAAAGGTAGCATGCTTGAGGGCTTCTCACGTAAGTAAGGTTAGGTACACCAATACAGATTTCATTGTAAGCCTGGATGGAGCCCACTAGTAATAGGCTTCCAAGGATAGTCGTCACCAGAGCTGTATTTGAAACATGACAAGTATAAAGTTTAATTTAACTCACAGTTCACCGTTTTAACTATAGTACTGGGATCACTCGTTTACATCATCACTTTCTTACCTTTCATTTTCTAGCACTCCGCGATAATTCATACAGTGAAGTATATTTTATCGTTTATATAGGAAATATTTGATGGATCTACAATGGCTGGTCACTGGCGGCTGCTTGAGTTGAGCTATCTGTTATCAGCCATAGTAAATTGATGGTACTTCCGACATTCTAACCATCTTTATTATAGATGTTCCGTATGGTCAAATCGGCAAAGTGAATATAATTCAGGAAGGAAGTTGTAAATATGCAATGCCGCTTCATACTTTATCGTCGGCATTGTTTTCAAACCGCGGCATTTTCCAATTTGATACTTGTTACAGAGTGTTGTTGTTACGAAACGATGTACAATTATAGCACTGCATTGATTATTGATTAGACAAAACTGATCAGTATTGTTTTACCATTGAGGCAGTACTGTCTAGGAATAGCGGCAAGTTAGCTAGAAGGAAAATCAAAATTAGTTCAGTATTCATCTATAAACATAAGATTTTAGAATGTTCAATTAGAGCGATGAATGCGCAATCTATTCAGTGTTTCGTGTGTTTAATATGTTATACAGAAAAGTGCGTTTTCATGTATATGATATGTATTTGCTCTGTATATATGTATATATGTGTTATCATGTATTTTATAAAGTTATACAGAAAAAACATTCAATTGTGAGTTGTTAGTATGGTACAATAGCAATGAAACTAGGTTTATTATGACAGTACATTAACTATTTGACCACTTTCAAATTTGTCCATTCGTTTTTTGTGGAAACTTCTTAATTCTTGGGTTAGGAATATTTTATGAACTATATACTGTGTTTCACCTGTTCCAGTTTGCACATTAGCAAGTACAGAATACGGTTCCGTGGTAAAGTAAGTTTAATAAGTCAAAAATGCCAGGCAGGTGCTAGTAAGTGATTGTACCAAGAAGAAGAATAATTTACCGAATATTTTTATAGTTAACTTTCTAAGGAAAATCGAACATGTCTGAAGTATCGTAGTTATAAAAAAACTCGTATATATTATCAAAGTTGACTTAACTTAGTGAAATAAAGGATACAGTCATTCAATTTGCACAGCATATTGCATATTTGAAAATAAAAATAATTTTTATTAAAAGAATCTGGGTATTTGTGCAATTTGCAAATTTGCAGATAATGTCAAATTTATGCTGATTTAGCTCATTATTGAAATAAGAACGTTCACTTTTTAGAAAATAGAAAGTGTTCTGTATGTAACGTGCAAGGATTATTTGTCGCAGGGCTCCTTTACTGTAGGATTACCACGTTCGTGCTAATATTTGGACTTAACTTGTACCTTCCAGCGAAATTTCTTCAAGCTATATCGTTACTTAACCTAGGGTCGCTAGTAGTACTTGTTTTGGTTCCTTTGAGGCATATATAACTATGGGACAACAAATTAACGAACTTTGTAATCGTTACGTGCCTAACATATCTTGTTCTGCGTGCTTAAATGGTATTTGTGCTGTGCAAATTGAATAGCTGTATCATTGTAGTTACAGTGAGTATACAATTGCTATTGCAGGAATAAACTATGAAACATTTCCTATTCACAAAACCAATCATGGTACTGATCTCTTGAGATAAACCTAGAATTTAGGATTAAACAAAAAATTGCGAAAAAAAGCGCTAAGAAAAATCGAAAAAAAAAAACAAGATAAGTAATAGACTACATCAAACCCATGGCACGGTAAACACTCATAACGATTGTATTTTCATGTTCTGGTGCGAAACAAATAAAGCAAACATTAGATTTATTATTTCTGTGCACAGACTGCATTAGTTGGGAGATCACACTGGGTCGTATTACTGTTCCATAGGTAATTGGTCGGGCAACTCATCAGGATTGGTTGCAGTCCAATACATATATAGTACTGGCTACAGTCGTTATAATTGGGGTAAAAAATTTCACTTCCATAACAATCTGAACAAGGGAAGAAAAAAGGTATCTCGTTAAATAAGTTTTATTCAAACGCTATTGCTATAGATAAATCTTACCGGGAGTACTTGATATTGTCGTTGTTTCTGCGGATGGAGTCGATGTTTCTGGAGCGGCTGGATTAGGTAGATTAGTGCAGTCGGTGTTTTCCGGAAAGTCGCATTGATTTGTAGCTGTATTCCAGTAAACACCATGACCACAGCTATGCAGGATAAGTTTACCGTAGGCACAAATATAGTAGCTTTCACAAGCGGATGGATGAGCGATGAAGCTAAACTCTTCTGGTGTGCAAAGTGGGTATGGATTTTTCGGTGGGTAGAAGGGTGGTGACGTACTAACAGGACGTGGTGCAGATGTTGGCCGAATAGTAGGGATGGCAGTTACCACCGCTGGAGACCGTGTTGTAGGAGGAGCTGTAGGAGCAGTGGGAATGTAGGGTGGTTGATATGGTTTTTTGGTGGTCGTGGTGCTTTTAGTCGGTGGTGGAGTAGGGGCGGTAGGCACACTGGGAAATCCTGTAGGAGGTTCCAAAGATGTCGTACGGGAAGGTGTGGGAGCCGTCGGTATGACAGGCGAGGTAGAAATGCTGGGGAAACTAGGAGGTGGTCTAAAGGATGTCGTACGGGTAGGTGTTGGAGCAGTCGGAATGGAAAGTGAGGTGGAGGATGATGGTATATCAAATGGCGGTAATGAAGGTGTTTGACCACATTTAACGAATGAGGCCCAATTGCACACCATTGAATACGGATCAAACAGCGTGCCGAAGGAGCAATGTTGAATTTTCTGCACATTGTATTCGCATACGATGTACGAAGCACAGTCTTCAGTGATAGGTAACTTTTGTCCATTTGGCATTGCTAGGCAAATCTAGTAGAATAAATATATTTTTATTAGGATTTGCAATGTATACTTGTTACATCAATTGTTACTTACATTGTCCGATATGAATCTCGCTGATGTTGTACCAACAAAAAACCCAATCAGGGCCAAGCCAATGGCTATCAAAACAAAACAGAAAAATCATATGAAACACATTGTAACGGTTGAGTATTTGTTAAACACCACTTTTCTTTTAATTGTGCAATAATCGGATGTATCATAGCGTACCTTTCATTTTTGCGTCTGCGCTAGTAAGAAGTTAATTACTGAATGTCCGATTTGTAGACTTAATAAACACAACTGCCAATTTTTGCCATCCACTACAAACGAGGTATATTTATATGCTCAGACGATTGAAAGATACTCGTTGAAACGTAACTCATGTATTGGTCACTTGTTGTTCTAAATGTTTTCCATATCTTAATGACCATCATGAGTTTTGTAGGGTTTTCTGCGATAGAGGAACAGTGAACGAGAGACATGTGGCAGTGAATCAGGTCTCGGAAAGTTAAAAGCGAAAAATTGTATCTCTTGGGTTTAGTTTAAGAATTTCTAATTTAGTTATTGCAGCAATTTTTTTATAATGATTCCTTTTTTCTATTCATAAAGAATAGCCACGCGGTATTGCCTATAGCAATGCATTTATTAATAAGGAGTAGTAGTTAAAACTTATCAAAATTATTTTACAAAGCATATAGTCAATTGCTGATTATTGGACGTCACCCAATTATTGCACACTGTGTTTCAATTGCTTTATTTCCAAATATGTAGAAGACATTGATGTAAGATAACATTTTTCCTTAAATATGGCAAATATCTGCTGCAAGTACGTTAATTAACTTCAAATCAGGGCTCTTTTTGAATATTTTAATGCCGATGAAAATATTTGCTTCGACTTTATTTCATCGTACGTAAGTTTTATTTTACCGTTTGTACCGTTTTTGATTCGATGGGTGGTATTTTTTACCGGATTTGCTGATAGCTACAATCATTATGAATGGAATATTTCGTGCACAATAGGTCAAAAAATCCACCCTTAAAACACATCACAAAAGTTCACATTCCAAATGTGTTGATGAATGGCAACACGCAATACGCTTTCGGTAGGATTTTGTTATTACCCGGCATCATTAATCTTAGCGATTTTCTATCTTAATAGATTTGGCAGCACGGCCATGGAAAAAATATCATCCTTATTTCTGCACTATGTCGTCATTCTCAAGCGACTGATAAGTCGACGGTTGTATGCAGGATAGTCAAACTCGAATGGTCTTGCAATGTATGCAACTGTTTACAACAGCTTTGTCAACTGTACTGATAAGCTAGATCAGAGGTTGTACACATCTCGGAATCGTTATATTTTATTTTTCAAAAACTACTGATGTTATAAACATGAGTATGTATAAAAAAAATAATCAAGGTAGTGTATTTGTAATAAAACGAGAATTTTGGTAGTCGCTGTTTTAAGGTAATCTATTTACAAACTACAACATAAAGCATGTTACCTCCAGCAGTGATCGATATGTAGGTATGAATTTCTACAAGTTGTCCCGAAAAGCGAAAAAACCCAGGACTCATAAACCGTAAATCGGTTAATAAAATTTAACCAATATCACCATCTTGAAGTGAATGCTAAGCACATGCTATTATGAATATTACATGGATCCGTTTAAGCGACAAAGGTAGACAAACAGTGCAGTTTTTTGCGCATTGTAAAATCGGATATCATTATTTGTTTAACGACAACAATCTACTGTACAATATAACAAAAAGATTAACTTTAAAACATATAATCAAATTAGCTGGAAGCGCCTAACACAAAGTACTCATTAACATCCACTCATATGAGAAAACTATGCTATACAGTGATGTAAGAGTATTTACATTAATGCGGTCAAGTCGTTTTGCTCAAACAAAACAGGGTTGCTTTTTATAAAACACGAAAAGGAAAAAAAAACATTAAAAACATGTATTTGTTTGACATCCCTAGTTGTAGCTATACATAAAAAAATATTACAATACCCGCCTTGCTGTAACAATGGATCGGCGTAGAAATTACCCATCGTTTTGTGATAACAAGTATACATAAAAAAATATAAATAATTAAACCGTTATGTCGACAAGATTCGAATGCCAACGAGGTAAAACCACAATCAATCGTAGATTGATGTGAAATCGATAAGATAATGCTACTGTGCAATAAGAAACATATAAAACATCATCGAAATAGTCTTTGAGGTATTGTTGTGATTTACCCACCTCGGGATTAGGATGACAAACGCCACGAGTGAGTACATTAATCCGAACTAGATTCGGAAAAGAAAGCTGAAAATATGTTGAATCTAACTTATTGCAACCATTTACAAGAAATGCGTGTGTTTGAGTTTTTGGGTCTAATGGCTATAATCGGTTGCGCGACAGCACAAACAACGGTGGATCCTTGTGTAGGGGTTGTTGGTGAAGACTTACTGCCTCACCCGAACGATTGCACGAAGTACTTCTCCTGTTATGGCGGCAAAGGCTACGAACAAACCTGTCCTGATGGCAAGTATTTCCATCCAAGGGAAAAATGGTGCGATATTCCTGGCAATGTGGACTGCGTAACGAACAATTGCCCTCCTGATGGTATTGAATATCTACCCGTACCCAACCAGTGTGATCGATACATAATTTGCGTTGCCGGAGAGGCTTTCGAGGTTATTTGCAGTGATGGTTTATTCTTTGACGAAAAGTTGGGAGAGTGCAATTTGAAGAATGAAACTAACTGTATAGTGAATCCTTGCATCCCACCTCCAACGGATCCGATTGATACTCTTCCAATTCACCCGAATCCGGGAAATTGTCAACAGTATATAATTTGCTTGGACGATGAGCCGATTATAAAGGATTGTGCACCAAATCTTTTCTTTGATCCGAATGAATCAAAATGCACAATAGAAGATAATTGCAATGTAAGTATGAAATATGTAATAACATTCATTTGTAACATTTATTCCAATTTAATCATTATCGTTAAAAAACTAGCCGCCTACTACCCCACCAGTGATGTATGAACCTGAAATGGATATTTGGTAGGAGTCTGGACATGTGACTTATCCGATGTACGCTGAGACAAAGCAAATAAAGATACCAACGCTGCCAAACAATTGCGACGTAAACTAAAACAGTTTTATCTAGCCTCATACATGAGAAACGTGTTTACATTTTGGGGTTGAATTTGTGACATATATACACTGAAGCTATATAAACGATTTTTTGTAGAACAAACCCTCATACCGTGATAATTGTTTCGGCTGGGATAACCGTTTATGCTGGGACCAAATTAGTTCTGTACTGTTTGTTTGTCTGTGCAGTTTGATTAAAGCAACCCATAGAAAATGAGTAAGTAAGTGTTATGCGAAGTGCAACATTTAAATATTTATTAATGTAACGCGTGTTTCTTAAGGTACAGTGTGCATTTTGTTGCTTATGTCGTTACTTGGTGCATGCGCTGCCCAAACACTGCCGGTCTGCGATAGCAAAGTATCTTCCTTTCATGCAGATCCAACGAATTGCACTCGATACTATTCTTGCTATCAGGGTGTAGCCACACTACTGTCATGTCCGGATGAGAAATACTTCGATTCCAACAGAACGCTGTGTGATATTCCAGCAAACGTCGCTTGCACCATTGGCCCTTGCACTGGAAATACTGGACTGACGGCAAAAGCAATTCCAGATGTGTGCACCAGCTACATATTGTGCTTTGGTGACACAGCATATAACAGAACATGTGCTGACGGTACACTATTTGATGCGGCTTTCGGAGACTGCGTGATGGCAAAAGACAGCACTTGTGTGGAGAATCCATGCCTTACGGTCGATCCGACCACAGCCTTACCAAGCACGTTTTACCCGGTGTTGAACTCATGCAAAAAATACATCATTTGCGATAAGCTTAATCCGGTGTTGCGCACATGCGCCGGAACAACCGTATTCAGTCGCACCGTCTCAAAGTGCGTAGCATCTACAGATTATGTTTGCCCACCGGGAACACAGTAATCGCAGTAATAAAACATCAATAAAATAAGAATCGTAGTTTTGCTTTGCATTTAATACACTTGTGTAACTTAAGACCAGTGAATAAATTGGCACAATACTGTTGCGTTGCAAACTCGTTTGATATGTTATATATTTATTTCTGAGTCATCTAAATAAAATAGATAGTTGCAGACATTGCCATTCAACTATATTGGTTAAACAATAAGTATGAGCATATAGGAGTCAAACAATATTTTTTATCATTAAACTGAATTTAAAATTACATTCATTAATTCGCGTTATATCACAGTTCGTTCTAAGCAGATTGTCGAGATATATACAACGTTAACCGTAGTGTCAATGACCAAATTTACACCTTCATCTCTTTAATAACTTTAGTTGTATCGAACATTAAAATGTCAAATTTGCAACACAATTGCGAATATTACATTACCTTCCAATCGTGAAAAAGTGAGAATTTTAAAAGTAAATTTATGTTTCTTAATTCATGATGTTGTGTATGAAAACCTAACTTTTTGACACGTGACATTCAATTGCGCTTCGTGTAATATGAACTAATGAAGCATGAAGCGACAGGACAGGAAGCCAGGAGTGTCGAAGTTGTGCGACGCAGCCCGCAACAATTATGTTGCTGACACCCCGAAATAGGACATAAACATAGTTTGTTGAAACGTTGTTAACATTGCGCTCCAACTGTTTTGCATTTTTTAAAACCTTTTTTAAATGGTTCCGAATTAGAGATGGTACGCGGACCACCATCGTTCTTGCAATAGTCAATAATAGGCTTTTTCATCTCCCTTCCAACAAAAACTCCACCAACGCCTCGGTAAATATACAGCGCCTAAGGAACGAAATTTATCCGAAAAGCACTCTCGGCTTTATTTGAATAATATTTTCTCTTTATTGTTATTTGAATAATATTTTGTTATGTTGCTTAAATAACATCTGTAGTTGAACAGAATCGATGAACATATAAATTCTTCATGATTAAAAAAGAAAAAGTTGTGTATGTCGGTCTTACAACGGTCGTAGAGATAAATGATATGAAAGGAAATACGTGAAAGAATTGTAGTTCTAATCTTCTGAAAGTCTAGATTCAGAATAAGAATTAAATTTCCAGCTATAAGCTAATAGTTGCTTTATTATAATAAAAAGTAATTTAATATTGAAAATGAAAAGCATACCCGGGAATCCGATCGTTGAGTTGATGGTTAACACGAAAATCAGACGGGAATGCAGACATAATCAAATTGAGTGTTATCTGTCATAATCAATCGAGTTTATCAGGCACGTTCTATGCTGTTTTGTGGCGCACCTCTATACGGCTTTGCTCTAGTCGTATGGCTTGTTCAATCGCTCAAGTGCAAGCTTTGGAAACATTATAGCTAACCACCTGCCTGAAGCCTACCTTCAGGCGAATAAAGCTTCTTGAAAATAGGATAGAATAGGATAGGTGTTAGGATAGGAAATACAGGGTTTACGATACGCTACTGGTTAGTTTTGACGGGCTGCCCAAGTTTATGAAGCGCCGCACTTGAATTCATGATAGCAGCGTATATTTTTATTATATTTTTTTCTTGGAATTATCGTTTAACATAATGGTCATACCCAAATTGCTCCAAATAGAGATTGTTTTACATCCCTTTGTGGGAAGCGTAAGTAGTATATATAAACAAGATAGTAATTCGACCAAGGATTTCACAAAATGCTCAAGCTTACGAAAAAATATAACACTATCATCTATCACATAACCAGACGATCAACAGTCAATGAACCGCAAGAAACGTGAAAACGTGTAGAAAATGGTTTCGGTGAACAAACAACTTCCACACTAATTGAAAACTTTTGCTATTTGTTCAATGTCTAAGGACCACCAGAGGTGAGCCTGCATAAATTGTCGCCAAAATCAACGTAAGCTGAAAATTAAGGATTACCTTCTCGGTGTTTGTATCAGTTAGCGTACTTCTAATTTTAAGCAGCCGCTTATTCGAGTAGCTTGATCTGATTGATTTCATTGTTTTTGAGCAAGTGACATTTCGTGTTAGAATGGAAATGCGACAAAAATTCGTGGGTTGGTATGCGTTGTGGGTGAAATGAGTTGTGTCCTTCGGTTTTTTATTTGTTTTCTTAACAAATTGTGGTAAACTTGTTATTATATTTCCGAACAAGAGGAAAAACGTGCGTTTAATACCAGTTTCAAACAACCACTTTTATTCGCTACTGTCACTTTGACAGATATGACCGCTTCCCCCTTTTTTTAACAATGACTTATTAACTAAGTTAACTAATACTATTATGCTTAAATTCTGTTTGTTACAGGTTATCGAAATCCAATGGGTACAGTTCTTATTCTCGTAGATTTTCGCAACGTAGTTTTGCTTGGTGTAGGAGTTTCTGTGATTGAACATTCGCTAATCTCTGCTGATGGTGCTATAACTGTATTTTCATGTTCTTCAATTTCCGTGTCTGGGCAAGTAAATGTTATTTGTGTGTTATGCTTTTCTGGTCCTATTTTTAATTTATTTATGTGTCGCTTCCAATTTCTTCCATCGTCAAATTGAATTTCATAACGCAATTTGCCTAATTTTTTTACAATTGTGCCGAATTCCCACCTCTCTTCGTTTGGAAGAAAAATTCTTGCTGCTCTCTATCTTACAGCTAGAATGATCGTCTTGGCTGAATCTCTTCCTTAATTAAATGATCTCTCTCTTTAGACGACATCATTACATTTTTGCGAGATCTTATCTGTCTCCCTAATATTTACCTGGCTTGGCTCTCTCCCGTTGATGAGTGGATCTTTAGTATATTTTGTAGCTTCTTTGCTATTTCCAAGCTTTTACAGTCCAATGCTTTAATTTTTGTCTTTGATCGTATGAACAAATCTTTCTGCCTGGCCATTTGTAGCCGGATGTCTTTTGTTATTTTTACCTCGGGCCACATACTGAATACATCAACCAAAATAAAAAAATAACATCCTTCAAATGGACCTGCATAATCTACTTGTACTCTATGAAATAGTATCGTTGGACGTTCCCAGACATGTGTATGAATTTTGGGTGGATCTTTTCTTACTTTAGCACAACTTATGCATTGGTTTGCTGTTTTTTTCTATATCTTTGTCTATCTTATTCCACCATCAATATGCCCTAGCCAAAGATTTCATTCTACATATCCCGAAATGCCCAGTATGTAATTCTTCTAACACTTTAGCTCTCAACGAAGGTGGTATGTATACTCCTGACCCTCTCATTAAACATCCACTCTGTAATGTAAATTTCTCCTGGTTGATTCCAAATCGATCTTCTTTGTTTACAATTTTACCCGTTTTCAATCCTTCTATCAGATTTTGAAAAGTGTTACGTTTTTGCGTATTGTTAGGTGATGATATTGGTGAGACGGGTTTGTTGTCAGTTTCTAATATGAATTTACGCCCGTAAAAGTATCTGTAATATTTTTTAACACCAAATATTATTGCATGCGCTTCTTTATCTAGCTGTGTATATTTCTGTTGTGTGGTTGATAATGTCTGTGAGGCATACTTTGTGGTACGTTCAATACTGTCTGGACATGTATGACTGAGAACAGCTCCTACTCCATGTGGTGAAGCATCTACAGTTAGTACTAATGGCAAGGTACTATCATAGTGTACTAGCACTTTCTCCGATTGTATTTCTGCTTTAACCCATTGAAATGCCTTTTCACATTCTGCGTTCCATTGGAATTGTATATTATTTTGCAACAAATTATTGATTGGATAGATATGAGTACTTAGATTTGGTTAAAATTTGCCCTAATAGTTTACAAGTCCCATGAATGCTCATACATGATCCTGGACTTTTGGTCTTGGCATTTGCTGTATAACTTCCACTTTTGTCTTCATTTAATGTATCCCCTGCTTATCGATCTTATATCCGCAATATTCTATGCTATCTACAAAGAAATGGCATTTGCTTGCATTAATTCTCATGTTAGTTTTGTCAAATTTTTTTAACACTTCGTATAATCTTTGCATGTGTGCTTCTTCGTTTGGCACTGTTATTTTAACATCATCTAGAAATACATCCCTGGAATATGTTCGTCTATCACTAAACCTTTATTCACAGTTAATTTATAGTCTCCACACAATCGTATATTGTTTCCAGCTTTTTTTACTGGAACTATTGAACCATTGAATTGAATTGGAACTCGTGGAACTGATTCGCTTTTTTCCATATTCCTTGCTGTACTAGATTATTTACTTCTTTTTCTTCTAGTTCTTTTAAAGCGAAGGGGAAAGTAAAAACGAGAACGGGCCAAGTTTTTTTAAGAAAAACGGGCCTAGCATTCTCTTTTAAGACAAGCGAAGCTTTCATATTTGTAATTTTTCCTACTGTTGCTTCAAATATAGTTGGGAACTTTTTCATCACTTTTTGTTTTACTGTTTCCGATGAGGAAATTAAAATCACTGATGCTTCCGTACTTTTTAGAGTTTCGCTCCAATTCAACATAAGAGCCTGTTACCACAAATATTTGAGGGCAATCTTTGAACCGTTTCTCTTTATCTTCTAAGTAAATAATTGTTACTGGAGAACCGGTGTCCACTTCAAATTTAATCTCATTTTTGTTCACTGACAACTTCACAAACATCTTCGTTGCAAATATTCGTTTCTTATGTTTTTCACTGTTATTGTATTTACCTCATCATCGCAGCTATCGTTGATTTCTCGAACGACGTTCGCCATTTTGTTTGATGTACTGTAACACACGATGGAGATGTCCCACCTTATTACATTTAGGGCATGTAGTGATGACATGTCTACAATTGTAAGCCACATGGCCATCACTACCACATCGATAACACTTTACCGCTGTCCATTTGGAGTTCATTTGTCTTCCTTCCGACGTCTGTGATATTTCGACGAATTCTTTCTCTCGAAGTTTTCCTTCCTGCGTCTTTGATTTTTCCACGAAATTTATGTCAGCAGCTTCGCTTCGCACTATTTCTATCCCTTTTTGTGTTGCTTCCTTAGCTAAAGCCTTGGTTCTAGCTTTTTCCCACGTCAGCTCCTTTTCCTCCATCAATCTGGTTTGTATGGCTTTGTTTTGCAGGCCAAATACAAATTGATTCCGCAGGGCTTTGTTAAGATAGGCTATAAAATTCACAATATTTCGCATCGTTTTGCAACACCTTTGCATAGTCAGCTACACTTTCATTTTCCTGCTGTTTTTTTCCAGAACTTGAACAGTTCCACCATCTCCAATGGCTTGGGGTCAAAATGCGAGGTCAATGTATTCACTATTTCTTCATAGCTGAAATCCTCCGGTTCTATTGGTAGGATCAGGTCACATAGCGTATTGTAGCATTCTGATCCCATGTAGTGCAGGATTACTGGTTTATTTTTTCTGGCTGTATTTCCATCACTATCACTATCACTAACTATTATGTTTCGGAACAAGAGGAAAAACGTGCGTTCACTACCAGTTTCAATTCCCGACTGACTTTTATTCGCTACTAACTTTCGTCGCTTTGACAGATATGACACTCGTATATAAACGTTTATGGCCGTAAAGTATTGAGCGGTGTGGATGTTGTTCTGTTGCACGTGAAAATCGATACTTAAGAGCCTTGGAGGAACGGTTTAGAAGACTCCTGCTGCAGGCCAGGACGGCGAAGCGGTTGAAGCGCTGGATAAATAAGTAAGTAAAGCCTTGGAGAAATGATTAACTAGCTAAATATAAAATCAAGGAAAATCAGAAATGACAAACCAAAGTCCGCTTAAGTCATTGAGTCATGAAGCAGAAGTCTACGAACTGTTGATTAATTAAGGGATTTCGGAATTATTTTCGAAGGAACGATATATACTCATATATTTGGGTAGAAATTATTGTTCCATCTGCTTGATGAAGATGAAGATGAAGAAGTAATTAGGCCATTGACACAGCGCCGCTTGTTGCTGTATAGCTTGTTTTATTACTTCAGTGTTCAAATTTAGTAAACGTGGGTACCATTTAGTACTCAGATTCACAACTTAACTCACGACGCTGATTGATTTTTATACAAAAGTTTAAAGTAGGTAAAGTAACTAGGTGAGCTTATCCCGAACGATTTGACGTTTGCACATTAGAAAAATGAAACAAAAATTTGACAGCGTTGGGTTCGATCTTTTGTCCGTGCATGTGTGTGCTTCATATCGATGTGTGTCGTTGTGTGAGTGAAAATTTACATACCATAATCGAATTCATAAACGTCAAAATCATTTTTCAATATGGCGACCGCACCAAAGGTATAAGACCACCTAGTTACTTTACTCACTTTGCAAAAGAGAGCGATTGCCACCGTGTATAACATACCAACCAGATAAAAAATAAAAACTTGTCAAAAACTGAGCTCAAATTTTGGAGTAACCGATAACAATTCAGTGAACATGAACAACTGGATAAAAACTTCCTGGAACAAACGAGTTACATGATCGTAGTAAAGGTGCACAATTATGGTAAATTAATTATTAAGCAAGGCTGGATATCCGTAAAGGCGAATGTAGCTACCCAATTCAAAAGCAATAAAAAAACACGTTAGTTTAACCTTGAAGGATAATATCTTTGAAGTCTTTTTCGTTGTAGAGATTAGCATTTGTGATAAAATTCTTAATTTATCTAATGTTTAATTGAATCTGTGACACATTCTTATGATCTTCACGACAGACAAATTTCTCGTCGACGTAGCAGTAACACTAGCCAAAAGATGTTATAGATTACGAACGCATGATTCTGAATAACTGTGATGGTAAATGCAGCAGAATGCGAGCTGTGGTGAATTTAAGCAACTGCATTATTTGATATAGCCAGTGTAAGCCGATCTGTGGCAAAACAATGAGGTGTTGGTAGCAGCAAAGCAAAGTGCCCAGGATAGAATCAACGGGACCAGGGACCAAAAATTAGGGTAAGTGTACCAATAGTGGTGCTATCAATATGGCTATTAAACTATTAAACAATGTTGGAGGTGTTTGGAAGAAAGCAATTTTGAGGGTAAAACGATATAAAATAGAAAATTTATATAAAAATAAATACTTTTTTCAGGAACAACGATAACCACCATTAAACATAGTAAATTTAATGAAGTTTTTGTGTTTTGTTTTATTGTACCTATAATGGTGGTATTATTCCTATTGTGGTGGTATCGTGACCCAAAACTGGTGCTATTTTTTGTTCTTCACATTATTAGTTTTGCCATATAACTGAGGTAATGAATCCGATTCGTTTTCCATCTTCCGTGTAACCTGTGAGCAATTTTTTTTTCGGATTTTGAACGTCAATTTGTCCCTTAAATGACAAGAAACGTTATACTGTTTAATCCCGTGAATTGTCTACCGTCCACTGATTTGTTTATTACATTAAATTTTGTTTGACCGGTGTTTTCTATGCAATTGCTACTACGACCACTATAGGAACATGTTGCATAATTCAACCATAATGTTGCAATATGTTTGAAAAAGAGTAACATTTAAGCCATTTTAACACAGAATTAGGCCGTTTGTGTTTTAAACGATTCGTAGAAGACCAGACAACATTTCATATTAGATAGTAAGAAGTAAAGTAAGTAAGTAAGAAAAACTAAAGTAAGAAGTAAGAAAAATCGTTAATGCCTTTAGCTTATCGTAGTGATAATATTTTATGCCACTACCACCACTATTGGTACTTACACTTACTCTTACTCTTTACCGTTGTTTTATTCGAGAGGAACGACCAGGTCGTATTGCTAGTGATAGCTTATAACTATTGGGTTAATCTAATGTATAATTCACATTCGTTTGAAGATATTTCCTTCTTCAAGCAGTGAAAGGTCAACTTATCCCGGTTGTACTCAGCCGAATTATACCGTTTTGGGAATAACAGACATTTCCAACCACCCTGTATTGTAGTATCACCCGGTAAATCATAAAATATAAACAAATCTACCAAACTTATGCTTTGTAATCACTGAGTGATACAACAAATCAGCAATTATGAATAAAAAAAAAACAAATAAAAACGCTTCATTTCGAAGCTTTGAATGGAGCTTAAAGCTCCATCAAGTAACTTTTGTAAAATTATTCAAGGTGCAGAATACTCGTATAACCACAATCCAATCCACAATCCAAACAAATCCTCTGTTTTCGCCACAACTGATGCCATACGTCAACAGAGAAGGCGTGGTAGGTAGGTCGATGTTGTTGTAACGTTCACCAAAAGTTCTAGGTCTTTTGGGCTAGAAGCAATGGAATGGGCTAACAAATGACGAAGATTAATTTTAACTTTAAGATTGCATCTGACTTGTATGTATGTTTGTAAATAAGAAAAGAAGTAACTCAACTTCTGTTTTTCGTTAAATGATAGAAAATTCGCTATTCTAACATGAAGATGGTTAAGCTAAGTAACTTTCAGGTCTGTTTAGTCGTTTAGTCTGAGCGCAAATTGAGGATCATTTAGAATATGAGATATTTGCCAGGTTATCGTAAATAATTACAGTATTATATGCTTGATATGCATGATATTTTTGAAACCTACAATAGTTTTAGCATTATCTCTGTAAGCTCATAAAGTTCTTTTATCTCACATATGTTGGCTTATTAATACTAGTAAAATTCACGACTTAGATTAATGAGACCAATGAGCGATAAAGTACGACTCACAAGCCGCAAACCATGCGCTTTATTATTTTCAATGTCGCTCTTCGTGGAAAATGAATTATTCCATGCTAACTTTACCGAAATCTTACCATAAATCGTAACTTAAACTTTACTTAACTCATTTAAACTTTATTACTGAGTCATTAGAATATTTTAATAAAATATATTGTTTGCTATTGTTAAAATTTTCTTTGAAAACAGTAAAAACTTTGGATTTTCGTTGTGTTCGTTTGTCTCGATTGCTTGAAGATTGTGCCATTATACGCTGCAAATATAACTATATGGAAACCTTTTTTTAGATTTTACCTACATCCTTAAGAAAAAGATACAAACAATATAAGAACAATGTTTGAAGTTCGATTTGATGTCTTTCGATATTTTTTTCATATTTTTCCGATCATTATTGTATGAGTTGCTGCAAAGAACCGGTTTTTGACCCTTAAAATAACACAGCTGAAACACATTTATCTACTTTGCTTAGGTTGCCTCCACACAGCGAGCTGGTATACAAATTCTATTTTGACAACGACAGTCATACGCGGCCGCCGCGGTACCGCGGCGACCGCGGTCCGTGTGGAGGCGACCTTACGTCTTACCCGGGGATCTACAGACATTGAACATTGAGCAAGAACTGTCAAATCGTATGGGAAATATGTTCTATGAACAAACACTTTCCATACAATTTGACAGCTTGTGCTCAATGTTCAATGACTGTAGATACCGGGCTTCTGCTAGTGTCCTCTTAACTGATCACGGTCGAGCGCTGTGAACTTTACGGGTTGGATCGGCCAGTGTCATTCTCATGACTTGTCCAGCCCACCGAAGCCTGGCGAGTCTAATCCGCGGTAAAACAGTTATTTCACTGTACAACTCGTAGAGCTCGTCATTATAGCGGCTCCTCTAATGTCCTTACACCAAAAATCCTTCTTCCGAGCATCTTCCTCTCAATCAATCCGAACATCTTTCTCTCAAACGCGGCTCAGAGGGTTTCGCCTGTTTTGGACAGAGTCCATGTCCCACAGGCGTATGTAAATACTGGAACTATATAAGTTCTATATAGTCTCAGCTTCGTTCGTCGCGACAGGAAAGAAGAAGCCGTAGATAAGTAGAGAAGTTTCCTCAGACTGCAAAATGACCGGTTGGCAGCCAGCACCCAAGCGCGTATTTCAACATCAATTTTGTGTCGTTGCTGACTTTTGACCCAATATAGGTGAAGTTTCAGACGACTTCGAAAGTGCGCTCACCTATTTGTACGTCACCACTGCGTAAGTTAGGATATGTTAGCATGTTAGATACTGTTGGCGTCATTAACTTGTTACAATTAGAACATAACACTTTAAAAATATAAAAAAAGATTATTCTTAACTAATGGATTTAAACATCTGGCAAAAAACCCGAGGATTATTCATCAAACAACTTTTAATTAAAAATATTTTTTCACAGTAGTGTCACGATGCTACTTAATTATGTAGTTATAAGGAAATTATCTTCAATTTGATTATTCATATTTTCCTAATATGCGCAAAAAAGTGTAATAACTAATGTGCTGATCTATGACTTATGTGCAAAATTTCTCATTTCACTTCTCAGTTCATCATAATATTCCTATTGTACGCGAAATTTGCTTTAAAAAAGGTGTTCACCGTTTGGCTTTCCGATTGCTACTGACTTTATTCATACGCATACATTGCCCTTTGCGGGTTGCTATAATTTTAACGTCTATGCCCTATGATTCATTCCTTAACATGCCGCCCCCCGTGGAAAGGTATCTTTCTACTCCTATTAACCTTCTTGAACTGGTAAAATACATATCTTTGATATCGCTCGGCGATATTCCCCTTCCTTTGTTCGCACCTCAACGACCCGTATATTGCCATCATCTCCTCTAAATATTTTTGTTATTCTTCCAATAGCCCATTTTAACGGTGGCAGATTATCCTCCTTCACTAACACCAACGTTCCAACATCAATGTTTTCTCTCTGTCGGGTCCACTTAGTTCGCGGATGGAGCCCGGATAAGTAATCCGTTTTCCACTGTTTCCAGATCCGACGTACATACTCTTGGATCTTCTGAAAACGGTCCAATCGATTGATGTTCATATTTTCATACGATGGTTCAGGTATGGATACCAAACTGCGATGAATTAAGAAATGACCCGGTGTAAGTACTTCTAAATCTTCAGGGTCTGTCGATAACTGCGTCAATGGTCGGGAATTCAAACATGCCTCGATTTGAATCAGCAATGTCTCTAGGTCTTCCTTCAAAAGGATGGTGTCCCCAATTGTACACTTCAGATGCTTCTTCATACTCTTGATGGCCGCCTCCCATATTCCTCCGAAGTTTGGTGAGCGTGGTGGAATGAATTTAAATTCAATTCCTTCGGTGAGACACTGAGTGGTTATGGCATCTTGAGCTTGTTGCGTTGTAAAGAGTTCATATAGTTCCTTTAAAACTCGAGCCGCTCCTCGAAAGTTTTTAGCATTGTCACATTCTATAAGTGCGGGTTTTCCTCGTCGTGCTACAAAGCGCTTCAGCGCTGCGATAAACGCCTGGGTAGATAAATCCGCTACTAGCTCAATATGAACTGCCTTGGTTACCAGACATATAAAGACTGCCACATAACATTTAACTGGTGCAGACTTTCGTGATGCGAAACGATACCACATTGGACCACATAAATCGATTCCGGAATTTAGAAACGGATAGGATGGGGTGACCCTTTCTGGCGGCAGGTCACCCATTAGCTGCTCCATACACGTGGGTTTGCTTCTATAGCATTTTACACAATTGTGCACTACTTTGCGAGCTAAGTTGCGCACTCTAAGTGGCCAGAACCGTTCACGTATTAAAGCGATAAGCAGCTGTGGACCTGCATGTAGAAATTGGCGATGATATGACTGCATTAGCAATAGGGTAAGTGGATGTTTTGGGTCCAAAATTATTGGATGTTTTCTGGTTTCTGAAACTGGGGCATTTCGAAGTCTACCTCCGATACACAGAATACCATCCACTAATATCGGTGCCAGCGATTTCAGTTTCGAAGTTCCTTTTACTTGGCCATCTTTCAAACTCGCTATTTCTTCTCCGAATGTTTCTGATTGAGCCAATCTAACTAATACCTTTATGGCTTGTTGTAGTTCAACGAGTGTAAGGAATCCTTTTCGACGATGGCTTCGGTTCACCCTCTGACTGTTGTAACGGAAACGGAGAATGTATGCTACTAATCGTGCTAAGGCCGAATACGACGATCGCAGACTGAATATAGGACTGCTGTTCTTTGCCTGAGCAGTCAATACTACCACTCGTTCTTCTAATTGTTCTGCTGTGAAACTTTCATTTGGGACAGTAGTACGTGATGTCCATAGGATGTGCTCACTCAGCCATTTTGGGCCATGCCACCAGACCTCGTTTTTCTTCAAATCACAAGGTAACATGCCTCTAGATATAATATCCGCTGGATTTTCTTCTCCTGACACATGTAACCACTGAATCTTGTCAGTGATATGTTGAATCTCAGAAACCCTGTTTGCAATGAAGGGTTTCCATCGGGAAGGATTACCAGCGATCCAGTACAGGACAATTGTCGAATCTACCCAGAATACACAATTCATTTCGCGTTTTATGCTTAACTTGACCTTTTGCCACAGATGACTTAACAGTAAGGCAGCAGACAGCTCTAGTCTTGGTAACGTTACTCTTCTTTGTTTCTTGCCATTTTCGATAGGTGCAACCTTTGATTTTGCACTTAGCAGCTCTACTGTGATTCTTCCGTCTGTCGAAATAGTGCGTATGTAAATACAAGCACCATATGCCTTTTCAGATGCGTCGCTGAAACCATGCACTTCTACGATATCTGCTTCGTTTGCAACTACTCGACGTGGAACCACAATTTCTTTTATATCTGCCATGCTTCGTTTAAACTGCATCCATTTATCTCGTAGCACCTCCTCCAATGGGTCATCCCAATTAACCCTTCTTTCCCAAAGAACTTGCAAGAAACATTTGGCTATAACGATGACTGGTCCGATCAATCCCAAAGGATCGTATAAGCGAGCTGCATCTGATACAACAGTCCGTTTACTGATATGCTCTTCATTATTCCATTTTGGGATACAAAATGTAAGTATATCTTGTGCAGGTGTCCACTTTAGTCCAAGCGTCTTAATAGATTTGTGGGGATCGATCACAAGCTCCGAACCCACTTCTTGAAGTTCGGGTGAAAGCGTTTTTAATATATGTGCTGAATTAGAAGCCCACTTTCTCAGATGAAATCCCGCAGAATGTAGCACTGTGGATAGTTCTCTGTATACACGCTCTCCTTGATCGACCGTATCTACCCCGCTTATCATATCATCCATATAAAAATCTGCCGCTAGTATCTTTGACGCTACTGGATGCGACAATTTGGTCTCGTTGGCAAGTGTTTGTAGGCATTTTGTGGCTAGGTATGGGGCTGACGCTGTTCCATATGTTACGGTCTTTAGTTGAAATTCCCTAATTCCACTTTCGTCATTTCCCCACAGAATGCGTTGGAGTGGGCGGTCTGCTTCTCTTATCCAAATCTGCCTATACATTTTCTCAATATCGGCTGTTAATGCGTATCTTGGGAAGCGAAAACGCATTATGATACTGATCAGATCGTCTTGGATGACTGGGCCCACTAATAAAGCTTCATTTAACGAAACTCCTGAATCCGTACTACAGGAGGCATCAAAAACAACCCTTAGTTTGGTCGTTAGACTATCGGGCCTTATAACGCAATGGTGTGGCATATAATACATCTGTACATCGCGTATTTGTTGGTGACTAATTTCCTCCATGTGGCCTAGCTTTAGATATTCGTTTAGAAACTCCTCGTATTGGAGCTTTAGCTCAGGATTGGCTTGCAGACGACGATTCAGCGAGTGGAGTCGTCGTTTCGATATTTCGTATGATCTACCTATCTTTTTTATCTTATCCCCGTTTTTAGGCAACGCAACTATAAATCTTCCATCTGATCCGCGAGTGGTTGTGCTTTCGAAAATCGCTTCACATTCTGATTCTTCAGGGGATAACATATTCGAAGTCTGACACGTTTCTATCTCCCAAAACTTGCAAAGTTGTTCGTCTAACGAATCCGCAACGTATGTTACATTTACAAGGCTTTGTTGTACGCAACTACTTTCTATCGACGCCTTTCCGGATACTACCCAACCGAATAGCGTTTGCTGTAGCATCAAGCTACTATCCTCTGAATGCAGTCTCATTAACCCGTCCAACAGTATTTCGTTATATACCTCTCTGCCGAGAAGCATATCTATCGGGCCAACTTCTCCACATGTCGGGTCAGCCAGTTTAATGTTCTGTGGTAATTTCCAATGTTGCGTATCAACCTTAGCAGCTGGAAGGTTCCACATTATCTCCGACAGAACGTGCAACCTTAAAGGAAATTGAACATTAGTACACTGTGACTGAATTATTACGTTTACCGAATGTGATGAAGGCTGGCAGCTCCTGCCCACTGCTCCAATCGACAAGTCCTCCCGTTGCCTTTGAGCTCGTACTCCTTGCACTACTCGCTCGGTAATCAGGTTGACTTGCGCACCGCCGTCCAATAATGCTCGTGCTATCATCTTATTGCCATTCGATGTGACGACGGTTACCAGGAGGGTTGGCAGTAAAATCGTTGTTGAAGGCGCCGGTAGGCTCTCAGTCGGTGTGAACATAACGGCGTTAGAAGGTTCGCCGACATGTACCATCGAAGATCTAGTTGAGTCACTTGCAATTGCGATTTCAGGAACAATGGCTTCAGGAGCACGTTGCTGGTCAGTCGGTGACCTGTGCAGCATAGTGTGATGTTTAAGTTTGCACACCCGACACACACTAGAAGTACAGTCTCTCACGCGATGATCTGACGCCAAGCAGTTTAAACAAAGCCCTTTCTCTTTCACCATGTCGAATCGTTGGTTCACTGTCAGGTTTCGAAACGTGCATTTTTTATCTAGAACATTAACTGATGCACACGCTTGCTTCATTTTGTTTCGGCCATGGTTTGTGTGTGCGTGTGGTAGAGGTTGCTCTTTAGTTTGGGGCATGCCTTGTAACACTATTAAGTGCTCCTTCAAAAACTGCACAAGTTCTTTATATTCGGCAACTTCTGCACTTCGATGATGCGTTTCCCATTCCTTTCGGGTGTTCGCATCCAATTTTTCGCATAACATGTGTGCTAGAAGCACACTCCAGCCATTTGTAATAATCCCAATCTTTTCCACCATTTTGATGGTCCGTTCGAAACTGTCTATCAAAATGGTGAGTGCCTCGAAGCTTTCGCTTTTTGACGGTGCAATGGTGAACAGTTCGTTCAGATAGCGACGCACTAACACCTTTTTGTTTTCGTAACGATCTTTTAACAGCTCCCAAGCCACACTATAATTCGCCGCGGTAGTTTCTACTGCGTCGATCAGCTGCGCTGCTTCCTTAGTCACCACGCGCTTTAGATACATTAACTTGTCTACATCAGACAATTTCGGATGCCCGTCGATCATACTAACGAACGAATCCCGAAACGTTGGCCACGTTTCCCAGGCACCATTGAAACTGGGCATCGGAATCTCAGGTAAACGCACCTTGGATCGGGAGTTTGACACTCCTGGCTGCTGCGTTTCTGTGTTGGACGCACACAAATCTGCTCCACTTCTCTTTATAAGTATCGATACTTCGCAGCGACGCCGGTCAAACTCCTCATACAGTCTCGAGCAACGACGCGTGCTTTGTATCGAACGCGGACACTATCACACTTAATCGTTCCGTCCATTCCTCTACATATGAAGAATCCGTATCTCTAGCGGCTTGGATAGCTTTCTTTAGAGAATCTAATCTACGCATTAAATGTGCTTGACCCCGTTGGATCACATTCGATACCGAGTCGATTGGGCTCGATGTAGCTTGCACTCCAGAGAATTCCGACATTTCTGGGTTCGACATTTTTATTTTCAACAAAGAACGGTTAAAACTACCAGTTTACGTAACTATCCGGTTTTACGGATATCCGGTTCGAAGGACCAAATTTTTATGTACGCGAAATTTGCTTTAAAAAAGGTGTTCACCGTTTGGCTTTCCGATTGCTACTGACTTTATTCATACGCATACATTGCCCTTTGCGGGTTGCTATAATTTTAACGTCTATGCCCTATGATTCATTCCTTAACACCTATATTTCTAGAAATACGCGAAAAAATTGTTGATTTGTTGTACATTTTCAAATATCATGTGAAATATACTCCGTGTTTTGTACCGTGAAAAAGAAATGTCTTTCGACCCTACGTTGTGTTTTACAATTTATTATTTTAAATAAAATTCGCCGATCTTACACAAAAACGATCTGGCTTCAACCAAAGTTCAGTCACAACCACGCGTCAACCAAGAACAGTACTTTTCTTTCTGTCAAACTGACGCCTCTCTCTCTCGCCAGGTTCTATCATTTGCATTTGACACTTCGGTGTCAAACATCCCGGCCCCCTTGAACAACTTCGTTTTCAAGTTCTTTAGCGCATTCCAGAACACATAATTTCGATATCGTTCGCTTCACAAGACCGGTGGCAGTACGAACTGTAACTACACGAATGATTCCGTCTTCTCCTGGATGTAGCTCATGAACGCGAGCTAAGGGCCAGCGTGCGGCGGGCAGCTGTTCATCTTTCAAGATCACCATGTCTCCCACCTCCAAACGTTGTATTTTCCCTGGAGAATAATGCTGGTTGTTCAACGTCTTTAAGTACTCGTTGCGCCATCTCTGCCAAAAGCCTTGCGAATGCCTTACAAGAAGCTGGTAGCGACCTAATCGGTTGAATGGCAGTGCCGTCATATTAAGTTCAGGAAGAGGTGTGAAACCTTCTTGAAAGAGAAAGTGAGATGGAGTTAACGCGGAGAAATCGTTGGGATCCTCCGATAATGCCATTAACGGGCGTGAGTTCATGCAAGACTCTATTTTAGCAAGAACGGTGACCATTTCTTCCTCCGAAAGCATTGCGGATCCCAGTTGACGAACCAATTGCTTCTTGGCCACTTTAACCGAGGCCTCCCATAACCCTCCGAAATTAGGTGAACGTGGAGGTATGAAGTGCCACTGAATATTCTGATCCGCCGAATGCCGATAAATCTTGCCTTCATCCTTCTGTAGCATTTCGTAGATGCGATGTAAAGAGTTGTTGGCGCCGATGAAATTGGTACCGTTGTCCGAATACAGGTGTGCTGGCTTATTTCTTCTGGAAACAAATCGATCGAGTGCCATAAGGAAAGACATCGTGCTGAGATCCGGCACTAACTCGAGGTGCACCGCCTTGGTGGTCATACAGACGAATACGCAAATATAGCATTTTCGTGAAGCAGCCTTACGATGTACAGGCCTTAAAAATAACGGTCCACAATAGTCCAATCCGGTAGAAGCGAATGCTCTGCTGGCAGTTACACGTACTGGAGGTAGCTGTCCTTCAGGCTGTTGTATCGGCGTGGGACTGGCTCGGTTGCAGCGAAAGTAGCATCGAATAACACTTCGGACTGCTCGTTTCCCTTGCAAAGGCCAAAACTCGTCTCGAGCCGAAGAAAGTGTCACAGATATTCCCCCGTGGATCAACTTCAGATGATGGAACTTCAACATAAGTCGGGTAAAAGGATGGAAACCCGGAAGTACAATTGGATGTTTGACGTCGTATGGAATACTCGAACGTTTCAATCTTCCACCAACGCGTATCAATCCTTCTTTGTCGAGAAATGGTGCTAGCAAACGAAGAGATGAAGCTTTAGGTATTGATTGATTCTTGCGTAAGTATTTTAGCTCTTCCTTGAATGCTTCAATTTGAACAAGCTTCGCTAAGGTATACTTGGCGAACTGCATTTCATCCACGGATAAATTCCTATTTATAATTCGAAGTTCAGCCTTGATCTTAGCGTTGTTGTAGAATCGCAACATGTAACCCACTATACGAATTAGCGATGTGAATGAAGAGGCAGTTTGGAATATGCTATCAGGTGTCGAAGCTTGTGACGACAAAACTGCTGCAGTACGGGACTTCAATTCAGCGTCGGTAGTTTCGTTGGGAAGATGTGTTTCCGGCCACGTTGATTCAGGATTTGACAACCATTCAGGCCCCTTACTCCACAGCTTACTCAGAACTAGCTGTTTTGCAGGCATACCGCGAGATATCAGGTCAGCTGGATTTTGTTTTCCTGCTACATGCTTCCAGCTGTATCCGTGCGTCAACTCCTGTATTTCTGCGACGCGATTCGAAACAAAGGTCTTCCATGTACGTGCTGGAGCTCTTATCCATTGAAGAACAATCGTTGAGTCAGACCAAAAATACACGTTGTTGATCTGCATATCCAAAGCAGCAGACACTCGCTTGTGTAGTCGTGAAGAAAGCAGCGCTGCGCATAGCTCCAATTTCGGAATAGTTATAGGCTTCAGGGGAGCAACTCTAGATTTCGATGCCAACAAGCTGATATGAATGCTTCCGTTAGAATTCTCAGATCGGGCATAAACGCAGGTTCCATAGGCTACCTCAGAAGCATCTGCAAAGTAATGCAATTCTACTCGCGCGTAATCACAATGGAAAGCAAAACGAGGAATGCTGAATTGTGCGAGGCTTGGCAACTGGTCACAAAACTCTGTCCATTTCAAACGAATGTGATCAGGGATTTCTTCATCCCAGTCTACAGAGGATGTCCATAAATCTTGCATGATAAGCTTGGCTTGAACAATAACAGGTGATACTAGTCCCAATGGGTCATATATCTGAGCGATTCCCGATAAAATGGTTCGCTTTACCCATTTCTCCTTACTCGTGATAGCCGCATGGAATCGAAAAACATCTGACTCTAGCTCCCAAGCGATGCCTAACGTATTAATGCTTTCCCTTTCATCGAATCTATGTGAAGATTTTGTTGCGAGCAAATCTGGAGGAAGGTCCGATAAAACGGCGAGTTCATTGGAAGCCCATTTTCGAAACTTGAACCCGGCCTTACTCATTAACTCGTCTAACTCTTTGCGTATTCGAATGGCTTGCTCGATGCTGTCTGCGCCGGATATTAAGTCGTCTACATACATATGCTTACGAATTGCGTTGCTTGCCAATGGAAAATTTTCGCCTTCATCCTCAACAAGCTGCAGCAGTGTTCGCGTAGCGAGATATGAAGAAGGAGTTAATCCATAGGTGACTGTAGCTAATTCATACTCTTGTATGGGTTGCGATTCATCAAATCTCCACAGAATACGCTGGAGTGGTCGATCCTCTGAATGTATCAGAACTTGCCTGTACATTTTTTCGATATCAGCAACTATTGCCACTTCAAATTTGCGGAACCGTAAGATGAGCGATAGCAGATCCTCCTGTACAACAGGTCCTACCAATAGCGAATCATTCAACGAAAATCCGGTGCTGGTTTTAGCGGCTCCGTCAAAGACAACGCGCACCTTTGTTGTTGAACTAGCCTCCTTTAGTACAGCATGATGAGGCAGGTAATAAGAAATGTTCTGCTCTTCGAAGGTAGCGGAATCCACTAAGCCCATGTGGTTCAACGATATATATTCCTGCATGAACGCATGGTATTGCTGCTTCAGAGAATCGTTTTTTGACAATCTCCTTTCCAATAGTAGAAGTCGTCTGGTTGCTGAAGACTTTGAATTACCAACCATCTTTCCAATTTCCGGGTGTTTTGGTAAACGCACTATCGTCCTGTTTCATCACGTGAAGTAGTCTCTTTGTAATGACATTCTACGACATCATCATCTGGCAAATATTCGGGACAATTTACTTCTTCAATTTCCCAAAACTTCTTAATTTGGTCTTCTACTGTTGAAGCCACTGTAGCCACGTTGCATCGAATGGGCGGCTCTTCGTAAGAATCATGATGCTGAGGAAGCTCGCCAGTAATTAGCCATCCAAATACCGTTTCTACTAGCAAGGGACCGCTGCTCAAACGAATACGACCTTCTTCAAGAAGGTATAAAAATGCGACGCACCCAATATCATGTCGACTCTATTGGAGCAGTTAAAACCTGGATCTGCTAATGGGATATCGACGGGAATTGCCAGGTTGTTACTAATAAACGACTTAGGTGGTGTGTTAGCAGTTACTTTCCGCAAAACAAGGAAGTTGAGCAACGCGGAAAATTGACTATCGCGCGATCGAATGTTTGTTGTAACCTCACTGCATGCCTTCGTCGGTAGCTCATCCACACCGGTAATGACGACATCAGCTCGCTGTCTGGGTAATCTGAGCAGCTGGCAGAGTCGCTCACTTATAGCATTGGGTTGAGCTCCGTTGTCCAATAACGCACGCACTGGGTGCTCGATGCCATTCACATCCAAAACGAGAACTAAAACAGTAGATAGCAAAGTATTAGCATGTCGAGATGGTGAAATATTTGAAGCCATATTTGCGATAGCCATTCTGCTACTGATGGTGGATGTTGCACTGCCGGATGCTTCTTGTTGACTGTCATCTTGATGGTTTGCGTTATGCAGCAACGTGTTATGTCGCTTGGAGCAAATCCTGCATTTCAGCTTGAGGCTGCATTGACGAGACACATGACCACTCTTCAAACATAGCGTACAAAGTTTGTGCATGGATACTATCTCTGATCGTTTCTTGAAGTCAAAGTTGTTGAAAACTGTGCACCGATATAACAAATGGTCTTCAGAACAAACAGAGCATTTCAAATGTTGATCAATTGCGGCTACATTTGCGTTTACACGAGTTTTGTTGCTTTTTTGTGAATGCTCAGCACTAACAGGCAGATGGTCGATTGCAATACTCTCCAACGCATGGATTCGCTTGTATAAGAATGCTAACAGTTGCGGGTAGGTGGGCTGCTGATCTGGCTCTAAGGATTCCTCCCAAGAACTGATCGATTTGTCGTCCAATTTACGAATAAGCATCTCTATGAGGATTGAACTGTTTTCACAAATTGGCTCACCTAGCTGCTCCAACACTTGGATGTTTAATGTGAATTCATCTGACACACGCCGAATTTCTGCACTACTTGCGTTCAAAGCTTTCTTAATAGCAAATAATGATCGTACATGACGCTTACGTAGTAAAACTTTGTTAGAGTATCGATTCACCACAGCTTTCCACGCCAACTCGTAATTGTCGCCAGTTATTGGTAGTGTTTGTATCACCAATGCTGCTTCACCTTTCAATGCTCCTCGTAGGTAATGGAACTTTTGCACTGATGTAATGCCATCACAGTCATGTATGAGTGATACATAGGTATCATGAAATGACATCCATTCCGATGGATTTCCACTGAAGGATGGCAGCGTTACTGTCGGCAGCTTAGTACGTTGCACAGATGTATTGGCCTCAGCCTTCACTATACCAACACTCATACTTGATATTGATGCTTGGAGCGCGGTTTTTGTTTCGGCGTACAACTTCTCAAGCACTGCTCGCAAATCGAAATTCTCGTTGTTCATGTCCTCATTTTCTTCTAGCTCGTCGATTTCATCCTGTATGGACTCGAATTTATTGTACGCCTTTTCAAGGAGCTCGAGCCTATTCGACGATTCGTTTGCATTTGTAGTGGTGATGGTTCCGACGAATCCTTTCTGCCGATGAAGTGACTCTACGGCATTGCGACGCTTGGTATAAGCTTTCTTCAGCTTCTTCTCGTCAGCCATTTTGTTTCACACACAATTATATGCACAAGCGATAATATTCACGTCTAATAATCCTTGGCCTAGGCTTTAACGTTTAACACACGTTTAACGCGCGATTTTATATAAGACTTAAACACAATAAAGTTTGTGTAACTTGGTTATTCAATTTGGTACCGCTATCAATTCCACACAAAAGAAACGCGCGATGATAGCTGGCGGGAGTGAAAAAAGTCCAAAAATCCTGGTCACTTCGCACCAATGTTTTGTACCGTGAAAAAGAAATGTCTTTCGACCCTACGTTGTGTTTTACAATTTATTATTTTAAATAAAATTCGCCGATCTTACACAAAAACGATCTGGCTTCAACCAAAGTTCAGTCTCAACCACGCGTCAACCAAGAACAGTACTTTTCTTTCTGTCAAACTGACGCCTCTCTCTCTCGCCAGGTTCTATCATTTGCATTTGACACTTCGGTGTCAAACACTCCGCCTTTTCAAAAAATAATTTAATAAAAACAAACGACAAATTTTATATTTTGACTAATTGATTCCATGACAATTTTAAAGTATTTTTCATGTATTTTTTACGATAATTGGCTCTATGCTTCAAGAAGTTGGCCGACCACTATACTAATAATTATGTTTTACACAATAATATGACGAGATTGTTCGACGTGGAAATTGGCATTGCGCCATATTTAAACCAATATTATAGTACGGTAATAGTCTCATATGGACTTTGTCCAAAACTGACTGCGTTCGAGCAGTGGCAGATCTAACGGTAAGCGGAGTAGGCGGCCGTCTAGGGCCCCGCCGTGTTTTCGGCCCCGAAAAAAGCTGTTTAACAAGAAAAACTGTATGAATTGTGCCAAAAATGGGCCCGTCAAGCGCCGCTTAAACTCTCTCCGGATGCTAGAGGGACCCCGAAGTGTATAAGGGGTAAGGGGTCTCTGTAAGTGTAAGGGGCCTCTCGAGAAAGTAGCATACTACACTCGCCCCCGGTCAACAGTAATGAAATATGTTGTCAAATGTCAATTCAGGCCTAAGTGAGACAGCTCAGGGGCCCCTCAAAGCGCTTTTTTTAATTAGGGACCCCGACAATCTTTCCGCCTAGGGCCTACAAGGTTATTGATCCGCCACTGCGTTCGAGAGGAAGATGCTCAGAAGAATTTTTGACGCTTCTGTGTGGAAGCAGCCGTTACAATGACGAACTGTTGTTAGCAATGTGAGCTGTGCTAGTCTTATTTCAAAAAAATGTATAACATTGTATAAGTCGACTGTACGGCTTAGATTTTTTTCTGAGACCAGTTTTCCGAAACATACAATACAGATCGAATGAACCCTTAGCTAAAAATTATGAGCAAAGAAGACGTCAATTATTAAAGAATCATTACGATATTTTAAGAAAGCCTTGGTTTATAAAGTGTTTCAAGGTGGAACGAAGTTATTGTATGCATTGAAACGTATGCATTAAAAAACCGACTTTTTCAAAAGGATGGTAATATAAATGGATATAAATACAAAAACAAATTACATTGCATTTTATATTATTTTATTTTTATCAATGAACTATATGCTTGTTTTGAATTTCAAAAAAGCCTTAATGAATGTAAGGAACTATTGCGTTTCGTAGACTAGGACATTCGCGTAATACTCGTAATATATGCTTAGATTTAACTTTCATTACTCGAGTTAAGTTCGTATTTAGCAGACTAGCATAACCAATAAATCACAATTTACAAATAAAAGCCTAAATAATATTTTGAAATAGTTGTGAGATTTTAAAAACGTATAACATGAATGTAAACGTATCTAATGCAAAAAGTAAGATGTATAAATCAATAAAATAAGTAGGATAAATAAATAAATAAATAAAAATCTAAATATGTATTCATACATAATAATATTTGTAATCCTTCAGTATTTTAATTTAAATTTAGCTTTTTTTTAATTTAATATCTATATCTTAAATTTCATATTTTATAGTTTTAGAAACAAAAAAATAGATAGATACAAACAAAATACATTATCAAGTTGTTAAAAGTTACGTGTAAGTGTACACAGTACGTGTTAAAAATAAGTTACAGTTGACTTAGCACTGTATCGTATCTGTAGAAATGCTGTTAACTATCAGACGATTGAAACTGAGGCCAATCCATTGCCTAAAAACAGGTGTTGTTTGAACAACACTTACCGACCCGTCAATAGTGAACATTTTGTTTGTTTGTTTAGTTCTCTTTTTTAAAGTACCCTACGAAATACTGTTCAATGACATCATGCGTTGGACATTTTTATGTTTTGTTTTTTGCGCTTGCCATTCATCGATGTCGCTTTCAGCTGGAGTAATTGTTTTTACATCACCGATAGTTCTGAAGGTACGTTGATAAGCGTTGTGTGTTATTAAAGGTGAGAATCACTTACTGATGCTTATGTTTACAGTGTGGTCTCAATCATACACTTTAGAGAATTGGCCTAGAGTAACTTGCTGACCTACAACTCAACGCTGGCCAACGAAAGTAAACCGAAAAAGGGTCGCAAAAACGCCATTGCCAGTTATCTGATTCAGCAGCAAGCAGTTGTGGTCGTTCGCATTACATCATCATCATCATCGCGGTAGTAAATGTAAACTGTGAAATTGACCGTCAGTGCCACTGTGGGTTGATTATTTTTTGCAACGAGAAAAAAGATCGCCAACAACAATCTGTGCGGGAATCAAACAAATCATTGGATTGGAGTGGTAGTGGTCACTTAACGATCGGCTTACAATGTGATCCACGAATTAGGGAAAGATGTGTATCGCGTGGTCACAACGTACACCGATCGTTCTATGATTGGTTTCAGTTGTCTAGTTGTAATACCCAACCGACACTGCGTTCCACGAGGTAGGACACAACGCACGTAGTTTACACATTGAGCGCAAAATCGATCAACAGCCGATGATCGATAGTGTATGTGCGAAGAGCTGCGTAAACAGCTGATTAATTAGCGGCGCGGCGTCTCTGGCAGTGACAATTGTTTGAATGTGCGTGTTGCAGCGAACGATCGCACACTGTTAACGCGCACAACGGTGAACCGGTTGCTGACTAAGGTCAGAGCACGCGCTGGTGGTGCTTGTGCTGCAGCAATCCGAACAATTGCACTGCCCTACCGGTGATGGTACGAGAGCTATAACAGTACGGTAAGCTGTCCAGACGGGCTGCACGCGACGTGTCTTGGTTGCGTTGTTGATGACTCTTTTACACCTCAAAAAGCTACACAACGAGAATGCGTCTCGTTCTGTTATCGGGTTGATTCCGTATGACGGGAGAAGGTTGGTGTGTCGCCACGGTGTGCTAAACGTTGTCACACTGATAAGGTGGAAAAAACGTCTCACCCTCTCCCGCATTCGTGGAGTTTGTGCGGAATGCTGCGGAATGTGTGTTTGTACCGAGTGCCGTGCTGTCAAACTACTCACTCGAGTGTCCCGCGGTGCAGGTGCCAGTGTGAAGCCAATGTCGGAAACAGAGTCTTCAGAGTTATAAGATATTGGTTAACAAACGGACCCACTTGCTGTCAGTATCTAGCAATCTTTTCAACCTAGAGCTCTTTGCGTGATGGTGTTGGTTTTCGACAGTGCACAGTTTGTGTTTGACAATTGTACTGTTTACACCGCGGTGGCGGTGTAAAACAAACAAACCGCTAAAAAGCGTGTGATTGAGTGAGACAACTAGTACTGGGCTACAATGCAATAAAAGTTACGAAGGGATAAGGGCATCCGGTGTTTCGTACAAACTTGGTTATCGAAACAAGAAACCTCAAAAAACGTAAATGAAAATATCGCGCGTGTGTGTGTGTGTTTTTTTCGAAGACTTGACGACAACTCGCGATGCATCAACAGACTTAAGTGTTGAGTTTATGTAAGGGTATATTTTGCGGGGAGCTGCACCGCTTTTGCCCAAAACAGTTGCACATTCTTCCTCTTCTACTGACCAACGTATTCAAGACAATCCAGATAACGGCCACATACTGTATGCAGGAAAATTTGATATAAGTGTTCCCAAAGGCCGTGTTTTAGTTATCGAATTCGAATGGAATTCGATTGGATTGTGTATTATAGTAGTTGACGCATATAAGTTTTTGTGTCAAAAGTGTTTTTTTAACCAACCTCAGAGATAGGTTATTCCGTACTAGTGGGAAGTGTTAAAATAACAAATTATCATTCATACGACTGCGCAAGAGGTAAATTATGTTTAAGATGATGAATCGTGCAAAAAAAAGTAATCAACAGGGCAGTCCGCGCAGCAAGGACGCTAAGGCGGCACGGCATGGAGTGGGCGCAGGTGCGAATGTGGGTTCGGTAAAGCCATCTTTGACTCAAACGGCACCTCAACCAACTGCGTGCACTCCGGGCGAACCGGCAGCCCTCACTACCAGCGCTAGTGGAGGTGGACGTACGAAAAAAGTGAAACAAACTTCATCGAGCAAAAATGTAGCAGCTGCTGGTGGTGGAGCGACTCGTCGAGCACGTGCCACTGGGAAGGAAACGATGGAGTCCAAGGTCCTCGGTACAGCTCGGCCTGAATCAAACTCCGACAATGGCGTTGGAGGCCTGGCCTCGGTGTCGGAACAGTCGGTAGGACCGAAAATGGAACGTTCGAACAGTTTCTTTCTGACGCGTAAGCTCTCTACTCTATATAACAAACTGAGCGGAAGCCGGGAGAATGTGTCCAACACCAACGTGGTGTCCCCAGTTGCCGAAACGCAACCTTTTCAGTTTGTTCGCAGTCGTAGCATGTCCGCGATACAGTTAAAACGAGCATACCGACGCAGCCAGAATGAATCCACATTGCAGAACCTACACGAAGACGCGATATTGGAAAGATCGGAGAGCACCGAGGAAACAATACCATCTACGATCTCGGAAGTGGTCTCAAACGCACCAGAAATCACTCCCCCTCCAGTGCCCCGATTTGAGCGATCAAACAGTATTCTTGCTTCAATACGACGTAAAATTAGCTTCCGATCCGAAAGGCGTTCTTCGCAGGTATCGAACTGGAGCACTTCGTTGCAAAATCTGCGCCAGGAAGACTTCATGATCAGCTACGATGATCTAAGCTTCATAGATTACGATCAATTCAATAGCTATGAAACAAATTTGCTTAAACGAAAGCCTAGTTGTACGATGGATTCTATCGCTAGAGCTTCATTTGAGGGAGATCCATCGTATATTGCCACCCAACCACAAAACGTTCCGCCGGCGCATCACCAAGAAGACTCTCCCATAATCACAGAAGCAACCAACGGTAGCGTAGTTCGGCGGAGATGGAAAAATGACACTTTACTGCGAACTACACTTATTCGCAAAAGTATGGATGTAGAGAGCAACCTCGACCGTGATAAAAACGTCTACCGTAACAGTTTGGATGCGGAGAAGCTGTTGTGCATCAGTAATGTGAACCGAAAATCATTTCGATGGAGCGCGGATGTTGAACGAGATGTGGTTGCATTAGACCTAGACACTGCCGATTTTACTGCAGCCAAACCGTTGGCTGAATTGGTTGCTCATCGGCATACACCGCCTCCAGTGTATGACGTGTGTGATAGTGGCATGATCGACGGGAGTGAAAGTGTAAAATTATGTGCGATAGCCAATGGTCCCCACAACACAGGGAGTAGTATGGGATATATTAGTCGTAGCGAAAGCTTCAAACGATGCCGATCATATGGAGGTGAGCGGGGTTCTGCATTTGAGGAAGGATTTGGATATCCCTCAAAACCAAAGCAGGTGAGAAACAAAATGCAATATAGCTCTAAAACTGCTAAATCAGTTCGGTGTCGATTGGGTATTTAATTTAAGCAACGAATTGATGGTTGAATGGTTTTTAGTTTGGTTTACTTCGCGTGGTAATTAATAATAACGGGGTGGCCCGGTGGCATGATAGTAGAGGCGCTGATCTTCACTCGGATTGGATTTGGAACGGATTGGACCAAAATCCCATCCAAACCAATCCCCCGTAGCAAGTACTGACAAACCGGCTACGTGTTAAAATATGTCGATAAGGCCAGGCCGTTCTAACGAAAAAAAAAACTTCATTATAGTAAGTATACCCCAGAGTGGTGCTAGTTCCAATAGTGATGGAAGTGGAATAAAATACTTTCCTTACCACAAACTAAACGCAATAAAGTTATTTCTTACAATGCAAAATGTTCTCTAAATAGCCTCATTGTGTGGCACAACGGCTTAAATATCGAACTTTTTCTAATGGGCTGCAACATTTTGCTAAATTTCTTGAGAATTGTTAATAAAGCATTACGGAAAAGCGAGACGAAAACTGGAACATTACCTGATTGCTACGAGAAAAGTGTTAAAGTGATAAAGAAAATGTAGCACCACATACGTACATGATACCACCACTATAGGAATCATACCACCTTTAGTGGTACAATGTTCTATTGTACGAAAATGTGATTTTTTTATTCATACGTTATGTTTAATAATGGCTATCTTTTTTTGTTAGGTGGGAAACGTATTTTCTATCATATCTAGTTAAAACTTCGAATTTTACTCTTTCGAAACACCTCCAATAGCACCACTAATGGTATACCTATACTATTGATATTATAAAACTTTTGAAAAAACTGTTCCTTCTAATTCTAATTTTTTGCATGTGTAAAGAAGATTACAATCAACTTTTTCGTTCTATTAACTACATTTGTTGTCAAGGGATTTCCTTCCGCTTAGTACTTTATAGTTTTTTGACTAATGGGGTCTCGTTAAACCCAATGTTAATATGGACGTGTTGGATATTTTGATTGTTAAGTTTTTGATTTGAATTTTGATTGTGTTTTGTAACTATTCCATCGTTGTTGCGTTATTCTTGCAGGCAGTAGCACAGTATCGTCTACTAGTGGAGCCTCTAGCTGCTCTTTCAATTGATCGTTCAGTAATTCATCAAAATACTGAACCCATCGCAAGAGCACTTCTGACTTACAGCAGACCACATGGTTTACTTCTTAATTTAGTTTAACGTCTGGTTACCTGCTGTTTTGTCATGCACCACCATCTCCCAACCCAAGGGGTTGGGACAGGCCCGAATAACCAAGCTTGAATATACGGTGTCACATGGTATCATTCTAGGAATCTAGGCTAGACTTAAGGAGGACATTGACGCCAGGAGTAATTGACCACTCTTACGTCTTGAGTCTATCCATCGAAAATTTACTCGCTTTGCTCTGCGTTATTGGGATCAGGATTTCAACTATCAGACCCGGTGTCTGCTTATAGAATTCTTTTCCATGGTGGAAAATGTACTAAACGCAAAGTGAATTTTTTTGGTGTAGCTAAGTAATGCATGGGCGGTGGTGCATTGGTAGCTGCGCGGGTCTACACACGACAAGACTGATCCAAAATCCAATCCGTACCAATCCCCTGTACTCGTTGACTATTCAGCTTCGAATTAAAGTCAAAGAAAGCCAGAAATGGTGGGCTGTAGACCTCTTGACGTTGCTGTGCCGATAAATAATAAAAGATAATTATGGCCATACATAGACTTCTGCGATTCTCTCGGCCATCAACCTGGCCGTGTGTTGCGAGCGCGGTCCTCGTACGCGGTAGATGATCATAGCACAGCGTTTGGATCTTCTGATCCGAATTCATGTGCCAGAACATTAATGATGTCTGCGAAGCGGTCGAACCTATCATGTCGTACACGGTATCTGTTAACAATGTTAATGTCCTACGTGCGTCGCTCTCAGAACTGTAATGTGATTTGCTACTTCATGTATGTCTTGTGTAGTATCCTTCATACGGATACACGGATTGGGATTTGACTCGGTCTTGTCGACGCCAACAAATACACAACTTGGTTTAGCCAATGCCAATGCCAGTGCTTACCAGAATTAAGGAGCTACTACGGCGCTTTGATACCTAGGGGTGGACATAAATCTTCAAAAGTTAGTGCTTGTTGCGATGTTTGCTCAGATTCAAATCTCGGGGAAAGTTTGAACAGTAGACTTGTTTTCGGTAAGATCTGCTCTGTTATGATGGAAACCTTTCGTAACAACCAACACAGCTTTAGAAAGGCATGCATTCGAGTTGATCACGTCAGATTTAATGGTTACCATTGGCAATTGTCGATGGATCATTCCACTCCCCTCTTGTGGGTTAGGTAAGATCCTCGTATATACTAGAGATTGTAAGGTGGTTGTAGGATTACGCATACTTACGAAACAGTAATCAACACGATGAAGATTTGGTGTATTTCAGTTCTATACAAAAAAAGATCAGCAGACTACTATTTTATGACTTACTGCATGCCGATCATGCGTTAAAAGAATCACATGGGAAAACAAGACGCACATACAACGTTGTTTATTCTTATTTGGTTTTTCATCTGTTGACGATCATTGAAGTCAGATGTCTGCTTTTTGTAATGGCTATCAATTTGTGTTGGAAATCCTCACCTCAATAGTATTTTATTAATAAAAATGAAAATAGTACAAAATATGTACTAACAATTGGATTCAAACAGAATTTTATTTCGTCTATTCTACTTTTTTCGAAAAGAATGTCAGGAGTTCAAATACTTTGTGAACTAAAACTAGACTGAATTTACAGTCCTGTGTAAGAATGACCTATCCGAATGAAAATTTGAACCTTTTCTGTCGTGCGAATATAATTTGTTTTTCACATTATCAATGCCGTTTTGGTAAAAGGAGCAGCTTGAATCGATTTAATCTACTACTATTTCCATAGTATAGGTGTTTAATATTGTATACCAGCAGACTCAAAGAAAAAAGTGGAAAAGTGAAAAAATGGTTGAAAATGCCTTGTTTTGCCACATTTGTTTTCCTTTATTCCTTTTTTCCCCGGAAACGCTGAATAAATAAAATGCAGAAAAGGAAGTCGACTTTTTAACATTAAAGTATAAACGATATTGCTCCAGGATTTGACAAATGCAGAAATTCGAGGATCGCGGATTTTTTTCCAGATTATAGCGGTCCGCTATAGTTTATCTCACAGGGATTTCCTGTAGTTTTGTTGTTATTGATACTTTGGTCTTAATTTGCTCAAGAATTCAAGCAAATCCAATTGAATGGAAGTATGGTTCAACACACGAAGCAAGTCGAAGCAATCGAAAGATTAGAAATATCCTACTGGGATAGTTTTCTTTCACAGATTGTGGCAACTATTTATTGTTTATGATGATTCATATGAAGAATGATGGTTTTAAACAGTGAAAACAACTATTAAGCCGCCTCAACACGGGCCGAGGCCTCCGTGATATCGCGGAAAACGCATATAACTTGTGTTAAACAATACAGAACTTCGGCTAGGCTCGGAGCGGTTCAGTCCGGGTAGGCTGTCGAATCTTACGCGGCTGCTGTTCTGCAAAGTTGTAAATCTTGAACATGGCCGCGTTTCCGCGTCAGCTCCTTCCGCAAATCGCCTATTTGACACCCAGGCTCGGAGATTTGACAGCCGAGCGCTTCGTAATGGCACACAAGGTTGCCTCCAAACGGACCGCGGCTGCCCCGGTAGCGCGGCCGCCGCGTATAACTTTGGTTGTTAATTTTGAACTTCGGCACGGCTCGGCTCAGCTCGGTTTAGGTCGGCTTTCAAATCTTCCGCGGCAGGTTGTCAAATCTCCGCGCTTAACTGTCAAACAGGCGCTCCGCGGAAGGCGCTGCCGCGGAAACGCAGCTTTGTTGAACATCGACAAATCTGCGGCATTGCAGGAACCGCGGTAGATTTGACAGCCGAGCGCGGCGAAATGGTATATAAATTCTGGTTTGACAATGAAAGTTATACGCGGCCGCGGTCCGTGTGGAGGCGACCTTAGAAATTTACAAATCTTCTTCATTTTTTATGGTCGTGGAAAGGTTCCATATCTTGCTCGGTCTAATATTATACTTAGCCAAACCAAACTTAGAATATCTACTAAGATATCGAAGGCTACAAAACAAGGTTAACCACGGGTATGAACTTCGTTCATGCTGGAACTCACTGCTTTGCGAGATATTTTGCAGAGCAGTCTGTTAGGTAGAGCGGTCCAACGGGTAGGTAGAAGCGAGTCCGATAAGGTACAACAGTTTTTAGGACGGACGGGAGATTTGTTTCTAGTTATTTGTTTCTAGATTTCTAGATCTAGATCTAGATCCGCGTCCAAATTTGTATGGTTTGTTAAGTGCCGCGCAAAGCAGCTCTATAATAACACTTACATCACCTTACGTCATCATCATATTCTTTTTTTCGCATTTAATTATATTCGATGAAAGATTCCACAATAAGTTATTGTTTTTGTTTTGGTGGTAAGTTTTTACCGCTTTATTTGTTTGTTGATGGTAGAAAGCATTTTAATATTGTTAGTTCACGGTTACTATCGACGTCAAATTCGACAAGTTTCTTTGAAAGGACGTGTACTTCGGAGAGAAGCATAGAGCTGTAACAAAAAACACTTTTCATACACATACTTCCGTAAAAAAAAATCGGGTGCAGTAACCATTATTGGAAATTACGAAGTAGCTTATACCTTAGTCTCGCTAATCATACATACACTACGTTCTAAACAATGTCAGCAATGTTCACTTAAGGTGCACCTTAACTTAGGCATATTTAGTGTAGTGAATAAAGGCAAGCACAGAATCTGCCAAATAGAGGGCTCCGTTTATGACACACAATGCTCCTAATGCCAGTCCAGCCTAAAATTGAAAGACAATATTTTCATTTTTACGCTTGTAGGTGGTCACATCTTCATAAGACTTACCGTTCGTTCGGAAGTAATGTTTTCAAAGTCGTGTTCAGCCAGATATCCGTGCCAGTAGTGTAAAGCAGTACCACCGACAGCTACCCACATGAACGTTCCGACCACATTCATGATCGTGTCAGAAAGCTCGTACTTGTGTTTGGTGGTGCCGAAACCAAACGTCAGTAACTGCACACCGGTGTAGATGATGAAACCGACAAACACCCCGGATGCGACGATTTCTGCATCGGGACTTTTCTCTTCATTCAGGTTCCAAGTACCACCAATACCAAGGAAATCTCCTCCATAGCCTGTTCGGTAAATGATCAGCACTACAATGTTGATGACCTACGAAGAGATACCGATAAGCAGTTCTTAATAAAAGACCCTTGTTGGAAGTGCTGTACCTCCACCGGGTAACATAAACATTGCGTCCAGCGCTAATGGTGTTTGGGCAATTTAATTTGGAAATGCATTATACTCGCGTAGAGGATGGGGTTTTATGTTTCCCGTTACGATTGGTCGTTACGAGAATGGATGGAAGAATTTTGTCGTGAATTTCGATCAAGTCCGAGAACTCGGAAGCTTATGCGTGTGAATCAGAACACGAGTTCCCTATTCGCAACATCCTAGGCGGGAAACGTTACTGTACGAGAAAAAGTTAAGTGCAAACCCATAGCAATATAATCCTTCCATTGGAATGTCGTAAAAATGGTAAATCTATGTGTTACGCCTCGTTATGAAACAGGCAAAAAAAAAATCAATGCACAATCCCTATACCCGAACTGTGAGCATTTATTTGTTTTGTTGATCATGGTTGCATATCTATGAAGTGTTTTCCTTCAAAATGCTCAGCACTGGAATAGCAGTCTATTTCCTCTTAAACAACGGTAGACTGTCAGTATCATTTTATGATCCAATAAGCTTGCAAAAAGGCGAAACCTTGTTTCGATATTGTGTACACTATGTTTGCAAAATCTTTTGCTCATAGTTGTTGTGTTGTTCGAAAGCATAGAATATTTTTTTTCATTTAATTTTGTTGAGTTTGGTTTAGGTGAAATTGTTTATCAAACAAGCGTAAATTTAAAGCCCATAACAAACCCAAAAATGGTAAAAACCCAATCGGTTAAAAAATCAATGACACCATGTTGTGGAATGTTTCTAAATTGTTCCGCAACCTACCGTAAATGGGTTTGTATATTCTATCGAATATTGAGCGATATCGTCATGAACAAACGTCGCTAGTTGTAGTGACCCTTATCTTATCTGTTGTGCCAACGCATGGTTGGGAGCGATAATTTTTTTCCATGAATTGGACAACTACTCAGCGGGATGTGTTAAAATTTTGCCACTTTGTGGATGACATTTTAATTTTAATCTTTAGCTAAATTGATTAAAATGTATTTAAACTTAATACAGATAGCGTATTCAACTTAATGTATTCAAACTTAAACCAGGTCGTAACCAAATGTTGCTAGAGTGCTTTAGATTTTGACCTTTACATTGCTATTCTTTAAACTACACCATTCATCGATTAATCTTTCCAACAAGTTGTTCTAATTGTTAGAACTTAAAATATTGCTGAACATACGTCATATCTATCGGTTATGGAACCATGTGGAACCATTAACTCGTAAACGGATTGAACGAACGATTTCGCCATAGAATAATACTTCAGTTATGGACTGGGTGTGGTCTCTTTCTTGAACTCTTGTGGTACACCTATGTTAAAGTATGAGTAATCACCTGCACAATCACTATTTAAACAAGATCATGAGAGCACTTCAACATTGGAATGCCATTATTATAATATGACAGCCATTAATGCTTAACTGGATTTAGCCACATACAAATTTGATGTTCAGTTAACTTTGTACACATAACCAATTGCACACATAACTAAAGTCTCGACCCGCTAACGATCTCAAAATCGCATTCAACAACTAATAGGTATGCTCACCACTTTGAACACTTTTATAAAAATGGAACCAATTGTTTCTGCGGAAACCATTTTGATGCGTGGGATGGCTGCGAACGATGGCGATGCACACCGATGATTACTTGTTATCACGACACCTGTAGCGTAACCTCGATTATGCGGTTGGTTCAATAGATCCTCTCACGGTGGGGATAGGCGCTGATCCTGCTGAATATTAGAGTACGGAATTAGACCATCACTTAACATAACACGGTTCACAATACTTCGGATTTGTTGGATGTCAGGTGCGGCACCGTGATCTCATCCTCGTACATACCTTCCGTCCGATAAAGTGGTTGAATTGAGTCTGACTGGGAGACGATACTCGTAACTGCATTTCGGTTTCCGATATCAGTGTCACCAATACCACCTGTTTATCTGTTGAGTGGGTACGTTTTATAGATTAGATAATGAAAAATATGCTCAGCCTGTGGCCAAACTTACCAGCGACACCTTGCTTTGCACGACCTACAGTGTGTTGGTATGCGTGGTGTAGCCAAACGATGTAACGGGAGATAAGAAAAATGAGCTGTGAGTAATATCCGTGCGGTGCATGGTGTAGACAACACGATACCAGAAAAGAAATGTTTCAAAATATTGTGTGGAATGTTTGCGGTTATAACTGTGTTCAAATATTGCTGCCATCTTGTTAGTCATCATTTAGGAATGGCATTAGGATCATCGAGTATTTACCGAACACTTCTTTAATGCCTTAAATGCGTACAATTGTACTTCGAAATCCTTGGAATAATGTGTTTCTTAAACGGTGCAAAAAGACGATATAACTTTGAAACGTATTTTATCTGAATTACTAATAGTTTCCACAAACTGCGCGTTTGTTTGGAAGCAGAGTAAGATTTAATAAGATAATAAGAATGAAGAAGATAAGAAGATAGGACAAGTAAGATAACATTTTGGTTTAACGATATAATAACTACTTATCTTGTTAATTTTCATTACCATTCCAAACAAGTCTTCAACGCACAATCAGAATATGTGCACCATGAATGTTATTAGTGACTAAGATGCTAATTGCTGGTATTGAACATTACGACATGTATGACTCACAGTAATCGTCGTTTTACGAAAACCACTAGCTTATCGTGATAAATGTTGGTAACGACTTACTTCCTCAATTACCCTCCTAGCTGCTTAATAATGTTAGTCTAGGGTCCAGTTTTTGGGATATGGTGTGAGTTAAAGTTTTGTTAACCTTCACAATTAAAACAATGAACACAAACTTGTTAAACAAACTTACTAACAAATATTAGTGAATGTCAACAGGTTGCAAGTAGCGTGTATTCAAGTTATTTGCGTGGATCATGCTTTTATTAAGCATATTATCGTAGTATCGCCGACGTTTATTTTATTGTTTTTATGCACTTAATGTGTAACGATAGCACAAAAAGGGATATACAAGACAAGACGAGGACATTGCATAATTTTATAATTGTAGGGAAATCAATTGCAACCTTACTTGCAAATAAATATGTTTAAAAAAAAAACGTTGAACCTCCAACCATGCTTTTAAATTTTTTTATGAACTTTTAGTTAATTTAGTTCGAACGAATGTTGACACTTGAAATGTGAAACCAATCTTAAAACTACACAGTAACATAAAATCTTTGATTAATTCCAAATCGTGGCTTGTTCATGTGACATTTTTACGTACCCTTCTTTGCATTTTGTCTTCTACGGTACCGTGTGTTGTCAGGTAATCGAACGGAAAAAAATTTATCGACACTTGTTCTGCCAGACTGACACAGGTACAGAAATGGTTTTTAGTTTGTCGTATTTTCTTGAACGACTATCTAGATATGAAACCAGAGCCTCTCGAATGAAGATAGAGTGGAAAATTGTGCAAATTTAATCACGAATTGAAGAATTTAATCACTTAAGAATATTTGACAAGGGTCCATTTGGGAAGCGAATTGTAAAATCGACCACACTGATGACCGCATCCGATCGCAAGCCCTTTCACTCTAACGACAGATTTGCACTTCGGGAAGCAAGGAGTATCGACATTTGTTTATTTGTTTTTTTTTCTGCTTGCTGCATAAACCATCCAGCGCTAAGGAGCGTTAGGACCATGGGCGTTGAGAATTTGTTGAATATTTATGCAAATCAACCGCACCCACGGATGCAAGGGACATCTCCGCAAAGTTAGGGAAATGTCGACGCAAAGAAAAGGACATAATAAAGTGGCGTCTCGAATATTATCAGCGTGGCTCCCGCGCACATGCAGCGTGAAATGCTTTTTTATTTTTGTAACAATAGAGTTATAATCATTTCGATCGAGAAGTGGAAAGATGAATTGTCTTGTTTACCAATACACGTCTCCATCAGTTATGGGTTCCAAATCAAATTGGTCGTTTTTAGTAACATACCCAAGTAATGTAAAAATACGGCAAAGGTCAATACGTCATATTGGAAATAAAATGAATGGACATAACCATCCTCAAACTAAAATAAATTGTGGGATTAAAATTACGAAGCAAAACTTTTTTACTTTTTTTTAAATATTTGTTATATTAACAACAAATAGAAACCGTTGCTTATTATATTTCCACATTCACAGTATTAAATGCTATTATACGTTCCTGGATCTTAAAAGGTCTACTACGCGTCGTTACATTCTCAGGGTTTCCTTTGAAAAATAAAATTTGTGGTAATAGTGAGTCTTATTTACATTTACAGCATATGCTCCTTCTTTAGTTCCTCTAAAGTCTACTTTGCTTTAAAGAGTCTATAGTATTATTAACCTTGCACAAATCCATTGTAGCTTAAGGGTAATGGGAAACCTGTAATCCGCCATAGTCTAGCATTTTGGATGTGTATTTTACGTGAGAAAATATTTGGCAAAGTCTTTTTGGCCAATGCTTATCCTGCGGGCATATTGAGATCGTTTGACAGATATGCTTTTCAAGGCCGAAGCATAGTGTCTAAAAAACCATCCCTATCCAACACCAGTCACTGTATTAGCTTAACCGAACGTAAATATGTGCTTTTCGTCCTTAGGCTTCCCCTTTTAAGAGGATCCTCACCTTACAGCTTTTACGTTTTCCGTTCACCTTTTTCTTTTGAGTCACCCTCGAGCATGAACGCTCGATTGTCAGCAAATTGTGTATATTTTTTTCTGCTACTATTCCCAAATCATGCCTCACTTCTGTATGACGATGTTTTATGGCAGTGATTAAAGCGAACAAAAAGGAAGCAGATGCCAATAGCAGGCAGACATAAGGCGTGCTGTTTGATCCGTAATTTCAACATACTTTTACTTGAGATTCCGAGGGAATAGATATTAATTTTTCATACCTTATACAGCTCCGCTTAGTACCGATCGTCGCATCGTTACTCGAACCAATTCACACTTGCGAGGGCACTCACCAAACAATGCTTGTACGGTTCATGCGTCGCACGACATCAATCGGTAACGGCAGTCACCTTTACTCCAATAAAAATGATGTGTACGTGAGAGGAAACTTCCTGCACTGGCCACTCACCAGAAATAACCACCCTCATTTCATATTATCAGAAGCTTGCCGATGTCGGATGGATCTGGAAGCTGACGAACAGACAACAAACCCTCATCGTTTTAACATTTGTTTACCTTTCGCAACTGTTATCAACCGTGGTGCTTACGGTTTCAGCCCTTGTTCATTTTTGTGTATATCGCAAAGGGTGATAATCTGTACATTTTCGGAACAAGAAAGGATATTTATATGACACTGCTAGTCGAGCTACAGCATCCTTTCCCGGATATTCAATAGCGCGATGTTACCTCCAAAAATGTTTCAACGTGTAGTGATGTAAATCTTTGGATGTGTGTATACCCTGTCGGTTCTAAACGTGTGTTTGCCTAGCCGTTAGAAAGTAAAAGAGTGAAAAAAACAAACGAAACCAAAAATGAAATTCCCTTATTTGCTCTCACAAAAAATTCGGAGGATAAACTTAACCTTTGCACTCTGGTGGCGTCTTTCGCGTTATGTATGTTGTCTTTTTCTGCTGAGAGCAAGCTTAACTCGTAACACCAACCACCCCCTTGGGAGTGATAGCGAGTATTCGTGTTTGTCGCCGTGAAGATTTCGATGCATTTGTATTGTAACGTACATCGCATCAGTGCGAGTAGATTTAGTATAGGTATGAAATACAACTTATTTGAGATTTGATTCTTACCATTTTAATCCTTTTTTTTAACAATATGTACTGTACATTGTTTTGCACGAAGTACTCTCGGTTTACGGTATTTGATGTTTACGGACACCGTTTCACATAAAATAGTAGTTAAAATAGTTTGGAGCCGATGCACATAAAATAGTATGAATAAAACGAGATTGGTGGTTACAAAAAAGTGACAACGAGGCATATTAATAAAGGCATATAAACGAGGCATATAAAGGCATATAATTTAAACGGACATGAATATTGCCATTTTAGTAAGAGTAAACATTCACCATTAATTACTACAAATCTTTTCTCGGTATAATATTTGAATAAAAAGTATTTCGTACGTAGTAAATATTTAAATTTTGAATACACTAAAACCATCAGGGCGGTCCTTTTCCGATGGCGCTGTTTAACACACAGGTGTAGGATTATGGATCTTAATGGTACCAATAGGTATATGCGGTAGAGATGGTAAGTTCGAGTACAATGGGGAAAGGAGACGTCGCAAAGTTAGAAATTCAACACGAACAATTTGGTTTCGTTTATCTACTTTACCATAGACATTACCGATGAAGCTGGTCGTTGTCGTTTGTGCGAATGCGTCTGTTAACGAAGGATGCGTAGTGTGATCCGGTTAAGTGGGGATGGTAGTGATATCTTGATCATTGCAAGCATAGCAATATTAGAGTTGGCGTAAGAAATAATTTCTATAATTACGCACCACATACAGTGTAGGTGGCCATTAATGAGACACCATGCGTCTCCATATTGACCTGACGGGCAAAATAGTTGCAAAACTAGGAACATGATATTGATTATGTTGCTTAATATTATCCGAATAATTCTAGCGATTTTTACTCAATAACGGAACTGCATTTAAATCAATACTTTAACTTTTAAAATTTAAAATTTATTAAATTAATGCTGATTATCTCAAGTGATTATTTAATGTGATCTGATGTGCAAGGTGCAGCCCGATGCTGGTTGTTGTTTGCATGTTTAGAGACATTGGGAAACCCGGTGGTGTATTATAATTAGCTTTCATAGCCGATAATATGGTATATTATTTCGAAGTTGCACACAATTTTATTATATTTTATTACTACGAGATACAAAAATAAACTTTTCATTTAATAAGTGTTAACGTTCAATAATGAAGCAATACGGCCTGGCTGTCCTTATTGAATAAAAAAAAAACCTTCAATAATGATTTAATAATACTAAGAACAATTTATCTTTTTTGTAAAAAAAATGGAATTCACTGAGGTAAAAACACCGTACATACAGCAGCACTTTACTAGCAATGGCTTATGTTGCAAACTTCCCACCGTACCATTGGTGCCCTGAAAACCGACAGAAATATGCATGAGCTTTTTATGACACAGACCATCGTTCCTTTTCCTACCTACCAAAATTCCTTTTGCGAACAAGCATCATTTGAGTTCCTACTCTCGTTGCAAAATCCTTCTTCGTTTGTATCTTTTAAGTCCTTTGGTAGCGAATCTTGCTAATCTGACGTTCTGCTGCAGGTAATGTAATGCTTTTCTTCTCCTTTATATCACCTGCGTCATTCCATAGGGCATATTTTTTGGAGGAGGGAAAGGGATGCAGAAGTGTAGTTTTCTTGCTGTAACGAGTACGCAGGCAGATAACGTGGAGCAACAGTACGAGGACGTTTGTTTCCTTTTTGTTGTGGCTGCAATCGAACCATGCACGTCGTAGTACTTCAAAAGGTGACCAAGTAAAGTTACGTTGGAGGTTGGTGAAAATACTGACCATCTTGAATAACATACCAACGTATTGGCCAACACCTGTGAAAAGCGCAAATCTTTTTGCTTAAGGATGTGGAAAAAATAGAACTCACTAAACGGAGGTTGTGGGAAAACTCACTGATGAAAGAAAATTGGTTTTTCCTCAGCAGAGCAGAGTGGGTTGGCTTTTCTTAGGAGTTCCTCGAGTGTGTTTGTTCGCGTGAATTATAATGGCTTGAAACTTTGATGAGGATAGTTGGGTAGTGCCCTTGATGGAAAAACTTACCATGCTTAGGATGTTGTTTCAGCTTCAGGGTTTTTTGCCATGTCTTGGTCTTTGGGAGAGGAAGCTTTTCTAATCCTCTCTTAGTAACTAACACTTGATTTTGGATTGCGTTCTATTTTTGGATATTCGTTTCAAATGATATAACTATCACTGTACGTTGTGATTGAACATTATCTCACGGTTTACAATATATTTGATAGGATGCTGGAATTGACAACATTTTGATTTTTTTTACCATAGTACCGATAGCCCATTTTTTTAGTTTAAAAAACTGGTATAACCTTTTATAATCCAAACTAACCATCTTATTAAAATTAAAGCTTATTTCTGCTGTACACAACCTAATAGAAAATTTATCACAAAAGGAGTATCCATTTATTAGTGTGTCATAATGATTTGAACATTTTAAATAAAGACATATCAAACATTTCTTGCTGAGAATTGTGTTTGTCGCATTATATCGCAGAAATTAATCCATTGTAAGCCACATTTTTGTTGATGTTCCATTTAATGAGGAATAGTTTTAGAAATTCTCCTGGCACACAAAAAAAGCATCTTCCTGCCAAGAACTTGGATTGTTTTCCGATCCGTTAATATGCAATCAACTCAAGTACCGATGATTTATTGGTTGTTTATTTTTTTCTTTCTCGTTGCAGGTAAGTTCGCTGCAAAAAGCAGGGTTGAAGCAACCACTCCTCGGGGGGTTTATAAGGTGAACCGCCCAGTTTTCGAAAACAATAGTATTTTCCGGTTACGGGATTTCCTCCAGGTGGCAATTTCTTCATCAAGATTGTTTTGATTTCGAACACAACCGGTATGCCGAAGCATAAGAAAAGGGATCGAGTTGAGCATGCCTTGGATCATAGTTGTAAAGGGGCTTAAAACATAGGAAATAGTGGGAGTGAAATCAAATGCTAGCTCAGCCTTTTTCTTTGCTATATCTGTTTTGTACTGGGTATTTGCAATGGATTTGTAACGGGTTGCTGGCATGGTCGAGGGATTTTGATTCAGGATAACATTTTACTTGGCTCTGTTTCTCAAACGCTCTAATGTCCCAAGAGAGCGGATAAACTGACTACCGTAGCAATCATCACCAGCCCGTTTGAACGAGACTTTGCAGGTAGAATAAATTCGAATTAATCTGTTTGTCTAATGATTTGAAACCATCTCGAACCACAAAAACTTTGTGGTTCATAACGAATACATATTGATTTTGCCAAAAAATATTTGGTGGGCACCTCCAAAACTATCAGTCATTGATTAATTGTTCATAGTTTATTATCACGGCTTATTCACGGTTCGGTTTTGTGAATATTCAAGTACATGCAGTTGTTTTTTTTGCAAGAATTTGTTCATTAAACTCCAAAGAAAAAAACAATTCGAATAACGCTAATTGCAAAGTTTCACCAATCATTTTCATGTACCTCGTATAAAAGAATTATAATTTTCACGTACATTTTTGCTTTTTAGTTTTTGTACACACTCCATGTTTGTGTGATGTCATATAAAATAAAACTACGCGAACTTAAGCCCCCCTTGAAATTGTGTACATAAGTTTATGCTGATCTCAGCTCAGTGATGTGATGCTTTTTCCAGTGAATCCTCTTCGTTTGTTTCCACCGAAGCCTTTTGAAAGCTCAACGAGAACTGTGGCGAGTCATAGAAATCGGCTCTGAGTGGCCAGAAAAGTGAGTGCTCGTTCCGCACGAGAAAGGCGAATAAAATCAATAACCGGACGGTGAGCAAGCAGCCAGCAGTGAACGCTTCCCGTACGAACGGATTGTAGGGATTTTCCGCCAAAAGCAATTCTGGCAGCAAGTAGAGATATCAGTGTGTACCATTTGGTGCCCAGAACATGATTTGTGGCAGTTGCTGTAGGAACAGAATTTATTTTCATTCCATGTCATTCTTCGTGGGTGAAAGAAGTTACCTCCCCTTATCGTACCCGCGACATATCCTTTGAACATTCGAAATAGTGGATTCGGATTGTTTTTAACTTCCGGATGGGTAGAACAACGAAGAAGTAAAAAATTGTAAAGTATAATATATTTACACCGCTATTTGCCGTATCAAAACTGTTCTCTTTCTTTTCGGAACTATTTAAGGCAGGTCTGCCACTATGTTTGTTGATATTGTTTATTTATAACTGATTATAGCTGATGAACAAACAATCAAACATGTTTGTATGACAGTAACATGGCATTAACATGTTTGTGTAAACTTAATCTAACTTATTACTTTACTCAACAATCGTTGTTTGATCACATGCCGGCTCAAACCCTTTTCATGTTGAGCGTTGTTTCGGTACCGAAAGCTTACCATGTTTTGGCCTGTTCCTGCTCTTTACAAATATGCTCGCGTGGCACTAACACATAGACGATTCTGGCAAGCTCTACCTTACTCCTGTTTGATTAGCGTGAATCATGCTTGGCAAGAGCTTTTCATTCATTTCGCATATCCTTTCTCTATCTGTGTGTTGACAACGCGGACAGATGGTTTTCCCGAACCGAAGCTTAACGGGTCGAACTCGTGCTGCGGTTCGGCCGCGTTCGTCTCACGTTCGGCTGTTCAGCATCGGATGTCTGGCTCCTGAACATCGCACAAAGTACATTCAGTTAGTTACACTTTCGTAGGCCAATCGGTAACACTTAATAGAAAATCCGTGCGTGTTTGTAACACTCCTCCACAGCAAACACAGCATGCAGAAGCACACACATCAATCATCATTGCACACATACAAAGAATCAGAACGTTTCACCACTTTCCAGACGATGTATCACATTCAAAGTGCCAAAAGTACATTACGACTTTGTTCTAGTGCTTATGATTACGTATTAGAGAATATCAAAACTGTGAATATGTGAAGAAAAAACCGATACGGCACGTTGTAAATGTCGTCGACACTGCATATTTCGAGAACGTTTAGAGGGCAAGTTCAGAACACGCAGTCTGCCCAACTACTCATTATGTCAACACTAGTGCAATGTGAAATTTTCAAACTTCCTCTACGAACTAACCAAAGAGTGAGTGAAATTAATCTGCTGATAAACGAAATAACGAACTAGAGTAATTTGTTCTCACAATAGTGCTTGTGCTGTTCAATCCGTTTTGTTTGGTGGTTGTGCCAAGTTGATTTGAAAAAGGCTCAACAAACGATTCGGAAATCATCAGTAAAAGTTGGATTGTGTGCAGATGTCCATCGAATCAATACCGCAGTCACCTAAATTTGTGCCAATTCATGGAAATTCCAACTAACGTGTGTGAGTGTTGTGACCCCGGTTCCCGTTGACCGTGAATAACGAAAACGTGTCCTTTCCCGCAGCCCCATATCGCCATTGAAAATGTTACCAGACCCTTCCAACCGCTTTTATGCTCGTGATAAATTATTGCAGTGACGTTCACCACCAAGCTTAAAGAAAATCAATTTGGCCTTAATTCGAAACATCGTGTGCTTACTAAGAGCTCATTTTAGCCGCGTGTTTCACTGGGAACTAGCAAAATAGCAAACGGCATGTTTTGGCTTTCAATATAAGCGGAATTTCTATCCCCTCTCGTGCAGTGTGTTTTTGAAAAGGGAGAACAAAAGGTAATCTAGTGATTATTAAACTTTAACTTATATGACGCTAAAAAGTATAACTAATTTGTAAAATCATGGATGTGTCAATGTGTGATCATTCAATGGCCTAAAATTCTACTAAACGTCACCTAAACACGATCCAACTGTTTCAAAACCAATATGACACGATTTAGCTTCCACGGAACGTTCAGCGTTAAGCCGTTGTAGCACGTGACATCAGAAACGTTTAGTCGAGCCGCGTTAAACGCATTAAAGAAATAGTGTGCTTTTCTTCGTTACCTAAAGCTTCATTTCGAACCTTGACTACCGGTGAATATCGTTGATTGACCACTAATGGTTTTTGATTATCTCAGTCGTTTGTGGAAAGTATCTTCTACGCATTTTTTGCTGTCTCGAATATGCCACAATGCTGCAATGTAGCGTCCAGAGCCGGTCCACAACAACCAAACGTCAGTAAGAATAGGACAAATTTGTGATTTGTTGATCGTTTATCAACAATGAGAATAATGATAGAAATTCTACAACAAAAGTGCCAAGTGACCGCTTCATTCGAAAAGAACATCAAGCTACGAAATCAACATTCGTTTATGTGTGGTAGTGAAAAAGGCTGCAACGAAACTCAAAAAAAGACCGACGACAACAACAAACTAAATAAACGGAAGTGGAGTTTCGTTTCCGTGCTAGCATATTTTTTTCACTTTGGTTAGCTTGCACGACCGGTAACAATTTTTCATATGATATATAATGCGCCTGTTTTAGGTATAACCTGTTCTATGTAGCTTTTTTTGGGAGATAGAAAATACCACAATCCCTTTTGTTTAGAAGGTCCAGGATAATGCAAACAAGATACATATACATATACATATCTAAATCAAATAACTGTTGCATTTCAAAAACCAATCAAATGCTTAAGACTTGAAAATGTTATAATTAAGCAAATTTTAAACTTATGTAAAAATTGGGCGACCCGGTGGCATGATGGTAGCGGAGCCGCTCTTCACACGAGCGGACAGTCACAAAATCCCATTCGGACCAATCCCCCGTAGCAAGGACTGACTATCCAGCTGCGGGTAAATAAAGTCACAGAATGCCAGAAATGGCAGACCTAGACCTCTTGAGGTTTTGGTGTCGATAAAGAAAGAAGAAGAAAAGTTTGGGACATAAAATACGTGACTGTAATGACTATAATGTGACGATAAATAACATAACATAAAACACGAACTGAATAGTGAAATATTGCAAATAGATTAATGTATGTATTGGTTTAATTTGACAATGTAATAATTTAAGTGTGCCAAAAGGATTGTTTTACCTTCTTTGAGATATAATTTTGATGAGGTAAATGAAACACATAGTTAATATGATCTTTTGGTACATTATTGCTGGCATCTCTCCTATTATTTTCAATCGATTACTATATTTTAGAGATTCCAGGTAAAGTCCTCAAATCAAAGCGTCTATTTAGTGAGTAAGCGTGAAATGTGCATTTGAATTTTGTTTAGTTAGTTGGTGTGTGAATGTTCGAGCAGATAAAACCATCGTTATCATAAGTTTTTATTCAATAAGGAATATCCCATATAACCGTGGAATGATCCTTACTAAAGGTAAGATATAACCAAATGTAATGTTTTGCCATGGTATAAACATGTGTATTCGATGCAAAGTTTTAAAGAGTAATTACAAAGAGCAATGAAATCTATTGCAAAAGGGTAGAAAAACATGAAAAACATAGAAAGTTTTTGTAATATTTTCACCCTTGTTGAAATTATGATAGCCCGAAAACCAATGTTTGATTCTTTTTTAAATATTGGTTTACTATTACCTGCAAATGCCAATAAAGCAATGTTCAGGCAAACCAAACACAAAACAGTATGCGTTGTACCACGTTGTAATATTGATTTTTCTCCCCCACCTTGGAAATGAAACTACATACAAAATGCATTGGTTTCACGAATCGCAGCTGTGTCGTCATTAATGTGATTAAATGCCACCCATTTCGTCGTAGTAAGATTTACAGTAAAGTAACATTGGTCATAGCGTAAAATTAAAATAGCATCCATAACACAAAGTCTGGACAGGAGTGCATCAGAAACTTGTTTGATTCAGTGTAAGCTTCTTTTGATAGTTTTAGTGCAGGACTTGGTTAAACTCTTTAGATTCGAAGCGACAAATTTGCGCATACCTGTCCGGTGTGCTGGCATTTCGATGATCGCTGAAGCAGTAAAATTGTAAATTGATACTACGAACATACTAGGTAACCGAAACGATGTGATTTTGAAATGCGCTGCATAGTTGGTCCAGCAGATCATTCTTCTCGCCGGAATAATAGCATAGCATTGCTTGAGGGTCGATCCCTTCAGGGTAGATCCCTGTTCTTGTGATGATCGGGCATGTCCATTGCCAAACGTTGAAAAATCAACGTTTCAAAGATGATATCCGACTTTTTCACAAAAACTTTTTGCACTATTATTGTTGCGCACCATACATAATTTGGTTAAAATATCAAAGCATAGTACATTTTGCTGGTTCGTCTGGTAGTTTTGATATCTCATTTTCAGCTCAATTCAGAAAAAATACAGTTAATTTCTCTTTAAGATAATAAAACCCTCATAATTTAAAAAACTGGTTTTTCCCTTCTGTTTTGGTTGGCTGTAATTCCATTGATACAAATTGATTTTTTTGTGTCTGCTTATCCGTCGATAATGTATCGCGTTCGAATGATATGATTCATCTTACACCGGGAATGGATAGGCACACCGTTAGAAGATGTTTGCAGTAATTTAATCAAGAATCTAATGGCACGGATATCCACAATCGATGGTCAACGGAATGGAAGAACGCACTGGGATTTTCCCAGACCGGATATAACACAATTTTGTGGTCGAAAGATATTCTTCTTGTATGTTTTCATCCGCACCTTATGTGAAGATATATTTTCAAAACGATAGAATTTTTACGTTAAATTATATGTAACGTACTTACTAAGGTTGCTCGATTCGATTGATGGAAAAACGTGTATTTAAAGATTTTTTTATTTTTAAAACATTCATACTTTGCTGCACTACACTGCACTGCACTACATGTACAATATATTGATTGAACAAGATGAATCAATGCCTTTTAATTCGCTAGCTAATTAATTTATCCATTTTTGTCAGAGTTTTGTATCTTTGCCGTTAATTATATTCGAAATATCAGTGCATCTTTCATAAAAACTATTAATTTGTTTAACCTGCAAAGTGTTTATTTGGCCAAAATCCTTCCGTTGGTTACTTCAGTGTCATTTATTATAACCTATCGCCACCATCAGTCGATTACAACTGTTGCTTAAATAAACAATACCTTCTTTTCCTAACTTTCCCATACCAGTTTAACTACAGGGGGACCTCTTTTCTTCATCAGTCATGACACTGCTATCAAATAGCTCTTCAAATACCAACAGCATTAAATTAGTGTAGTTAAAGCGTTCTTTTCTTTATCGGCACAACAACCTGAAGAGGTTTAGGCTTGCCATTGCTGACTTTCTTTGACTGTGTTTACCCGTAGCCGGATAGTCAGACTTATGTACGGAGGATTGGTCTGGATGGATTTTTGTACTGATCCTGTCATGTGAAGACCGGCGCCCCTACCAATACCCCACCGGTACGGTCTCTTCCTCCGGCCCCTAGTTAAATCCTTCCTTACTATTTTGCTATGTGATTGCCTGTTATCAAATAAGTTTCTTCATTTAATTATTTTCATTAAGACGGCTCTTCGCCGTTTCATCATTAAATAATTTTAATTATAATAGCAAATGTTTATCAAACATCAACACCAACAAATTAATATCAAACACAACAGTTAACCATGTATTTTATATTTAGATGATTTTTTCTTCGCGCTTAATTTTTAAAGCAAATAATTTTGCGTTATTTCAATCCGACATATACCTAATAGTTTGCTAAAGATTCTTTAAACCTGTTTGATAATTTTTCTAATTGACGAATTGACACACTTTCATCAGTGGGTTAACCCCACCATAAAGATCGACAGTTTTGAAAAAAAAAGTTTAATACGAAGCCTTATTATTTTCTATCGTTTAATTTCATCCATGTTGATTCATCCAAATTGTAACGAAAGTCGGACCTACGGTAGCCTCTTGCACAGTGTTGCCTATTAAGTAAGAATCAATATAGCAAAACCAAAGTAGGCACGCTTTGATTATTCATATTCTCGCCTAAGGTGCAGAACAAAGCACACGGCAAAACATCAACTAATAATGTGTTCCACTGTCAACTTATTGCTAGATCCGGAGGATTTAGGGCGTGTGACCTATAAATAACTTAGCGACATAAGAATCGTGTTACATTGCCAAAACGGCGGTAAAGTGATTTCTGCATCAGGTGTGGTATGGTATTCCTTTGTTATCAATAGAATGTAGTGTTTTGAATGTAGCCAAACTAAGACTTGTCGGTCATTAGAACAACATTTTCTATGATCCGATTAAGCGAATGGATAGCACAAAAGACATTCAGCTAAATATCGCTGATGGTTGGTTGTGGTGTATAGATGCTCAACCATATCAACTTTAAGCGTACATTAGCTTTGTGCTATCATAAGGTAAACTAATCCGGTCAAGAACAGGGAGAATATAAAGTTAGTTTTTATTCCGATGATGTGACGATCATCGTAGTCTCTAAATTGCGGTGCTCCACATAAATACTTATGTTTGTAATAAATTTTATGTATCGGGTCAACGACCTTTTAATATAAACTACAAACTTTTTCATGTAAATTTTTGTTTTTTTGAAAATAAATTCTTTTATTTTGAACCACTCGGTGCAATTTACATTTCAGTTTTTTCAGTATGGCAAGCGAATGACGGAAACATTCGTCATTCGGGTCAACGACCTTTTAACATAAATTACAAACTTTTTCATGTAAATTTTTGTTTTTTGAAAATAAATTCTTTTATTTTGAACCACTCGGTGCAATTTACATTTCAGTTTTTGTTAAAAAATTTCGTTGTTACAATCTGATAATAAGTTAATAAAAAAGATCCCATACTGGATGCTCTTTTTAGTTTACAATCATTAACGTTTGTCTGAGTCATAGAACGGTTGTAAAAGTTTTCTACGCTTATTTTCTTCGAATTTACAAGAAAATAAAATATACCCTCCAAAACGAATTGTCTCAATTCAGATTGATGGCTATAAATAGATGAAAAAAAAACAATGTTTCCGTCATTCGCTTGCCATTTGATATCATGGAGAGCCTTGCGGCTTCATTGAATAGATTGTTTGGTGGAGCGATAAAGCAAATATGCTAGTAGTGCTCCACGTCTATTAATGCTGTACAACAACGATGTTGCGAGCGGTTAGCGAAAGAACGCGTGTTGCGAAAGAGCCGGGGGAAAATAATTTATTTGACTATTTATGATCATCTATGTTCCCAGTTCCTCATACATCGTTAAGCATCGTCGAGGACCTCTTTTTTTGGCGGAAAATTTTGATGATGTCGAAAATAGCCACCAAAATTATTGCTTTGTTGAAGAACTTTCGTAAAAAGGATGACGGTATGAACAAATGATTGTCAGAGTTTTCTTTAGCTAACCCTGTGGTTGTATTCGGCGATTACTCCACCTTGCCGTATTAGAGTTCTACTCTTATAAAGTTTTCGGGTCCTACGGTTGTCTTGGATGGTCTGTATTTGATCTCAAGAGTAAAATGGTAAACTGTATTCCACATAAAACGTTTTCTCTTGACACCCAGAAAAAATCAAATAGATGATGAACGGATGGCTTGAGGAGAAGAGCTACTCGCTTTTGTGTAAAAGTAGACTAACAGTCGTTTGGATCGATTGTGCGATAGAAATGTAGCACAATCGTGCCACAAGCGGTAGTTGCTTGTTCATCGCATTTCTGACATAACGTGGAACAAAATAAGGTTTGGAGTTACGAAAAATTACCTCGAATTGAATTCAGGGAAGCGTAAAAGCAGATCTGGCAGTGGAGATAATTGACTTCAATTCACGAAGTCGAACCACATGAATGCACATCTAAAAGCGGCTCAAGATGGTTCTCCCTCTTTCTGTTGCGGAAATAGGATTAGCCGTGTAAGCAATAAATCGCATTGAAAATATTCAATTATATACGTGGAACAGTGGAATTATATGGAAATTACAAGTGTACCAAGGGTGTTTAAACTTATGACTTTTAAGATAACTTACCCGTTAAACCCATTAGTGTATGTGTCTTTAAATGTATTTTAAAAATGAACTTTAAATGTCGTTGTCAATCTTGACATATGAATTAATAAACCAGATACAAGAACTGGTAGAGATACAGAACAGAAACAAGAATATCATATATACATACATACAATATTGAAATTATAGGTTTCTATGTGTAAAAGTAAACTGGGGCGGCACAGTGGCATGATGGTAGTGGCGCCGGTCTTAACACAAACGGACAGAACCAAAATCCCATCCAGACTAATGTTCCGTACGCAAGACTAACTATCCAGCTACAGGTAAATAAAGTCACAGAAAGCCATAACTGGCAGGCCTAGACCTCTTCAGGTTGTTGTGACGATAAAGAAGAAGATATGTAAAAGTATAATTCAAAAAATATGTAAAATGCATATCGCGTTATGTCCTTTATTGTTAAATTATTAGGTACTAATGGTAATCTCTTTGCAGCACCAACTTCTAGTGACTTTTTTGTATATAACTGTCTTGTATGATTTTGTAAGAACATAACATTAGTTTATGTTATGTTCATTTAACCCCCAGTTAATTATTCAATGAAATCATGACCTCAGCGTGACAATGCATTAGTGCAAGCAATATCACGGAAAAAGCATTCTGTATTATTCATTACATCGTTAAAGCCAGTCTGTACGGTATCCCGACTATTACACATTGAAAAAGAATTATTCTAGAGATCTGTGGTAAAATAGCTTCCGCAGTCGGGAAGTCCGAAAATGACTTGTCCGAAAATTACATCGCATCAATAACCAAACGAGACCCATTAATTGGTTGCACGATGTCAAAGGGGCAAAGTGCTAATCCAATAGCTTTTCGGCGTCTGATCAAAGAGAAGAGGATAAATTGACTCAACAGTGTCAATATGCATTGGCTGTCGCTAGAAGTACAACCTGTTTCCCAGGAGCAAGGCTCAGTTAAGTACCAAAAGGAAAATATTCAATGCTACGCAATAAAAATGACAGTTTACCCAAGCGTGAACAATATGAGTAAAACTACCCACAAATGAGTGATAAAATATGTTCAATTTATGGAGTTCCTACGATTTCCACAATTACAGACTCATGTATGCTAAGTAAGGAAGAGAAGCGACATAAGAAATAGTCATATGCTTGAGTTAATTTCATTCATTTTAATTTAATCAATGTCTAATGTCTAAATAATAATAATTAATTTAATGTCGAGTTTTCATTTAATACACCAATCGGGAATACATTCTACTTGATCTAAGTCTATGGCTCAATAAAAAAAAACAATTATTGCATCCAGTTAACACTGCCAAAGGAGACAACAGCCGCACAAATAGGACACTCTATTTGATATCATCTAGTTTTTTGTTTGTATATTTGAACTACTTCCTTATGAACCTCCTTAATTGACCAATAAAGTAAACATTACAGAAAGCATGTAGCCACGAGCAGGCCTGGACTGTTGGACGTGATAATGTGAAAAAGCGCTTCCAAAGGGCTTTCAGTTTCTCTGCCGATCTATTGCGGTGTAGGTCACGCCTCGCGGAAAACTCTTGCATTAATGACAGACAAAACAAAAAATACTTAACTACGGCAGCGTCAGTGGTGCTTTTGCGCCCCAAATAAGGTCGACCTATTTTCTGAAGTAAAATTTATTGATGCATGCGCCCTTCTTGGAATTTGGTGAACATTTCACCAAATGTGGTGCAGTGAAGGCCACATGGTCTCACCAAAACAAACACATCAATCGAAACGAAAATGAGTCTTTGGTTTTTACCTCTTCGGTGTTATTTTTTGTCTGCTTAAATTTAGCAACTCTATCAAAGTGCATTGGTAGTTTCACATTCGAATCATTCATATCAATAAGTCATTGCTCATTAACCCGGCGGACTACAGCCGCTGAACATTTAGTAAGTACTGTCAAATTGTATAGACAATGTTTTCAATAAACAAACATTTTCCTTACAACTTTACGGCTTTTGCACAATGTTCTAAGAATATTGACCGCCGTGTAGGGTTTAATTGTTTCGCATTCTTTACATTTATTTCAGTGTTCGGTTTTACAATTTACTGTAAATAAAAGTACATGAACCAATTTATTTCATTCATTGCCGAGTAAATGATCGAAAAAACTATGTTTGATTACTGCTAGGTGAGGTGACTAGCGAACGGCAGTAATAATATTAGTGGAAATTATTAAGTGCATAATAACATTAACTGTATGAATGACAATTATTGCGAACATTATCGTCATGATAAAAGTTTAAGCTGTTAACAAATGACCTGCAAACAATAATTCACACGTGTGAGAATAGAAAAAAATACTCCGGAGCAATGAAGTGAATGAAAAATAAATCTCCTGAAATGGAACGCAACATCGTGTGACTTAATGAAGGATAATTATGTGTGTATTACGTACGTATCCGCATTGCTTGTATGAATATTTACACATATTGTATATTATTGAACAAAAACTCGTTATGTGTGTGAGTGTGTGTGTGTGTGTGTGTATATATGTGTGTTATTGTCATAGCATTTATTTTGAATTATGTTCTCCGGTACTGGTTATGTTCTGTTGGTGGTGTTAAAAAAATTCAGACGCAGATCTCAAGCATAAACCCACATTGGAATTATCAGGTCTACATATGAAAACACTGTTTTTTCTAACGCCTGTTTCTTGAAAATGGTTGAAAATTTAATGTTGTCATAAAAATGAAGGAAATGTTGTTATTAGACAAACATTTTAACTAACTTTCTGTCAACTTATGAATACCTTGACGAAACAAATTTCTTCCGAAGTCACAAATCATTGAGCTATTTTTATCGTTTAAACGGTTACGTTACGATATTCTTCCAAACTGATACCAGAAATTCAGCTTCAATCTTTTTGGTGTTCGGTCGCGTTTTCCATTTCTAACATTATAATCACCACTGTTGTATTTGCCAAAAAAATCCTGACACTGTATTACATTTAATACATGTCCACCTTAAGCATTATGGTAGCGGCGCCTATGAACGGACCGGACCAAAATCCCATCTGGACCACTCCCCCGTAGCAAGGACTGGCTATCCGGCTACGTGGTGAAATAAGTCGTTATACACAGGTCATTCTAACGGAAAAAATGGGCAGGTTTTGGTATGAAACACGACATTGACATGTTCAATCATACACATATGACAGTTTTTGCATATTTGAATGCCTAGTACATAATTAATAATGTGCATGTAAGGAAATTAAACTTTCCAGTTATGAAACGGTTGTGTACTGAAGTTTATGAAAACTGTATCAATATAATTAATCAATAAAATCAATATAATATTGAAATAATAAAATATAACGTCGTTTTGCATGTTCTCAAATAATTTGTAGAGATGTATGTCATTTTTTTCCAAGTGCAGAGATAGAGATACATTACAATAGCTAAGTAGTATAAATGTTTAGACAATATATCAAACAATTCTGAACAGAGTAACTAACATGCGTTATTAATGCGAATAATTCATTTTTCCGGGTGCAAGAACCCTGTAAAAATATCTATAATCCTTCTACTCCAAGTTCGCTACTGGATTAACCATTCGTTATTTAGTTCGGTCAACTTCGCTTAAACGGATTGAAGGTTAAATGTCAGCTTCGGTCATCCGGTCGGAATGAACCAAATGACACGTTGAATGTCATCGGTTGGATTTGTGGTTACGGTCCATTTCAACATCTTTCCAGCCTTGGTGGTTACGTTCAATGTGTTTAACCTTCCTCGACAGGATTCTGCCGTTCGATGATCTCGAGCTTTTTGCTCATTCGGAGACGAGTTGCACAAAAAGTAACATCGTGAATGAGCAATACAATAGAATAGTGTTGCTGTTCGTTTCGATTCGTCATTTTGTCGCCATTCGTAAGCTGTAGAGCTAGCTGTGGAGCTATGTGGTTGGAATTACTATGCAATGCTATGGCAACTAGGATGGGACAGAAAGGGTCAATTTTCTTGAAATATCTTAACGTCGACCAATCGAGTGCCAAGGCACAAAAAGAGTAATTCTGAAAATGATTCACTTTTTCAAACGATTGAAAAATAAACGACCCAACCGGAAGTGAATTGCTGTTTGCTGATAGCTTCTGTTCTAGTGATGGGATTAAACTCCGGCGAGAGATCTTGAGAACCTTGTAACATATTTGAATTTATTTTTATTGCAAAACAGATATCAACCCCGTTTGAAACCAATTTCAATTTTGGATACGAGCTTTTGAAAATAATGCACAAAAAGTGTTAATGTAAATTGTTTATTTCGTTATTGATAGGCAAGGAATTTCTTACGAATTACATGTAACGTAATAAAGCAAAGCACAATAGTCAATCTGCCAATGGAGGGTCGACAGTATTGCAAAAACAGATCATAATAAATAAATTATCTATTTCTTTTATTGTAACACTGTTAAAGAAAAAAAGTAATAGTATCGCCATTTGTTTTCTTAGCGGACATGCGTATTATTCATTTGCCGATTAGCATGACACCAAATGACAGGTTGCAGGTGCAGATGTTGGCTTTTGAGCGATAGAGTGATTATATTTGGAATAATAGCGGATAAAATAAAAAATAATCTTTCCCTAATCTTCTAATTTATTTTCATTTAAAGATAACACATTAGAAAGGAAGATAGGTTTTGATGGGAAATGTATGAATGCAAGACTCAAACCTTCTTACAAACCTCATTTATAATCGCATTTTCTAAACAATGTCGGTTGGCAACACACGTCCACGAAGCATACGAAAATCTTAAATCCCGATTAAAATCATGCTGTATTGCTTCATTGAAGACCATACACTAAAATCGTTTCGAGAGGTGCACCAACAAAAGAGTCGACCCAATGCCGTTGTCAAGTAGTGGTAGACATTGTTTGCAGCATAATGACGACGCTGAGCAGTAGCACGAACGAGTCTACCATGTTTTTGTTCGCTCGCGTCTGACAAACGGTTTGTCACGCTCGGTTAATTATCCTGGTGTGGAATTGTACTGCTTAGCGGTCTTGCACCAGGCGAAAGCGCACTTGTTTGCTTGCTCGTCGTCACTCTGAGATCTGTTCCAGGCATAATGAAACAATGCAAACTGTCTGAAACGGAATCTTACGACGGTGAGTGCAAAATAGGGGCACACAAAGCTCCAGTAGCTTGAAACATTTTGACACCACCATTTCAGCGGCTGTCAACAGCTAGGCTGAAAGGAAGCTGGACCAGTACAAGGAACGGTGGAAAGGATAGCCCATTAATTATCTCTGGCGAAAGGAAATTGGGAGCTGCCGGTGAACAATTAAGGGTGAAAGAGAATTTGATACATTTCTCCATGGGACTATTCTTTCAAAGTACTATGCTTTTACAGCCAAAATCACGCGGTCTACTGACATTATGTACGATTGCTTTATGTTGTGGATAGAGGAAAAAGAGAGGTTTTCTTGCGGATAAACAGGAAATGATTCGCGTGAATATGACAAGAGAACAAACCTGTAAAATGGTGCGATTCATGATTTATGGCTTAATCGTGTATTTTTTAACTAATATCGTTTTCAAAGGATCCTTTTCCTTATTCTTGAAAATACTTGTTAAAGAAATTAGGGAAAAAGTGTGACAAGTTTTGATAGTATATTTTCGATATGATCATTAATATGTGTTTTATTCATATTTTGCGTGTAACTAAATTTTTTAGAATACCTTTAAAAATCTCATTCGTCGATTTATTTCCACTAAAAACCACCAGCTCTCTTGCCAAGTTTGGAACGTATCAATAGGCAAATCGAACGGTATAAATTAAAGGCATTCTTTTATAGCATAGTGACGCTACGCCTATCACTTGTGGCTGGAAGAGAGCAACAAAAATACGAAAGAAATGAAAGAAACCATCAGGATCACTTGAGAGCCACTTGCTGTAGCACTATCTTTTCCAAAAGCAAATTGCTGCAGTCTGGATTATCTACTTCAGGTAAGCAGCCGTCTATTGGGCCCTCTACTATCGGTAGTTCTTTTCCTGAGCTAGTGCCGCTATCCTTAGGCACATCAAGCTGCGCAAATGTAGGAGCTCGTGCCGATGGATGGCACAACCACGGTGTATTGGTTTCGTTCCGGTCGTTCATCAAGCGGGCTTTGGGGAATGAAGAAATCTAATCAACTTTTTATGCCTCCCACCGATGCTCCTTGCTTACCGAATACCATAGGTGACATTTTCAATGCCATCTAACGGTTCGTGACTTAGCTTCCAGGAATTTCTAGCTGCATCCGGCAGGATATTGTGTCCCGAATGGGGTCAACATTTTGCTGGAAGAAAGCATACTGTAGAGGAACATCGATTTTCGTATGTGGCACGAATACGAAATGAAGTATGAAGTTTTAACGGCAAGGAAAAACAACATGTCTAGAATAAAGCATGATACAATGTTATGCATAAAGTTGAATGTGTGCTTAAACGTCCAATCCGTTTTGTTCCCTACAGTGTGTGCTTCGGCCTGCCAGCTGGCGTTATTTTGCCAGTACCAAGGATTGGGTAATATCTTATAATATAATTATTAAAACAATAATAAAATTATTGTTCCAATACTATAAAAAGTTAGTTGCATGAATAAAGAATATCAGTAGAAATTAAAAATAAAAATTCGAACAAGTCGACTAGATCACTCAAATTTTGGTGGAAACAGTACTTTTTCAAGATCAAATATTGTGTATGAAACATTCTTTTATATTTTTCTTCTTTATTATATATTTTCTTTTTTATATATTTTTTAAATATTGTTTTTATGTATGCTACAACGGCCAGGGCCAGGGTGTTTTGCGCAATAATCTAAAGCAGTTACAGTTTATATTTTCTTGATAAACTGTTGGATATCCAGACATGGTTGCAATTTACCGCTTAAACTCAAAGTGGATGGTAATTTAGGTATAACAAGTAGAATTGTTTTTCTGATATCGCTCCAAAAAATGCGACCTTCGATAATGACACACAAAGTATTTTCAACGTTACATCACACCTTTCAGCCAACACTATGTCGAATAACATAATAACGTTAAAATCTACGTCAAAGTAAATCTAATTTTACATTAATTTTATGTTAAAATTTACTCACGTCAAGTGCAGAACACACCTGAATATGGGCTAAACGATGTATGTTAGACACGTGTTTTGCACAAGGTTACCCTTATTTAACTTACAAAAAAATACGCTGCCTAGCAATCATCATGTATGAATCTGAATGTTATGTAATTTTTGTAATGCTGCTCTAACATGAGTGCCATCAAAGATTGGAATACATATTTTTGGTTCACTTGCTTTCATCCGCGAAACGAATCGAGAATTATGTGGCACGCGATTGTCAAAGGCGTGGATTGGATTTGGGGTTTTCATCCGTACCTCTTTAGCACCATAATGATACTAAAAGTTAATATTTAACCGTGTGTTCTGAATACGCTTGACATACCACCCGGCGGTTCATGAAATTATACGATTCCCAGAATCATTCGCGGTTAAACCGGGCAAAGTTTTATCATGAAACTTGAACGAAGTCGGGACAATTTTGCAATGGAGAGTCTTTAGCCAAAGGCTTTGATGCTAAGTTTTATGCACAATGCAGGAGCGAGTGTTAAAGTTCAGACCGAAACGTGCTGGAGCTCTAGTTCATAACAATGTTAAAAAGGGCGAAAAAGCAAAATTGCTATCAAGAATATGTAAATGTAAATCATAGAATGTAATGGATCGTATTTGGACAAGTTGTTGCATAATTTTATACGGTTGTTCCTTAACTTGAATTGCTTTTCAAAACCAAGGGTTGGATCATCACTAAGTATTACCTACATATTTGGATGAATAACTCACTTTACCGGTCTCCCAGTTAAGTAAACAACTCTTGTTCTTTCAATCGAATGTTCCTTTCAATTGGTGCTTCGGAATAGAAGAGATCACACCATTTATCATGTCTGTTTAGCGATGCCACAGCATTTTATTGTACATTCGTATCTGTCAAACGGGGACATCATAAATCGGAGGATCAACACACTGACTGCATTGACCACATAACTATAAACAGTACTGCATGAACACCATTAATGTTGGACATTGGTAGTGTAAGAATGTGAATGTGAATGTGTACCAAATAAAACGAAGATGACTCATCTAGTTGATGTTTGTACTTGGTTCTGTTTAGTAATATTTTTTGTTTGTTTGTTTCGTTCATCCTATCGTTAGAATGCAAGGTGCGAGATAAAGCTGAACTTTACATGGTGCTTTTTTGCTTATAATCCATGGTGACCGACTGTACTCGAAAACTGTTCTGTTTTTGTGGGTAAACGGTAGTGGACGCGGCACAATAAAATATGATTATAAATTTGTGCCAGTCATATTTAAGTGAAAATAATAACGTATGTTTCTCGTTATTAATCTATTTTATTATTTTTGCTTTTGGTTTAATTTTAAAATTGGTCGATAATTTTGGGTTTTTTACAAAAATAATAAAATAAATGAAAAAACTTGTTCTAACTAGAATATTATGGACCCGTATTGTTCTCATAGAGATAAGTTTGGGATTGATAATCAATCGAGATTCAAACCCAAAATGAACGTGATATTTTGATCCTGGTATATTGGAAGTGGTAGAATAAAAGCTAAACTAATGAACAATGTTCAGTTGATAATATTTCTTCCCTAGCAAAGATGATATGCATCGTGTCTATGTTTGATTCATTTTGGTAGCAGTTTTGTCAGCGTAGTGCTTTTCATAACCAAATTTAAAGACGCAGGAGTTTTAATCCAGTGTGATCTTGTCCTCCATGCTATAAAGATTGGGTTATCCATATTGTGTACCTTATCTTCAAAATCTCCGCACTGGTTTCACGTATGGCAGCTAGATGTTGTGGATATAATGTCGGTAAAACAGAAGCATAACATGGTTTCATCACCTAGTACTGATTCTTCCCTTTATGCTTGCCTCACTAGGTGTATACAAAAACGAAAAAGAAAAGATGCATAAAACAAAAAGAGAAAAAGAATCGAATACACCAACTTGTCTGCAGCTATGGGAAAGTTGATAAAAGTGATCGAACATTTGATGGAGCATAAAAATCACCGCACAAAAGCTCTGGTCGTGTTGCAGTCTCCACGTTCCTCAATGTGTTGTGATGTTCCACGCGACGTCGAGTTCATCCTCCAACACTCACGATGAGAATGGGAGTTTTTCTTGTAGCAAAAAAGCATCCAAGCTGTGTGAATGACTTTAGCGACTCGATCAACTGAAGCGCCTGCAATGAAGCGAACAAAGCAATTATGAGCATAAGAGAATGAAAGGTAAAGATCTTAAAAATCAATTTTCTTTTCCATTTGATATACATTTTGTCGATAATAACAAAATTGCAATCGATAAGCAAATTGACTAAAAGAAAAGAAGTAGAGTGGCACATATGATGTATTGTATTAACAAAGCTGAGAAAAAATTGACATTCTTCTCAAAAAATATTAAACATAAATAACATGACATTTCGTTGTTTGCAAAGTCTTCGAAGTATTTTCGTATGTAGTCGATAGTTTTATGGTATAGTTTTATGCAAATTTACAGTTGGATTAGAACTTTATATTTGAAAAGAAACTCATAATTTACTCCAAAGAGAAATAGGTTTTGTTTTTTTTATTGAACAAATACACCTCTTGCGGTAGTTGTGTTGATAAAAGAAAGTATAATTAATATATTACAGTTGCTTAAATCACAGAAAATATTTAAATATATGTGTCTTTAAATGTAACGTTTACAGCAAGAACCTTAAACAAAAAATGGTTAAAGGTTGTAACGGTTATGATTTTCATTCGTAGTTGATTTAGTTCAATGATAATAAAATAATTAAACATTTTTCACGAACAATAAATTAAACGAAAAACAAAATTTATCATAGCATGATATTCAATGTGATCATGCAATTCGGTCGCTCCAAGACGTTTCACTCCAGGAGATCATGTGCACCAATTTTTGTATCTTCTTCGCAATTGGTGGTCATTAAAGAAGATCCGGCCTACTATGATGGATTTTAATAACTGTCACTTACGGCAGTGTCCGCTCTTGTTTGTATAGAAAGTAATCCGCGACCTTTTACAGTGTTTCTCGATCCAAGTCAACATTGTCGCCGTTGATCTCAACTTCTGTGTTGATATCAACACCTGTGTGTTTGTGGATATAACTTGTATTTATGAACAAATGGCAGGAGAACGGCAGCCAAAATAAAGCTACTTCATACACGCGATGTAAATGGGAAGACGTTTTTTTTATATGGACTTTTCATCGCATTTCATCGAAGAAGTCTTGGAGAATAAGTCTCCGAGACAATTGTCACCGTCTAATTGCACGGCGATAGCACGGTTACTCATAATCGTATCCACATTTTCAACGATGTGTACTTCGATGGCACCACTGTTTCATTAAATCAGTTCGGAAACCTCTTGAAGTTGTAAGGCTGATAAAAGAAAGAAAAAGATAGGATTCTCAACGGCGATTTCAAAACTAACTAAGATCGAGCTGAGAGTTATAAACAGAGATTCTGGCTTTCATAAAATTTCTCCATCGTTCATGTTAATTGGGCGTCGAAAACCCCCGGCGCAAACGAATTACATGATCGCACTGTTTGTGTTCATTGTGAAGTTATTGAGGCATTTTATAGGTATACATATTCGCCAGGCGGTATGGAAAGTATAGGTTTCATTTTAAACTTCCTTTGCCAACAATTACTAGATAAAACAAGCAGGGCTTTATGATATTACCGTCTTTATGAAAAAATATAATAGCCAGTAAGCTGCACTACTATCATATGTTCTGATCGGAAAAGTTCTCTAAAGATACTCGTTGAATCCTCGAAGCATCAAACAATATTACTCATTTCACCTTGGCAAATTCTGGCTAGGTAACTCAGCTTTATTCATCCAGTCTGTAAAAATTAAAAGTTTGAAGCTGTATTCTCCACTCCTTCCGACATAAGATCCCATTAAGTTTTTACAGCCAAACGAACAACAATAAGTAAGAATAATACCTGCAGAGAAGATGAAACGGGGCTAGATGAAAACTAGAGCATTGGTTAGCCAATGCACTGTGTTTGACTTTCACGATGTGGTCTTAAAGAAAGATTGCACGTAATTTGCTTGTTTCTAATGAGAATTGCTTGTTATAGATAGACAGATAAATACAATGATGAACTGTCTGGAAGTTATATAATAAAATTAAAATTATTCGAGTGAATTTTCTCATTTAAAATGTAAATGAAAAGTTCATTACATCTCAGTTACGCTGTGTGAAGAAGGAATTTAAAAAGGAATAAGGCTTGTTTTTCTGTAAGCACTAAAATAAATCTAATTTTTCGCATTTCTGGACTGAGATTTTAGTTATTAATGTATGCGAACTATTTCGTTGTAAAATACGATAGCCAAACATTGTAAAGAGTCAATAATTACAATGATTATAATTACGATTGTTGTTTATTACAGTAAATTGAATTGCGAACTTAAGAAGTATTTTATTTCTAACGTATTCAAATCTACTCACTATCTTTGGTTCAATCTTCAAAATACGGTGGTTCAATTTCACGGGTCGCTAGCACTAGTATTCATGGAACGACTATGCAATCTTATTAAAACTGAAAGGTGAACTACACTGATAAAAAAACCGCATTACACCTTCTCACTACAGCTAAAGCGAAGGCGTTTGGTACAGCGTAAATAATGATTTTGATTTTATTGCTACCTTGTTCATTGCCTCTAAAACTTTTACCGATTATTACTTCTCATGTTCTCAGTACCTCCAGGAAGCAGGCAATCGCGTTTGATCGAGTACCGAAATTGCCAAAGTTTTTTCCGTAACTTTGTAGCTTATTTCGAAGCCACCTGGCCCATCAGTAGCCCGACGCTGATGTTCGCGTTGGGAAGATAATTGTCCGTGTTCGATTTTCACCCGAAGTCTTGGCCACAAGTCTGTGTTTTATCAATGCTTCTTCCACATAATTTTAACGGTGCTGCTTGCAACGATAATTTACTGCGATTGTAAATGGCATAATCGTCAAAACACTGTAATTTTATTACCTAACACTTCAGAAATACATAAGAGCATCTGAGGGCGTAGAAGGGGTAAACGGGGGGGGTAAGGGGTAAATTCAAACGTCACACGATTGGAAAATACTGGGATAATTTTACACTCATTAAAAAAGAAAGGAAACATTTGTTCATAAAGTCTAATTGGTATCCGGCGGAAAAAAACCTATTTAATTAACTATACTTCTACGGTAATCAGGAAAAAGACGTACAACAAAAAAACCCAAACGGTATTTTGCGTTAATTGTCCACCAGAATGGCGTTTGTAAGAATCCATATCCTTGTACTTATCCAAGGTAATCTGAGGTTTTATTTTGTTAAAAGAACCATATAATAACGGATCATACTAGATGAAGTTTGAAGGTAATCCATGTTGTTTTTCTCGCAGGCTCCCCATTTTTCTCGTCCAAAAGCAATTTAATTCTCAGAAAATCATAAATAGTATTGAATCCCTGATGGCTGACTGTCAGCAACAAGGATGTCCTAGAAAAATTGTTACCCTTAGGTCATTTCGGGCAATTATGCCTTGCTATAGAAGTACGCAATAGATCCTTGTAGTGGATTGATGATCATCCGCTTCCTTCTGGTCGTAGTGCATCAAATTAATTTCTTCATTCCAGTGGCTCATAACTTAACGACGCCACATGCGTCCGCAGAAGGTAATTGTGGTGAAGTCATAGCAAGCCACGCTTGCTTTAATTAAACTCTGTTTGACCCTTGTGCATTGTCCCTTTATTAAGTTGCGATTCGTTGATTTTATCTACACCTACTACGCTTGTTCTAGTTGTTTTTAGAGTACCGTGAATGATTATACGGTTAGTTTGTTGAAACATATGACAATCTGCATTCCCATATTAAATTTATTTGATTTATACACATGACGTTATATTAAACTGTTTTTTATTCACAACGAATGACCAGCAGTATTGCTTTATGTTAACTCTCTATAAAATGAAAAAAATATAAGAATTCGTTTCGTACATCAAATGGTATTAATTGTACTTGTGTTAGCGATTAGGAACGTGTTGTAATTAGTACCCAAAATACTTGCGTATTAGGAATGCAATTTTTTCTAATTAATATTTAGATAGCTGGAGATGGCAATATTATCACTTCCAGTTCAAATTGTTCGTTTATTTTCTCCTAAATAGACAACGCATGCCTATTCACCGCAGTGGCTAGGTAAACCATAAACTAATGATTGAGCGCTTCCTTTCGGAACATTGCATTTAATTTGCGGAAATTGGCCTTCACTCACAGTGGATGTTTGATGAAGATTGATCAATATTTAAACCATTTTGAAGGATGGTTCAGCTTATCGATTTCTCGATTTCTCACTTCCTATCGGTAGGGCTCCAACGTCTTCTATACGTCATATTCCGGAAACAGCAGTGCATCACAAAACAGATGTTTGATATGTATTTGGTTGATGTTTGAACAGATGTTCAAAGAGCTTGAAAGGAAAAGATTACATGTAAGTTCTTTACAATACAATAGTTTATGTCTTTTCATCATAATTCAGATTTTGGAAGTTTGCCGTAGTTTTCGAAAGGTATAAAACTTTCTAGTTATCCATTCAACAACACATTGACACTAAACTTTCCTGTTGCTTACGTTCACAAAACAAACTAATCATCAAATCATTGTAGGCAAATACGTTGGATCAACAACCGCAAATTAGGTTTGTTTGTTTACGCACTCTGTTTTCTTCCTCTATCGACGCTCGAGAAAGGCAAAAATCATGGAACCTGGTTGCGAAGTAGTTAATCCTTGATGTCAAGTGGGAATAATAGCTGTAAATTCTCGCACGAATATCTTCATCCGATAGTAGCATCTCGTTACGTTAGTGCTTCGTAAGGAAACGTCGATCGGAGCTTACAGCGTAGCTAACCGGTGCACGTTACGGAATGGAGCGACAATTTTCATCCGAGAACCTGACACCAGGACAATCATCTTCACCGAGATGAGAAAAAGGAGACCTTTGAGAAGTGGGACTAATTTATTGTCTACTTAGGTGCGGCAAGGTTTAAGCTCTTCCAAACCTATAGACAGTCCCTGGTCTCGAATGAACGTTTACCATCAACGTTAGGATACTCGTTCTATAGAAGTGCTAACTTATCACCCTGATCACAGGCTCCCAATTAAGTCAGTTTGATTAAAACTAAACAAGCTGTAGCGCAGGCGGCAAATCGAAAACCTTGAGGTGGAAAGTGCAGCTCAACAAATTATCGTTGATTTCTGTAAGAGTGTGACACAATTAACACCACGACATAAAGAATCTTGTCTCAGGGTATTATCAGAAACTGCTGCAGGTAAAAAAAACTAATGAAAGGATTTTTCAATGCCTTTTACTTGCACTCATCAATATTCTGTTTTTAAGTTAAAGTTTGTTTAGCCTGGAGAACAACTAATTTGTTAATTTGCTTTTACTTTGGCGTTTGCCGTTCCAGCATATCTGCCTTCGTGGCCGTCATTGTAGCGGCTCCTCATTTGTCCTTCCACTAATTCGAGGCCAATAATTTTGTTGGACATCTCTTTCGTTCACTCTCTCTCCCTATCTCTCTTACTCTCTTTATCTCTCTCTATTTATTTCTCTCCCTCTCTGTCAAACGCGCCCAGAAGGGTTTCTTTAGTTATAATCAAAGTCCTAGACTCAGAGACGTATGTGAATACTACAGAAGTACTATGTGGTCTTCGATAGTCACGAATCGTGCTTTTCTCAGGCTATAGAGAGGTTGATGAGCAATCAGCAATCAACCGCGTATCTTAAAATCAATGTTTTCATCAGTACCAACCTTTGACCCAAAATGGGTAAAATTTTTCAGAACTTTAAACTAACCACATGTGATGGTGATTTCTTCTTCTTCATCGGCAACAACAACCTGAAGAGGTCTAGTCCTGCCATTTCTGGCTTTCTATGACTTTATTTGCCCGTAGCTTGATAGTCAGTTGTGGGTCGACTCATAGGTCGTACAGGGGATTGATCCGGATGGGAGTTTGTTGTGGTTCGTTCGTGTGATGACCGGTGCCGCTACCATAATGCCACCGGGCCGTCGCTAATTGACAAAATCAGTTTCTCAATCCCTCGCTTTACATCTCATCAACACGTAATGCTACATGAGACTAATCAGACCACACGATACAGCGCAAACGTACCTATGAGTATAATGACGCATCAATTCAACGAGTATTAAGGCACTTTGGCTTTAATCTGAGTACCAGAAGGATTACTAATGTTTAAGTATAGGAATAGATTTGCAATATATGCAATTTGGTTCTCTCGTTTAGACTGTGTAGCGGACGGGAAATATTTTATAACATAAAAAAAAGGCAACTAGAGTATATTTCAGCTTGAGTTGTTCAAGCAATCTAGCTTTAAAAATGCTGCTAATAAATGGGGTAGTGCTAATAATAACTTAATATTTACAATTTTTCTAGTTTGCATGCAAAAATAATACAATGCATGACAATGTTTCCGAAGAGATATATGAATCTCGAGGATTCGTGAATCTTTAGAGAGTCGACGCCTGAAATTAATGACTCCTCGCTAAAAATTCATATGAATGATTCTTCGCAAAAGATTAATTAAGCACAACACTACAATACTACAAAGATATATTTACCAAAAGTAGTACCATAATCAGAATCAATGCTAGCTATAAATCAGATTGTTAGCAAATGAATCTGTTATTTCGTTTTGTGTCGAATTGTGCAAACAAACACGTGACGGTAACAATTAATAATGGATGTAGAACTCCTCAATATAAATATTGTAGTTTGAAATTAACAAAAAGAACAATTTCAACAAATAAAATCTTATATCGTGAATTGCATTGGAAATATTAACGAAGGGTTTGTCAATATTTTCGCTGCTAAGAAGCTACCTACGTTGCACAATAGTGTTATAATGTACACAAACTTGGTTGTGAACTCTCCTGCATAAAAAAGGGCGTAGAATACACACAAGAAAAAGTGGAAAAAAAACTCACCCCAACACACAAGAAGCTATAAAAATGCTTTTCTATTCCCATCGCACAAATCAACAGATACATTATGCATGACGCTTATAAATGTTTTATTACCAGCCCCACTTCGTGTGCGAAGTTTTCCGTACATAGCCTAGCAAAGATGCAAACATCGAACGATTTGCTGCCTTAGCACTAATCCTTGTGCAAATGCATTTATGCATTTATGTACACTCCCTTGGTACACGGCCTGAACAAGTTTCACTTTACTAACGAGCACCAAAGTGAAGAAAAATATACCGCTTCCATAACAAGTACTTTTCCAGTTGTTGCTGCTCTACACCTACCTTCTTAATTTTCTTTGCTCGCTTTCTCTGCATTATTCACAAAACAAATAATAGAAAATCATGAGTTTTACACACTCTCTTAGGCTTGCTTATATGTGCAAGGCAATCGTCTTATTTCTTTTTCCAAAAGGTTTTAAAACGACAAAATGACGGTCTCATCCGATACCTCATTTTTCCTATCACATTTGGTAATCAATCATCATTTCCTATACAAGGGCCCGAGTCGGTCCACTAAACCGTCTCCATACCTATAAATCCATATGCGATATTTATTGTTTATCCCTGATACTGAGTATCACCCTGTAACGGCATACCAATGTTCTAATCAATGTTTATGAGATTTGTTCATTTTTTATGTCTTATGGAGAGACTTGTAGAAAATTCGATGAAATTAAAGAGAAACTGTACCCATTGTTGGCGAGTGTGAACACAATAAAAACGTTGCTGTGCTTTATAGTATAGCTAGTGTCATCAATCAGTTTCCTCTAACATGGTCTTACATGGTCTAAGGAATCTAATGGTCTAACATGTTTCACACCATTGTTTTACTAAACGAGACTAGGTTGAAGATATATGCCACCAGAAAAAGTTATTCGTCTTATATTTGACTGCAATTGACTCATGTTTCATTCCAACTTAATATTTGTTATTTGACATCATTTGTATTTGTAACATTTAGTTATAAAAAATCAATTTGATTATACATTAGTTGCGGTTGAACTGTGTCAATTAAGTTTTATGCACAAATTTCTATTTCAGACTTTGTTTATGTAGACAAATCTATTGCTTCTCAATAGAGCATTCATTTTCCAACTACATTTCAATGATACATTATTCGTATCGAAAGAAGTGCTATGTTGATATGTAGACATCTCAATTAATTAAAATAAAAATGCTCTGTGAAGTTTTAATGAAATCTCCATCCTTCATAGACCTATTATTGTAGGAGGAATATCGATTGCTCAATATTGATTACTCGGTTAGGGATCAATTTGGAAACAACGTGGTACATTGCTAACGCCGAGTGAAAATAATAAAATTCGCAGTAAAATTGAAGTTAATATGCTTTTCATATTGCGTTTGCTAGATTATTTAGACGCATTGCATACCAAGCGTAATTGGTTATATTGAATATATTTCATGGTCCATTTTTTGGTTTTGTTTCTGGCAGATTGAAATATTGTAATTTACAAGCGCTTCTTCAGTAGTCAGTCAGGCAGTCCTACACAGGGTAAAATTGTCTTATAATTGTTGCCTTAATTTACAATAATGTTTGAAGTAGAAAAAAAAAATTTCATTTGAATGTATTACTGCTTTCCAACCACGGAACTCATGACACTTGTTTACTCAATATAGAAAAAAAACTTTTCATTTGAATGCATTACTGTTTTCCAACCGCTGAACTCATGATACTTGTTTACTTATCCGCGGAAGCGGAATTGACAAAGTATCTACTACAACAACCGAATGGCAAAACATTATAATGATAAACTGCTTCGACCTGTGTCGTTTCACTAGTAGTACCATATCATTTATATATAAACCTTTCAGTTGCAAGGCGAAACACTCACATCAGCACTGTTACATCGGAATGAAAACTTTTCGTACTTTCGAACCACCGGAAACGTGTGAGCAGTCGAAACGGCTACAGTTAGATCCTAGGCACGCATTTTGCCTGGAGCAGTTCAAAACGTGTGGAGTGAGATGGCAAAATCTCTCTTCTGGATGCTGCGTGATAATCCGATACGTTCGACACGGTGGTCAAATGTGCTGAAATAATACACCTGCACATTCCCTTCCAGTTTCCCTGGTGGAGTCTGTCGCTATATCCGCGGGCGGTGTTTAATGCTGAGGAGTGGCATATCAAAGCAATCCGCACCAACACCTTACCACCTATGATGGATGAAAACGTTCAACACAGCAATGAAAGTATCAAACAACGAAAGCCGGTGCGTAGCGTCGAGCAGACATCGCCTGTATGTGATGCCTATTCGGCACCACCAGAGCGTAATATGCATTCAACCAGTCACCCGCATCCTATCCTTCCGCAACCACTTTCGTCATTACCAGCACCGCAGCCAGCCACAGTCTCGTCGCCAAACGCAACATCACCGCATTCCATGCTGCTCTCTCCGACTCAAACGATACAGGATGATAATTCGCAGATGACAGTGAAAAATGAAACTGCTCTGGCAAACGTTTCGAATCCGCTCCCTACTAATTCCACCACTGCTTTTAGCTTAATTTTGCCGCAAAATCTAAGCCGAAGCTTCGACCAAACAGCCGCTCAATCACCGCCGAAGTATCAGATTTACCATCAATTTAGTCGTATATCTAACACTACGCAACAGTTCATACAACGTCAGCAACAGCAGCAACTGCAACAAGATCAACAACAACATCCTATGCTGCATACACAGCAACTGCAACGGCAGCAGTCTCCACAAACACAGCCTGCTTCACCAGTTACCAACTATCAGGCACCGTTATTTCGCAAAGCAAGTTACGGTTCATCACACTACGCACACTACTCAAGCGCCGATCCGCCAACAGTAAACGCTGGAACTTTAAGTGCACGACCTACCACTACCTATCATCAGCATCAGTCATGCCTGCAATGTTCTAAACCTGAGGACCAACGAAGCAATAATCCTTTTATACTTAACTTCAACAACATTTCCGGATGTTGCCTAAAAAATTCACCGACGTCCTCCAGCTCTCCATCAGCCACCTCTCCAACCGATCGATCGACAGCTTCCTTATGTAAATGCAGTAATACACAACCAGTGACCGATGGTGGCCCGTCCACGACTATCACATCGTTTGTAACTTCGGGCACAAAACGAACTCGATCATTGATGCTTAAATCAACCTCACCGTTACAACACACAACGCGAGGCTCACCATCACAGGCACTCTCTTCACCACAGGGACCACCAGTGCCACCGCGACTGTCACAGAAACAGTCTGGTGGTTCCGTTACTACATCGAACATTAGCTCTTCAACCTCCAATCATCCGTCCATCGATCCAACATCAATGGCACCACATTGTAACGCTTCATCGTCACCGGCCACAGTAACATCTACTATCGTTACTGGGACATGCTACGTAACGCCGCCAACCCCTGCACCACTAAGCGCGAGTGATAAACATCAAGAACTACCATCTATGACTTTCGGCAACGTAACGCCCGCAGTAATGTCCATTACGGAGCTGAATGCTACCCCATTAGCTCCAACTCCATGTTGCAATAAAACACCTACAGACGGGAACCTGGATGAGCTACGAAACAGCGAACGGAGAGCGGAGATCGTGCCCAGTAGTGTACGCAAAAAGCGGGACGATTTTCTCAAGGCGACCATGAAAATATGTCTGGTTGTATCGCCTCCATCAAAGTTACAGGTAAGAGTTTTGGGTTCGGGTTTATTCTTTTGGAATGCATTATTTCTTTAATTTTTCTTTTAATTTAATTAATTTTTTAATAATTTAAAATTTTAAATTTTAATTTTTTTAATTTTAAATAACATTTGTTATTATTGTTTAAAGTTCTTACTCATTTTGTTGTGAATGGTAAACATTAATTCTAATAATTCTTTAAATCGAGCAAGGAACCAAACTAGCGCTATAATATATATGTCATCATATAGAGAGTTTAACCATGCTATATGGTGCTTAGAAGCCTAAACTTGTACTTAACTGTGTTAGAAAAACCTTAAGAAGTGTCATTTATTTTGGCAACGTGGATTATTTTACAAAATTAAATGTTCCGTTTAGATTTAATAATGCAGTGCTATAAAATGTCATTTTAAAACCATGAAAATGTCTCCTTAATTCAATAGTATGCATTTAACATTTAAGCTGGAATATCCAGCCCACAAGGTTCATCTTTCGATGCGGTCCGGTGGCGTATTGGCAGCGGCGAAGGTCTTCACACGACAGTATAGAACCAAAATCCAATCCGGATTGTTTAGCTTTAGCAAGGACATACGCATCTATCGCAGTTCGTCCATGACATAAAATATTTGTTGTTTTACGAAGGTCGTTTTGCTATATTACAAAAAGAAACTATAAATAGAACCGAAAAGTTCTTAACGTTTCTTAATAAAAAATATCTATTTGCCAATTAGCTGTTTTGCCAGTGTAAGTAGTGCCATTGGTACCAATGGTGGTGCAATTTGCATGTAGCCAATTTGAACTATGTTGGAGATATTTGGAAGGAGTAAATTTCGTTGTTTTAACTAAATATGATGAAAAACAACGATATCCTCCATGAAACTTCACGAATAAATTCATTTTCGAAAATGTTCTATTGCACCTATTATAATGGTATTTTTCCTAAAACCAATACCAGTCCTACCAGTCCAGTACCTAAACTGGTGCTATATTTTGTTCCAACAGACTAACAGATGCACTTATGATCAACATACCTCTTTAATACTACCTCTTTTCCCATAACACTGAGTTAATGATACACATTCATTCTCCATCTTCTTTAAGACCAGTGTACAATTTTTCCGAACTTTGGAGGTCAATTTGTCCCTCCATTGGTTGAAATCTTCTTCCGTCTACTGGTTTGTTTACGTTGAATCCTAGTATTATGCTATTGTCGCTTCATAAGGTTTGACAGGAGTTTTCAATACAAATGCTGTTACGACCACTATTGAACATGTCTGTTATTGGTTCATATAATGACCACTATGGTCAAAAAGAAAGAAAAAAAAATGTAATTACACTCTAAGACCGCGTGTTTGAGAAAATCAATTGTTTATTAACATTTTCGAGAACATTTCGTAAGATTTTAATGATATTTCAATCTTTAAAGCCATAACTTTACCAAAAATATGACTTTTCTTATGAAATCTTTATTACATTATGCTGAATAATGTAATAGTCAATTGGAAAATGTTGGATATTTAAGTCGATATGCCACATAATGAATCCATTTGTGTTTGAAATGATCCTCCTCGTATTACTAGACCGAACTATATCGTGCTTCATTTTTCGTAGGAAAAGATTTTTTTCTACTACCACCACACTTACCCTTTGTACTGAATTAAAATGCCACCCACAAGCAACCATGCGTCTCCATTGTTTACGATTTGCAATACGCAACATTCACTAATTGATGGTTTTCTTCTATTTATGTACACAAACGAAGTGCATATTTTTGGTTAGTTGTCTGTACTTAGGTAAAATAATTTTTAATATATTTATAACATTAAAGGATTGAAAGAAATGGTGTCAACCTGCCTATTTCGTCCTTTTTCTCGTTCTTAATTGCAATACAGACTAAACAAAACCTATTGTTGTTAATTAACTATTATTTATTCTGTTACGTTTATAACACGAATTTTTAATTATGTTTACTTTTTACTTATCTCACGTTTCTAGCGTATCAGTCATGTATCGTAGCGAGAATGGTTAGTTTCGGTAGTGCACGAGACAATGTGTTTCTATTTGATTCAATTTTTTTTTCTGGCCTGATTATTGATTCATTTGTGTTACGATTCCGGAATATATCAACTTCCCTTTGATGTTTTTAAATCTTTGGTATATGTTTGAAGTAACAGTGTTAAAAAGTGTGGGAGTACATCGCCTTGCGGCAGTCCATCGGATACTATTTTTTTTTTATTTTCTCCCTTTCAGCTAAAATCTGGTCCGTCCTGTTGTTCAAATAAGTTTCAAACATATCTGATTATTTCTAAGGGAGTACGGTTTTATTTTAATATTTTTATTAGTTTGTCTGTATGTACGTTATTGTATGCAGTGGCGGATAGCCAGATAGTCAATCCTTGCTATGGGCGACTGTGCGTGCGAACTGGGTTCGGATGCGATTTTTGCCGGTTTTGTCGTGTGAGAACAGCACATAAAAAACACTACCGGGTTGCATTCATAAGCAACTAATATAAATCAATTAAACAATCTAACATTAATGAAACCATAACCACCGTAAATCACATGGAAGCAACACATTACAAATCGTTACATTCGTTCCATAAGCCAAACATTGCCTATCGTCAATTCTTCGATGGCAAAAAAGTCAAATGAAAAACATGCAATTTCTATTACACAGTAACAGTACTTTAAGTTACATTATATATCAAGACTGCGGCACATCTGGCAGCGTGTTGTCAAATCAATTCCTGCAATCGGTGGCTTCGTCCGCTTGATACATCGTTTGTTTACGTCTAACGAGCGATTCACTTTCCCTATTGAACGGTACTGAAAATCGTCCCGGAATTGTATTTACCCATCGCTTGCCACTAGCTTTTCTCCTGGTGGTGTTTCCGTTTCTTGGTTCTCGACAACCCACGGTGCAAGGTTGTCATTTTTCAATTTAAATTTATTTCCGGAAACATTCTACCATACCGAACCGTTCTCCTTTTTTGTGCTTACTGTTTTCCTTCTCTGTTCACTTTATTTTTCTACGCATCGTTTACCTTACGTTTGGCTTGACGCACTGTTCACGACCTCGCATCCTTCCTGTTCTTCTCGCTTTCGAATCTGTTGGCACGCCTACTGTAGGAATCACTCCTGAAGGACGCCTTCGGTATATCCTCGTTTTTATACATTCTTCCCTGTTCCGCTTCCCCCTGCAACATTTTAGTGCACGATTAACAGAATGCGAAGCTTTTTACCGTTGAAAATCACAATGAATTTCATTAATAACACATTTTCGTCGTCAAACGACGCTCGCCTGCCATAAATTGTTACAGCACCCTCCGGGCAGGAAAACGGATCCTTCGTTGCGTTTCTTTGTCTACTCCACATTCCCGGTTTTGCATTCCAGCGGCGATGTTTAGTGTTGACTTCCCACAAAAGAAATACAAATATTTCGTACAAAACTAGGGACGGATACGCTGTTTTGGCATCTGTTTGCACCAATAACCAGCAGACCTTTCCGAGACGAGTCTGTTTTGGTCTTTTATTTTCTACTGGGAACATGCTGCTAATAGCATAAAATGAGAATTACGGAAATCGATTATGTTTGCTTCACCGATTTTTGAACTGAAGATCCAAAACTTCATTAAACTCCAAATCTTGATGAACATGAACATCGCAGACACAGGTGAAACATTTCTAAGTACGAACAGTAGACCTTTCTATATCTTTCAAAAAGTGTCATCAATGTACTAACTGGTTTAATATCTCTATTTATAGCAACTAAAGTCTGTGTTTTTGTTGCATCTATGCTGTATACTGTTCAATGAAGGTGTTCTTTTTTTTGCTGTCTGCAGCATTTGTATATTTCCCATCCTCACCCCCACCAATTCGAGTTCTTCAGGTTTTCGTTTTGTTTTTCTCTTTACGGTCATTATCAAACGCATGGTTGTTACCGAAAAAGCACTTATTTACCTTTTTTTATGGGTAACAATACACGAAATAATTTCTTGCTGCCTGATTTCTTTTTTGCACAGTAAACATTCGAACTGAAGAAGATAAAAAAAAACTTCGCATTTTACATTCCTGACAGATGACTGGGAAAAAGTTGACCGTTGCTTCGTTTTTATTTAATGCGATAAGATTACTCATTTAGCGTTTGTTTTGTAGCCCCAATTAGCATCCGTCTTGGGTAGATTGTAGGATCTGTAACATTTTTTTAAATTTAGTTCAGAGTTTACTCAAATGAACGGTCCTTAGATTAAACGACCGTTCAAAGAAAATGCTAAAACAATAATTTCCGAAACAATTTTTCATTGCAATATCCGTTGTTTGCTCTAAGGCATGCAACAGCATGCTGATAATGTTTTCTCGCGAAATGGAAAGATTTTCTGACAAAATATTGCAAACAGCGAAGCGATTGGATCTGACACTAATGAATATGGCTGTGGGGAAATTTTAATTCAAATCCATTTCTCGTAATTGCGATGCCGTCTCCCTTCTACCAGTTTCTGTTTGTCTGAGCATACCAAAGGTTACTGTTTCTAATTTCTGAATCGGGGATTTTTGGAATGATATGTTTTTCTTTTCAAGCTTATCATGATTCGTATAAACTGGTGCGTAAACCCCAATCCGCACCAAAAACCTCCACTCATTATAGGGGTGCAGGGTGAAGTAAATGTGCCCAACGGCTCATCACGGCAGACGAGCAGTGATTGATGACTTTAGGAAATATTTGTAAAGTGCGTGGAATGATCTACATTATCTCTAATGTTTCTTGTTTGTTTTCTTTTTCATCATCCTTCCATTTATTCTGCCCTCCAATTCACCTGTCATTCGAATGCCCTACTGAATCCATCGTTGCCTATACGTTGGTATGGCCGGTCCTGCTGACAGATGAAATCTTTGAGCCTTACCCACCTGGATGATATCGAGCGTCAGGCCACGACACCGACCATCATAACAAACGATCCACACCTCAGAAAGGTATGTATAACTGGAATTTGCACTTGCTTCGTATTTTGTGTGCAGCTTAAATATTGTATTGTACTAAACAACTTTGCTTCATTTTTATATATTGTATTATAGTACGTTACTTTGATGTTTAGATGATTTAATGTATTTAATATACTACTAATATTTATTTAACATTCCAAATAATTGACTGTTTTTCGGTTAATAAGCGCATGGAATGCAAAGCAGAAAGAAGAATTGGGTGTAGCTATGAAACACATCTCAGGATTCAAACACACTTAAGTGTTCAAATTGCGATATAGGAAGCATTCGAAGTAATTGCATGGTTCCCAAAACATCACGTACTCCTTGTTGTGAAAATACATAAATTTCCTTACATTATGTACCCCTCGTCCAGGTGCTGATATTTTAGCTTTTTAATTGACCCTTTGTTCTGCATCTGAGATATACGAAACCCTTCTCGTGACTTTTCGAAGCTACTACCTCGCTACTACTACCTGCGAAGCTACTGGTCTTTCAACTACCATGTAGACATTCTCAACAGTTTTTACTCGTTTGTTTGGTATCATCCTATTGACGTGACTGTCTACCGCTCATCATCGTAGTCAATGTTGAATTGCCCTTCCTAACTTCGAATTCGTGCGCCACGTTCAACGCCCTGCTTATAAAATGTATCCTTGCGTGACGATGTTATCGAAATTGGGTTGTAATAAATTGGTTGTAAACGGTTTCATGCATCGCATTTCTTGCACATCACACTTAACCTATCTTTTAATACGAAGTTTGTGCTGGAATTAGCTCAAACCATTTTAAGTCATGATTTAATAAAACAGTACCTAAAGTAGCTCCACTGAAATACTTTAAGATATCACAAACAAATTATTCATTTTTTTTTTTTACACTCTGAAGCGTACAAGTCCATACAGAACACATCTTTTCCTATATACAAAGCTCTTACTTAAAAGGCGCTAGCTTATGGCGCATCGCGTTCAAAAATGCTGACAACATTTAAAAACTTAAAAGAATTATTTTTGACTCTTGTCTTACATAATCTCGAACCGCAACAAACCTCGTAAGATGGTTTTCTTTGTTTCTTTTCACCACCTCTGCTTTATGCTCACACTGAGAGGTTCTTTCATTGAATAGTGATGAGTTATTTTTGAACACCCTTCAACCTTGATGAAATCGGCCTTCATCGATACACGTCACAACGCAACTACACACAGCATACGATGGTTGGCATTGAACCGGGGTTGTAGTATTTTCCAAGCATCCTGGTGAAAAGGACCCCATTCTTCGCTCAACATTCTACGGAAATTCATTGCGCTGGGTCCGGAAGCACAGGCATCGTGTAATCAGACATTAATCAGTAATGATATTCAAGGACCTTTTTAGTTGGAAGGCACCCACAGCTGACCGGATTGAGGGACGTTAAATCTCATCCAAAGAAAATCTAAACCAAAAACTCAACGTATAGCGTGATTGAATATCATATGAATTTTTAAAGGCAAGAAACGCATAGTATCCCATAAGAGATTTATACTACAAAAAAGTCCGCGAGAACGAATGAGTGAACTGGGAACTGTTAAAAACTGATATCAAGTGCCAAGATATGTTAAACATTTAGCTTATGTATGTTGTATGATATCATCATATCACAACGTGGCACAGGAGAGACATTCTTCATTTTATTAATTCGTTTTAAAATTATTTTGTGTATTGCAAAAAATTAAGCTATGTAAAGATGGCTCATGTAAACTATGAAATGATGTTAAAAATTGCACTGTTAGCGTTGTTTAAATGTTTAAAACAATTTGATAACTGCACAATTTTAGGTGTCTTGGAAGGTGGAAGGTGGAAACTATTTGACCAATTTCATAAAATGTCCAGTACATTAAATCATCGATTGTAGCGTTATGAAACCCATCATACATAAACATTTGTCTAATTCAATAATTTGTTTTCACTTAAAACATGTCATTGTTATGTTTTATATTGAGTGATATTTTACAAGAGAATACCATTTTATTTGAATGAAACCATAGTAGTGTCGTACATTTTACATAGTAGTGTAGTAGTGAAGGTAGTACTGTGTACATTTTATGTTTCGTAATTGGAAAAGAATGAGATTAACGAAAATAATGTAACGTTTTGATAACATATGTAGATCGATTTGATAGTTTATGGTTAGTTTATTAAACAAATACATCATGAACTTTCTTGTTCTTTCTCTATTTCTCTCTATTTCTTCTATTCCTCGTATACTATGGTACGCTTCTTTTTGGTTGGATTTTTTGGTTTACACATGGATTAAAAATAATTGCATTCCCTTTTGTTTAATACCACGTACAAAAATTTATAAAAAAATAACAATTTTGCTATCTCTACATTTTTTAAACATTTAATCACTTTTCACTGGTTTATCGCTCAATTTCAAACAAACCATTGATTGCTTCTTGTTCGAAACTTGCTTCACTGTTTGACTTGCGTTTGCGAACCAAAATAACACTTTATGAGACACAGAGTGATAATTCCGACACATCCAACACATCGATCGCATCCGCAAGTGGATCATTCGGTTATGGCGGCAACACCGTGTCTGGTGGATCGTCCGTTCACGCCGTTTCGCCTAAGGACGTCTGCGTGACAGTTACCTCGGGCAGTGCGCTGATCGACATCAGCAACAGTGATGGCGGATGCATCAATCCAGCCTACGACAACGGGGACGGGGGCCCTCGTCACGAGACGAATGACGACATCTCAATAAGTGATATGGAAGCAAGAATCTGTCCGAAACAGGAGAGCATGGATAAGGGCCACGAATGTCAGGGTTCCGGGACGTGCTGTATGCTCACGTCGCCGTCTTGTGTAAAGACTACCCTGAGCTATTCCAGTAAACTAAGCGGCACCGGTTCATCGTCTTCTTCTCTTAAAAAGAAATCCTCCTCTTTCCTACATCGTGAGCGCAAAAAGCCAGTTCTCACACGCAGCCAAGTGAGTACGATTGTGTTTCAATGCAGAGGATGCCAGGATTGCAAGGATATTATTTTTAAAAGTTCACATGATTTCTACATTTTATTTTACTTGAGTTCTTAAAATATAAATGAAATTTTTTGATTTCCGGTTATGTCACTTACTTTTTGACAGTATTAGAACAGTTAATGCGAACTTCAGATATATGAGATTAATGTGAATCATTATGTCGCTGCTTGCACAGGTGTGTGATGCGGACATTAAATCAATTATAGCATTTGAAGTTTGTAACAAATTGCCATTGTTTTCTGTGTGGATTTGAACTTAGATTAAGATAAACTATCTTTGTGATAAGCAAAATATCTATAGCACACTATCTTTCCGCATTTCTACTTTTGCATGTTAATTTTCTATTTTTTAATCCTTTCGATTGCAAGACCAGTAGTGCTTTGTATTATTAGGAGTGAAAATGCTTTAAGCATCGTCCAGTTTTGTGGCATAAAGATTAATTTTATTGTCAAACAAATTAACAAAAACATGTCATTCTATTTGGGTTCAAAATTACAATCATTTTTTTATTAATGTTGAAGATACACCCTTTTCTACTTACCTCATATTAATCAACTGTTTTAACTACTTTAAACTTTAAATCAAACTCAAACAAACAAACAAACTCAATCAAACAAACTTTAAAAAACATAAAACAAATCAATGCAAAGAAAACAAACCCAACTACTAAACAACACAATTTTGAAATATTTTTTAAATAATTCATTCGATTCATAGTTTACATATTTGGTTGATCATAAAGAACACCAATAACGAATTTATAAAATAATGATATAAAACATTAACATTAAACATTATTATTAAACATTAAAAATGATTAATCTAATGAATTTCATTGTGTTTTTTACCTTTTTTTTCTCACATGGTTCCAACAATACACGTTATAATGAAATTGTTACTTGAATAAAAATAAAAACAATCTACATCTTTGCCAAAAATATTGCAAAAATGTCGCCGGGAATGCACGTAAATGCATAATGAACATTGCAACCCCTAAACTGGCGGCACTAAAACAAACATTGCCCTAAAAACATCCTTCGACATATGGCAATGTATGCTATGCATTCGTGAACCGTTGCATCACACAATCACTGAGCTAGGTTTCCAGCTCCGAATACTTCTCTGTTTGCTTCGAGAGCGATCATAACGATCCAGGCGTCTTGATCCCGGCCACCAAAGGAGTACGACTTGCGTAAGTATATAATATCCAGTGGTACGTTGTACAAGGACTATGCAGTCGATGGTTTTGATTCAAATATGAAATGAATAGTTGTACTGTATGACAATAAGGACGACACATGACCTAACCGAAAACACAAATCAGTTCTACAACTTAATAGTTTTAATATAGTGACAATTTTAAGATATAACAATATTTATTTTTAAATCTAACACAGTAGCAAAGTACAGTAGCATAGAGTTAGTATATAATTGGTGTAATCACAACAAAGCGTTGCATAAATTTGGTTAACATTTCGTATGTGTTGCACTTAATCACTCTACCTTTACCTACCATTAAAAAAAATCGCAATATATAATAAAATAAGCAACAAAAAGCGGTACGTAAGCTTACCAACACAGTATGGCGCAAATTAAATGAGAACATCGAGTACCGCATAAAACACAAATGGTGCCCACCCAACCCGACTAACGTACTGGTACGGAAAGCAAATATCCCACCGTCGCAGAGGGCGACATTCTTGAAGAAAAAAAAGAAGGAATGTACCTTGCGAATAAGTTGACAGGAATGTCTGGAACAGATTAAAAGTCAAGCGTGCGCTCGGCTGTTTTTTATTTCGTTTTTACTGTGATTTTCTGTAACGAGATTTGATAATCATGAACTATAATTTAAAAAATGTCGTGATCTGTTGGCCGGTAGCAGAAAGCGCCAGACATAAGGTCCATTTGATTAAAATATCGATTCTTGCTGTTAGGAAGATTGCTTGTTGGGTGCAGTTTTATATGTAATGAAACAAGAATTGTAGCCATTTTAAGAGAAGTTCTTAATTTAAGAATTAAATTTTAATCCATGACAATGCGTCAAATTCAACATCAGACCGGTAACAATTGTACATTTTTTTCTTTAAATACAAACATATTTGCATATTCATTATTATGATTTCCAGTGAATGTTTACGTGCCTCACTCTCACGAAGAAGTTTGAGTTTCTCTCAAATTTATGTTACCGATAATGGCTTCAACAATCCGAACGAGACGGGTAAGTGTACATTCCATCACACGACAAGCGAAAAGTTTGTAGTAGATAGTAAGATATAAATGTGTTCATACTTATGATTACTTAAGGTGTCCGGTACACGGAACCGTTGGACGCCAACATGGACATATCTGCTTTGGCGGGTCGAACGCTAATTGTATCCGAGCGTGATGTAACGTCGAATCGGCGCACGGGCGGTCACCTTACGCTACAGAAAGCAGCCTCCGTAGGAAACCAGCCCTCGATTATGTCGTCAACTAACAAACTGTTTACCTCCACCTCCACGGACGACAACTATGACCAAAGCCCCAAAGCATCGTCAGCTTCTGGCAAGCAATCGAAACAAAAATGGACAATACCATTTGGATCGAAGGTATGCTATAAATTCATGGCATTGAGGATTAAAGTAAACCAGAGATTTTTTTTTAATCTTTACATCATTTCCTTTGCTTTTTCAGGGACCACAAAAGTCAAAGCTTTGCGAATTACTGGACAGCTACAACAAAGAAATTCCCAAATCGACGTCTTCCTCCAGTAATTTCAATAACCCCGAGTATGTAGACGCTTTAGTAGGCCTTAGGAACTTACCTCAATGTTGGACGGAGATTGTTAATTGCTCTGGTAAGTGGAAAAAAATATTATCTCGATCCTAGTCAGTCACCGAAATGTGATATCATCCTTTTCTGATCTACCAATGCTTGCCCAATATTTCCCTTTCAAATCTCTCCGCTGGCCGATGTGCGAAGGGGTGAGCGAAGCGGAAACGAAAATCCAATCCGCCATCTGGGAGCTAGTGACGACCGAAGTATACTACATTCTCGCTCTACAAACGGTAACAGATGTAAGTACACTGGACCTTTTCAGCAGCGCTGTGAGATTCGGAGTTAAGTGTGTTGGGTGCATCCACCAAATTTATTTCCACGGTCCTGCACATCACGACGAAATTTTGGGTACATTCGAATGAGATAAGATTCTTTATGCCGTCCAATAACGAACGCTGACAAGGATCAAGGCTCGCGCTGTAGCTTTCACCTTCCAAAATGAATCGCTCGGCAAACTTTTAGTCACCGCCTGCATTTACCGGTGCGCGTAGATTGTGAGCAAATGAATTGATTTAACTTTTATTGCCCCCCATATTTCTGCTGGTAGCAGGTGCTGCGGTTGAATTTGTTTTTCTCAAGCCAACGGGGCTTACAGCCACGGGTACCAGTATGTATGATATACATTAAATATGAGATTATGGAATGCAATAAGCGGAGCAACTATTTATCTTTGTCTTTTACTAAAACGGCTGAACACGAACCACTCCTATATAGTTTGCTCGAACGAATTTGGTAATACTGAACCCAATTCTGTGTGTCATTTACTTTTGTATTTGAAAATGACCCGTTCGTTTATTAAGTATATAGCCAACACCAAGTCGTAAGTTGAACCGTATTCTTAGCTTAAATTATTTTAATGAATATTTTGTTATAAATAGGTTCATAATTGTTTTATATAGCTTCTTTTAAATAAAAGCTTTTGTATCATTTCTTACGTCTTTTACAGCTCTTCGGTTAATAGCTTTTTTAAAGGACAGCAATTTCTATACTGCATTAACATTAACATATGTGTAACACATTAGTGTTGGAAAAGTATTTTCTTTTCACTGCTTCTTCCCACTTTTTTGCAAACCTTTCTATTGAAAGTTTAAAAATTTTCGTTAATCCTCATGTTTTGTAAACTTGGTTATTTGGCTCTTTATGATAATCAAAGTTTTGCAAATTACCTATTGGCATGAAGAACTCTTCAACTTAAAAAAATCCATCAACCCTGTTCACAATTATTGATCTTATGCAAATTCTGCATTGCAATGTACGCTATTTTTAGCCTTAGCCGTTATTTTTCTTCTTTCCATTCCATTTGAAATTGGGTCACATTTCATGGTCAAGTATGCTGCTATTAAGTGTAAACTTTATGTAGTTTCGAACAAAAAGCATTTTATTTTTGTCCTACTCTTGACGGCAATTAACTTGAACGCTTGAGTGAATTTTGCGTGTTGTAGTTTGCCTTTCAATATTAACGTGTCAAATGTCAATACGTAAAGTGGTAAAAGTCGAAAAACTGTGTAATGATATATATTTGACACATTCCCTTTGCGGACAAGCATGGAAACCCTCGTTAGCTGTGAAAAGGCTTCAAGTATGAACAACCGGCTAACAAGCCGGCAATGTATCTCAATTTTCGAAAATAAAAAAAAAATCTTTGCCTGTAACTCGCTGCAGGTTGAATTGTTTTTATTTGGTTAGAGGGTTTAGGCTTTAGGGATATAAAAAAAAAGAAATCGAGAGTCAATCTCGATACCACCTTTAATCTTTCAGTAGACCAAAAAGGCACGGTAGGATACGGTTGGACAGCGTTGAGGGAAATGATTTGACTTTTTTCGTTACATAGATTCCAGCAAAACCACGCTTTGTTTGAGAGCACTTCTCCTATCGAACCTTTATTGATTCTAATCGATACGTTTAGCACATGCTTGCAGGCATTGATTTATTGCCTCATTAAAGGGTAGTTCTGTATAGGGATTTCCCCACAGACAGGGAAAAGAGAGCAAAATTGAGAAACGAAACAGGGGCATGGAAAAACAGAAGCCATACAAAGAATCGCGGATAGGGAAAAAAAACCTTTCCCATCATTCATCAGCTGTATTCTGGTTGAACAACACAGTGTTGCTATTGATTGCTTCGCTCCGGTTGAATGTGTGGTTCAAACACAAGCTACATGTTGCACGTTAGAATGTGTGAATAATTTATAGACAAGGATCTTCCAATGTTTCAAACTACAGCAGGCAATGCGTTAATCCTGTCGGTATAATTTTCGATCAATAAAATGAAATGTGAATGCCTTCTAAAGCTACGGTAGCTATCCTAACCATGTTAATGATTTATTTTATTTTTCTACGTCAAATCAACAGCCCGTAAACCGTGTACGTGAAATATGTGCGATTCTGGGCATCTAATTGGCCAAATATTACAAGCACCACAAAGCAAAAGTTTCATTGTGTGGAACATAAAATCGATATAAACATCTTGAGGTGCGATGCAGTATTCACTTTTATGATTCAGCGCATAGTTGCCGTTGTCTGGGATATAAAAAATATATTTAAACAAAGCGTGTTAGGGTTCATTCTTCTGGATAGCATTATAATTATTCTGCCAAATGAAAACAAGTTGGAAAAGAACTAAATCTTTTATTACATTTGCAGCTTTTTCTCGCCTGTTTAGAAGACATTCAATCACAAAACATTCTCGCGGATGTTGATCAGAACAAATTATTTTCCAACATACGTGACATCTGGGAGGCAAACTTACGCTTTTGGACGATGTACCTTCACCCAATGGTATGTAGTTAACTCTAAAACGCAACACCAAAATATTAGTTGTAGATCGATCAAAAGCTTTTCTGTATTCAACCTTAAAAAGTGATGTCAGAGCTGAACAAGATTCAAGATTCAATCTAACTTTGCATTATACCATCTACTAGGTAAAACATAGCCTACGGACGAAAGAACCAATGAGCATCTACTACTTCCAAAGAGGCTTTGTTGATTTCGCTACCATCTTTACGCCGTACACTAAGTATTGCGCCGAGCAAAGCACCTGTCAATACTATTGCAAAGAGATGTACCACAATAATCCGCTATTCATGACCTACTGTGCCTGGTGCGAATCGCAGAAGATGTGCAATCGGTTACGACTAGCCGACATTCTGGTGCGTCCAATGCAACGATTAACCAAGTATGGGCTACTGCTGGCGGCTATCAAGAAACATATCAACGATGAGGCAGAAGGCGAAGCAATCGATGCCATGGTGAGTTTAATGAAAGTTTTGTTTTGTAGATATGTCTGTTATTTCCTGAGAATGTTGTTTTACATTAATTCTGCTCACTACATAGATTTGCCACGTGGTATATACATGGTTACGGAATTAAAACATGGTACATTTCGATTGAGTTTGTTGTTGGGTTCATTTTTAACATTGAATTTTCCTATTATTTTCTTAAGAGTATTACAGTAAAAATGTTAAAACTAAGAATGAAAATAAGGCAACATTGAAATAACTAAATCTGTCCCAGAAAAACCAAGTAATAATCCCACATCTCTCTACCAAGTAACCGTGTTAACTGAACTTTTACTCTTTGCATTTGTATCTTTACCCCTAACATACATCAAACGAGATAAAGATAAATGATCGGTAATAGTGCATATAACCTCAAATATTACTTTGTACTTATTATTTTCAACCATTTGCTGATTGTTTTTAGTCATATGCTGTCCTTTGTTTTTAATCTTCAGATACATTCGGTAGAGGAGTTTGTCGCCGGTGTGAATTCTCATCTAACAACACGACAGGAAAGCGAGCGTCTAAAAGGAATAAATGCTAGAATCGACTGTTACGAGGTAGTGGATGCAAACAATGAGACTTTAGAACGTATGGTCAAGCAACACAGCACCATGTTTGATCTTTGCCAGCCGATGCGCGGTATCGACCACGGACGAAAAGTATTTCTAGAGGGTGACCTGAAATACAAGGATAACACCGGAAAGGTGAGAACGATGGCAAAAATGTTATCATCTATACTAAAACTTTGTGATTTGTTCGGATTTTCTTTGGGGATTTTGAGGCACAAATACAATCGAAAAATAGTTTCATTTTAATTTTTTACCATCATTTTTATTAGGATGTGTTTTACCTACCATCCCTATCATGTGTTCAGCGAATGTATACGATAGTTCCAAACAAATATATCATCATATATACCTCATCAGACAACCTCGTGTTTGCAACTTAATTATATACAACAATCATAATTTTATTCGCCAATCATTTATCTTCTCGCACAATACGTTCATCTCTGTTGGTAATAAATCGTTCCACCTCCTTCACCATCACTCGCTACGTGCCATGACAAGTTGTATATTTCACGTCCACCGGATATTGCAAGCATGTGCACATATTACACTGTGGCACTTTATTAATTGCTGTTTGGTCCGCGTTTCGATAGGCCAGTTCCAACCCGTTTGTATTATTCATTTTGCATCAATGCTCTACAGATTGTTTGGCAGTGTCGTGTCGCTGCACATGTGGTTTAATTGACCGTAGTCAATAATGGATGGAAAACATGACTTAATTTTAATCCCAATTATTTATATAGCTGCCTTTTATTTGCTATTTGAATGAAATGAGATGATTTTGCAACCATAGCAATTTTAATAGCATAAATATTTGTAAAACAAACTCCTCTTTCCTTAAGTATAAGGGTGATCTGCTACATCTTTTTTTTATCATTAATTTTGTGAAACGTAAAGAATATCCAACAACATTATAACTTTGAAATTCTGTTGGATACTGCATAGCATAGACCAATGAACAAAAGGAGCAACTTCAATATTTCAGGCAACCTATTTTGTATTTAAGATATTAATTTGTTCACTTCTGTTTAGTTATCAAGTAGTATTGGTGTGAAATATAAATCTTTTCATAACAATACGGTCTGGCCCTTTTTCTTTAATAAAAAATTTATTATATGGCTTTTATTCACTGGTAATCGTATGATATAGCCAGAAACGTATTCATATATTTGTTACAAAAACAACGAATTCATACATCAATGCAAACAAGCAAAAGCAATATTTTTTTTTTTTTCAGTGCCAATGAATCGTTTATAAATGAAGCAGCAAACTTTACAACTAAAAAATTTATCGTTTCAGATGGATGTGCATTGTTTCCTTTTTACGGACTTTTTACTAGTTTGTAAAAAGAATAAGAACGATAAATTAAAGGTAAGCACTAAGGTATGTGTTTGTTGCATAAAAAATAGTATTCCGTACACAGTTGCACAAGATGGCTTGTCTTACGTTATTGTGAACATACCTTTTTCTTAGGACAGTAATTTATTTACGGCTATCAGCATGAAGCAGTTAAGTAAGGTGTGAATGGTACAGTTACTAGAAAACGTGTTATACATTCATTTGTGGAATCCGTCCTCCATTAATTACAACCGGTAGTGCATTTTCCACTTCTTGTAGTCATCTGTATTACGGTTACACAAAGCAATTAGATTCTGCTATGGGGCTTGTTTGACCTATGCTTTCAACAAATGAATATACAGTTAGTAAATATTTGTTTATTACTTAAATTTGTGAATACATGTTACAAATTTCATTGGTACTGGTTTCTTAGTTTAACCTTAACGCAATATCAATAAACTCTTTAATCTTTACTTCTACAACTTTACTTATCAGGGATGTTATTCGATTTCGTTCTATAGCGAATTAATAATGCATACCGTACGGAAAAAATTACAAAAAAACAGGAAACAAAAGAATATACAAATACTAGCCACTTTCCCTATAATTTAGCTCTTTTACGCAAAGCTTAGTCGTAAAAACTGAATCGTGAACAATCGTACAGGATAAATGAAACTAAAAAGTTTGTCAAATTATGGTAGTAGATTTTGATTGGAACTCAGAAAGCTACAATCCAAGTGTAGTATGCAGAATTAACTTGAAAATCGCTATATGCATATGCATTTATGAGTATCTTTAAATTATTTCTTTAAATTTATTATTTTTTTTTTTGTTCGAACGGCCTGGCCGTACCGACATATTTTACCACGTAGCCGGATAGTCAGTCCTTGCTACGGGGGATTGGCCCGGATGAGATTTTGGTCCGGTCCGTTCGTGTGAAGACCGGCGCCGCTACCATCATGCCACCGGGCTGCCCCTTCTTTAAATTTATTGAAATTTGAAAAAAATATTATTATTTATTCTAGAGTAAGTTAAAATTTTTTAAATTAAATTGTGTGTTTTTTTGTATACAAAAACCAATCTCTATTTTTTGCAGATTGTCCGACAACCATATATGACTGACCGGTTGATGGTACAGCTCAAAGATCAAGCCATTTATTGCTGCTATCTGAATGAACTGAACATGGTGGTAACAGCATTCACACTGCAAAGTCCTAAAGCGCAACATTGGTATGATTCGATAACAAAAGTAAAACATATTTACAATCGCATGAAACAAGGAACATTTGGAGATGTGAGACAGTACGGTAATATTATTAACATCAGCAACAGTTGCAACAACTCCACCAGTAATAGCAATATGAACATTAACAACGATAATCTAAGCATCAAAAAGTCGCCTCTGAACAGCTCCATCGGCAGTCGCGTAAGCAGTCTGAATAATAGCCACAGCGGATCAGTCGATCTAAACGAATCGAAGCAAGTGTCCATTGATTTTGAGAAAACCAACTCCTTGTCGAGCGATGAAGGTGCCGGCGTTGGTAGCACGATGGCTGTCATGATGCATTCAAAATATGGTCCGGGTAGCAGTCGGAAGCCAAAGAATACCGTCTGCACAATGCAAACCAAATCCTCCAACTCATTGACTGTTCAACCGTATAGTGGATTAGGTCAAAGTATGCCTAACTTAAACTTGAATTCGATCCAAAACAGGTGAGTGTATACTTTAAAAATACAATAAATATTGTAGCATTCGTGCATTGTTATAGCACATCGTTATTGCCATCCCACTACCGAAAGCATGTACAGTATTTTAGCATGTATAACGACCCCCCTTGTCGTTATACTATTGTCAACTAGTATTTTCAAATATTATTATGGATAATGCATGATTCAGCAACGCGTTAGGTTCTTATGTATCAGAGATTCACTCCTTTTACTATATATAGCTATATGCTAGCCTTATTAGTCGGCTAATTATAGATAGCTAGTTGCATAAACCAATCCCGATAACGGTTGTTAGTGCCTAACGAGACCAAACAATAAGTACTTATTTAGACACGAAACTATAAACGATACGATAGCAACGATAGAAAACATTACTTAACATTAAAAAAAAAATGAGCAACAAAACGAAAATTTAGTAACTAATTGGCCTTCACTATGCAAATTTTAAATCATTTGCAGCAATACTCTTTCGGTGCCAGGTACATCTAACAGTCAATCCCATTCCGGCATGGTATTACTTTCTCCAAGCCAACGAGGCATTTCATATCCTCCTCCGTCACCTACCAGGTTCGTACATAAGCTGCACTCTTCATAATGCAAGCACTTACAGTATATTTTAGTATTTAGTATTTTTTACTTCAAATGATACTCTAATTTAAACTAAAACTTTACTTCCAGATCCGTTAGCCACTGTTGATGAATTTTGGTTTGTTTATTACTGTTCGTTAGACTAAAACCCTTGGTTAGTATTTGTATTGTTATTATTTTATTTTTTCATAGTTTTCAATAATCGTTGTTGTCCTTAATGTCATGTTTTATTATGCAGGATAGTAGATGTCTTCCGATATGTTAATCTTATAATATTTGAGCTAATTAATTTTTTTGTTCGATCTCCATTTGTTTTCCTTAAGTTCATTAACAATTGTCCAAATACCATTATTGAACAGACGCGCAGATTGAACAGACCCGAAGTGTTTTAACGGTTTCATGTTTTCCTATTTCGTTTCATGTTCCTTCACTATTTTTAACTACGGCTCGTATAGGGCAACGTTGCGCCGCGGATTCGCATTCTCTACGTCAATCAAAAACCCACCTTTAATCAAGACACGCAACGTGTCCTCACAGCAAAGTTTCACGCTTTCGCAGCAGCAAAGCTTAAACACGGCATCACTCGGCCAACATCAACAGTGCCTACCCCCGTCGGCTAACACCTCGAACAGCACTACAAATAATACTGGCACGAATGCATCAAATGAAGGATGCAGTGGAACAAGCGGTATTTCGTTGTCTTCGGCGAACGTATCGTTTTTCAAGCGTAAAAACAGCTTTCAAAGCGTACCAAACAACAGCGCAACCACCAGCATGGACCAAACTTTGCCCAACGAAACCTAAGCAATAATCCGTAGAGCTCAATGCGAAGCTAACAAAGGCATTTATGGCACAGTAGACAAACGCATCAGTCAAACGCCATTATCAACTATTCCATTCCATTCTCACGGTTCTGCATGGAAAAGATTGCTACTCGAAAGGAAGTTCATAAAGCCAACCTTTATTCTGAACCGATGCATTCCAACGGAATCAACGGCAATCAAAAAATGTTTGCTACCAGTTAACACGACAAGTTCATACCCATGTTGACGCTAATCGCGATCTATAACCTGTTCTGTTGCCCAGCTACATTTGGCAATTACGCATAGAAACCTTTCCGTAATGTACATTACGCCAATCGTCCGCACCTACGGAGGCTGCAAATTTGTATAATCTTTGTTGTGAAAAGCAGCGGCACACACATCAACAAAAAATCCAGAACAAAACGAAGCTGTGAATTTTAATGGAAAGGTATAGATGCAAGTATCATCTGCAACTCATGCGAGTATGATATGTTGCACCTGGAGGCAAAGAATTTAAAGTATTTTTTTTTCTCTTGCAACCAGGTGCTCGTTTTATAACGATTAAACATTCAACGATTTAAAGTCGTAGACCGTCTCGTTCAACGAGCAATATTAGTTGAATGTTAATGAAATTTTTGAACATTGCGTTTGGGCAACGAACCTTTTATTGCCATTTAATCGCATCTAGCAACAGTAAACAAGTGGATCTTGTTATTGAAATCCCTCTAGTCAGCAAAAAAGCTATATATGTATATACAATTTAAACGAATGACACGCATATAGGAAGCATGTTGAGCTTGACGTTGACAATTTTTGTTATATGCGTTTATGCATAAGCCCAAAAAATATTAACCACAGGCATTATTGTAGTGCTTTCCCAAAATCTATCGTAATCCTTTTGTAATTGATTTTATTTATGTTACTTCTCCGGTAACTAAGATGTTATTTACTTAAAAGTGTTTCAACTTATTGCTCCTCGACGTGGATTATTCTGTACAACGTGCAATTTACAGGTTCTGTACAACTTGCAGATAGATAAAAGACCGTGGAGGGATAGTGGTATGAGGACGTGTTGAACAAAATATCAAACGTATAACTTTGCAAGGTTTGTAGCTTTATCAACATCATACACTATCCGCAGTATAAGCATACACAATCGTAGTTTTGCCATTTTAACTCGAACTCATAGCAAATTTTTTTAAACAAAAAGAGTATGCTGCGAATGTTTACCAAAACGATAGCATATAACTTTGTGTATCATTAAAGAGCAAGCAATAGCGATTTGGCCCTCAATATAGTTGGCTGAATGGTATAGTTAATATAGCTTTTTTTAATAAAACTAATGATTGATTATAGAGAAAGTATTTGCTGATTCAACGGTATAGATATGGGAAAACGATTACTTTTTAGAACAGCTAATTGCCAATACAAGTTATTGTGTATCTACGATCTACGCGTATCGTTATTGTGTACGATCTACGATCTACGCGTATCGGAAAAGCTAATGATTATCAACATTTCGACCAGGATGTGTTGTTAAAGAAACGAAAGACAAAAGCGTACAATGATTATTTTTAATATTTTACAACGTAACTATCCTCTAGCATTAAAATGCTACTTTTTCCAGTATGATAATATTGTAGGGTAAACAACCGAAATCATCATACTAAAATTTCATATGCCCCTACGTTGGGGTTTTGTGTGAAAAAAATAAAACGGCTCTAATTAGGAAGTACAGTGTAATGTTGTTTGTACAGTTTACAAAAGGTTTAAGGTTTTGTGCTTGTTTGAATAGCAGCAAATAATGTGAGACGAAATGTTTTATAACCTATGCTCAGAAAATTCCTAATCAAAACCTTGGTTTAACAAATGTTTAAAACAATAAAATAGATTCTAATACAAACAACTGTAGATGTAGACACAAGAAAGTCAGAACATTTCACAAGAAAGCAAGACCATTTCACAAATTATAAGATCTATCCTTTATATGGTTAGAAAAACTGCTATGCAAACTGTGAAATACTATAATTTTCAAATTAAAACACAGTCAGAAACTAGGGCGATATAAATCTAGATTTGTATAGCTGTGAAATCAGTCGAAACTGAATTAGAAGAATATAAAGTATAAATTTGATGATATTGTCATAATACTATAAATCATGTTGAGGTCGCTACAGCAAAAATAGTTTTAAATGCATTGTACCATCTTTAAAGCCTGCGTTAAAGCCCACGTAAACCATATCTTAACTTCTAAGCTTACATCGTTACTGACGACTAATCGATTGTACATGACAACACATATAAATGTTTTCAATTATGTAATAACAGTTGCTTCAGATCACATTAAGGGATTAATGTATGCAACTTGAAAAACTTTTGTGTAAAATTGGTTCGTATACTCTTTATTTTAAAACTTTATCAATTCAAATTACATGTACGAATGGTTATATTTGTTTTAAAATGGGTCCAAGTTTAATCGATTTATTATGTTTTCAGAGGCAAAACGATGCTATGCTGCGATCTTCATTGTACTTAATTATTCTTCCCCCCCCCCCCCTGGTTTAGACTAACAAATTGTTACAATTTGACAATTCAATTAATTTTAAGACCAATTTTCTTTAATTGAACTAATTTATTCTGCAATGCACTAATTCGAGCAGTGTGAAATATTTTACACCGGCTGGACACACCACCATGTAAATTATAATTATATATGTTATTATATTATTACCTATAATAATATATATGTTTGCATGGCTCCCATTAACTATAGCAATACGCTTTATAATAGTACCATTGCAGAAATATAAAAAGTGCTTTAAAAATGAAACATTTGCAACGTTATAAAAACCGCCAATCTGAACAACGCTTAAGGATGGTTTGGAATAGCAGTAAACAAGAAGAAGTACAAGGTGTGGAAAATATAAACCAAAGAATTGTTCGAGAATCATAACATAACCGTTGGGAAAACTCAACCTTGCGATAATATTAGTACTGTAGTGTTTGGTTTTTGGACGATTAATACAAATATCCTTCATCCTGGTTCGTTCTACGAGCACAAGGTGGGTAAGCGTTTCTTTCTAAATCTGTTAAATACATGCCATGCCAATGGAACATTGTTAGCATTTTAATATGCGTGTCCCCACACGGTACACGAAACTAGACCGGTCTATTCTATGACACCGCGTTGCGAGTTTTTTGTGAAGCTATCGCGCCAAACGGATAAATGTACAGTTTTATAATGATACTCAACTAAAGCATTGGGGTAGGACTGGTTTTAAAATAGCCTATAAAAAAAACGAAAGAAGCATTGAAAATATTATATACAAATACACGAATATACATACAACATATAAATATATAAATATCTTAAAAATATAATATATACATAATATATACATACATACGAATAGAGTACTGGTATTATTTAAGCACATTTAAGCTATATTTACAAACAAAGTGAAACACTAAATCAAACTATTTGAATGTTGGATAACGATTGGAAACTGAATAAACGAAGCACATGGTTTAAATTTTGCGACCATTTAAAATTAACAAACTTCCTGCGAATAGCACTTTCGCAAAAGTAAGAAGGAAGAGAGTTTCTGAATTGGCTTCAGCTTGGTTGAAAAAACCATACCAATACAGCAGCTTATGCTGTATAGCATGTGTTTCGAAGCATTGTTCTGTTAGGAAGCAACATGGAATGTTTTAGAAGATAAATAATCCATAAAAAATGAACGAACGATTTCTTCGCGGTTCAAATCAAATGGTGAAACAAATTTCCATGTCATTGAATTCAAATTGATACCTAGCTCAATTTTCTCATTTGTGAATTTTGTCGATCGAACGGATACCGTCTTGATAAAAGTTGACGTCAAAAGAAGAAATCAAGACATATGGTTATGTTAACTAAGGCTTGCAATACAGAGATTAAAATGATTATGAGCGGAATTTTACAAAACGACGAACGACAAACTTAACAAATGAATCCAAATGGACCTAAAAAATGAAATACAAAGCAAGGCAACATAGAGACGACCATTGTTCAATCAAAATGCAAATAAATAAAATCAAAACTGCAAATTAAATATATGCTTGAACTATTTTTTTAGTGGCTTTCTTCATATTCATATAATGCATTAACAGAAGCAATTTAATGCTTTCACTTTCACTGCACTGTCAAGCGTGGAACCGTCACCTCATCAGGCAGTACAACTATCAAAATTCAATGAAGATTTTGGTAATATCTTCAGCAACTTTCCAGATTTGCTTATAGGTCGACCAGCGAAACTCCATTTAAAACTAGGTGCAACTCCAGTTTTCGCTAGGGCGCGAGAAGTATTACTTGCACTATGCGACCCCTACGCATCGGAAATCGATAAGAAAATCGCTTGAGGTTTTTACAAAAAAGTTGACTTTTCCGAATGGGCATCACCTATTCACATCGTAGGTAAGAAGAACGGAGGAATCCTTATAACTGAGAATTACAAACCAACCATGAATCCGTATGCCGTCGATTTTGTTAGGATTAGACAATGTTGTCAGCTTCTTCGATGATGTAATTGTATTTACAAAGGACTTCTAGGAAATGCAAACAATGCGGCAAAAAACTCTGCGTCTTAATCGGTCCAAATGCATCTTCGCTACAACATCTCTCGAATGCCTGGGTCATCGCATCATCTGGTATGACCTGCACAAATCAGATTCTCACATTAAAACGATACGTTATGTACCTACTCCTACAACACCAGAGGAACTGCAGCTGTTCTTGGGTAATGCAACTTACTATTCCGCATTATTCCTAATCTCTCTTCTAGGGCACGCCACCTTGGAGATGCCCAACATACAGATCCATTTAAGGAGACACAAGAAGCAGACGAGACATATCAAGATTTAAAACTTGCGCTAATTTCACCACAAGTTCTAATGCGTTACGATTCGATGCCACTGATCCTAGCGACAAACGCCAGTAAAACTTGCCTTGGCTCTGTCCTTTCTTTTCGCTTAATCAACTGATCTGAGAGACCACATATGCATATGCCATTTGCAAAACTATATCGCACACCTTTGTGTGTACTTTGTGCAAAAGCCGAATGCACAAAATGGGCATAGGCCAATTATGCCGATTACCTTACTCACTTCAATTTTGCCAATGTTCATAAACCTACCAGTCAGAATACAAAAGCTGATTAGTGCTACAGAATTCCACATGTACCAACTGTTAACGAGGTTAAGAGTTTATCTCCACACAAGTGAAGAAATACTACAGACGAATTCGAACAGTTTGTGGCGACCAGAGCGCACTGGTATTGTTGCCACTGCGGCAGCCGACTCTTGTCACCCGAAGCTTAAATTAACGAAAGACGATCGCGTATTCTAGCAAGCTTTCTTTATTATGCAATGCTAAAAAATCACGTCGATGGTCCCGGGTTCGTTGGTAGAGTGCCGTTCGCCGGCCGAGCCCTTTTCCACCAAGGTCATTCGGTCATTCCCGCGTGCGATCGGGAATTCTCGTGTGTCACCGATCGCAGTCTCTTTCAACGCCATCTATCGTCGAATCCTCAGTCAGGGTCGGCTCAGGCAGCTGTCAGTCAAATTGACCGTTGAATGTCCACTTTATTCCGGTAGGACTCATCTCTTCCATAATCACTCACGTTCACTCGTTTTAGGGCATCCTGCAGCTCGCGGCTGGCTCCTACGAAATTCGTCCCTCTATCAGAGATTATTTGATTCGGAGTTCCTTGACGAGCTATGAAGTTACGGAGAGCTAGGATACAGGAACTAGTTGAAAGCGTAGACGCGACCTCAATGTGTACTGCGCGCACCGTTAAACAGGTAAACAATACTCCCCACCTTTTTCCGTCTTTCTCCTATTTACTACGGTGAACAGTCCGAAGTAATCTATGCCGGTGAAGGAAAAGGGTCGCGTATATGGTGCAAGACGACCTTTCGGTAGCGCACTCATCATTAAGCTGTGGGTTTCGCGTTCCTGATTCGGCACCATTGACATTTACTTCTTACTCGCCCTAACGCCGCTCTTAGCGCAGGAACATCATAACGTTAGCGAACTTCATTCATTACAATGAGGTGAAACGCGTGTCGGTATTTTCGATGATACCAGTCGACGATTAGGTCCGCAATGTGGTCATTTTTGGGCAGGATGATAGGTCTTTTCGTTTCTTCGCTAACGAAAAGGCTTGCGTCGATTCTACCTTTTACTGTCAGGATTCCTTTTTTATCTATGTAGGGACTTCTTTTCCGTAACGGACTTGATACAGTTAGAGATGGTTTAACTTCCGGAACATCTCTGGCTTGGCGTAAGGTCTGGTATTCTTCACAAAACATTTGTTGCTGCACTTCTCGGATTATGCTAAGCTCGGATAATTTTAACTCGGTAGTAGTCAAAGGTCCAGTTAAGCGTTTCTCCATTAGCAATTTAGGTATCTTACAGTTTTAATAAAGCGCAAGACGTAACCAATCGTTCGTTGTAGTCGGATCCATCGCGAAAAGCGAGCCGCTTCGATGACCGGTTCTCTCGCGGAATGCCGCGGATTCTATGCGCTACAAACGTGCTGTATTTTCGGTGGTCAGAGTTGATCCAAAGAATTACATCCTTTGAATCTATCCAAAAAAAAGCGTTGGTTGATATTTTGACGTTGTGGATTAGCAATGTTTCTCGCTAGTTTGGTACCTAAAATGACAGATTGGAGTTCAAGACGTGGAACGGATAAGTTTTTTAGAGGTGCTACGCGGGTCTTAGTAGGAGGAGCTACTACTACTTATTTCTCTCTACAATAGCGGAAATAAGCAACAGCGGCGAAACCGTCTTTTCCTGCGTCGACGAAGATGTGAAGCTAGAGTTTTCATCCTTCTAGTGGTAGTGAACGACGGTAACACCGCGGTTTTGAAATATTTTGCAGTTGAGGAAGACATCTAAGCCATTCCTTCCACCTTACTTGCAGTGCATGTGGAATGGAGTAATCCCATCCAACGCCGCTGCGCCATATTTCTTGAAGTAGAACCTTCAAATGCAGTAACAGGCCAGCAATACAGGGTTTTACACTTTAGTTTTGACTGGCAGCACACATTTTTTGACGCGCCGCTCTCGATTACTTGTCGCCGGTGCACAATTTTGATTGCAAGCACCGAATTTTTGAACCGGAGCATTTAATTTCATCAGCCCGATTCTTGACAGCTTTTCGGCCGCATGTTTAGAACCCCCCATGGGAAAGATTGGTTTGAGTTTGAAGCACATGTTCATATGCAGGGGTGGATTTGGGCATAATACTTCAAATACGTAACCCAATACATGTTTTATAAATCTTCTCATAAACAAGTGCTTCAAACTATGCTAAGCTATACAGGTTAGGAGGAATTACTATATGCTGGACAAGCCGGGCACAAAACTGTGTGGCAATGTCAACCATGGAAGCGGAATACATCGCACTATCAGACGCAGCACAAGAAGCTACATGGCTAAGAACAGTCCTGGAGGAAATGGGAGAAAAACAACATAAATCAACCATCATATACGAAGACAATAGCAGTTGCATAGAGTTTGTATCGTTGGATTACAAGAAGAAAAGATCAAAACACATTGACACTCGATATCACTATGCAAAGGATACATGTCTCTCTGGAGCGATCAACATCGCATATTGGCCAATAGATGAAATGCTTGCTGACATTCTACCTAAACCACTTGGACCCACAAAAATGAAGACGATCGCCCTAAATATCGGATTAACATCATGCTGAATTCGCGGGGAGGAGTGTTAGAAGTATTGGTGAAGCGCGAATGTCATTAATACTATCAAGATAGAAATAAAGTATAGTTAGTTTGTGCGAAGCCGTCAACCAAGTAGGTTCAGTGTTTTCCTTCTTCCTCGCTATCGATACTTCCACTCGAATTAGCCAACAGCATTTTCATATTGCCACAGTAAACCGGTTTCGTACCTTCCATCAAGTCTTTTCGTTTGGTTATGCAGGATCTGATACCCTCATCAGATTCATCGTAAGTGGACATACAGGTTTTTGTGGTGCAGGATCGTTTGTTCTCCAGAGCGAAGCTTCCTTTAAGTGCGGCATCGATTCTTGCATCAAGATTTCGGCATTCACACAGCAGCAATTTATGAGTAAATACCGCTCGTTGTTCATGACTGCTCACATTTCCAAAACGTCCAGATACTACCCAGACCGGACGAGATTTTGTCGCGGTAGGTACGTGTGCTAGCCCTTTGATGGTTTTTAATGGTCTCGTCAGGTTGTAGTTGTCGATACCTTTCAGCAGCCGAGGTATTGCTGAAGCGTACGATGGTATGGATAGAGACCGATGATGTCTATATTTTGTAGTTAGCTCCTTTCCGTCCGCGGATTGAGACGGTAGACTTCAAGCTGCCGGGCCACGAGCGTTGAGACTGCGTCTCAAACATTTTTGAAAATCAAAAAATTTTGAGACTTTAGAATATGAGCCAGGTTTTCCTCAAAACTCAATTCACTCAATGTTCAGAGTATTGAGAGAATCCTCATCGCCCATGGCCCCGCAACTTAAAGTGCGAATTGTACGGACGGCGGGCTTACAAATTGTATGAAGATCGTTATGAATTTACGATCTTCAGTGCACCTGCCAGAGATGACGATGGAGGATTTCCTAGAACCCTTTTCTTCGCGCAGCTGACCTCCAGTCCAGCGTAAACATAATGGTTTTGAGGTCTTTTCCAATCCGAGCTGTTTTAACAACTCGTACTCCATCAACGTAACGGAGGAACCTTCGTCGAGTAGAGCTACGTGGTCACCTTTCGTTCTGTTCTGCTGAAGGAACACTGCACAGAAATCTAGCTGGCTGCATTTATGACCGCACTAGCACTTTATCTGGTCGGGCTGGATGGACGAAGCGGTATAGACAGCCTTGGCTGATGAGGCGGGCTGCTCACTGGACACGTGAACATTTAGCGGCTTCGTGGTTCGCTTCTCCTCTGCTTTCGCTGCTGACGGCGATGCAATGAGCGCGGCTTCCTTCACGCAGCCAAACGCTGAACTCCGCCAGGGTGGCTATTGGTTTTCCTACTCGTTGCATTCCCCATAGGAATGCAAGAACTGAGGGTAGGCGATCCACCAACTCTTCGAGAATCGATCCATCGTAACGAAGCTCCAAACCGCTAGATCGAACGGCAGCATCTACCTCTTTCAGCATAACACCATAATCGACGATAGTGTCAAGTTTTTCGCTTCGAGGGACTGGTGCCTTTTCTTATCTGATCCATCAAGGAGTTCACTATGAGTTGTGGGCGTCCGTAGTTGCTTCGTAAGCTTTCAATCACGCCAGCTAGATTTTCTGTTTTACGAAGACGCAACTGTAATGACTTCAGCGGATGATGTTTTTGCCGTCCGTAAATCCACATATGCGGGTGGTCTCTTCGATTGCACGCGTAGCACGTCTTTAACGGAGTCGTACTCTTCCATGTCGCGCCTTGATCAATGCACTCCTTCATTTACTGGAAAAGGCAGCTGATCTCTCTCATCATTTCGTTTTCCGTCGGGAGGTGGTCAGTTGGGGTCTAAGCAGTTAGCCCGTTCACAGCTTCTCTAGTAGGAGTCGAGGACGTTAACTCGTTCGAAGCTTCAGCACACTTCTCGCAAAACCACTCGCGACACTTATCGGCATCATCCACCTTCACGCAGTTGCAGTAATAAGGGGTGCGACACTCATCGCATAGTATGCAATCTTCACTCCACGGCGCGGTATATACACCGCAAATTAGGTCCTCGCTAGTAGTCATTTTCCCTTTTCACTGCATCACTGTTCCTGAATCCTCGAGATTCATTAACCCTCAAAGATTCATTAATCCTCAGAGATTCATTAATCCTCAGAGATTCATGAATCCTCAGAGATTCATGAATCCTCAAAGTTCATTTTATTCTAGTGACCGTAACTTCGCGATGCCCTAAAAACTGGCCTTGGCCTAAAATACCTGCTAGGAGTCTGGAAGTTTATACTTTCAAGAATGTACAGGGCGTTAATAAATCCGCTAATATGCTAATGTACAAAAACGTACTGCGCCGTCATTCGCCTATGTTGCAGGAATTCCGGTCCGAATATCAGAAAATTAGTACGGTTTGTGGGTAGAGTAGAGCCACGAGATCAGGGCGGCAGATAAAAGAGCGCACGTGTAATCGACACTTCTTTGCACTAAAGCAAAGATTTATTTCATGTATAAAATTTCTTATTTTGGACGTAAAAACAATAAAAAAAGTTCAAAATTATGTTTCCGAAGGGATTCATGAATCTTTGAGGATTCATGAATATCTGAGGGTTTATGTATCTTTGAGGATTCATGAATCTTTGGAATAGAGATTCAGATTCTTTCATTCAGTTCAAAGATTCATTCAGATTCATGAATCTGAATCTGAATTACCCAACACAAGTCGCCACTGAAATGAAATTGAGGAAAACCTCAAAAGACAACGGAGACTTTGGTTTTGAGTGACTTTTTGAGGTAAATGAGTGACTGAGGTTTAAGGCGCAGTCTCAACGCTCGTGGCCCCGCAGCTTATGAATTGTGTCAGAAATGAGCCCGAAAAGCGTCGCTCAAACCCTCTCGATGCTAGAGGGGCCGAAGTGTATCACAAGGGGCCTCTCGAGAAAGCCCTCTGCCAATACTGGTCTGTTATGTACTTCGCTAGATTCCAGCTACTTCTAAGCGCGGCTCCTTTTTCTACTTGTCGCGTTGAGTTAGTTTTTACACCATTTGAGTTGCCTAATAGAAAATGATTGGGTATTATGGATTTTTAATCGGCTAATTCTAGGGGGATGTACGTTTGTGGCCTAGAGTTTATCATTGCTTCTGATTGTAATAATATTGTTTCGAGGGTTTCATCATCCAATTTGCGTAGCGCATCTATCAAGGTATCGATCGCGGTTTGATCTAACTACCCTCTCCCACGCTCCCCCCATGTGTGGTGTTGCGTAAGGTATGAAGTTCCAGCCAGTAGATGGACTCGTAAATGTCGCTGCGAGGACGTCTCTTATCTTCCATCGCGGACCATGAAGGGCCACTTCTTATAGATCGGACTGGCCTTCGAGGCAGTGTTGTGTCGTCTTTCTGGGTCGCCTTGTGTCTTGCTTAACACGTCCGCTTCATCAGGGAATGTTTCACGTTGTACCGTCTTCCATAATGATTGTTCGGCTTTCTTAAGTTCCTCCTGCTTGATCACTCCGAGTGACAGCTGCTTGCGAGTGATTTTGCGTCTTAGATTGTCCATGTATTGAAAGATGAATGCAGTTGTTCTTAGCAATTTTCTCCATTTGCTAAACCTTGTCGGGTCGATTAGTTGGCTAGAATGACCGATGTGTAGGTGTGTCGTGAATTCCTTCCGCGAATTCCGCGAATTATTTCATTGGTGTCGGGGATTTAAAGTATTCAGTGGCCACCGTTCTTGGGGTTCGTACAGAAACTGAGGGCCACGGAACCATGGGTTCTCCATGGATAGTTTCGGTTCAGTGTTCCATTTGGTGGCTAGATCGGCGACGTTTTGCTTAGATAGCACCCATCTCCAATCTCGTGGGTCCGTTGTAGTAAGGATCTCGCCTACCCGAACTGACAGGAACTGTTGATACTGTCGAAGGTTCGATGATTTAATCCACGCCAAGCACACACCCGAATCACTCCATAGACACTGACGTTGTATTTGAAAAGAGTGTTGTTCTTTTATTGTTGCCAGCATTCTGCAACCAAGTACTGCTGCTTTTAATTCGAGTTTGGGTATGGAAACTGTTTTTAGTGGGGCAACCTTGCTCTTTCCACCTATTAATCCTACTTGAATCCTGTCTAGCGTCTCCACACGAAAATACGCAACTGCAGCATACGCTGTCTCACTTGTCTCTACAAACACGTGTAAATGCAATTGTTCTAGGCTGTTTGGATACGGGTATGTAAAGTAACGTCTTGGTACCCGCAATCCATCCAAACGCGGGAATAGCTCGTTCCTTTATCTCCATCGTTTGTATAGATCGGCTGGTATTTGTTCGTCCCAATCGATCCCTTTCGACCATACTTCCTGTATGAGTATCTTTCCGTGAATGAGAAAGAATGATATTAAGCTCATAGGGTAAAACAAACTCATCACATCGTTTGATGCGAATGAGAATATGAATACATCCTCTTCTATTTTCCATTTCATTCCAAGAGCAGATTCTGTTCCATCTCCACGTACTAGCATAAGGTCCTTCGTGGATTGTTCGGCTGGATCACCTACACTTTTAAGAACTTCCGCCGAATTTGAAAGAAACCGACGCAGCTTGAATCCATCTTTTGAGTGCACCAGTTTAACTTCATTCGCTATTTCTACGGCTTCTTTTACTGTCTGAAAACTCTTAAGGTAGTCGTCTACGTAGTGGCTTTTGATGATTGCATCAGTGGCTCGAGTATATTCTCTTAAATGTTCCGATGCATTCCGATTTCTAACATATTGGGCTGAAGCTGGTGAGCATGCCGAACCGAAGGTTGCTACGTCCATCACGTATACTTTCATTGGATCCGATGGTTTCTCGCGGTAGACGAAGCGTTGTGATTTAAGATCGGGGGGTCGGATCTTGATCTGGTGGAACATTTCCATTATGTCTCCCGATACTGCTACGGCGTATTGACGAAATTGACAAAGTACTTGCGGAACTGGTGTAAGGAGAGCGGGTCCTATTAGTATTCTCGAGTTGAACGATATTCCACCTACTTTTGCTGCTGCATCCCAATCGGATCTTGCCTGGTTTCTTCGCATTTTGCACGACTCCCAATGGTAGACACCTTTCTTGATATTTGATTTACTTTCTTGATATCGACGGACGTCAGTTCTTCTAGCGTGGCCTCATGGGCATTACCTTTTGCTTCATAATATTTGATGGCTTCACGCACCTTTGCTTCCAGGTTTGGCGTTTGTTCGAACTTCCTTTCCAGTGATTCCATGCGTTTCACTGCCATAGGATAACTATCGGGAAAGTTTGGGCAATCTGTATTCCAAAGTAGAGTCGTTTCGAAGCGATTTTCAGATTCTATTTTTTTCTGGTTTCCTCTAGTAAGCCATTCGCACGTTTTTCTTCCTCCGAATATAGTGTATCTCTTGCGATCGTAGTCCCTAAGTCTTCCATAGTAAAGTATTCTTTTAGTTGCTTTGGTAGTTTAGTTTAGTTGGAAATCGCTATCCGAAAATCGCTTCGAAAGCGTAGAATTTTCGCTTGACGCCTGAGATTCCGATGAGCAAATCAAGGTAGCGCTTGATGACCAACTTCTTATTTTGGTACCGTTCTTCAAGTAGCTCCCATGCTACTGAGTAGTTCAGACAACGGACGATTACATTAAACATTACATTACATTTAACTAACATTGTGATATTGAATTGCTAAACTGTTTATTAGAGGCATTTTTCCAGTCTAGCCGAAAGGAATAGAAATGACTTAGCCAAAAACATTTCTTCGGCCATCCTAGATCTTGGTAATGCGGGGATTTGCAGCAAAAATGTTGCTTTGTATGATAAGTGAGTAAACTATGCAGTGATATAATGATTATGCACAAAAGTCTCTTACAATATCTTTAAACCATCTGCATGAAAACCACTCCTCAATTTACCACTTAACACTAAGAACCATACATACATATATTTCCATCACTGTAAACACGTGTCCTTTGCCGGTCCTGTTTTGATGACTGCATTAGAAACGTTTGTCATCAGTGTGTACAAAGCCGCCCTCGAGGTTAAAACCTCTCTGAGTAAGTCGTTCGGTTGTATTGAAACGGGCACATATTTGTTGTGCGGAATCATTTCACTTGTTACTCGAGTGTGGTAATAGATGTCAATACAAGTTTGTTATTAATTTTAAAGTGCGATTTAAAAAAGTCACGAAGAAATAAAAAAATTGAAATAGACAGACATGTGAGCCACAAGCGATAATATAACACTAAATAGACTTCAGTTCTAATTTTGGTGTAATGTGAAAGTGCATAATAAAAAAAAATAGTTGGATGCATGAAACAAAATAATAAAATCTTTCTCAACTTCGCTTTTCTTTCGTTACAACAAGACCAAGTATTTGTTCGGCAAGCAATATGAACTACACATCGAAGCATATGTTCCTCCATCAATTGTAAGGAGAAACACCCAGTAGTCCTACCTGTGAAGGAAAATCACATACATTATTTATTCACGATCGAACAAAATCGATAACGTTGCTGCTCAGGACCTTTCTCCTGGACTGCCTGCTCAGCCTGTAACGTACAACGTTGATGATGCGTGTTATCATCATGCAAACATGGCTTCGTTCACGAAGGCACGCACGAAAGAATGGAACACAACAAAACAAAATTTAGCCGTACACAGTGAAGTGACGCGTGGCAATCGCGTGTTGACAACTTTACCTCCATCAGTTCGAGCGATTAGTGTGCGTCCGGGTTGTTTGTAGTAGTATAGATGGAATCGAGGACCGACCACCCCCAGGATCAACCCGCCTATAGACGATCGTTGGCCTTAACTTTCCCGCTGTGTCTCATCAGTGACGAAAGCACGTATCGTCGGATTGCGGTGAGCGAACGCCGCTGACCGATATGGCAGTATTGATTTGAAATCAGCGGCTGGAACGGTTCCGGAGAAAGTTGTTGAAGAATGAGGAAGATCCATTACGACATCGAGTAATGTTTCCGTGCCGACATGCAACCGAACACATTTATGAAGCCACGCTGATTGAAGGTGTCTTCAGTTGCATGACGTTGGTCAAACCAAGTATACGTTCCTGCTTAGTTTCAGTTAACATTTAATGTTTACAATTCAATAGTGACTAATAGTGACAACCGATAGTGAAATTCACTGATAAAATACATAATATCAGTTGTGCCAAATACAATACAACATGTGTAAAGTATACTGCGGTTAGTGGAGTTAACTATAGCTTTATTGTTAACTTATCCATCGTCGATAATGCACTATTGGGAACATAGAAGTGGTTGCAACTTGCTAGTTGCTAACGTAAAATAGCTGTAATTATTATTCCAATGTTATAAGCAGCTAAGAATCGTAAGGAAAAAAATTTTACAGTACATATGCTCACATGCAGTAAAAATCGCAGATGACCGTTCACCGATCGATAGATTGTAAATGATTTAAGCAGTAAATGCATTCGCTCCGCCCCGCTACGTGAATAACGAGGGTGATTGGAGCGAAGAAGACGACGTTTACGAAGACAAGTGAACCATTTCTAAACATGTACGAGCAGTGTTGTGCCAGTATTATTTACCGTATGATTCTATCGGACGTTAATTTAAAAAAGTGCGGTTGGAAATGTAAACAGAGGAATCAAATAGCACGGTTTCACTTGGAATGAACGAACAAAGATCACGGAGCTGCAGAGAGTCACGTGCTTTTACCTACCTCTCTCCCAAATCTGCGTGCGAATGTAACACATTATTGCACATGAGACAGATATGTAGCTGTTCTAGCAATGCAATAGCTGTAGTATCAAATAGTGCAAAAGAACGAGCTTCAAACTGCATCAAAACAAAGCAACGTTGGAACAAACGAAACGATTCGTCCTCTTCCAACGGTTACGCACTTATCTCCAATTCTACTGAAAGTCGATCTTTTGATTCAGTATCTTCTCGTATGGCTACCAACAATTTTGAGGAAATTCATAAGAATTTAAAACTACACGTTGATGCTCATTTAGACATACCATTGCCGAACTTTATTGTGCAACAGGAACAACCGTGCAACGAACATACTAAAACAGAAAAACTGACGATAGGTTCTAGGACAATACATTCCAGTCCTATTGGGAAACCGCGAGGTCGCCGATACAGTCAGGACTCATGTGCTCACGTTTATGAACGACTCTGCGTAGCTGCTTTCGATAGAAACGGAACAGTTAACGATAGTTGTCAAAATGTCAAGGTAAGGAAACAAAATATATAAAGGAGTATCCAATAAAAGTATGGAATTGCAGGATCTCGGGCCCGGCTGCACTTACGAGAAAACAAATGTTGCAATATTGGAATTTTTGCAATATACAATTGTAAAGATTCATTATTTCTTATTTTTAAACCAACCATTTTAAAATTATTACCCTCATTAAATCAATATATATCCAATATCAATAGAACCAAAATGCTAAGGTACCGTTTTGGATCCAATTACGGACATTTAAAGCATCTTTGCACATTTTTTCATCACACCTCAATACTTAAAACATCGTCAGTATGGTTCACAAATTAAACATTATCTATTCTAAACACACAACTATCTCGTTTTTAACTTACCACCGTCCAAATAGACATAAAGAGGCATGTTATGCCTTTCCGCGATTCTGGTTACATTCTTACTCCTTCACTTCCTTCCGTCAATCTTTCAAACGAAACAGAATCTTACAGAATTACTACACCAACTATTGTGTTTTTTTTCTGTGAGTCTATAAGCAATTACAATTTATTTCGATTGTAAAATGATAAAGTCATTGATAATTATCTCAAAAGCGGATTATGATGTACTCCGATGCAGCTAGAACAGAGTAAAGAACATTAATGATGAATTAACATTAAAGTCGTTTTAAAGCAAAACTGTTCAGAAAGCCTTGAGTGGTGAGCTGAGCGGTAGAGACAGATGAAAAATTTTTATTTATTAGAATATAAATATAAATTAGAACGAATATTTGGGAAAAATTTGAAATTTGACATATACAAACTTCAATTCCACATACAAAATTACATGAATTGTCAAAATTTTGGGATTCGCGTATCTCGAACTCGCGTAACTCGAGTGTCGCGTAACTCGGGAAAAAACTGTATTTTGAATGAGCACATTAGTTCGTTTAACACATTTTCAATTTTTTTCGAAAGTTTAAAAAATTATCAAATGCTTTAAACAAATTTACATGCAAAGCTTTATGATTATCCTTCATGCTAAAATAATTTTTATTTTGGGAACTTGATGAAGATCCTTGGGAGGAGCCAATATCATTGTTTCAAAGTTTTGCTCTTAAAAAATAACGGTATCCACCATTAAACATAGCGAATTTAACGTAAAAAAATCCCTTTTACGTACATGGTGTATTGTACCTACAATGGTAGTATTGTTACTGTTGTGGTGGTATCATGTACCAATAGTGGTGCTATTTTTTGTTCATCACTTTATCCCGAACACTTTGCCTAAGCAATTAGGCAATGATCCAGATTCGTTCTTCATCTTCCGTAGGACGGGTGTGCATTTTTTTCCTAAATCTTGACGTCAATTTTTCCTTCAAATGGCAAGAAATGCAAGACTGTTACATCCCGTAAATCCAATCCCGTCCACTGATTTGTTTATTACGTAATCCTAGTTATCTGCTATTGTCGCTTCATTTTGTTGACATGAGCTATTGCTACTACGAAAACTATAGGAACATGCCAATTGTTTGGTACCAATAGCGCCACTATGGCTCAAATAGCGTTTATTTGCAAAAATCAATATTTTTTAGCATATTTATGAAGATTTCATATGATTTTATTGCTTTTAGTTATAGCCGTGTTAGTTATAGCCTTAAGATAAAGGTGAGTTTCTTTACGACATCTTAAGAAATTCTGCATGATCTTGCAGCCTGTTTGCAAAAGTTCAATATTTAAGCCATTTTAGCACAAAATAAGGCCATTTGTGTTTTAAACGAATCATAGACAACCACATATTACGTATTACTATAAATATCTCAATTACGTTTGGTTTGTCGTGGGGATGGCATTTTATTCCACTACTACCCATATTGCTACTAGCACCAAATAGTGGTACGCTTACCCTAGTGCCATTTAAAATTATTTTGCACACAAAATGTTGTCAAATAGGAACACAATTTAAAAAAAAAACTTTTTATTATAGCAAAAATCACCTTCTTTATTGGCAACAACAACCTGAAGTGGTAGGTCTAGAGGCCTATTATTCCTGGCTTTCTGTGACTTTATTTGCCCGTAGCTGGATAATCAGTACTGCGTACGGGGAATTAGATTTTGGTCCGGTTCGTTCGTGTGAAGACCGGCACCGCTACCATCATGCCACTGGGCCGCCCGAACAAAAGTCACCCATTTGTACTAATTCTTAGTGAATCCGCAACCAAATATGTCAGAAATCCCCACATAAACTCCCACATAAACGGGAACGAACATAACCGCCAGCTCATTCAATACAAAAATTACTCAGTTCCAAAACGATCGGTTGAATGAGCTCAATCCAATTCAAGAGTGCAAAAATAGAGAAGAACGATAGAATCTTGGCGAACGATCTCCGTGCTAAGCTCGCATATATAGTTTGGGATAAAATAGTTGTTTTGAAGTTGAATATGATTGATTTTTTACTAGTTTCACTTTTTTATCTCCAAATGGATGTACCAAAAATATTAGTGATGCGAAAATTGTTTTCTTATATTTACACAAATTGATGCAATTACCAGTATTTAACGAGATCGGAATAAATTATCTATGTTTAATTTATGAATGCAAAAAGGCCGAGCTAAATATCCTATTTAATTTATGTTCATATTATTTGTCGAAATTTAACAATCATAGAACATTTTTCAAATATCTTATTTTTTTGCATTTCAAAAATGGTAATGGTAAACGTAACATTATTATTCTGCAGTTGATTACTAAATAGTATCGCATCAAGGAAATTCGCAGTCTTTTGGAAAGTGTTCTTAATTTACAAGCAATGCTACAAAATACGTCGTTGAAATCCTCTTTGTAGGAAGAAAAGAGAAAAAAAAATTCGAGGTAAAGTACATATTATAATATCTACGCAGGGTGTGTTAGTACGCTACTAGCGCAACCAGCAACATTCGATGAAAAGTGTGATGTGGTACGCAATAGTTTGATTTATTTAAAAACAGGCCTGACGTAATCACTACCAATACATTCAATTTATATCTTACTATAGATTCATTGCATTGCAGTGAACTGCATTTACAGTGTTATAGTTCAATTCTTTCCGAGATTATCGATTTTCGATAGCATAGCAAGATAATCCTGCAACCCCAAATTACGAGTAATTGGTTTTCATTCGAGCATAAGGATACATTCCCACTTGAATTTTCCGGAGCCAAAACGCAACCAACACTGGATTTCCAACCTACGTGCACCAATACTTTCGTGTATTGGTTCAATACTTTCATACACATAACGTATTTACTATGTGCAATTTTGATTGTTTTTCACCCTCAGCAGATGACCCACCAACATCAAGTACTCATGCGACATAGCACGGACAACTTAAGATCTATTAATAACCAGGGCACCTCCGCTCCCGGAGGCCTCTATAACAAACGTGAAAGAGTCGAAATGGCTGCGGTTGGCGTTGGGTCAGGAGATGGCACCGAACAGACCAATCAAGGGAAGTCAAAATATTTCATGCATCGCATGACGGCCCAAGACTTAGGAAGTGGTAACGATCAATCTTCCTCTCAAGATAGTACAGCCTCGCCGAGCTCCACAACTCTGCCGAAGTCGGTGGATGTTGTGGCAGAAACTGACACACTCTCCACAAATGGTTACACGGCAATGGTGAATGGTAGTGTTTCGAATGCAAGTCCAAAGGGTACAAACTTCATTGATAAATTACCTCCCCTAGAAGATATAATGGAGAGCCCGTTGCTAAAGACACCGGTAGAGAAGTGGCTCCAAACAGAGGATCGTCTGTCTCGCGAAGAAATTGTTCCATCATATGGCGCAGAGGAGCCTAGCCGTAGGTAAAATAGGCACTTTCTCTTTCTGAACTGTAGGTTTAAAATTATGCACTATTTCATGATATATTCATATCCGAAATGTAAGGTGAACAATGTCTCCTAATTTTCATATTTATTTAATTTCAAGAGGAATAATTTGTATTAGCTTATTTGCTTAGTAAGTGAATCTAACATTATGTTATTTCTATCACTTGATTATTTTGAGCATCATTCCTTTGTGGTATTATTTCCTGTGTGCAAAATACAAATCAATTAATAAGTTTAACTGCACAATTAATTGGCATTATTATTAGTGTGTTATCGTATTAATATTATTGCAATACATATCCAGTCCCGACCTTTACAGCAATCTCTTTGGTCCGAAGATTAGTGCCAGTGAAAACATTCCTGGCACTCCAATGGATACACCGGACATCGTTTCAGAGTTCAACAAAAGTTTCAATTCTAGCACAACGAGCATCATCAACGAACGCCGACGATCGTCCTCTAAGTTGCTCGGTCTGGCTACCGACCGTGATCCTGCCACAATCTGTGGCATAGTAACGGGAACGCACAGCCCGCTGGGTGATCATCCAATTTGCGGAACAGCTCAGGCTGGTCAAAATGTGGGTGGTACTAGCGTAGATAAAAATAATTCTCTTAGTAAGAGTAGCCTGCGAAATCTGCTCAAACTACGCAAGGCTTCAGACCAGTCACAAGACACACGGCGCTCCAGTCAGCAGGATAAAGAGGTAAGATTTTACAGTGTATTTTCTAATAATTATTACAATCATAAGACGTCATTTATGCCTCGTGAATAATTACCTTAAATTAATCATAACTGCTGCCCTTACATCAATAGAAATACACATAAAGAATCAGTCGAAGAAATGTAGAAGGCTATTATTAGAAACTGACTATTGCGTTCCGCACGAAAAGTGCACAAACGCCTTTTCCCAGTAGTCCATACAAACTTCTGGCACTCCACTCGTATTCCCGCATCGCACACGATAAAAATAGAAAAGAATAGTGTATACAAAATGTTAATGAATAATGTATGTAAGACATGTTAACGAATAATTGTACAAATAAGATTGAATTATAGTTAGTAACTACATAAATTTCATTGGTTATATTATACTCGGCGCAATGTAGACTCTCTGCTTCTTTGAACAACTTCTTCTTTATCGGCACAACAACCTCAAGAGGCCTGCCATTGCTAACTTTCTTTGACTTAATTTACACGTAGTTAGATAGTCAGTCTTGCGTACGGATTTACTGCAATTTTGTACAACATCTCAAGATTTTTCGTAAGCTTCACGTAAGAAATGATAACGACCTGCTAGGTCAGGGAGCCCCCTGCCATAGGAACAAATTATGCTTTAAGTTAGAAAGCTTAAGTTTTAAGACGACATCTGCCAAAAAATCCAGGTATCACCGTACTGTCAATGACCAAATTTACACCAGAGGTATCTCCGGGTATCCCGCAGATTTTTTATGGCAAACACAAATTTTTAATCTTGAAGTTGTAATAACTTCGTTTGCATAGGAAATCAAAATTGGAACAAAACTGTTGTCATTGATTTTCTTTCCCATGGTAAAGCAATGATACTTTTAAAAATTCATTTACCATGATTTTTGTGTAAGAAAACCCGACTTTTTCACAGGCTTCATTCGTATTAAAATTCATGGTTTTCACGCATTTTCCTAGTAATTGCATTAAACACGAAGTTCTGCTTTTGAGTTTCAAATTTGAAAATTGAAATAGTAATTTTCTGTTTCTTTTCTAAAAATTGCCTGCTAAATTTTTTTTTTACATTTTCTTAAGATAAATGAAAACAAGTAGTTACCGCATTGCAATAAAAAGTTGCTTAAGTTTAAAAATGGAAATAATCGATTTTTAAAGCATTTAAACAAATGTTGGTTCTGAGCAATCCCTGTTCTGCATTTGCAGGGACTGGATCCTGAGTCGCTTATGTTTCGCGATGGACGTCGAAAGATTGATATGGTGCTATGCTACGAGGAGGATGATCAGGGTGTAATGACCGAGTTGGATGCTTTAAAACGCCATCAACGTAAACTGTTCCAGGAAAATCTCATTCGTGAGGGACTTGAATTTGAGGTGGAGGATAAAGCACAAGCCTTCGATGGTAAAACGTACTTTGTCAAAATTCACATTCCTTGGCGGACGGAGTCGCGCTATGCGGAAGTGATGAATTTGAAGTTGCCGGTGAAAAGATTCATTACGATCAGTGTTAAGGTCTGTGAGGCTGCCTGAAATTGCAAATGTGAGCTTCAACTTTTCATCTTTTATCGTACAGGAGGAAGAAACAGCACTACGTCGACAACAGAATAAAATTCTAAACTACTGGAACCGATTGATGTCTATGACCGAGTACAACCATGGACGCATTGAGAAGGAACCCTCTTTCTATTCGGCTACATCGAATGGAAATCCGGAGGAACAGTTCATCGTGAAGGATCGTTGTACTTCCTATACAAGCGCCCAGCGAAGTCTGATCGTGATGCAAATTCTTATGAGAACGCGGTTCGACGAAACGGAGAAGGTAAACAACGTGGGGATTCGCCGGTTACTCAACGATGGCTCCTATCTGGCCTGTTTTCCTTTGCACGAGGGTCGTTACGACAAAGACCATTCGTCTGGAGCACTGTTTGATCGACGGCTGCTATATCTGGAATGGGCCCGCCCAATCAAATGGTACAAGAAACAGCCACTTTGTCTCGTGCGCAAGTATTTTGGAGACAAAATTGCACTGTACTTTTGCTGGCTTGGATTCTACACCAAAATGCTCTACGCACCGGCTATAGTTGGACTGTTCTGTTTCTTGTACGGACTCGCGTCAATGGACTCGAGCGATAACATTCCCACCAAAGAAATCTGCGACGAGAACGGACCTGGAAAAACTATATTATGTCCACTGTGTGATCGAGCGTGTAGCTATCAGCAACTTCATGAGTCTTGTTTCTTTGCCCAGCTTACATATCTGTTTGACAATCCATCCACCGTGTTCTTTGCGATCTTCATGTCCTTTTGGGCAACCACGTTTCTGGAGCTTTGGAAACGAAAGCAATCGGTTTTGGTGTGGGAATGGGATCTGCAGAACATCGAAAACGAAGAAGATATGCGACCAGAGTTCGAAACAACTGTCAAAACGTTCCGCATCAATCCGGTTACGCGCGAGAAAGAACCATACATGCCAACGTGGACCCGAGCTGTGCGTTTCATTGCCACATCTAGTGCCGTTTTATTCATGGTAAGTGGTGAGCAAGAAGCTAATCTAGTTGCCCATTGCATAACGTTTTAGTTTCAAAATATTTGTTTTATACTTCTCTTCTAATTTGGCAGATTTCTGTCGTTCTTGGTGCTGTTCTGGGAACCATTATCTATAGAATTTCACTAGTTTCGGTCATCTACAGCGGAGGAGGATCATTCTTTAGAACGCATGCGAAACTGTTTACTACTATGACCGCGGCGCTAATCAATCTTATTATCATCATGCTACTCACCCGGGTGTGTATGTAAATGGTTAAGACGCAACAGACCAATACCAATTAATACTCTTAATACTACACAGATATATCATAAGTTAGCCCTTTATCTAACGAACATGGAAAATCCACGGACGCAGACAGAGTACGAAGATTCATACACGGTTAAAATATTCGTGTTTGAGTTCATGAACTTTTACAGTTCTTTAATCTACATAGCGTTTTTTAAAGGACGCTTCTACGACTATCCCGGTGATGATGTAGCGAGAAAAAGCGAGTTCCTTCGGCTAAAGGGCGATATTTGTGATCCGGCCGGATGTCTTAGTGAATTGTGCATTCAACTAGCTATAATCATGGTTGGCAAGCAGTGCTGGAACAACTTCATGGAATATTTTTTCCCGTAAGTGCTTGAAAATTACCAATACACTGAATATGTGAATGTCACTGACCTGTAACTTCCTCCTTTAGTGCCTTTTACAATTGGTGGCGTCAGCGGAAACACAAACAGCTTACAAAGGACGAAACACATTTGCATATGGCATGGGAGCAAGACTATCATTTGCAAGATCCCGGCAGACTAGCTCTATTTGACGAGTATTTGGAAATGAGTAAGTGGTTCTTTTCCTACGCGTAGCACAATTTTTATGTAACGCTTATCGCATTTCGTTCGTACGTTTTGCATTCATAAAGTCGTTCAATATGGATTTGTGACGCTGTTCGTAGCTGCATTCCCATTGGCACCATTATTTGCGCTGTTGAACAATATTGCAGAAATAAGGCTAGACGCATATAAAATGGTAACGCAATCAAGACGACCGTTGGCTGAACGCGTTCAAGACATTGGTGCTTGGTATGGCATACTGAAAATAATAACATACACTGCTGTTGTATCAAATGTAAGTAACTAGCTATCGTATAAAGAAAATTCAAGGGTGTCTCACATCAAATTGCATCACGGCAAAATCGTTGTAGGAAAATTACCCATTTTCTATTTTTCTCTTCAAATGTTCAGTAGACATAGTTTAAAGTTGATTGCTTACACTCGTTGATACACTCGTGCTACACACTCAATGTGGTCTCAATGTCATGGATGATGTGATCCCTTCAAGATGATCCCAGCCCCAGCAACTTCCCGGGGCTACTGTAATCCACCGCCAAGCACAAGTTTAATATTCCATAGGAAATAAGAAAGTAAAAGTTTCTAAAGTTTGTTAATAAATACATGATTAGGCATGTGATTTGCTCACAAGGCCAACACAGTGAGCCGGTCACTACTACCGAAATGTAAATCTATCTACCTCCAGGAGTATGTTACGACCGTTATGGCAATTGAATATTTGCTTTTAAAAACGCTGATTAGTATTTTTTAACCCATTATTACAGTGAACGTACGTACTTTGTCGAAATTCACATTCCTTGGCGGACGGAGTCGCGCTATGCAGAAGTGATGAATTTGAAGCTGCCGGTGAAAAGATTCATTACGATCAGTGTTAAGGTCTGTGAGGCTGCCTGAAATTGCAAATGTGAGCTTCAACTTTTCATCTTTTATCGTACAGGAGGAAGAAACAGCACTACGTCGACAACAGAATAAAATTCTAAACTACTGGAACCGATTGATGTCTATGACCGAGTACAACCGAGTGTGGTAGCTGGTTAACTATTTTCAACTATTTTCAACGATTTTATTAAACTATTTTAGCTTGTTACGGAAAAGAGAGCCTTTCTGCCTTCACCTTTTAATCGCCTTTCCTTCACGGGATCGGCTAGTATCCCTTGACCAAAATCTAGCTTAGGCCGGATCGAACCCGACTTCATACTGATCGACGTCAACTACACCATCTACCGTGAGAATGTTGCAACATTCGTTCAGCCCTTAATATGTAGTAACTTGTCTACAGAAGGTTTCCTGTTTTCTTTGTTGAAGTGATACGAGAACCCTAAAATCTTCTGCTGTCATCTAACGTCGTGCCACTATTCAAATGTTGTTATGGAGTGGAACGAAGCCTTCGTAGACACAGAACATGAATACTCCCAACGCATAGGAACTGTGAACTTCCGTACAGAAGAAGCTGTAACCAGATTTTGTATAAACCTGATCAGCAGAGTTAAGGATCATGGTTAGGTGGTGCGTATTGAATTGAAATTAAATTACATAAATTTGTCAAAAGCTTACGTAGTGATATACGGGTGGCCGAAAATGATGGACGAAACAACGTAAATTGTAACTGTTGGAGTTGCTACTGGCGATTCTAACTGGCGACGAGGGTTACAAGAGAAACCACGGCTCAAATCGTATAAACATTATGAACAACGATGATGCAGGAACAGCAGCAAGCATTCATAAATCAGCAGGAGAAACTGATGTGCTTGCTGACCTGATAAAGGATATTTTGTTCAACCCGGATGAGTGAGTAACCTTCGAAGGTTGGTTTTCGCGATTCGAAGACCTGTTAGAGTTGGAAGTTGGAAGGAAGACCTGCGAAGAAGTTGGATGGTGCCGCTAAAGTTCGCTTATAGATACGGAAGCTGGGGATGGCCGAGCATGAACGGGGAAGTGGGAAAGCTGCAAATAAAAGGTACAAATGTTTGCAATTGCGCAATGAGAAAATAGAGGATTACGACAGAAGACTACGTAGTGTTTTCCTGCCGTGTCAATAAGAGCGTAATAGAAGCTAAACTGGCGGTTCTTTCGGAAGAACAGCTGAAGTGCTATAGAAGGCATGTTTGTAGTCTGCAAGACGACAAAAACAGTGGAATACGGTTGCGACTTCTGAGCCGTATAAGGATAAGCTGAATGAGGAATGTCAGAGGCTAATGAGTTTGGAAAAGGACTCTGTCAAGTTCGAAAAAGTGCATCACCAAGTAAACGTGGTGAGCGACGGTTTGTTCCAAAGAAAAGAAGTTTTGTCAAGCCTGCAGTCGTGACTACTAAAGGGCAACTAAAGTGTTGGCTTTGCGGTGTAAAACACTATGCGCAGAAGTGCAAATACGGTGGATGCGGTTGTAAAAAAATTATCTTTATGGTCACAAGGAAGGTTTCTGTGATTCTACGGCACGTTATGCGACTCAAGCAAAGAATGCCCAAATCAAAACTGTATTAGTGAATTCCCTTGGTTACATATGCTGGACTGAATCCAGCATATATTAAGGCAAAAACGGCGTCCGGGGAGCATTTAAAAACCGAGAGCGAGTTCCAAGCTTAAATGAAGCTACAACAGCAGTGTAAGCAGTGTCAATTTACAATCGAGTAAGCTCGCGAGATAAGTTCGCGGAGTTCAACTATTTTTTAACTAATGAGATGGGGTGCTGCAAGCGGTTTAAGGTGAAGTTAGTGCTAAAAGAAGGAGCAGTTGCAGCCTTCCGTTCGAGGAGACATGTGGCGTATGCGATATCGCGTAAGGGAAGGTTTGAAACTGTATCCAGTGTCACCTCTTATCTTATCGTTATCTTAGTTAAATCCTAACTGATAGTGTTGCAATTTGATGTTGGACAAAGGTTATGAATATGAATTTTGAGTATGAATTACTTTCGCATTGTATTTTCTGCATTTTAAAATTTATTAGATTTAGCATGAGAAATCATTTTAAAAAAGTACAAATTTTATTGTTGTATTGAATGCCTTTCACTTCATTTGTTTCTTTTTTAACAGGCTTTCGTTATTGCTTACACTAGTGACTTCATTCCCCGAATGGTTTACAAGTATGTTTATTCACCACAATTTTCCTTGCATGGATATATTGAGCATTCACTATCAAGTAAGTTATTAATGTTAGTTCTACAATTACGCTCAATCAACAACAGACATGATCTACTCCTATCCCGCTAGCTTTCAACACTTCTGATTACAAAGAAGAATGGGGTACCAAGACGGAATCGGACCCAGATACCTGCCAGTACCGGGGTTATCGCAACGGTCCAGAAGCTGATGAACAATACGGACTAAGTCCACATTACTGGCACGTGTTTGCAGCGCGCTTGGCGTTCGTCGTTATATTCGAACATATTGTGTTCGTTTTGACCGGTATTATGCAATTCATTATTCCCGATATACCGATCGAAGTTAAGACGCAAATGCAACGCGAACAGCTCTTAGCGAAAGAAGCCAAATATCAACATGGATTGAAAAAATCACGCGAAACCGACTACGAGGATATTTTACACACTCTTCGCGAACAAAGCAACAACAGTAGGCAAGGTAAGTAAGCCGAAACATGTAAGTCAAAACATAAAACCAGATATAATATATATATTTATTAAAATATTAGAGTGATGTTAAAGTTACTTTTTGCGCTTATGTTTACAAGTTTTTATTGTTTGCTAGATATCTATTCAATTATTGAAACGTTTCAAATAATTGTTAAGTATGTAAAGCCTCCCATAATAAATTATGTTATATTATCTAAAAACAGGAATGCGGGGCAGTTGGGCGCGACGTTTAAGTAGGCTCAGCGATGGACTCGATGCTCATGTAGAAGTTCCAAATCGACCAAGGCACTCGTTAGAATCCACTGTTTGGGAAGTTACCTAGCATTAGCTACTAGTGCTGTATGTCCGGATGAAGCTCACTGGTACAACAGACGAAGGCAACGTACAAATCTACGCTATACAATGTATTTAAAATAAATAATGCTCGCAGAACGGGGTCGAATTATAGGCATAATTTCTTTTGGCAAAATTATGTTATTATGTTGTGCTAAGCTGTGTAATATTATTTTTAACGAGTTTGTAATTTACACTTCAATTACAATTTACGTAAAACATGATTGAAAATTATGCTTATTCGACACTTAATCGCCAAACTTAGGAGTTTTGAGTTCAGTAGAAATGACCATTACTATATGGTCACACTGTTAGTGTTTGCCAAACTCTATCTGACGACAGCGTTAACTATACCATGAACACCGTTTTTGACACCGTCAATTAGTATGATATAATGGAAAAATTTTTGGCCAATAAAAACCAAAAAAAATTGCTTGTAAAAATTATAAATTACTGTCGAAAAAGTAGTAAAGTATGAAAGAATGTACAAGGAAACTCGTAAACGGTATTTTTCCAATCGCATGTTCGTTTTGTTAGTATTCGTGTGACTAGGTACGCACAAAGTTATCAAGTTCAAATTCCTTGTAATAAGCCTTAAATCGGGCAGTTTTAGACACACATAATATATACGCATGTTACAATATTACTAATTGTTCAACCGCATCTTTTGTGTTTGACGCGAGCACCGTAACTTCGTCCGAAACACGCCAGGATCCAGGACGTTGTATGGTGGGTTTTCATTGATGCACACAATATTCTTCAATCTACGGTTATCATTTTTCTCTAACAAGTGGGGCGCTAGCAGTAGAAATAGCTGCTCAGTCCATGCCGGCAAACCACAGCTAGAAAAGCATAGTTCCCAGTACGGTAAGCCCAGATGTGCGATACTCATTCGCAAATACTCGGTGAATGATTCGGCAAGAAATTGCCACCGTAACGAGTTGGTTTCAAGCAGAAAAATTTTAGGACTAGAGCTTTCAGGTGTTTCATAAACTAGACATACTTTAGCTAGGTTCGCAATCGTGCTGAGCTCAAAAATTTTGCTTCTCGAGTTTAAATTAAGATGATCCAGATGGCCTGTACTCATATCAACATAGTTGGACTGACGGATTATGGGCGGAACTGTGAGGGTCGTGTTTGGGCTGACGGTTAATATAGTATCAATGTTATCCCTCACAAGTGTTATTTGTATTAGATGGGGAAAATGTATGTGACCGACACGTCGAATGTCGTTAGCTATAAAGGTTGTAACATATTAGTATAAACGATATCTTTAAGGCAAGCATTTACTTACGGGAATATTGGTAGCTCCAGTAGAAATTAAATCCATCCGTCGAAAGGTAAAACCGTTTCATATCATCAGGCAAATACACATTATGTCGTGATTCCCAAGCTGTAACTTGTGCTTTCTCACAAGGCAATCTTTTTTCCAACGTTACGTTCGTTATTCTTGGAATATTGTCTACAAGTAAAATCAATGAATCGCGACATCATTTATTTACACTATACCGAAATACTCACTTAGCACTTTAGCTAAACCCAACGAAAGATTCTCGTAAAACATATCTTCCGTATCATTTCCGATTTTGAGGCTAGCCATCTTGCACAAAAACAGGCTGTGAATATTAACAAACTGTGAAAACACGTCCGTTGCTAAGGCGAGATAAACAGGGAGGCATCGCAATGTTTGTTACAAACGCACATTGCAAAGCATACTATTTCCATAGCTATTTCCACTCTTTCACATTCGTATTGCAGCCTAAATATTAACTTTAGCTTCGCGTTACTTTTGCAATGGAAATTTACATAAACATTTTGTTGTTCAAATGTTTTTCACATCTCGTTTAAATCAGATCTCGTGTTTTCTTTCACGAGTTTAATGATTTTAGCTTTGGTTTGGCAATTTCGAACATTTTGCTTGAAAATTAAAACTAAACACCGTATTTTCTTTGATTACTTTTGCATGATTCAATGCGTAATTTTAACAATTTTATCGATATTTTCGAAAATTACGTACCAACAATCTTTACTTTTATATTACGTTGTACGGAAGACGTCTTTGAATTAAACCTAGTAAATAGAAGAGTATCAAATAAAAAAAACTCGTTGCAACATTTGGAATGTTCATGTTCGAAAACGCATGCAGCCCAAATTGCAATTTCGAATTACTTCGGCATCTTCTCGGGTATTGCGTTTATGCTTGAATCGGAGAGTTCTATTCTTCGCCACATTTGTTGTGAATTTTTCTAGGAACAACTATAGCTTCTTTTCTCGAAACTTTTTGTGTTGAATGTTGTTACAAATATTGTTGAGAATTGCAAAACAAGATATCTTACATCTGTACGCAAACTGCTACTACAATCGATTCACAATTAGCAATCGGTTCCATCCTTGGTTGGCAACAGCAAACATATTTCGGAATCTTTTCGAGGCCGTAAAAAACGCAACGCTAGACAACTAGAACAAGAGTGCGAACAAAAAGTTACGAGACGGCAAGCAGTACTGCGGTTTTGCTATTATATTTTAACACGGTCGCTGATTGTGTTCCGCTGTGTAAAGTAGACAAAGAAACTGTGCGAAACGGATTGTTATTCTACCGTGCAAACACGATCATAGTGTAAGTAATGTGCTGGGCAAACCTAACGTACCAGTATGCGAAAGAAGCAAGCTTACGGCATCCATATCGTATGTGTCCTCCATTGTGATTTCGTTCGCGTCCTGCGTGCCTATCCGTTTGATGGGAATGTGTTGAAGAATACAGAAGTAGACGGACTGTATGTGAAACGTTGAGCTTGTACCTTTAGTTGAATATAGGATTATCATAGTCTTTATTACGCATTGAAACATTTTGTAAAACATAAAAGAGAAAAAAACGGCGTCTGCTTGAAATGCCTGCACTCTGTTATGCTTAGCCATGGTCATACGTCTTCAAAAACACACCGATAAGAAAATAATGTTTTGTTGTACAGTACAATATAAACTGCGTTTTTTTAAACCAATTAAAACAGTGTTTATAATTATACACCGGGTAACAACATGCAGGAATATATGCATGTCCAAAGCGGCAGCTAATTGAACCTTTCAATAACGTCATAAAGCTACCGGTTCAAGGATATCCATTTTCAATGCCTAAGCATTAGGGTGCCGTACACTGGACATTACGCAGCGCTTGATCGAAGCATCTTTACAAGGATACAATTCCACCCTAAACAAGTTGAAACAAGTTGTTCTGGTTAACTGTTTACTCACTTAGCTTAGCATTGCTTAGCGCAACTTTGCAGCATCATTTAGCTTGTGTCATTTTAAGCTATTTCATTGTGTATGTTAGTATGATGGTATACAATTAATAGTAACAATTTGCTTTTGCATCTGTTTCAGCCATCATCAGTAAAGAACACATATTCGATCGAATTATCTATATCCACAAATAATCACACAACCATGAGCGCCGAAGAAAGCACAGAACAGCAGACAACTATTGCTGAAGTAGCTGAAGATCAGCAATTCGAGGATGTGAGTAGGAAAAGAGATTTTTTAATTTTATCTGGTCAATACTTGCCTTTTGGTCCTTTGAACCGTATTATGTTCTCTGAGTGCCTAAAGTGTACTTTTCGTAGCCCAATCGTTTGATCGTTATCCTGCTTAAATTCCGTTGCAGAATCCTCAGGAGCAGCAACAGTCTGTCAGCGAACTGGAGAAACAAGAGGAAGAAAAAATGAAGGCTAAATACGGCTCAAACGTTGGAATGGGTGGCCCACGTGGCTTGGGCGGCCATTCAGCGTTCCTGCAAAAACGTCTTCAGAAAGGTCAGAAGTATTTTGATTCTGGCGATTATCAGATGGCTAAGCAGAAGGGAGGTGGTGTGAAGCAGGTGTTTGCAAACAAAGTTCCCACGGGCGAAGCGATACCGACTCCTGAAACGGTTCCAGTGCGGAAAACCTCCATTATTCAGACCTGCAACAAGTTTCAAAGTTAAGAATTCAGCCGTGTTTCCAGTGATCACGGATCTATTGAGGGGGAGCTGGTACTGTTAGAAGAGCAACATAGTTTTAATGCATCCCTATTCTTCATATGATGTCTTCTTTAATCTTGGTGTCGGTCGTTTGTCAATGTTTTTTTTTCAGAGAATAATAATATTAATAATATTATTTAACCATTTTGCTAGCTGCTTTATGTATTGATATGTCAAATTACTACGTTCGTTACGTGTCTCATTTTGTGAGGTGATGAATCATTAAAAAAAATCTTCGATAGGCACGACAGCTGTTCTTATGTAAGGAAATATAAAAAAAAATCAAATGGCATAATATTACTAAACCGATCCGACTCACAGTTTGCTAAACAAAAAGGATAGTTACATTATATTGTTTTCTCTAATGGAGCAAAACAGTGTAGGTTCCAACTATTGGACCAGGGATTCGATAGGGTCGTTTTTTGCTTTTACTCCTTTCCATTTTCGTAACGATTAGCTCCCCCGATTTGGATGCGTTATTGGTAAATATATGTTTATTAATTGGTAATGTACTTGTAATCAGTAGTAAATAGTTGACGAGAATATTGTGAAGCAGATTAACACGAACAGCATAACATGGTATGGTGGCTAGAATGTTTGCTGTATGTTCTGATCAACTGAATGTATGCTAGGGTGTACCGAGTGTAAGTAAGCTAGCAAGAAAAAAACGTCGTGCCAGGTGCCGCCACCAAATCACCACAGTCCAGTCGTGAGCAAGCTCCCCAGAATAAAAGATTGCAGCAGAGTGTCGGCTATGTGTAGGAAAAAAAATCTTACGTGTAGGAGTAGAATTGAACGATTGGGCCTGGAATAAATCTACAACGATTACATATTCATTGGCGTAGACTTTTTTAATGCAAATGCATGGAGCATTAGTTTGTGGGCAGGGAGAAATGGCAAGAATGGGATTTCGTTTCGTAATGAATGACACGAATAAAAACTGATGGTAGCAAGTATGTTGTTAAGCAATCTGACTATATCGATAAATTGTTGAAGATGTAAAATTCATCAGTATGTCGGAGGTAACGATATCAAACAAACAAAATTTTAGAATATTTCGGTTCAACAGTGTTGCGTTTGTTTAACTCATTCCAGTGATTGGCAAAATCGGTTTCTTATAAATAGTAATCGTATTTTTTTTATTTTTAACTCATACAGTTACAGTTAGCTGACTAGTTGCTTAACTGTGAATCGAACTTCATTTGTAATCACAATTAGGTAATGATAGATGTAAAATTATATATCCAGTTGTTATGAATGCATTTAAAAAGTTATTGTATATTACGAGTTTTTTTTTTCTTGCATGAATTCTGCATTTAGAACAAGAAATATCAATTGCTTCACATAAACATAAATGCTTATGGTGTTTATTGTCAATAAATAGCAGATTGCTTTATTAGATTTTGTAGAAAAAAGCCGACATGTTTTAACGTCTCAACTCCTACCAATCGTTATTGTCCGACAGTTCTGCAAACATTTTGTCTTTAATCTTCCGTGACTCCCGTGGATCTTCCTTAATTTGGCTTTCAATTGCTTTGGTTTGCCCGAGCATATATTCCAACTCATCACATGCAAGATTTGGTCCACCAAGTTCCACTGTCCCAATGAATTGTTTCTTCAGCTGGCCTTCGAAGTAAACGAATATGGTCGGGACGTTCCGTTCCGGGTAGTTTGCAATACACGTGGTAGCGATTGCACGGACAAACTTTGTCATCGGAAAAGCGATAGCCAGCTGTGTTAGGTGCTGGTTGATCAACGCACAGAACGGCACACCTCGGCTATAAAGGTGTAACACCACGTAGATGCCTTCGCCTGCTTTTGTCACTTCTTCGACGTAGTCCTGGCCCGAAATTTCGCGTACCGTGCCAAAACGTGCCTTGGTAGCGGCCGCCTGCATTTCCGCGATGCGCTTTTGTCGATACTGTTGCAGCACTTCCTCGTCCTCCGAGTCCTCCAACTCATCCAGCTCATCTAGTTCGAGCTGGGATAAATCTTTCCCGTTCTGCTTTTTCGCAATGGTGCTTTCGATCATACCAATGATTTCATCTTCGGTAATTTCTTTTTCTTTGGGCTTTTGTGGTATAATGCCCTTGGTGCGGAGAATATCATTCCACTCGGTATCTTCGTTGGGATCCTAAAATGAACAGATGCAACAAACGAGGTCAGTGATCCAATGAGCATTTTGCCATAGTTTTGCTACCATAAATGGTCTGTTTTCTTAACTTGCCTGCATATCTGAAGAGTAGCTAATGCAAGATTTTAGTGTAGTTGAATGTTCAGTAAATACAGTTATTACACTTATGTTTCTATTTGGCGTATTTGTTTTCCCTTTTGAACACGACTACTTGCGGTCAGAAAAGCGCTACTTTTAGCTAGACCCACTATAAAAAGTCAGCGATGCATGCGGGACACACGATATATTGTGAGTCAACCAACGTGATTTTGACGGGAGATTATTTATCTTTTTCTTTTGGCAGCTTGATTCTGTCATTTCAGAGATTCTGGGCAAATATTAATAGCACTCATCAGTATAATGAAAAGTCCATAAAATGGCTAACAAGTTTTCCAAAATCATCAAGTGCCATCGTTCATCAAGTGAAATGTTGAAACTGTTTTAAAGCGTTGTCATCCATGCGATTTTTAAATGCTCTTCTCAATGTTTACGATAATATATCAGCATAATGTGCATGTGTGTGTTCACGTTTGCTGAAAAGCAAACGTCAAAGGATTTTATGAGCATTCAGCAATCAGATGTTTGTTTTGATTATATTTTTAAGCGCGTTAGGTTGTTCACGAACTTTTCATTATGATATAGTACAATGAGTGCTTGTAGCTCGAAGAAAGGCAACGAAAGTACAAATTGAACCCCCGTGCAGTCATTAAGCAGCCGCGAAACAGTTTCAGCGATAGTTTAGTAAAACTGCTCTCGTGCCACTTTGCTTTGTAAGCGCGATGACACTGGACGCGCACGATAAGCTTTTGGAAACAGTCCTACAAGAGTACAAAATTTTAGCCGAATAGTGAGTAATCCGTAGAATATTTGTCCGTTCGACACATTCTTACCATTCATTTCATCGAAATTTTCTTCCAGCGAAAGACTTCAAAGTGAAGATCTTGGTGGTATTTACGTAACTCCTTCGTTCGAAAATCCCTTCCGTAAGTGATTACAAACTTCCGCGTGTAGATTTTTTATTGTTAAATATGCAACCAGAAGAGTACTACTTACAATATTTTGTTTTGCTATCGTTCCAGTTTGGTTTGGCGTTATATTTGTGCGATGTGGAGTGTACAAAGATGGAGTATTCCGGTTTACCATAACTTTTCCGAACCGATTCCCTAACGACAGTACCGTTCCAGTAAGTATCACTTTAGCTCTACATAGCGTGATTTTGAAAAGAGTATAAAATATTTATTATTGTTCTGCAGGTCGTAACGTTTCAAAGCGATGTGTTTCATCCACTAATCAATCCCAACGACGGAGTACTTGACCTTTCGGAAGCGTTTCCCAAATGGCAATATGGTGATAATCACATCTGGCAAATGTTGAAATTTGTACAGTCCGTCCTCCAAAATTTGGACAGCCACACGATACGTACGGATCACTTGGCTAATAACGAAGCGTACGAATTGCTGTTGGAAAATCGTACCGATTTTCTGATACGAGTCGAGCAATGTGTAGATGAAAGCCAGCAAAAACTGTACGAACTGCCCGCACATCCGGATCGGTTCTATATAAGTTTCGATCGATTCAACCCGGACGTTCATGGACCAGCACTACAGTCAATGAAAGAAAACAGAGGACCGGAAGTGACGACACCCCCATCGTCTGGCCTATCATGGGTACGAAAAGGTGTATATCAGCCTCTTAGCAAATAATGGGTTACCTTCTCAATTGGCTCTGTTTGTTGACCAACAAACATGATATCTGGTATGGAAAGAATGGAGAAGAGCGTAGTTAAATAATTTTATTGTTTTATTCCAACGTTAAATACACTCGGCGAGTCACAGAATTTTTTGGTAAACTACTTACTAATACTTGTGAATGCTGCAAAGAATGTGCTAATAAAACGCGTAACGCACTACAAAGTTTTTTTTTAACACAATCTTAATGCTCGACGATTATTGTGCCACGGCTTATGGCTAACCGTGCGCATGCAAAAAAAAAAAACGTTACGTTCGACTGTACTTGCCGAGATGCAATCGTTTTGCGCGACGGTTTGCAATAACTCGTCTAATGATATCGATGATCGCAACTCCAAGGACGGAGAAAAATAAAACTGCAGCGCCAATGGCTACACTGCGGAATCCAGGATACGCTTGCCCGAAGTCCAATTCGCTGATATGAATGTGAATGTTTTCTGGCTTCGCCACGATACCCTTGTCCACAATGCTATTGCCTTCGTTGACGATGGGCAGTACTGACGGTAAGGCGGGTGGCTGAGAATCGTATAAGTTAACCGGCAGAGCATATTCTACGTGTGTCTCTGTAAGCTTGGTTTCAATCATCTAAAATTATAAAATTCGATTAACTACAATTCAAATAAATCTAGACCGCAACCTTACCGCAGCTTCAATCGACAATAAAGATTTCGACCAACCGTAACCTTCCTCGTCAGTGTAGACGGTGACCAGTTTGGCGCGGAATTCGCGATAGTCCCGTCCTTCTGACCCTACGACGGTAATGTTAATAGTGGAATAAGGGCTCATGTAACGAATGGCATTAATGGTCTGTAAGAAACAAGAAAAATACAGTTAGATTATTTTATCTCGTCGACAATAATTAAAACACACTTAATTTATGGCGATTGTGGTAGTTAATGTACGTCAATGACGTTTAAAAACATAATTGCATCGAATTATATTGTAGTTTTATAATCCTGTTCAAATAGTAGCACATTTTCGCTTCTCATAATACCGTTTCTTCGATTCTATAGCTTAGCAAATTTGGTATGATCAAATCGATATCAGTACACCAGCTGGTGGTAAAACCATAAGCGTTTTACCACCTTCCTAGGAACATCCCTCGTAGATAAGGAGATAAATCGGACCGATGAGCATACGACAACTAGAATGACACATACACCGACTGCATGACACACATTATCAGACACATAGTTAACCTACCTTAAAAACTCTGCTGTAGTATGTCTCCCCTGCGACTAGCTTGTAGGTTTCCGTTTTACCGCGGAACACTGACAGCTTCACGCCATGCGTCACGGTCGACGGTAGGACGTACTCTATACGTGTATCCGCCAGATAAGAAATATCCTGATCGACGTACTTGTATGCTGGTTCGCGGTTTTTTAAAGTTGCATAGGCTAAAATCGGTGTACCAAGATGGGTGGAGTTTTTCCATTTTTTGTACACCAAATCACGCAGTTCGTATCGCTCCGGGAACTTCTCGGCCAGCAGCAGAATTGATCCTTCCTATGTGGTAGCAACAGTGAACCAAACACGTGATTTACATGATTTACAACGCGAGATCGAGATAGACCGAGAGAAGTATGTTCTTGCAATACACTTACCACTGCACCGCTATCAGTAGCACACGATTTAGTCGTTACGTCATAACTGCAATATTCGGCGAAATCTTCGTCCCCAGCGCCTTTGCCTAGGTAGCGACTGGAAGATCCTAACTCGGCTAGATTGCCAAAGTTTCCCACTGGTATCCATAGTAGCACTTCGGTTGTTTCATTACCACACAGATTCTCGACCGTACGATCGCTGTACTCGTTACTGAGCGACTTCACACCGATACTGAGCAAGGACGAGTTGGTGCCGCAAATTTCACTCAATAAGGACTGCAAGCACATTCGTACAAGTGTACTGAAGGACAGATTGAATCTTGCATTAGTTCACAAGCTGCTTACCTTAACGTTAACTTCTAGTCTGCTATTCACCAGAAACTTGCTGTTCTCGTTGGAGCACGTTGTCAAATCGATGTTAGAGAGAAGCACCGTAGCAGTCAGCAGGTACAAGGCGTTACCTAAGGCCATCGTGAATACGGATGGATGGATTTAACGGACCCGATCTTGTTCCGTATTGTAGCGAATGGATTCTTGTGACTGACTGACTAGGTCCGCACCTCGAATCGATACGCGAACTACAAAAAATATACACCCCACCGCTGAAATAAGCCAGCCGCTCGTGCGGTAATTCGTGTACGAAGGGTAGGTGGTAAATGGCGCACCGTTATCTGTCCGTAGCGCACGAACGGATCTAGCGAACTTTCTTACTACAAACCGAAAAAATCCACAGCAAATGATATTGACCTAACGGTGGCGTTATCGTCAAATGACGAATGATTAATCCTACGGCACTGATAACTCGATACCAATGTTTCAACAAAGACCGCAGGGAAATATTACTGAATCCACCCAAACCTCAATGCGACACATCGTCGAAATGCTGCAAGGATTGAGCCTGCTATGAGTAATTTTTGTAACTATAGATAACCATGTATTACTATTTGGTATGCTTTTTTTGCAAAACACTAAATATTAGCACCTGTTGAACAACTTCTGATGCACGCGTACTATGTCCTCGATGCAGGCGCTTCGTATTGATAAAGTGTTGCGAAAACCAATCAGAATGTCCACTTCAAATCTTTAGCCACCACTTGTCTCAAATGTGTGCCGGACCCCAGTGTTTTTTAAGGATTAGCAAGGCAAGTGCTTCAGCCACTTGATCGATGTGCCAATTCTATATTTTCTCACAATCGCGTTAGTTGTGTAACTTCGATGTTGCTGGTGGCGTCCACCAGCTTCTTCAATCGCCTTAACAAGATCGACTGCTATGGTGCAACGCTGCTCCTGGGAGATGTCTAGAAACCTTTCGCTACCAGTGAATCACGCATCTGAAATAAAAAGCCTTCTCAGTTTGTTTCCATTCTGCCTATTCAAATTATCACTTCCGCGGATTCTATTTGACGTGCCTACGATTCCGGAATGCTATGAGATTCTTCGCCTTTTACCTTACGTGTTTGAATGTGAAACGCGACGGTTGGTACTGGGCTAGCTTATCAGCTTTCACGTGAAGCGCATGGTGGGACGCCGGCATGAAATACAATTATCACCCTTGACGATTGTCGGGTGACGGTGATGAGTTATAAAACGGGTGGGTCAATACCGGCCGAAACCTCGAGCCAATGTAATCTGCAGTCGGAACTAAGTGACGTACAATCGATAAGCGGACAGCATGTGGCTCGCGGGGAAATTATGAAGCTGACTGGCAACACACTTCCTCCCTTAACGGCGGTAGTCGGAAGGGCATAATTCGATTATTGATTCTTCCTTGTGAAGAAATCTTACCGCAACATCTTTCCATCGCGCAAAGCTGCATGGGTGATAACCAGTTTGAAGTGACTGTGAATTTCTTAGGGTGTTTATGTGTTTTTTCTTTTATTTGCTGTACGAGGGAAGTCCTGATAATAAACGTGTCTTCAGACCAAAGTAGTGGTACGCGTCACAAGTTACACTAGATGCATTGAACAGACGGACGAACGGTGATTGATGATCTCGTGCGACTGCATGGGCATTTCATCTGGAATTTGTGCAAAATATTGTTTTACATCATAAAACCATGTTTATTCACTTGACAACAAATGATAAGCTCAATCAACTCCAGTTATGGGTTTAAATGATTGTTTTTTCAGGCTGAAAAGTACTTTGGGTTTTTTTACACGCTTGCGTTGTTATTGTTATTGTGTATCTGGGTTATTCTTTGGAGCAAACTGTGCTTTACAATTCGAACATTTAAAACGGGAACAAGAACGACATTCTGTTCGAAGTTAACTTCAAATAAACCGACACTAATATGTGGTTAATAATTACCGTTTTATGCAACGCTAAAATTCAATACCATTGTTGTGTGGCTCCAGCATTTCACTCTCATACACTAATTAGATATTTGGTTATTGCAAACTAGGCTAATTTCAGAAATTAGCGTTCTTCTGCGTCATCACCTTCTACACTTAACGATTATGACGCATATCTTCTCTGATTAAAGGGGGAAAAAGGTACAGCAAAATACGTCTCTTTTGCATACAGATAGGTTTAACACATTGACCACAATTTCAATACTTGGTAAGCAACCCAATTATAGCTATATCGTACCAATTATGGTAAAAGTGGGTTTTATGTTCCATCTAAAACGAAATATGTACCCTCTAAAAATACGTAGACATTTCTTATCATTTACCGATCATTTTCGTTTAATAATCCGTCAAATGTTTCCCGTCAGCCACGCAGGATCAGCGAGAATTCCAAAATACACTTATTTCAGTAATCTCATACTTAAATGTAATAATCGATATGCCTATTCCTTCACGTCCTAGAACTCAGGGTGGTAAAAATACTCATTGCATCGTCGCGTCGTTACACTGATAGGTGTGTGAGCATCGTTTCGCGTGGTATGCCTAGTATCATGCAGCATTCTATGTTGTCGAGAAGTTAAGCGAGGGACTGTGAAACTGATCTTGTCCAATAGCATCAATTGTCCCTAATATTAAACCTGCTGTAAATGTGGCCTGTGTAATTGTTTAGTTGTTTTCCAAACTGTTGTAAACCGAGAAGAAACCGAGAAGAGACGTTCGTTGTACTGCGGCAAATTCGTTCCATTAGTTTTGCATCCCTAATTCTAAGCAGAACACTGCATAAAAAATACACTTCTAAAGTATGTCGCCAAAATGACTTCTTTACGTTTTGCTAAGAACAAAACAGTTAAATTTAAGCTATTTTAAGTTTATTGCATTTATTTCAGCTAAAAATCTTCATCATAACGATAATTATTGTATTTTCTACATCACTACACATAGAAAATAGCATATTTCACTGATAACACAGTCAACTTTACAATTTTCAATTATAAACGATTTTACTCCCGGATTCGATTTGAGCGGAAATTCAAGATACGAATTTGTCTTGACAACATGGATCTTGTCCTGCCACAATAGTGTAAATCGAGGACCGCCTCCTTTATACGCTTAAAATTTTAAACGCTCCTTAAGAACACACATTTTCTTAAACATATACCATAACACGTCTTATAATATTAAACTTCTTTATGATTTCAACATTGAGAATAATAAGTATATAATAAAAATTTGATGATTATTATAATTATGGTTAGGCTATAGAAACCATTAAGTAAACTAATAATAAATGAATCTACATATCGTGTAACTAAGTTGAACTTATAGTATCATAATTCTATTCCAGATATAAGGATTGAACGTTTTTTTGTTGATAAAAAACCTATTTTATTCTGTTAATGTCTGTAGAAGAGGTACAAATATAAAGCTAATGTTGGTAGTTTTGATGGGCACTAATAATAACACTTTATATCTGTGGTTAAAAATACCATCACTTGTGTAGAAAAATCACAAATATCTGCCTCATATATATCTTTCGTCATTGGCGAATAATAGAATGTATGAGATTCTGTTAGTTTGCTAAATGTTTTACCATAAATATGTATGGTTGGTCCATCTTGTAGTGCGCTACTATATTGAACAATGTAAAAATCTTTAGTTAAAAACCAATTTTCTTGCATACCTGGGTAGAGACTAATGCTAGAATTTACATGCAATGTAACTTCACCGTGTTTGGATTTTAAATATGGGTAGGCGGAACATTCACTATCGGGTGACTGCGGGATTTGCGCTAATGAACTGTTTGCAGCTTGCACCAAAACCTTATGACCGTTACGAAGCGTGTTAATAACATGCTATAATTTGTCTACAAAAAGATAAGAAGAAAAAGTTGTGAGAGGGCCGAATCTACATACATCATCATAAACATGCACTAAAGTATGTATGTTACTGGTTATATTTTGTTCACCACACAACACACCATACTCAACTACAAACTGTTTTAGCATGTAATCTGCCTCAGGCCAATATTCTCTATAATCGTTGCTAGAGAACATGGTGAGCGCACATTAATATAGCATAAAATGTTTATACCCCACTTCTGTTAGAATATCTATCAAAACTATGAAGCGGGCATAATGTAAAAGCATATTAAATTCACTAGCTTCCCATGAAGCAGTGTCTTCAATACTTTGAAATTTGCGGTTAAATTCTGAAGGAATTTCAATCCTGCTAAGCAAATCGTTAACTCTATTCACTGTGTTTATAGACCACTTGGGATGACTTCCCAGTTTGCCCGATTTTAAATAATTAACAAACGTTCTGGTTACTCCGTTATCTATCTGGTACCGGCAATCCGATGAAATGACATCTTTGATGATGTCAAAGTGCAGCAGATCGACAAGAGGTATATTTTCCCTATGATGGTTTCCATATTTTAATGCTCGGAAATCTGCGTCCGTTCTTGCGGGAGCTTCGATGCCCGGAAAATATGCGACACGTGAACAGCTATCAGAGGTGAATGAGACCCAGGAGGTCCAAAACCTCTTAAAAAAAAATTCCAACAACAACAACGTGAACCGCTATGATGTTTTCCTTCCACTGTTCATTTCTGGCATCCTTGTTTGTGGTTATAGTTTACTACACCTGATAGAGAAAATTATGTATATATATAAATATATATTTGTTGCTAGGTATGCCAAAATTTAAGATTTTCCGGTTTATCTTTTCTGAATGCGCGAACTTTTGAGTCTGCGACGAAAGCTCTAACACGCACTTGAACGAGCTTATTTTTTACCGCAATACCAATATTAATACCATATTCCTCCGCACTCGTTGGTTTGGATTCTCCATAAAAATTTTCATTTCTTGAATATTCATCAAAATTGGCCATAACTGTTTCCGTATCTTCCTATTCAAAGGAAGCCCATTCACAGAGAAGTTCAATTAGAACGTACTCACTCTTGGCTATATGTTGCTGGAACAAACAAAGCGTAAAAATGTTAACTTTTGGAAGTTCGGTTAGTTTTTAGTAGTAAAAGTTTTTTCTCTACCAAAAATATTTGTGCAGAACCGTTCGGACCCCCGGATACCAAAGTTTACCTCCTGCTGTAGGTACTAATGCTTACCCGCTTTGCACTGTTCCCAGCAATGTATGCGCATCTTTGGGAAGCCTGTAGTTTGTTCTCCTATGTAAAATTGTTAATAAACTTTTCAGCGCTTGGGGAGTTTGGCATGTTTTTAAAGCCCACTTTTTTAAAAGCTCCTCAAATGCCTCTTGCTCGTTTGTAGACTCTTGTACACTGTTTAAAGACGTTCCAACTTCATCGTTCTCAACGTTGATATTATCGTAGCCCATTTTGTTGTAATGTATCCATTCATTGCTATGTTCCTCTAGCATGATGTTTTCATCAAACAAACAATGATGGTTGTAACTATGTCCAGGATCTGAAATGCAGCAGATGTATTTGAAAATTAAATTAATCAAATTTCATTTTTCAATCCCACCTACATTCGCTTGATTTGATTCGTTGATTTATCTAACTAACTAATTTGCTTCTCAGTTTACACAAAGTTGAAGATTAATAAATTTTGTTTCTCTCGCGATCGCACAAAATCCGCAATACTTAATCGCGTACAACTAATGATGTCGAATGTAGGACTTGAAGGTAAGTGATAAAATTAGTAAGGTAGTGATAGATAGTGAATAGACTAGAAGGTAAGTGATCAGTTTGTACGTACTTTGAAAAGGCTTGATTTTCTTGAAATAAACAGACAACACGCGCGTATCTGAAATATGATTGAAACGATAGAAAGAGTTAGATAATGTTCATGCGATGTTAGCAGGCGTCATTATTAACACAGTATTGATATATTTTTTCGGCCAAATAACTTCAAAAGCCTGCCATTTCTATCTTTCTCAGACTTTATTTATCCGCGGGTGGATAGTCAGTTCTGCGCTGGGGGATTGATCCGGATGGGGTTTTGTACCCATCTGGGGGTACTGTCTAATGTAACCGATGTATTGATATCAATAAGGTGCTAATGTTCTTCTGCTATAAAATTTATAAACTGAGTAAAAGAGCATTCCAGGGGCCCGGTGGCATGATGGTAGCGCCGGTCTTCACACGAAAGGACTGGATCAAAATCCCACCCAGACCATACCCCGTATGCATGACTGACTATCCAGCTACAGGTAAATAAAGTCACAGAAAGCCAGAAATTGCAGGACTAGACCTATTGAAGTTGTGGTACCGATAAAGAAGAAAAGAGCATTCCAGAAAATCAGAAAACTTCAGGCATTCTAAACACCTTGCCGTTCGCACGTTCACCGCAGTTTTTCTCTCATTCGCCAACAGTACAAAATGCGAACACCACTTACGGCATTTTATAAGTGCATAAAAGTAGTAATAAGCTTTCCGTTTGCTCTAAATCCGTTTCCGCTCTCAATAGATAACTATTCCATCGGCATGCAAACAATGGTTTCCTCTAGTCTACACTGTTGTGCCGGCGGACGGCAAATTGTTAACATCAGGTAGCTGGGAAAATATTCATACAAATCAGGATAAACATGTTTTTTACTATTTATTACCATTTACAAGTCTGCCTGCAACGGGATTAATCTAAAAAATGCACAAAACTTCGATATATTCTCGGTTTACACACTGAGGCAAAAGAACGCCAACTTTGCTTGTTTACATGCCAATGATAGACACCACTTCGTTTGACGACGGATAACACACACATCCAAAAACTGTCCACATAACAGCCAAACTACACTCACCGGATGACACCCTCATGACAAAGTGGTACTATTTCTCATGACATCTCACTCACACCATGTTGCTGTCTCCCCTTATGACAAAGTGGGGCAAAAGATTTTTGTAGTCCTCCCCTATAGGGTTTGAAGCTACCCTGGACATATTTGTTGCACTATGGGCTCGAGTTGGTTATGGAAAGGTAAAAATTCAAATTTTATGAGGTATGTTTTAATTTTTGTTTCCGTGGCTGTAATAGTTAAAAACAATGGTGGTTATGAAAATTATGAAAAATTAAGGAAATATTTAAAAAAACATAAAACTATCAGCGATTGACCTCTAGTATGTTAATGATTTCAGGAGGGTTATCATGAAGTTAACAACATAACAATATTTTAAATATTTTACTTAATATCTTTAATGAAAAAAATTTTGCTGAAACATATTTTTATTGAATTTTGCCAAATTTATTAGGAATATTCCCTTGCATAAATGTTTACTACATCTTTAGATAAATTTTAACAAAAACTTCATGCTTCACGGGAGTAAAATCTTTAAGTAGTAATTCTTTAAATTAATAATAAAATACATGTATAACATTTTTTTCTTAACTTACACCTTACTTCCTATAAATCACCGTTTAAAATCACCACTGCAACGAGAACCGAAAAATAAAAACAAAAAATAAAATGTTCAGGGTAGCTTCAAACCCTATAGGGGGGGACTACAAAAATCTTTTACCCAAAGGTACTATTTCTCAAGACATCTCACTCACACCATATTGCTGTCCCCCTTTTCTGGGTCTTGGGTTTTTTTGACATGGGGTCGCAGTTTGTGTTTACCTTTGGGGGCGTAGGATGTATGTGCGATAGTCAGCGAGAAAATTGCGAAAATATCGGACAAATCTTTACAAAAAGTAAACGAATGGGTATAAAACATCGAAAGTAGGTCAACTCCCTGCTAATTGCAATGCATTTTTTTAAAGTTTTACATCCTTTTCGTGTGAAAATCCGAAGCAGAACGCCGCGGCGCCATCATCGGATACACCGTGAACACAACACTGAAGACCACCGTCACCGTGTAAACAAACAGTGCTTTTAAATAAATAGTGAATAAATCGTTTATTTGTTACTGTAATTATTTTGGTATCCGAAAAAAATTCTACACTGCGGGAAAAATCATCATATTTTCTCACTCTGTCTTACTAACAATTAAATCTGTCAAAGCAAGATAGGATGATGGATTTGTTCCGCAGGGTTACTTTCTTCTCTTTACTTAATTTAATCAGCCAACCAGGCTACTCTTTGATAGAATTCGTTAAAAATAAACTAAAAACAAATATTTTATATGACAAAGGAAGCAATTGTAGACCAATTTTACACCTTTTTGCTGAGATTTTGTGCTGTCCGAATCCGCATATAAGAGGAACCGCGTAGCTCGGGAAATGCCTGTACGCGGATTCGTAGATACGCGGTTTTTGGAATGTTGACAGCTGAGTTAGTTAATAGCACAAAATCTTAGCAAAACGATGAGAAATTGGTCTAAAATAGCTTCCTTTGTCATTTGTTTTAAGTTTATTTTCATGTATTCCATAAAAATATAGCCTTTTTTGCTGAATAAATTAAGTGCAGAGAAGGAAGTCAACTATCTAACTGTGAAGTATAAACGATTTTACTCCCGGATTGCACTTACGCGGAAATTCGAGATACGCGGATTTTCCGGGTAATAGCGGTCCGCTATAATAGCGTATCTCGGGAACTGCCTGTACATTTGCTTGTTGGGTTTCAAACTTCAACAGTTCGAAGCACTTATGTCAAAATGATTGCGATGAAGTACCTTTTAATTCGTGAATCGAACTGTCAATTCACAATTTTTTTCTAGAAGCCCTAGGAGACGGATGTGTGTCGAACTTTCTTGGAATATTAAGAAAAAATCCACGAGTTGCAGTCACGAATCTTTACTCAACCAAAAGCCAAACGCACCCGTTTCTACGCGTTCATGCGAACAGCAATTCCATTGGCGGCGTCGCACGGAAACAGATTCGATTCGAATTGAACCATTTACCACGGACAGCCATTGTGAAAAAGTGGAGCTGAAAGCTGCTGATGACGAGCACCATCTATTGAACGTCCGTAAACCAGACGAGCTAAATCGTGGCAGACAAATTTGCAGTGTACAGTGCAGTATCGTTAAATCTGTTAGGATTTAGGTAACAATATCTTGCTTATAAAGTGTACACAAGCCTGACGAGAGCCGTAATCGAATATCGCATAGACTACAAAGTGTGTTAAAGTGTGCGTAAGGCGCAGTAAGCCAGTGCAGTGGTAGTGGTGAATTGAAGGAAGGCCGTGTTGCCAGTTATTCTACTATGTGACGTTTGAGCGATCGATGCGGGTTTTTTTTAGCAGTGTGATCTTTGTTTTGGTTTTGCTTCGCTCCTTGACCAACAACATCATCGAGTTTCCCAAGAAGGCATTTTCTAGTGAAAAGTGAGAGCATATGAGCATTGTTTGTCTTGCATGTATTATGTTGAATTCATTCTCGGTGCCGCTTTGAGTTACAATGTTCTGATAAACGATTTTGCAAAATGTTCACTGTGCAATGTTTTGTTCGCTAACGGAGTGAAGTAGAGAAAATATGGTGCGCCAACTAGATGATTGTTGTGATTTAAGTTTAAATTCATCAATACCAACGACGACTCGCGCTTGAATGAGGGAAAATTTCCAATGTGTGAACGGGTTTTAGTGCTCGTGAAATATTGAAAAAGCTGGCAAGAAGTTTTAATAAGCATACACTGACGCATGAAAATAGCAGTTTTCTGTTGTTGGATTTATAAATAGATTAAAGTGTTGGGAGGGAACCAGCTGATCGACATCTAGCTTGCGTTCGAATAAGTAACTGTCAGGCGGTGTTATATTACGTGCAACACCAGAACATTAACTGGAATTTGATTGCAATAAGCCAAGGTTAGTCTGATCTTGTAGTTCACTAGATTGGTTTTACGTAGATATACATCATGTTTGTTTCATTGCTGTATTATTTTCGCTTCTTCCAAGCCTTGAATATCGCTAGTAATCAGTGGAGTTAGAAGGCTTGCTTTGAGGTTTTAAGATTAAATTTATCTTGTATGTACGTCATGTTTCAATCCGCCAAGATAGTAGGTGTACGAGTTGGTTGCAAACAAAACAATTGCGTGTGTTGAAAAAAATGTCATCATTCCAGAACGTCACTAATGAGAAAGTTGAACTTAGGTCATTAGGTTGCTCAAAACATTCCATCACATCAGTAGCATCCAAATATTTTCATCGATCACTCGGTACCACGTTAGTATTGGTTGGGGGCAATTCAACGTACACCACTCATTGGGCATGCGCACGTCCAAAATCATAAAGATTTTCCATTCTTTCATGCTGCCGCAGCGTACATTGTAGAAAATACAATGGTAAATTTTATCTATGAAAACACCACGACAAATGCACACATTCCACTGCACGTCCCTTCATCCACTGTCTGCCAGAAGTGTTCAAATCGATCCAAAGGCCGCACAGAAGAGAGCACCTTTACTTGCGGTTTTCACTTTCAAACGGCTATGCATGGGGTTGCCTCACTGTGTGTCACTATGCGTTTTGTAAATAGCATAAGGGGAATCCCAATATTTAATGGTGGGAATGTCCGCGACCGTATGGTCTGCTGCTGCGTTTCCCCACGTTTTTCTCTTAATTGCGTTCCTCGTTCATCAACATACATGTGAATCATATCCGGAAGCAAAAAGTGATTCGTTGCTTGTTGTCCAACGAAGTTGAAACGTAAATAAAAATGCATCCCAGCGAAGGGTCGGTGTGTGTTCTACAGAAAGTTAAAGGTTATCTCTGACTTCTGCAGCTAGTTGGGTTACTTCTGCTATTAGTTCGACCTTGGCGAGTGACTGAATCCGGTCTTCTGCAATGTCAGTAAAATTAACAGTAATATTATGATTTCGCTCTGTATGCAAAACGGAAACATGCGAAGTATATTGTTGTCATAATATGTTGGTGCTAGAGTTCAATAAAAGTCAATCTTAATTTAAGGGTTGTTGGTTTATGTTATTTTCGCCGGATAATTGCTCGCACATGCCATCGCCGCTTTAGGGGAATGTTGTTTGTGTGTGTGTGTGTGTGTGTGTGTGTGTGTGTTTGCGGGTATTTTTTGTTTGTTTGTTTTGTTCTAGAATCTTGATTGCATCCCTTCAGACTAGTCAAATCAAGAAATCAGTGGCACACGCCAGCTAAACGTACAGAGTAAAACAACGGATCCCAGTGTACGATCCGGCCGTTATCTTTTGCCTTGTGTTGTTTCGTTGAACGTACTAAAATGGGGTGTTTATACACCACCAACAGTGACGTCACTACGACTTGTGCCTTTGTCTGTTTGGTCCGCTGCAATGAATTATCAGTACCTGGTAACAGATCCCGGCAGATATCTTCTTGGAGGCTGTTTGTTCAGCTCTGGTATAAACGCTTCCGGAAGATTTTGTTGCTAAATGAAACTAGGAAGTCATTAAAATTTAATGCAGCCTCTTTTATAGTAACTCATTACCTATGCTCCCCATTCTCATTGTTGTTAAAAAAACATTATTTGTATCGCAGGAGTTTCCTAGGACAAATATTTATATAATGCTGCATGTGAAAAGCCAAACAATTTTCATTTATTTCTATATTTCTATGTGTTAAATGTACTTCGAAGCATTGTAGATGGTTCAATTTATGCTATTTTTTATGACAAATGATAGTTATTGTTAGTGCATGTATACACAAGATATACGATAAGTGCTCCAGTTTGCGGCAATTAAGTGCAACTGTTTCTGCGAAAAAAAAATTATGATGTTATTTCGGTTGATAAACTACTGGAGTATCTTTCTTAATACTTATATTATTGATTGAAACGCGTTTAATTTGCGGTTCACTACCCCAAAAACGCTGTCATTCCATATGACAGTCTTTTTATAATGGCCTACTAACTGGGCATTTCTGGGCTTTCGGTTTTTGTGTTTGTGTAAAAGCTATAATCCATATATGGCGTAATATGGAATTCTGATATAGCAATGCCCGTTGCGATTAGGCAGGACACCATTGCAGGTGATAAGATGACTAATATTATCTCCGATCTGTCCTAATTCGATCAACGAAGGGCTGACCGATAACGAATGGACGATGAGATTTTTATCAGCTAATTAAGAGTCATTTGTAATATCAACGGCTAAATGGTTCATTCAATGTGCACAGGGAAAATGGCCCAGCAGTGTTTTGAAACTGAATTGAATACGTTGATAAACCGTTCGATATAGGTTCCTTCCGATAAATGTTCGATGTAAGTTCCTTTCGATATTGTTTCTATGTAGCATAATCTGATAGACCTGATCTGATCTGATAGACTCTGATACCTGGGAAAGTCCTCATAGAAATATTTTAATTTTCGAGGGAGTAGATTTTTTTTCTAAGGAAAAATTGTTTGGATAGGATTTTTACCTGTCATGTCGAGTGGAACCAGTACTGCCTTCAAATAAACTGCCGGGCTGCCCAATAGGTAATGAGTTATTTGTTGAATGAAAAACGGGATGAAAGATTGTATTCAGTATATGATTTCCACCATCAAACTTTAGGAGAACAAACCTTTGGATACACGTACAACCCGAAGTTCCTTTTCGTAGCCGTGTTTTTAAATTGCGTAATGTTAAATGCGTAGCTATTTTATATTATTAAAAGCTACCTAGCTAACTAATGTGTTATATTTATATAGTGCTACAGTGTAACCGATGTAACTAAACATAAATCTTTTATTCAAAATAGAATAAAAATTTATAGAATAAAAAATATTATAAATTCAATATATGTTGTACAAATAAAAGTGCTTCATCAAAACGATCGTATTTAATAGTAGAATAATAATGAATAATCATGAACAAAACAAAAGCACGTTTTTCAATTCCTTTAAGAACGATGTCGTAGCACGTTGAAGAGCGCACACATAAATGTCGAAAGGCAATGCTGCCGCATAAGCACGCAGTCCCGCAACTTGTTGCATAATTATTGTTTTGTATCGTGTAAAAATAATGTTTGAAATATGACAAACCATCCTCCCTTCAAACCCCCACCCCCCACTCCCTCCTCCTGTAAAGATAGCTATCTTTCGGGTACAACAAATCGCTGTTAGATGTGTTTTGTTTTTAAACTGCGGTTGCTGCGTTCGTAAAACGAAAACGTACGTAAAAAGAACTAAAAGCACAGATATTTTTTGATTTCTTGAAAAGGTTTGCGTGTTTTGTTCCATAATTTTTTGTTGAATGATTAAAAATAATTAAACTTCTATTTATAAAACTCGTACCGGTCGTAGCGTCCGGCGATGTTAGCTGTGTAAACAGAGTTTTTGTTGCTTTTGTATTGCTGTTATTGTCCCAGAAACCAACCAATACCGATAGGTACATTGGCAATGCTAACAACATCGGAAAGAGACATAAATGTTGGCGTAAAACTGTAGCAACGACTGTCGATGTGTAACAATGAAAGAGGTAAAATAAATGAACTTGGTAAATTAAATGAAATGAAAGAGATAGAGGCAATGTAAAGATGAAAAGTCTCCATGTATAAAAAACGTGGCGATGTTGCGATGACAACGAAGCTGTTTTTATACATAGGCATTTCATCAAATACCATTGAGTAAAATCTCATAGGGTCTTTCACACAGCCCGAGATCTTAGCTGGGATTTTAACTGACAGCATGTTTAGATTGACACTGTCAGCATTTTTGGTGAGATAAACATCAGCTGCAATGCACGAAAATTTTGAGTTGAGAGTTTTGGACACTGGTCAATGTATTGTATTTAACATATAACGAATGGCTTTCCGACTATTATTTTTTCGCAAAATATTGTGTAAATACATATGTATTTTCACTAAAATCATTACAAAATGAGTATTGCATGAGCCAGGCTATCGAAGAGGCGGTTACCAGCTTTATTTTGAAATTTCTCAGGACCACAAGGACCACCTCTTTGGAGCTTCTACACTTGAATGTGTACTGCCAGCATGAGATATCGGTTGTAATTTATTTCACATCCATGTCTCAGCTACGATCTCGAGCTGTGTAGAAGCAGCCATTGAAATAAATCGCAGCAGGTCTAATTGCAGTGTAAAATACAAAATATTTTTATACTACATATAGATATTTCAATAGATGTTGAAATCATTTTTTTTAAATTTCACATCACAACATCGTATATGAAGTAGAATGAAGTAGTTTAATTGTAAAATAGTGAAATCTACATATATTTGTTTTCTTGAATCCAATCAGATGTCTACTAGAAAACTTTTAATTAAAAAAGAGCAGAAACTATCTAACTTTTAATTAATTCTTATAATATTTATTTTGAAAATCAACGAACCGGCCTTGGCGACCAGTTCAAATACAATCAATTCAGTTCTAGGCTTCAATCGAAGGTTCTTGAGGTGCATTTTGGGACCATTGAACTGACTATGTTGTTCTCTAGCCGCAAATCTTGTAGTTGCTCCAAGGTGTCTTGGTGAATTTTCGATTCCAGTCGCTCAATATTGGCAAAAGCGTAGTTGTATAAAATATTTGCTGAGAGAAAAAAACTTTAACAACAAACATTCTAACTCGTTATCGACGCGGCGTACGATAGTGAACTAGGTAGTTACTGTCTTCAAGCAAACCGGACTTCTTGTTGTATGATAATCAACTCACGGTTGCCAACGGGCGTAAAGTGGAAAAAAATATTTCACAGATTAGCAGCTATTAGTGTCATTCTCCGCGCCACTAATACTTAGATCGCACCGGAGTAGCAACTTATTATTGACTGATTTGATAAGGGGCTCGGCCACCAAAGGCTCAGACTTTTTGCTGAAAGTTAAATGTATAGGAAAAATTATTGCTCATTTCGTGGTGGTAAGATGATACTTTGCATTCCTCGCATGTACACAATTACATACACGAACGCAAAGATCTGTAACATCTGTTAGACTAACGCAAACAAGAGTGACATCTGATCATTTGCCGTGTCTTGAACACAAGAACAACAATTCAGCAATCAACACCTTATCTTACTTGTTTTTTTTTCTTCGATGTAGTAAATTCATAATTGAAATGATTACATTGTTTAGCATAAGTCTACTGAAATTTAACTGATAACACTGTTACACTGTACAAATTATTAAGATTTATTACCGTGGCGAGAGATTTTTGCGTAGACTGAAGGTTTTGCCAAGCCCCACACGAAATCAGCTGATTAATGTCCCAGTTTCTTGCGTGAAATTGTCCGAAGAAAGATGGGTACACAATCTTTCCAGGAAATTTTCATTTATTTCCTGAAATAATCTTCAGAGTAAACCTTGGCTGCATAAACAGTGAGTAGTGTACTGACAGTGAATCAAAATAGTATCGCCATTGGTAGGAGAGCAATAATATTTTTGTTTTTCGTATTTTTTGCACCCATCTCAATGACGTACTTTGAATGTGTCAGTTTTAGGATAACAGTTTCGGCTTATGAAACTCAGAGGAGGGGGAAAGCTTTGGAAAAATAAAAGTGTATTTCAAAATAGTACTGATTCTAGGCAAACGATATTGCAGTCTATGGTGAACAATTTTGTTTATTTTGGCAAACACCTTTATCTGACCTATTTATGTGAAGAAAGATGACACCGCTTAACTAACCTCTTATGCATAAAGTGTTTATAGTTATATTATTAAACAATAGTATCTATTATTTGACATACCAAATGAGGCATATAGTTATAAATGCAAATAAAACCCTTTCTTGATAATCATAGCATTATGGAACGCTCGATTTCTGCTTGTAAACATTCTATTTACCATATTATTAACGTTTGGTTGCAATATACCTACGCAATATGCTTAAAATTACGTGCATGAAAAGAAGCCACTTAAACGCATGCTAAAAAGCCGATCAATATATCGCACAGTTGTCGCGGACGCCAGATGTTTTGGTCAAATATTGTTATGTACGCACTCTCGGCATATCGGAGTGTTGTCATATCTGATGTCACCACAACCAACCCTATTTAAGTAACTTGAATTTTTCTGTAGCAGTCACTAGTTCGTCCGTTTTTTTTAATAGTATGACGCGAACGCTGCTTCACGTGTACTCTTCTCAAAGTAAAAAAAGGATAGTTAAGCCATAAAGAAAAAAATCGGTTACATTGCAGCTATCTGCAAACAAAATGCGAGCTGCATTTCCTTAATGAAACATGAACTTCCAATAAATCATTTTGCTCAAAAAAGAATCAAGGCGAATGGTTAGACCTAATAAGAATAGGGTATAGGGTATAGTATAATTTATGGACACGTTTTTGTTTTTCTTTATATTTAAACGTATTATCACTTGAAGCGCAAATAAAGAAAGAATTGGAAACGAAAATAACCATCAGACGCACATAAACCCATTGAAAATTCTGTCCGTGTTGTCACTGACACGCATAAACATCGTTGTTGTTATCTACGACTCGGAAGTCACCTCACACTAGGTACCAATATGTGCCAGTACTGTACCGAAAGATGAGTAAGCCAACGCAAACGATTACGTAGGTAATCGGCTGTTGTTGCCCTCGAGTTTCTAAGCACATCGCTTAACTGATGTTGACAGCAATATTTATCCTGTTTTTCCGGTCGTTGCCCATAATGTAATTAAACTTAGCACTTAGCTTAAAAAAACTTGACCTTGAAAGGGTTCTAGCAACGACTTGAGGTTTTCTTTATTATTTTTCGTTTTGTTATATTTATTTATTTTTATTCTTTTGTATATTCCACCCCCCTATTAGACCCCCTGATAACGGATCCTCTGATGAATGATACAATGTTTTCAATTAGTTCAGTACGTTAAAAAAAGTTGTTTATTTCCAATTTTACAAAATTTTAACAGTTTTAAAATACAATTCATAATTAATTCGACATTTCATAGTATTGTTCCTTTACGTCATTAGTGGTGTTTTCTAACATATTATCATTGATGCAATCGTCAATGTTGTCTTACTCGTCATCGCTATATGTATAAGTTGCATCAACCTCAGTTCCAGAATCTAAAAGATACTTTCCGTATATAACGACCCCTTTAATCTGACTTTGGTCATTTTTTCATCTATGTCATCTGTCATAGGTCAATTCAATTTAATCAACAATCAACAAAAAAACGGTACATTACTTAAACGCTAAACTAATATTTATTGTTGATATGATAAATATAAAAATATTATTAATGTTATTATAAGTGTGTGTGGCAAAACAAACCAAGTGTCGAAATAGTTTCTATCGTTGATTCGGTTGTTGGAAAATATTATCCCACGTTTAATGTTTTTTTTTCCTGTGGATGAATGTTGGATGTGTTCCAATAATTCAATTTGTGGTTTATATTTCTAACACTTTTTCAAGCGTACCTCATCTGTGCATTTACTTCGTTCGTTTAATGGGTCTAGTTTTACCATTCGAAAGGTAAAATTCTTTAAGGTCTGTTTTTAACCCAAAAAAAACAAAAGACAATTTGTTCGAGTGAGTAACCGTGGGTTAGATCAACTGCCAGCTGTTATTATGTAGCCAAATTTCTAATAGATGCTCGTATTCATATGACTTCTCGCCTGTCTGTGACGTCATGTGGACAACTTGTCATCACAAGTGCCTAGAGCAACCTATAAATACTAAATCCTACATCAAAGTGTTCAAATTCTTTAAGAACGTGCACAATATCACGCTTTCATCGGTTGAATTGTATTATACATCACTCAATTTAATATGCTCGTGCTGTGAGTGCTGACTAATTAATATTTGTTTGCAGCATTTATGGAAGAAATAGGACGGTGCTTTGAGAAGCGCGACAATTTGTTAAGTAGTTTACGGTGGACGATCACTGTGGCGAGGGCCAATATATAAATGCAACCTATCCCGTTCTATTCTTGAGCCGGTTGCAACTTTCATTGCAAATTACGCCACGTCTGCAGCCACTCGGAAATAGGGATTTGAACGATTTTCCTGTCGGCGTGATGTATGTTGGATGGGAAAGCCACTTACAGGACCTTTGCCGAAACAAGCTCGTTGAAGAGCACGCGCAAAGTCGCCATTTGTGTGTTGCAACCCTTGCACTTCTATAGCGCACATGAATTGGTTGTGTAATGTCGTTGTTATTATTTTCTTTTCTTTTATCCTGGTTACCTAACCTATGTACGAATTTACGTTTATTTGCGGTCTTGAAGTAACAGTCTGTATTTTTCTTTTTCATTCGTCTCAAACTGTGCTATAATTATGCCAAACCAATCATTAATATTAGCAGAGCAAATATTATCTCGCCTCTTCGAACGATTATCGTATCGGAATTCCCTTGTGCACATGTGCCCAAAGGGTTGTTCATTTGCAATCAGCCGGCCGCTTTGTCTTACTAGCAATAATTTTTCGTTTTTACGCGCAAACACACTTAAGACGCAATCCGGTTCAATCTGAATTAAACTATTTTTCTTCTCTTATTGTTCGTGATGAATGGTCAGAGGACGTGCTGCTATTCTCCCATTGTTAGCAAGAGCAGATTTTCTCTAAGAGTTTAACTTAATCACAGTTATCACATATTTATAGCTTTTACATTTTGGGAGAACAGCACGATCATGACTTTGTTCATACTTTTCTTCTATCATGTGTCAACTTACTACGCTTAGAATACTGAACAAACATTTTTGTGCTAACCCGACGTTTGTGTTCGAAGAAAAATATTCCATTCCCACTTGAAGTAGCTGTTTAACGGTTGTTTGTATTACAATTGCCTTCCTTTATCAGCTTACTCACCTCGCACGATCCACTTCACCTTTTAATCATTATCAACTTCCCTCGCGCGGCATCTTCCAATATGGGAAGTAGCTAGTACGAGTAGACGGTGTGATTCGCACGCGGTGCCTCGTGCACACATTTACTACCTTTCCGGTATCACCAAACATATGATGCCGATTAGCGGACGATTCGAACTCCGTCCGATCCGGTTCTCCCACTTGAAGTTTTTCGCCTTCTCCCGGCATGCGATCGTCTCGTGGTCGTTCGAATCGTCTACCGGGGTTTGGGTAGTGGCGCATTGCTGTCTATGTTTGTTTTGATCGCTCACCTTCGCTACAATGAGCAGGCAGTTGTATGGTGTTTGTAATTCTAGCTTGAACGTAACCAGACACAAAGCTGTTCCGTGTGTACATCAACGAATCAGCTGATTCAAGTCTAATTGATGCCCGCTAGTAATTTTACGCTTCTGTATGCGCCGTGTGTTTGAGATGGAGACGCATGGTGGGGGTGGTAATGGTGTCACATGTGTGGGGCGGAAGTTGAACAAAGCATAACGGAACAGAAGTTTGAAGTTGAAGATATTGGTTACTGTGGTCTACAGAGACCCTGTTATCTGTTACCAACAAGGCAGTGGTTTGTTTATTTTTTCTTCGTCGACTTCTTCGTTTTACATTTATATTCCATCTAACGGCTAGTGATTGATCGCGACAGCATGCAACAATGACACCTGAAACATCCTTGAACCCCCGGGGGCGGAACAATCAGCTTCCGCAGTTTGCGTTTAGAAGCCAGTTTCTTTGTTCTAAGGGTGAGAGATTTAATCCATTTCGGGACACGTGTACTTGTTACAGATGGTTTGAGCATGCAATTTGTATCTATACCTCAGTCCTTTATGCTGACATTAACTTGTACCGTTGTAACAATCCGAGTCGATCGTACTTGGAATTTGGAACGCACAGTTTCTGTGACACGGGGAACTTTTACGGATGACATTTGTCGCTCGCAAAATTCGAGAGTGATTGCCGCAATGTCGAAAAGTCCAACCACTGTCAAGTGCTCCCGCTGACACCGATGACACTTTCGTTGACTTGCTGATGCTGTTGGTGAAGGTAGGCGCAGTTGAAATGCGGCATGTGTGTCCTCCGGCCTCTAAAAGGACGTGCGCGTGCAACTCGGCAACTTGCGCTTGGTTGAATGTGTGATCACAAGCCTCTCTTAATCGTCTCATCGCAATGGTGCAACGTGGAGAAATCCTAAAATAGTACCGACTACGATACGACCGACTAACGGTAGTGTGTGTATGTGTTTGTGATACAAATTTAATCATCAACCACCAGAGCTAAAGCAAAACCAAAACCACGATCCTCTCCGAGATGTTCTGCCGGATAAAAAAATCATACTAGTATACTGGGAACAACAGAATGAGAGATAGAAACAACGTAAACCTCGCTCAGTTCCTGCCAATGCATGGCATCTGAGCGTAGAGTCAAGTTTGGACCAGTTCGTATCAGTTTGTGAGCTTGATTACCTCGACGTCGTCTGCGGTTTGGTTAGAAATGATTTAAACGGGTTTCTTAGTTTCAAGATCGAACGGTGACACGTTCAAAAGAAAGGATTCCCCAAGGGATTTTGATTAAAATTTACATAGGAGGTGAACGACATCTTGGAAGTTCTGCTCGCTACTTGTACAGCGTGTATACGCGTGGTTAACTGTGTTTTTGAGCGGGTCGGTAGTGCATGCCAGAGAGTGTAATGTCAAAGGGTAGGGTCGTTCGTCGCCACCGCTGTCGTCTGAACGTGTTCGGATTGCGAATCGAATGCAATCTACGACAAACTTACGTAAGTGTTTAATGATGCACGCGAATGCAGTGGGGGATGCTTTTTATCACACCGGTTGCATGTGCCGTTGAATCAGTGAGTGAACAGTGCCGTGCCTTGGTGCTGCCGGGTCCGGGTTCAGCGAAAATGGGCAACTTATCGCACAGTGACGGCCAAACCCCGATCGTGGTCATCTAATTCCTGGTAGTACTTAGTGTTGATGTGCGGCACATTCTATATTCCAAGGGTCGAAGATGTACTCTTACTTGCCTGTTTTGTATTTGTAGGACATACCTTAATGATTCAACCGCCCCCAAAAAGTATATCGTTACACTACGACATTCAATTTTTTTGCCTCTTTGTATTAAACAATCGTCATGTATTACACACGCCCGTTCGTTTTTTTTCTATCTATCTATTTTTTTCATCCTACACGTGTGGCAGATTAACGATGAAAACACAGTGATTTTTATACATCATTTCTAAAATGTCAATCAAAAGCAACACATTAGAGTATGGATGATTGTAAAACGAGATTTTTGTTGCTGATTGGCAAAATGCCCAACAATTAACTTGAGATAATTCTGAGAAGTTGTTAAACATCAAAGAAGTGTGTTATAGAGATGATAATAATTTCTAGTCTCCCTTTAAAGGTATACGTATTATAATACGATATAGCTAAGTGATAATGGAACATGTAACATACCTTTAAGCGAGGATTGAGTCGTGTTAAAATCGAATTTATCCGATTGATTATTAATACCCTGGATCATGGCTTTGCGAGGAGCGTTATGGCCGTATTGTGCTCCAGTGTTTCGTAGTCTAATAGTAGAGATCGCACATTATAGGATGGCAACGAAGATCTGTCAGTTCATCGTAGCTTGCAGATAAAGTACCGAGTGAATTTTCGTTTGACTGTTTCAAGTATATTTATCCACTCGCTGGTAAAAAGACAGTATACCCTTAAACAATATTCGAATATTCGAGTAACGATCAAATTAGAGAACAATACAAAGATTTTAGACACGCAAGGACGTTAAAGTTTCGAGCCAGTTTAAATAATAATCCGTAACGTTCGCATTTGAAAGGTTCTGGCTATACATACACCGTTTATAAGATAGTCATAAATCCGAAGATCACAGGAGATCTTGTACGCGTAAAAGACATAACGAACCACTTTTCCATACACAGTGACAAGCAGTTGAGGACGCACTAATCGTTGAACACGCTAACAGCACGTTGTAAATTAAAACAATCATTGGACGTTGACAAAGGCATAAATAGTTTGACGTCGTCAGCATACAGTAAGAACTATTGTGCAGTACAGAACATACGTCGTTGATGTACAATAGAAACAGCAAATGTCCCAGGTTGCTGCCATAAGGAACACCTGTGCCTACAAATGGGCATGAGATATGGTTTTTCTTATTTTACACTGTATGAGCGGTTGCGGAGATAGGAGCTAAGCCATGTTAGGGTTAATTCTGAGAAGCCTAGCCTTTGGAGTTTTCGTAATAGTATAACGTGTGATATGCTTTTGAAGGCAGCCTTCGGGTGTAGTTGGAATCCAGTTGCAAGCCCTGGTACATATAGTTCACACACTCTGAGACAAATCGCACATGGGGATCATCCATGAAGATGTTCGAATAGCTGTCATCTCGCCTTTCTCCAAAACCAAATTGCAGATTCTCACGAGAAGAGGACATAATGTATTGTAGCACTGTTTCAAGGCCTCTGCCGGAATTTGGTTAAGACCAGGGTTATATGATGTTGTGAGCTTTATCAAGGCTGCTTTTGTTATTTTTCTTTTTATGCTAACTCGTCCAAAACAACGTTTGGTTGTAAAAGACAGTACCTTAACCGTTGTATATTTAAGTAAAACTTACAGTGCTGGTGACAAGATAGTTTTATTTTTAAAACATGCCTGTGAAAATAGTTTCAATAACGAAATCCCTTTTTTCTCGTTTGCAGTTTTCCACCCGTTCAACACCAACCCATCATAAAAGGACTCATCTTAACATACTTTTGTCTCAGAAGTATATCTGACCCAAAATTACGTCGAAAAATCGTCGTTGTAAGGATAGCAATCTCGCCATTATCGACACCGTTATCCTTTGCAAAATTGATTAAAAACTCACAGTTACGAAGGCGGTAATAGCTTAAAACCGACCAAGAATAAGATTTGTGGTATAAGGGTATGGTATATTTTCTGGGTGATTGGGGCATGGGAGATATTGAACGTACTACGGCGCAACATGTCCCTACAAATTTGCAGCAACTTAATTTCCACAACCATGCCAGTAGTCATCAGCAACAGCAATCGCAACAGCAACATGATCATCAGCTTCAGCAGTCGCGTTCTGCACAGTACAACAATGTTGCCCAACAGCTTCAACTGCAGCAGCAATCGCCGCAACATCAGTCCCAACGTTACGAACGGTCGAATGCTGCCGGTGCTTTCCTTGTAACGAAGAGTGACAACATCTCGACGTACTTGAAAGAGGTCCAGCAACAGCAACGGGCTCAGCAGTTTGAAATTCGACAAAATAGCGGAAAACACACCAACAGTAGCTTTCAACAACACCTACTGCGCACCGCATCTGGAGATCACCATGAACAAGAGCACCACCATCAACTGCAGACTCTGCCCTTTCACCCCCATAACCAACTACAACAGCAAAAGCACCAGCAGCATACACACCATGATGTCGAAAGCGACGAGGATGAAATCGCCCTGTATCCTCTCAATAATCAGGTAAGATGTCCAGCAGAGTTTGTTATCGGGGAACACGCTCCCATTGCAATACACACATTTGTACAATTTTCATTTCATGTTTCATTACAGGTTGGCGGCCACACGAGACTTCTGTTACTAAATCAGAGTACTGTGATCAAGCCCCTTAACCTTCGAGAACTCGAGTTCTATCAAAACATTCCCAGCGATATACAGCAGTTTGTTCCAAAGTACAGGGGTAAGCGGACAGTTCGATGATTCACTTTTGATTGGTGTTCAGGATCATTTTTCCAAATTTTATTTGCTTCGTACAGGGTACGCTTGTCTGTGGTGAACGGCATGCTATTTTTGAATTTGTATTTTTTATGGTCACTCATGTCCACTGACTGGCGCCACTTCGGAATGTATAGGCTACAATGCGTAGAAACCGCACAGAGAGAAAGGGAGGATTGATGGAAAATATATAACGTATTGAACAGATTTTTACACACTTCGAATCTCTTCCCATATGCGATGTGTTTTCATTCTTTGGGTGAGATTGTTTCTTTTACATAACTGCATCTTCTGTCAGGTATCACAGGTTACATGACGCACTTAAAATGTTGAGGTAGACAGCAGTCGATTATTGCATAGGATGTAACTTCCCTACGGTTTATTGATTAATTAGCAAGATTTTTCTTTATGTAAAATTCAAGGTGCGTAAAATAGATGAGCCATTTTTGATCTCCGATCACCGATTTTCTTGTGTGTATAAAACCTTCTTGTGTGTGTCACGCTCATTTAGCTTATAGTGGCTTTGAACCAATATGGCTACATTTGCCTTTTAAAGCGATGTGTATCGTTTTCTTCTTTTTCTAATGTTGTCTTATTGTATAATTCTATTCATGATACTTTTCCCCAAGGTCTATTACACGGTCAGCTCGGTGGTATAGTGATAGCTGCACCGGTCTTCAAACGATTGAACCGGTTCAAAATTCCATCCGGACTAACCGTTCATAGATAGACTGATCCGGCTACGTTGTAAAATAAGTCCAGTAAGCCAGTAATGACTGACATGTCCTAGTAAGTCGTTACACTTTGAAGAAGATATATATTACATCGGATATATTTCTATTGTCCTTTGTTATTAGTCATGAGTCAGTTATCAGCCCGTATTTGTCCTGGTATCAATGAAATGTATCGTGTTTTTTTAAAGTACAGGTCGGTAGGACTTACTCTTAGTTCTTACTCAGACTGTTCGAATCTCGCGGCAATATATTAGAGAACAAACGTTTCTTCGAAAAAGAATGCGAATGCGAAAAAAAAATGAATTTTCCCACGTCACGACGTTGACAACAGCAACGGCTTCAACCACAGAACTCTCTGCAAACCTCTCTGAACTGTGTCATTTCCACTGTATGTACGGGATGAAATAGCAAAGTTTATGAATACCAGCAGCTGCTGTGAGTAAAGAAATGCCTTGGTAAAAATCCTTTACTTTCTCAACGATCTTACACCTCTCACCCATCCAGTACCACCTCATATGCCATCCAGTACCGCCAAATCTGGTGAATGTATTCTTGGCGAAGTATATGATTGGATACATTTATTGCTTCGCTCCTGGCAACAGTCGACGTGCAGTTGTGAAGGTCACTCTGCCGACTGTTCTGTGAAGTCATCGTTCTCAGATGGCTACAAATTGTTGAGTGTTGTTGGAAAAGTACATAGTACGATTGTTTTCACGGAAAGGATAACCCTTGACGCATTCTTCATGCAGTGCATGAAAATAACAATACACAATAGTTTGAATGAATTGAATCACATGAATTTTTGCTGGCGTGCTGGTGTGGGATTAATTTTTATAAAAAAAATCTTTAAATTCCTTCTTCCGTTGGAAGGAGGAACACGTATTTTGTATACTAAAAGTAGCGTTCATACGTTTGCACAGTTATAACGCGAGATCATCCATCAGTCCAGACCACCGGCATGCCGAGGTCGTAGCATACATAAGTAGAAAGATATTCTTATTATAGCTACGATACGATAGTTGTGTTAGTTGCGTGAGCGTATGCTTAGTCACAAGTGTACCACACTTGACTATGGTTTTTGGGATTGGAGGAGTTCGCGAATCGATAACACAGTTAAAACATTAGCGCTTTATGCGACGCATGTAGGTTTTTTTTCAAGCATCCTGTATGTATGGGAACTATCCTATTCGTGACATAACATTCCAGACACGCCTTTGTGTGTCTCTGGTTGTTTTGCCAATAAGAGCAATTTGTTGTGTTGTTTATGAAGAGCACAAAACCAAACCCTAGAAAGTCTAACGCTCTAACGTTTCTAGTATGGTGCAAATAAAACGCATTTACCAGTGCCTTTTATCCATCCATATCCATGTGTCCAATTTTTATTCAAGAAATAATTATGCATTAGCATGAATATATTTTTTCAAATTTCGTAAAATCTTTTCTGATTCTATAATCATTTCATAAACAATGATCATTATATTATTGTACTATTATTAGATTATAGCTATACATATGGGAGACGAATGAGGGTTATGTGTTTCATTATCTATAGGGCTGCATTGTAAAGGCGGATGAAACACGTAAATTGTGCTTTTACATTGATACAATGATTACATTGATACAATTGGTTGCATATATTGTAATCAAAATATGTTTTTGTTTATTGAATTTCCAGTATGACGCCTTTTGCCCTATTATCTACACCGCTTGTGTTTAGTATATTACAAATATTACAAGGCATTTCCTACTTGCGATTTGCCTTATCCCGGGCATGCTCAGTTGTTCAATCAAAAATCATTGTAGAAAACTGTAGGGATTTAGCTAAACACTACTAGGCGCCTCCATTTTGTACGAAATTAAAACATGAAGTTTTATTCAAAATTTATTTTTTTCCATATATATGGAAACATTAAATTACTGAGAATACCTCTGTGTTTTTTTTTACTTTCTAAACAATTACGTATTTCGGAAAATATTCGAGTTGACGGTCTTTAGAGTTGTTTGTGTATGTACAAGTATGTTCATATTTCATATTAAGAGAATATATATTTTCCTTATTTTTCATTGCAGGTGTGATGCAAGCTACTACTATGGGTGGTTCTAAGCTTGAAAAACGTTACTCACCCAGCTTCCGGGATGATCCTGTACGAAAGACTGCAGCATCGAAAAGAAAACGTGAAGAAGTGTTACGGTTAGTAGAAAGCGATAGCGATAATTAGACACTCCTCAAATAAGCACTCTTTTCCCTAGAGCGCAAATATTTCGAAATACTAATTCTGTGTATGATGTAGTCGTATCAAGGTAGCAGTACGGGCTGTTAATGGTTCTACTTCTCGGATTAGTTCGGATATGGTTAGAAAAAGACCATGGTTACTATCTGGATATGGTCAGAAAGCCAGAAGAACTGTCTGTCTGTCTAAATGAGCAATTCAGTGCTCTTAGCACCACTGAATTCGTTTGGTACCAATTGATGTATTGGTTTGTCACATAAATATAATTTCCATTTTTTGAATGGATATTCAGTTCATACGCAGAATCAATTCTCCCACACTATGATCCAACATAACTGGGAATATGTGCATCTACGTTCTTTGCAACACGCAACACGTAAAGGTTCATTCGTCAAATATTACATTATCACTATTCTCAAGTACAGTCCGGTTCTAATCATGGTTTTTTCTCTACTCTTCTACTTGCAGGATGAAAATACATAAAAATGGAATACCTTCCGAAGTGTTAAAAAGTATTGCACAGATAGACAACTCTAATAAACAATGTTAGTATAGCATACGCTCAAAAGCATAGCATTACCCGTGAACAAGCTTTTCCATCGCTTAATGCGATTGGCGTAAGATGGAGATCTTACTGTTGAGTCCTTTTTTCTTGTTCTTCATTAAATTTGCTAATGGGGTAAAATTAAATTTGCCGCCCATGGCATGATGGTAGCGGTGCCGGTCGTCCCACGAACGGACGGACCCGACCAAAATCCCATCCGGACCCATCCCCTGTGGCAAGGACTGACTATCCGGCCACGTGGTAAAATAAGTCGATACGGGCTGGCCGTTTCAACGAAAAAAATAACAATAAACTCGCTCATCCAAACCAATCCATCGCAAACCATCGCTTCGCTTTCAAATCATTCACACTTTTGTGTGTTTTTGTTACGTTACCTGTAACTGATTATGTTACTCAATTTTTTTTTGATAAACTAATCGACAAATCAAAAAGACCATATCATGTTCATGTTCATGTTCATCATGTTCAACCATTAACATTGTTCCAATATACAATCTTCTGTACTTGAAGTATTCATCGTTTCCCCTACCTACCATTAGTGAAGTGCGTTTTCACATTGGTAGTCAGTTTGGTTAGTTTTTGCACATTGTCATGGTTAAACTTAGATGTTAGAGTTATAACTTGAGTTATAACACGTTACTGATTAAAAATATGCTAATATGTTATGCTCAATATGCTCAAGTAAAGTGTTTTTAGGTTTTTTGGAAATTAAGAACGTCTTTCACTTCTTCTGCAAGAAATGTTTTTTTGTGGATACTGACAACTAACAATAAGAAAGGCATCGCGTTCACCATTGCTCCATATTTATATATGTAGGGCTATATTATATTATATATAGGGCGAGATACTTCCAGTGATCTAAGAAATACACTTCCGTCATCATCTTCACCGCCATCAAATTCACATCGTGTTTTTATTTAGCTTTTGCTGTCATCGTTTTCCCGTGAAGGAGCATCTACGGCTGATTCTCTGTGCACGGTGGCATTGTATAGCAACAATACATTGTTCTAATGGTAATTTTACTCTGTATTTTCTCTTTTATTTTCATTGGTCCCACGATTTTGCGTACGAATTCGGTGCAGATTATTTGATGCTGGAAAACATTACTTCCGCTTATCGAAACCCTTGCATACTGGATCTGAAGATGGGTACCCGCCAACACGGAGATGATGCGTCGGCGGAAAAACGTAGCAAGCAAATGGCCAAATGTGCGGCTAGTACCTCCGCGTCGCTAGGAGTACGACTTTGTGGCATGCAGGTTTATCAGGCAAATCTTGATCATTACATGAAGCGGGATAAGTACTGGGGCCGTGAACTCACTGAGGACGGTTTCAAAGGAGCGCTACACAACTTCTTTCATAATGGCTACCGGTTACGGGTGAAGGTTATTGCAAAAGTGCTAGGCAAATTGGAGCAGTTACGACGTGTTATCGAAAAACAGTCGAGCTATCGGTTTTATTCTTGGTAAGTAGGTATATAGATATAAATATATATACAATATTCTTAACTTAACAATTCTTTGAAACCTAAGGAGTACCCTAAAGGTACTCTAAAGAAAAATATCCTAAAAATATCATAATACACATAAGGGACAAATAATAGCTGGAAAATATCATAAATACAATAATTAAAGTACAATTCGACAAAGAGTAGGAAATGATGACTTATGAAGCGCTACATCCGCTTGACAGTCTTAAACTTTAGAAGGCATTTGAAGCGCTTTAGGATGAACATTGCCGTAAAGAAATAACAGTAGAAAATAATAACAGGAAGACATTGCCATAAATTGCATATGAATATAACATGCTAACAAAATAGCTAAATGCTTTCGAGATAGTAAAATGCAGAAAATAAGTAAAATAGGGCCGTAAAATGTAAATAGTAAAATGCTGAAGATAGTTATATAGTTGAAGGTTGAAGTTGGTTGGTAGTTGGTTGAAGTTAGTTGCAGAGAAAGGAAAAAAGAAGTAAAAAATAATAGCAAAGCAAATAATAATGAAGCACTTAAAATAAATCAAAATTAAGAAAACAACCAACGATTAAAAATATACAAATCTAAACACAAAAGTAAATTATATTCTTAAAAGTAAACTCCATATGTATAGTGTATTCTTATAGGGGTAAATGTAAAGAAAACATAGAATAACTAGAGAAGAAAATGTATCTTTAATGATTGTTTGTAGTTAATTGGCTAATAATTGTTATAGTTGATAATAGGTTTATAAGAAGTTAATCGATGACTTATTTTCTGAATTATTTATTGTGTTTTTATTATTCGTTTGTTTTCCACAGCTCCCTGTTAATTGTTTATGAAGGATTCGAAGAAATGCCCGCGACTTACAGCGGTGACTATCATTTGCTCGAAACGGAATCGAACTCCTACTGCTATGATGCGGACGCTTCGAACAGCTCAATCGAGCAGTACCTGTTGTCCTCCTCAAACGAAGAGTCTTCAATACCGTCAAACATGGCTGCGTCTGTCGATCAACGCCGTACATCATCGTCCATGGCCACGGCAATAGCAGCAATGGCAGCGGCAACAAAGGCTACCACGCTCTCCACAACAGCAACCACCACTCTTCCCATGTTGCCACCACCAGTGATAACTGCTAGTGTCGATGATAGTACAAGCAAGGGTATTTTTGCAGATCATCACTTCCGCAGCGTTGTGACGGACGATGATAACAACCGGCAAAGACGGATTAGTAGCAGTCCCAGTCCGCACGATGTACTTACTCCTGACACTAAGACAGTTCCTTTTGTTCCAATATCAGAAGAAACCATATATCCGGGAGGACCCACAGATGAAGGGTCATCGTCGCCAAGTGATGCCATTCCTATGCCGACTGGGGGAACTTGCGCGATACAAACGCTCACGAGTTCCAGTCCGCACTCGATGGACTCGTGGATGAACTACAGTAGTAACAGTAACAGCAGCAGCGATGATTACGCTGCGGCATTTGTAGTGCCGAATCATCTGCAAAGTTCATCTGTAGGTCAACCGAATGCTGGTTCCGATTTTGAAGTTAGCTTTGATGGTGAAGGAGTTTGTGATCGAATCGACAATAGAGACCATAGAATGGGAAACGCCGGTGTAGTAGATTTTAGCACCAGTATTAAGTTCGGCCACAACAAGCTCGTGAACCAGAGCAGCAATATTAGTAATAACAACAGCACACCGAATGGCAACAATCCTAAAGATAGTCACGGTGCAAGGATGGAGATGACTGATGGTGGGCAAAGTGGAGTGGTACATGGAAGCACGTTCGAGGAAGGACACCATGACAACTCCGACGCAGGGTACCACGAGGACGAAGAAGTAGACGATGACGATGAGGAAGAGGGCGAGGTGGACGATGAAGAGGATCGACAATTGCTTCGACAGAAACTCTTAGCAAGTAACAGTTCCAAGCGGCTTCGTGGTAAAGACAGCGGTTGTACCGGAGGGTCTGTTGGTCCAGGAGGTAACAACATTGCCAACAGCAATAGACCAAGCGATGGTCCCTGCTCAATACCGTTGCGCCGGAAACTTAGCTCCAAATCAAAGTCTGGTTCTTTGGGAGGAGGCACATGTAGTGGTGCGAGCGCCGGATCATCTGGTGGGACATTGGCGGATGTACGGATGATTGATTTCGCGCACACGACTTTCGAGATCAAGAACGGAGGCTCGTCACTGTGTAGCAGCACAAATGTTAAAGTGCATCACGGTCCGGACAGCGGGTTCCTGCGCGGGTTGGATAGTCTGAAGCGCATATTGTCCGAATTATGCGAGGAGTACTACTGAAGCTAAAGAAGTTGAGGAAATATGTAACGGGCACATAGTGCTAGTATGGACTTGATGGAGCTGTTGATAGGTAGCTTAGGAAATGGAAAAGGAAGTAGAAATGCTTGCTCTGTGGCTCAAGTACAGTTACGTGCAATTCACGATATAACCGGTTAGGAGATCGTCCGCCATCGATCACTAATTCCGAACTCACATAAATGTGATGTTTTTAGCTCATACCTTCTAGTTGTTTTATATTTGATTTTTTTAAATTAAAATCCCTCAAAATATTCGTTTGGATATGTATAAATTCCTCTTTTGATCAGATTTGCACGATTGTTAAGATTAAGGTTGCGTTTTTTTGCAAAAGAGAAAAAAAAAACAACAAATCGGTACCATCATGGTTCCATGGATGGACTGCAGATGTGTACAGATTGGAAAAATTGTTGTATTGCCTTATCAGGCGATTAGAACTAAAATTGATATTCATAATCTCGCCTATGGTAGCTTGGACGACGTGATAGGAAGGTTTAATAAGATAGCAAACGGTAATAGGAATTAGAAAATATCGTATATAGCTTTTCCGCTCTCAAGCTATACGATATTGTCATGGTACGACGAACTGCATATTCGTCGTTGTAACCAGAGTAAAACAATGGAATGCAACGGAAATTATGAAGAGACATTGTGATACTGTGAAGCATTTGTTTTGTCAACCCCTCAAAACTCAACAAAAGCCACCAAGCCCCACCCCTATTAAGTTAAAGTAAGGTTCAATTCGCCGAACATCTTTCGTACGTTTTAAATGTTATGTGTCGCAAGTGTCGTAAGCAGTTTCATGTGTGTATTCTAGTGAAGATAAAGGTGGTTCAAACATGATAGTACAATCTTGGAAATGTTTTTGTTGTCTCTTGCCTCAGTTTATTTGTATCATCGTTTTATCGTACTCCGGTTTCATTTACTATAGGTTTGTGAATGATAATTTTCGCAGCGTAAATAAGTAGCTTACCAAACGATTTTCTACCATAATTTTTCTTTCATTGTGTACTTATCCTGCTGGTTCAATTGTTCAAGGAATGAACTCGAACGAACTGGTACATCAATTCCTGTATATATATAGGGATGAGAAGCTTCCAAATACGAAACTGCGGTGGAATCCGAATTGATTGACCCCTTTACTGTGAACTTTAACACGTTGGATGCAGAACACAACACGGTTATGTAATGTAAGGCAGAAAGTCGTACAACACACGCATACGCATACAACTGTAGTACAATCAGCAACGGTCGACTTAGGTTCTGTTATTTGTCAATTTGCTTATCGGCCGGTGGTATATGGTTTAGCATTAAAGACAGGTTTGGAAAGCAAATCAAATAGTCCCTCCAGTTTTTGTCCAAAGAGATCAGCATCAGCATCTTCAGCAAAGGAAAAGCATCTTAACAAATTCATCAGGGTTGTTTTAGAATCCTCTTGGCAGATGAGATAATACCGGTTAAACCAAAATGTCACAAATGTTTTAGATTGGAACATTTGTCTATCCTTCCCTTTCACGTTAGTCAGTATTATTATATCTGCTGGGTATGGTAAACTGTTGTGAGTAGATCTCGTTATCTTGGTATTTAACAATGATATCCTTGTTGTTATGCAGGAATCCCGTAGATTTGCACAAATAAATTGTATTTTTGAACAAAAAATACTACAAACAGATAACAGAGTGGACGTATGTTATACAAACGTATATATAAATACAACAAAAAAACACAGACCTACAAACTATATTTATATTTCATCATATTTCTTACAATGTAGTCATTTTTACTTCCATTAACCACTGTGTCCTTTTTGCAATTGTATAGCCGTGTACAGTTTAGCTCCATTTCATTCTCTCAAAACAAAACCTTTTTTGTCTCTGTAAGTCATTCGTACAGTTCCGCGCATGGAGTTATACGCATTTGTTGCCATTCTTTGTAACTGGTTACACCATCGCGTCAAGTCGCTACCCAACGGTACACTGCTCCTCGCTTTCGTCATGTGTAAGAATGTGTAATTTATTGTCAAAAAAATATTGAAATAATCAATAATTTTAATCGCATGTGTATATTGCAACCGATAAGAAAACGTAAATAAAGTCGCAATATATGGACAGCAGCACAACTATCAACCAACCAGAACAAATATGCAAAAGACGTGTACTAATTACATGTCGCTTAGTATGATCATTAATGTTGAAACTTTTAGTTTCTGTCGTTCTAAAATTATTTGGGGAAAATGTTACCAAAACAAATCGGATACTTGTTAGCAATATTAACTGATACTACAGTTTCACTGGCGCGCTTTGATCGTTAGCAGTATTTTGCAATTCCCTTGTTCCTGCTATGTCGGTAGCAAGTGAAACGGTTTGTTCAGTAAAAATTTGTATGAAACGAATTAAAAAGTGTTACAGGTACAAAACAGTTATTTCAAAGCAATTTTCTTTGCAACAGAATTGTCAGGCAGCGGAATCCTTAAAACCAAAAGCTCTACACAATTATAAGCACAGAAGAATGTTTGCATTTTTGTAAAAATTTAGTGCAGCATGCAATGGCGTTGCAAATTGTACAACACAACACAACATTTGCATATTAAAATTGCGACTGAAAGAAGGCAAAAAACAAACAAAACATCCGGAACAATTGTGTGATCATTTTGTGTTAATTAACGGTGGAAGGGTAAACTTTGGAGAGAAGATATGTGGATGAGTAAATAGCATATTTATTTGTAACAAAACAAAACAAATAAGATAAAAAAATAAAACAATTGCAAAAGATACCTATCTGCCAATGCGGAAAAGTGTCTGTAAACAAGAAAGCAAAAAGGATTTGCAGGACGAAGAGGGAGGAAAGGACATTAAACATATAAAATAACAAAACAGTGTAGCATTAACAAACATTAATTTGAATGACCTGAATAAAGATTTAATCATTTTGAAATTTATGTGTACACTGACGCGTGGCGGACTATTTGATGAAACTAATTTTATTTTAGATACTTCTAATTCCATCTACAGTAGGCTGCTACTTTCAATAAAAGATTGAAATATGCATTATAGTTCTATTCCGCTACTGTTTGCATATGCCATTTCTGAAGCCAAGCGAGGCTGCGACGGTTTCCAATCCATAGTGGGCTGCATCAGCTTTCGAAATAACTTGAAGGAAGTGAAAAGAGAACGAGTGAAAAGAAGTTTGGAAATAAACAATGTAACGGCGTAGGAATTTACCTGCCCTTTGAAGCGTTCGGGATTGATGCAGATTTTCCTTAATGCAAACAAAATCACAATTCCAAACGGTGCCAGTGCAATTATCCACCCGAACAAGTCGGCCCAGCCCGGATAGATGTACCGTCCATACGACACAGGTTTGTACTGCAGCCAGTTGAAACAAAGTATAAACTGAAACCACACAACATAGATTGTGTAATGCATTGGACGTACCACGAGTCACTCATACATTACCAATAACATTGCGGGAGTGATGTACTTCCAAACCGTCACCCAAAATCGGTGAAACCATTTCGACCGTTTGCCCAGCATTTCCTCTATGTTGCAGATGAACCGTTCAGCGCCGTATATCCACCCGACCAGAACGCACTCTGTGATAGCTATCAGCAGTACGGACCAATTTGCAGCATACTTGTCAAACAGTTGGAACCAGTACATCCCGCCCTGTTTTTTTTAAATAGAAAATCGTAACAAAGCGTGAGTAGCATTGTCCTCCTCATTCTTCGGTACGGTCACATTACGTTTGTGACAAAGATTAATCCACCGAGATATCCGACGATACTGACACCAGCTACGACGGCTATCTTCCTTCGACGTAGCGCAGGAAACGTGTCCAGCACGGCCGTCACGACCGTTTCCATCAGCGTAAATTGAGAGTCTAGACCGAGAGTAAGCAGCATGAAGAAGAACAGCACCGACCACAGCCGAGGCATCTGCAGCTTGCCGACGAGCTCGGGAAATACAACGAACGCCAAACCAGCGCCCTGATCGATAACGCTATCCACCCCGGTGTCTAGCTCGTGTGCCAAAAAGCCTATGATAGCGAATATTACGAAGCCGGCAAAGAACGAGGTCAGTATGTTCGAAATGGACACCACGATCGCGTCCCGGTAGCAATTGTTGTCAAACCGATTGTACGAGGCCAGAGTCAACAGCCCGCCCCAGGCAGGGCTAAGGGCAAAGAATATCTGCACGGCGGCGTCTCCCCATAGCTGAGCGGTGCGCAGCTTGTCCCAGTCGGGTCGCACGTAGTACATAATGCCATCGTAAGCACCGGGCAGTGTAAGACCCCGGATGAAAAGTGCCGCCAACACCACGTACGGGAAGAGGGCGGTGAAGTAGACGACCTTGCCGGAACTCTTGACACCGCGGGAAAGGCAGAGGAAAACAATTCCCCAAGCGGCTAGCAGGCAGATAGCAAGCCGTTGGTTTATCATGCCAGTCTCCTCGATGCCGGACGATAGTTGGAGAAAATAATTTCTTGAATGAAAAAATAATCATTTTGTCCGCGTTGTAAGTATGACAAGTCCGTACAAAGGAATATGATAATCTAACAGTGAGAGGTCTACTTTCTTCTATTTGGGCACTGCATAATCTCAGGAGGTCGTGGACCTGCCTTTTCTGGCTTTTTTAGAATTCGATCAATCTGTAGTTTGTATTTTTGTATATCGAGTGCGGTCGTTTGAAGATTAACACCACAATCACTTAGCTACCGCGGTGTCTCCATAATATTTCGAACGCAACGTACCAAAGCGATTAGTGCTGTCTTATGAGTGAGGTTACTTACTTGAAGAATTCCTCCGCTGGTGGTTTTCGTGGAGTACGGACAGTAGCATTGATCAACCGATATTGTTCCAAGGACAAGCAAGAAGTTTTATAGTACGACCCATTGGTGGCTAGGCAATCATCTTCCTCTTCATACGAAAAACAGTTTGCCGTAGCCCACTCTTGCTGACAGCCTCGCCATGGCAGCGGTACCTCAAACGACACCACCATGTAGAACACGGTCCAGGCGATAATTACATTATAGTATAGCATTACCATTCCCGACACCAGGATCATACCGTATCCTACACCTTCTGACAATGGGGCAAGACGTTTAAAGAGTATCGCCGGACCCAATCCCACGTACTGCGCCAGGGAAAGCTCCATGAACATTAGTGGAAGACCGGCTATCACCAGCATCACGGCGAAAGGTATTAGGAAAGCACCTGGAAAACGCACCATGTAAGGTTTAGGATGTTTCTCATAGCAGAACACTCGGCACATTTCACTTACCTCCTCCATTGCTATAGCACAGGTAGGGAAAACGCCAAACATTGCCTAGCCCCACCGAATAGCCCAACAGCGAGAGGAGAAAATCGTAACGCCCTGTCCAGGAGCCACGTTTTGCGACCATCTCATCGTTCATCTGTTGATCGCTGGTAAAATCGTAGTCGGATGTGCAGGCAAGTTGTCTTCGACGTTCTACACGCTTCAACCAACCTTCGACGGTAAGTTTTGCACTACAGTCCTTAGAATAGATAAGAAGAAGCGTTGACTATAATTATGGTAATTACGCATTGCACTGATATCAACACGCCTTAAGCACCTAGTTACAGTGCGGACCATAAACCAGATATTTAGTAGAGATAAATATTCTTACTTCAATTTCATCGTGGACGGTGCTATCCATTGCGGTTCGGAACGATTCACCAGTTCGGATAGAGCACAGCACAATTCACACAGAGCGGTCGTTACTATGGAATGTCGCTATGTCGCGATGTTGCTAGTACCATAGTGTTGCCGATCAGATGATTTTACCGAAGCTAGCAAAGTGATGAGAAATGTTGCAAATTAACTTACTGTGAAGGCCGAACAGTACGACGCAGCGTAAAATAAGCTCAATCGCTTTCAAACATACGTGATTTTAGGAATAAGAAAGAAACAACTTAAATAAACGTGATATAACACGTAATTAGATATTATTATTTCATTCATGGCACAGGTCAACTTCAAAAATTAAAAAAATATAATAAACATCGCCAGTTCTAATTTTTATAGTTGATAAACATTCACTTATATGAATTTCTAATATTTACAAATGTTCGTTGTTATTACTATATTCAATGTACAAATATGACTAGACAACTGATATGTACCTACAGTATTCTCATTTATTGGTTACACTGAATTAAAATGAACCTACAATATTCTCATTATTTGGTTACAATTAATAAGATTCTAATCTCAAGCGCTCGCCTGGAAGGATTGTATACTACTATACTTAGCCAAACTAATTGAAATAATGAGAAAATAGAAAATGAAGAAATAAACCAAATTAATTTATTACAGTCATGAGACTAAATTCAAACATAGAAAGTTTGACTGTTTCATTGAAGTGTGATTAACTAAACGTCATATTTTAATTAGCTATTGTAGCATAAATAAGGATTGGACAAAACAAGAGTAATTTTTGCAGTTCCATTCTATCATCCCATTTACAACAGAAATCATGTAATTTAGAAGTGAACTACAACAATAAATGTAAAAAATGTTGAAATTATTCGTTTGAGATTACAGGTACGAGATACGCTGTTATAGTGGACCGATATAACCTGGGAAAAATCCGCGTACCTCGAATTTCCGTGTAAGTCGAATCCGGAAGTAAAATCGTTTATACTTCAATGTTAGATAGGAACTGCGTATCTAGGGGACTGCCTGTAATTTATAAAGCATTAAAAAATTAACGGACTAAAAACGGGTTTAAATAAAACGGCAGAATTTGAATGTTCAAGGTGTTTATGGCAAAGGTTCGCGAAGTTACCCTGTGCGCGAGCAAAAACAATTTTGACGGGCGAAAATGGCGCTGTCAAATGCGCTACAACACAAAATAAAGTCGGAATGTGCTTCATTCAATTGCAAACCGCTTTTCTTCAGATATTGAAATAAACATCGTGGAACAGTAAAAGGAGCCTTATTGAGTACTTTGCACCATTCCGATGTTCTTTTTGGCTCTGGAATCAAAACAGGTTCAAATTCACTAAAGTGACTGCAAACAATACGAAGCATGTACCGACCGGCGGGTTACGAGGATTCCGATGAGGATGATTTCGAAGAATTTGGATATTTCTATAGTTCACCTACCGGGAAACAGGTTACTGCAATTGTAATGAATCGATTCATTATTCTATGTAAAATTAGCTTAGCTGTTGGTGTTTGTTGACTAACTATTCTCGCATCCCACCAGGAAAATAGCGCCTTTATGACGATCCAGGAAGATGATGACACGATGCTCTATAATGCTGTTCTGGACGATAATCTGGAAGAAACGAAACGCATTATGAAACAAAATGAGTTTTTGCGTTCTGGTGGAGAGCTGCGTCAGGGTTGGCCGGCACTATTTTATGCCTGTTACGAAGCCAAGTTAACAATAGTTAAGTATCTCGTGCAAGAGCAACAGCTTGACGTGAATCGGGAGTATGGGCTGCAGACCGCTCTCATGATTGCATGCAGCTCACCACAAGCATCGGATTGCGTGTATCAGATCGTGCGGTTGCTGCTCGATTACGGCGCCATTATCGGTATGTTGGATCAATACGGATACTCGCCGCTCATGTTTGCCTGTAAGGAAGGTCATCTGAACGTAGTGAAAGAAATCGTGGCCGAATCTTCGCTGCTATCTATCGATAATGAGGGAAACACGGTACAGCAACTACAAATAATGAACCAGCGCTCATCCTCAGCATGATGTGTAATTTTGTGGGTTTTGATTTCGTTGTAGGCGCTGTTCCATGCGGTCAATAACAATCGGTTGGAGGTGGTAAAGGTCTTGCTACGTGCCGGAGCTCCAACTCATACGGTCAATAAGCAGGGCTACACACCAAGACAGTGTGCAATGCACAACAACTTTCTAGACATTGCTGAGCTGTTCCCACCGGAGCAAAAACAGTTCGAGATACCATCCAATTACTTATGTTACAGCAACTATCGTAACTTTATTCACGACATACAGAACGACAATCCGCCCGGCTATTACCCTGACCTAGGCGCGATGTTGGTTGGTATGAATAGCGAAGCAAAGCTTCGCCATTTCGTTGAGCCGGGATTGAATCTATTCGAATTTCTCACGCTTACCGATGAAAGGTTGCGTGAGCTTGGCCTCAAGTACCCGATTGAACGAAAGCGCATACTGCTGGGGTTGTACGATTTTCATCAAAAAAAGTGGTCCAAGAACAGTGTATGGACGATGGAAAAACAACGCATTCTAGAGTGAGTACATTCTGTAGATTAACTGTCGGGTATATGTTTCGATTAATAATACATTTACCTTGTTTATGGTTTCAGCTTCTACGACATTTTGGAAGCACTTGGGAATATACTTAAACATTTGACCATCATACATGCATCCTTGGTGTATACGAAGCAGTTAACCGGAGGACATGGTCGAAAAGCTTTTCTTACCACTAAACAATGTGCCGATTTGAACTTACAGTTAATTGAACTTCGGGCGTCCGTAGATGATTTGCAACTTCATATTAAAACCATGCACAAACTCTCCATCCCAAAGCCAGTTATGCTTATAATACCACCAAATAAGGACCAAAGAACCTTTGTAAAAATGATGAAGCTTGGTATCTTTCTAATAGCCGGCGGATTTGTGATGTATCGCAAGTGGATACGGTAATAAGGAAGACAGAAGGGAGATTTCGTTTAGCACAAACGACAAAGCACTGTAAATCCATAATTAAATTTCACGAATGTACTGGTTACAAAACAAAAAAAAAACAATATTTGCAACTTCATGTGTTTATTTCAAAAAGCCAACAATTTCGCGTTTGCCTAGGCCCTTGGAATTTCTTTGCTCATCCTGCTTAAGTGCACACATCAGTGCGTGGTTAAGCGTTGCACCAACGCTGGTTGCCGTATCGAAGCACTTCTTAAGCGTATCTAAGCGGATCGATCCCTTGCCTGCGGTGTGCACCGTGGTTATCGATTGCACTCCATTCGGACTGCTAGAAACGCCGATCGCTACACTTGCAACGCAGCATTCTTCCTCTTCGGCCGATGGGTCCACGACGCACTGGTCACCGATCTTGCAAACTGTCACTAGAATAGGCGCAGCTGCGACGTCTAAACGTTCACAATCGTACGGATCGTCGGAAAGTATTAAATCCATTGCACCACCGTCATGCATTGCAGTTGAGACGCGTGGAATTCTTGTGTTAAATAGCGCTGCTTTCACGGCTAACGACACTGCATCAAACAAATTTCCTCCACACTCCAATATTAGGACGTCTACGTACAATTTCCAGCACTGGTGTTTGGCCATTATGCACAAACCGGACAAATCGAAACCTTTCCGCGATTCGTATGCTTTGGCCAGGGTATTTGATATCTCCGTAGCCAACTGTTCACCTCCACGGCCTTCGAACTCGGGTGCGGCGTTCGCAGAGCAATCGATGAAAAAGTCAAGCTTGCCCTCTTTGGGTCGGTCAGGGTGAGGTGTGTCGATTTCAGCTTTTACACCTACCAGTATATCCGTGTTGGCCATTCGGAGCCGAGCCGAACCGGCAGCATGAACAACTATTTCCGATTCAAGTTCCATTGGTCTGTACTCGCGATTAGTGCGCCCATCATTTCGGAGGTTTTTCTAAACGTTAAGTTGAACAATTCGTAAATATCACGCATATTAAATCGTGTAGGGCGGTATATTACCTGTATTCCATGAAAGATGTATGTTTTTTCAGCTTCACTTAATAGAACGTTCGCCATCGTAAAAGAATATTTGTACTATCGTTAAGCTAATATGCAGAAATCATCAAAACTTGTAAACAAACAAATGTTGGCAACCGGTCCGAAAGCATGCAGCTGCTGCCATTGCTCACACATGCACGTCAAACCGGACATAGTTTTAGACAGTTCGATAACACTTTTATGGAAAAATATATCACAGGGTGCTTACAAAATTATTACAGCCCAATTGCATACACAGTGTGGACACTCATCGGTTTATGGTACAGACTGTTGCCAACTGTCAATTCCATACAAAAAACTGCCTGTTGCGAACTGACGCGGTTTGATACGTGTACAGGTATTCCCCGAGATACGCTATTATAGCGTACCGCTATAACCCGGGAAAAATTCGCGTATATTTAAAAGAATACATTATAATAAACTAAAAACAAATGTTTTATATAACAAAGGAAGCTATTTGAAGTCAATTGTACACCATTTTAAATAGATTTTGTGCTATAAACTTACTCGACTTTCACAACCAAACTACACACACACAGTTTGAGTCGATAGATTATAGCACAGCATGCTGTCAATTCCATACAAAAATCGGTCTGATGCGATCCGACGCGGTTTGGTACGTTTAGTTTGAACAGCGTCAGGCTCAGATCAAAAAAAGGTTACGGATGATTTGTGAATAAATTTTTAAAGAGTAGATTGCACCAAACTTTGACTAATGGTTGAGCTACAAGATGGGTTGGTCGTAAAACATCAACAAACGCATCGTCAAACCCATTTCAACGGATGACATCAAGCCGTTCTAGGCGGCCTGGCCAAACACGTTCGGATGATCTGGGAACCGACGATTATAGCAACGCCTGCTGTCAAACAATGTGTGTAGTTTTGCTTTTCCTTAAGCCGGTGACCCCGTTAGTTGAAAAAAGTTACTCAGATAAAATATCGATAGCCATGGTTCTCTAATACTACAATGACAAAACAACAGGACAAAACGGCAGTGTATAAATCATTTATTTTGGTTCCTAGACGGCGTACATTTTAATGTATATTACAACAAGATCAGGTATCATTGTGTTGGTGTGTGAACTAATTGCGTGGTTTGGTTTAGCGGTACTGAAGAATGTTCCTAAGGCTGTGCTGGCAATATGTTGGTTTCTGGTCAAATTCTTTTTGATCAAAGGATTTCGGTACATTCAGTGAGGGTACAAAAGGTAGGTATAAATTTTATAATCCTTTCGAAATATGCAAACTACATTGGGCGCGTTTATATTATCGTTTGCATTGTGTTATTGATCCTCTTGTTACGATGAGGTGAAATATTGTACAATTTCAACGTTTTTTTTTTATTCAATAAGAACGGCCAACGGCATTTCATAAGAACGGCGTATTGCTAATTTCTACGTCTTAACAAAGTCTGAAAAAAGATAGTGTCACGCGATAGACGGTTTTGCAGTCCCCGCGAAGGTAGGGCGATAGCGCTACCAAACCGTTCGGGTAACATGAATCCGTTCCCGCTAGTTGCGAGTACAGGCAATCCCATAATTAGAATATTATTAGCAAAGGCTTCATTAATTAATAAATTTTTACAAGCTAACAAGTTATACTTCCTATTGGTGTTAAATCTTGGATTTTTGGTTTCTGGGTTGAAATCGATTTGATTAGAGGAGTCTAAGACTGTCTCTATACAGTTAGCGATTGTCGCAATTGCGATTGCGACTTTGTCAAACTCTATACAAAAAAGCGAAATGTCGCGTTGTGTCGACCCATGTATAGTCAAACAAAAGTCGCAATCGCAATTGCGACAATCGCTAACTGTGTAGAAACAGTCGTATGTGTCTTTTCTCTAAGCGAAATGTTTACAGCTATCTGTAAACAGAATGAAGGCTTAAGAATACTAGTATCCGAAATTAATTTAAAAATAAAAGAACATAACGGAAAAATAGCTACAACAGTTTTAACTAACTTATAATCTAACTTAAAAATTATCTTATTCTTGGTCTTATCCTAACATACCTAGTAGATTAACGAATGTTGAAGAGATTTTAGAGCACTTCAGAATCCAACTGATTACATTTGTGCTGCAATTTGACCAATTATTAAGCAATCAACTCAAACCCTGTTTTTCCATGTAATTCTCTAGAAGAGTAACGAGGAGTCAAATTCATAATGATATTAGGAACTTGTTTTAGTGTCAACTTTAGTGTCGATGTTGTGGGAGCTCAATCTCCCCCTATTCCTCAATCCTCCCCACATATTTCTAATCCTTGAAGTAACCGACTAAGGTTTCAAAACCTCGTTGGAGCCCGTCTCGGAGATTGCTCAGAGTTTGATTTGAATAGATTATAGTTGTGTCATCCGCTAGACTAGTGTCATAGAGTGCTAGACTAGTGCCTGCCATTGTCATTGCTGCCATTGCTATATCCTAAACATGAATCCTTAACGGGTTTTTGTATGGTAACAACTTTGGAAAATGTCCACGTGTGAGGGAATAAACCCAACTACAGGCATTTGTTGAATATACTAGTCAACAGGAGGACAGTCCTGTAGCTGACATGCTTCAGCATGGCATTGAAAATGCGTTTTAGGGGTAGGGTTGGTCTGCGTTTTTTCTTGAGGTCATTAAACATGAATGAAGAGGGAGAGGATGGGTCGATGTTGTGCCCCCCATATGTCGTTGGAAACGTTACCAATCAGCTTCGCGGTAGTTCCGCCGTAGTCTACTTACTTGTGTCCCTGGTGCGTTGATGTTTAGTTTCACTGGCAGGTGGTTCGATGACAGCGCCGTAATGGTAGTCGGGACATCAGCACGGCATCAGCTGCTGATTTCGTTGTGACAGCTGAGGTTGCTGGTGTTGCTGATGAAGCTGCCGCTAATTTTATTTCAGTTGCCGTTGTAGTTTAGGCAACTGGATCTGCTATTGACGATTAGGATAGCTAGGGCTGCAGCAGAGGTGCGCATTGAGACCTATCAATGCTTTGCTATCAATACGGCTTTGTTCTACCCAAGCCAACGGTTGTTCGCACGAAGACCTTGCTGGAATCGGAGATAAGCGAATTGCTGTCTGCGACAGGTTACGCTTTTGAAGGAAGGAATGCGAAATGCCAATCGAACAGGGCACTTCCGGTTGTAAGGACTGTGGCTATCCTTACAGTTAGCACACATTTGACTTAAACCTATCTCCTTTGCACACTGGGAGGTTCGATGGTAGTCGTCACACTTGGTGCACCGTGTATTTATGGCGCAGTGCTTTGTACCATGGCTAAAGTGCAGGCAATTTAGCCATTATAGCACTTTACTTCGTCGAGGCTGGAAACGTCCTCATTTCACGGAGGTGAAGTTAATATGCAAGATTTTGTTTAGCTCCTCTAGATGAATTGTTCTACTTGAAAAAGAAACAATGATGGGTTTCGATTCGATTCGTGTCTTTCACCCACCTACTTTCTTTTGACGGACGTGTAATGGCTTCAGGTTGTAATGGTAAATGGTAATGGTTAACACAAAATGCCTGCAGAAACATTTATTAATCCAAATTATAGAATGTTTGTAATATTTTTAAGAACAACATTATGCACTAAAATATTTGGAATTAAAATTTATAAAGATAAACTATTTTTTTTTAATTTCACATTATTTATTGGGTAAAATCTGTTATTTTAGTTTGCACTGCAGCTTTCTGTATCATTGATATGATATCTGCTCTTATTTTTCTTAGGGCTACTTTATCATTATAATTAAATTCTTTTTTATCCATAAACTACATTAACTCATCTGTATATGCCTTAGCAGTAAGTAAATCAATTGCTTCAAGAGTGGAACCTTCTTCTGAACCTGGTGACATTTTGTTTTCGTTGCTCTTCACCGTCTCTGTTATAATATCAGAGTCACTTTTAAAATCATAACCGTGATCGTTTGCATCAACCAACATCTATTCATCTATGTTTTCCTCAAACACGTTTTGAAAACATGATAGCTTGTGCATAGTTTTGGTAATATTATCTATTTCTTCCTGATCATTTTGTTCTGTACTGACTACTGCCACATAATCTGGCAGTATATTGTACCAAGAACTTAGCAAGGTAATTTTTTGGATTTCCTTCCAAGCATTTGATAATGCGAATAACGTATCAAAAATTGTCATTTTCATCCAAAAACCTTACACCTGGTCGTCTTGGTTTAAAAGAGATGTAAGGATCGATGTAAGGATTGATGTCCTATGGGCTGAATCAAGCTGGTTACATTGGGGTTAAAAATGTTGCTCTATTTGTATTTCTATTTGTCTAAGTATTTGCCCTTGTGAAAGCATCTGATTTCATAACATTATGATTCCGTAACTTTCTTTAAATCTTCGTAGCCATCCAGTTGGTGCTTTAAAATTCTTTTCATTGCCCATACTAGCACGAAAGAATTTAGCCTTTTCCATCAATATAGGGCCACTAATTGGTATGCCATTTGCTCTTTTCTGGTTAAACCAGGTAAGGAGGGCTATATCTACCTTTTCATGGGTAGATACTTTCATAGATTTTCGCCTCGATGGGCCAGCTGAGTTGTCACACTCTCTAAAAAAACATTCCAGTGTTGATTTTTGTTTAATGATATCAATTTACCTTTACTCACAGTCTGAATCCGCACAGTATATTGCCGCAAGAATGGAAACAGCTGCACCCTTTTCATAGTTAGCAAAAAGTCAAAACTTTTCCTTCAAGGAAAGTAGGCGCCTTTTCCAGTTGGTGGAGAGCTGCATTTTGCTGTAAATTTATCAACGAAAATACACTATTATGTCTAATCATGAAATTCTTCTTTATCGGCAACAACAACCTCAAGAGGTTGACCTGCCATATCTGGCTTTCTGTGACTTTATTTACCCGTAGTTGGATTGTCAGTCTTGCGTACGGGGAATTGGTCCGGATGGGATTTTGGTACGGTCCTGCCGTGTGAAGACCGGCGCCGCTACCATCATGCCATCGGGCCGCCCCAATCATGAAATTATAATTTGAAATTACCTTTGTAAAGTAAAAAAAACAACACAAATTCGATAAGTTTCAAATGAGTATGGTTTTTTTCTTTATGGTTCACTCGGTTAAAACTTGGCTGGTATGCCTATGTCAATTAGGTCGCATTTCTAGGAATTTTGGGGATTTCCGGCAACCAATTTTCAATACGCGCTGTTCGTTGAACAGGCAACTTTGAATGAGTCGTTGCCAGTTTCTTGTTTTTCAAACTTGCACACGGTTACAGAATATCGCAAATAAATACTCATTTTTGCGCAATGAGTACCTTGATAATACCAGTTTGAACAAGCATAGAACCCCAACTAGTAAAACCAACAGGTTTTCTCTTTCTGCCTAGCTAACAATCATAACTGGCAAAATGCAAAAGCATGTTGGTCTGGTTAGTTGAAACATACCATGCTTTGTTTTGATTGCACGATGTAAATATCTATTCAAAAAAGTACGAAAAGTACAAAAAAAGTCTATTCAAAAAAAGTACGATGCAAGACCAACACGTAACACTTATGCACACAAGTACTCAAGAGTCTTAAAACACTGTTTCGTTTGTTATAAAACTTCACACGTCCGTTCGGATCAAGAGTCAAACGTCATTTTTGGTACAAGACAGTCCCCTAGATGTGCGGTTCCTCTTATACGCGGACTCGGAGATATGCGGTATGAAAAATACAACAGAATATCGATTATACGGGGCGTGATTAACCAGCGGGTGGATTATCCGTGAGCATGGGAACGAAACTGAAACACAACCAAACCAATTGAAGAGCTAACTACAGGGTGACGCGGCGGTCTACAGTTTGCAACATTGTTTCTCAAGTTTCTTTTTCCTTCCTGCGATTAGAGTAGTCTGGATTACGCACATCCCATATCAAAGGAATATTTTCGACTATGTCGATCAACTGCTTCTCGTTGATAAGCATGTTTTCCATTTTGCTGCAACCAAACTATACTACATGATTTTCGTAATAAACAAAAATTCTATTAACTTACCTTTGTTTTGAAACATAAAACGATGATGAATAAATAAACGACGAACGTTAGATAAAATATGAGGCATACACAGAGCAATACCTGTAGTGTAGAACACGGGTTTTCTCAAACAGCACTATGTTTAACGGAAGTTCAAACCTCGTGGTCTTCTGGATTGTTCGCAACTGGTTTAATTTTTCATGTAACTGTTAGCTCGTTGGCTCTTAACCCGTTTACGTCATGCGATCGACGAGCTTGACGTATGCGTTTACACTGACCGATGCAAAGCGTAATAATTTACACAACAGATACAGTTGCAAGGAACGGTGAATACGTCAAACCATAAGTCACCGTTTGCAACTCATAAGCGGTGTTCAGACGTATGTAGAAGCAGGCGAGCGTGAACGCTGTCAGATTTCACGCTAGCGCGACGTCGCGCCATATCCTGCAATGCAGGAAAAATGAAGCGCGACGCTGCCATCGAACCGTTTACGGCCAACTTTAAAATTAAATAACTTTTTAATGCGTGATCCAAATCGGATGAAATATTCTAGTGAAAATTAAGAAAAAAATATATCTTTTCAAATCTATCAATAGTTTTCCTCAACTCGTTTAAAATTATAAAAGAAAAACAGTGTCATCGGTTGCTTTTTCAAATATAATATTGTTTTAATATTTAATTTATTCCATGGAAAACTAAATAACTAGTGTATACTTTTGTTTGCCTCAGAAATGGCATCCTATAATTAAAATTGAATCAAAATCCACCCATTTGAAACAGCGACCAAATGAAGGTGTTCACAGGTACGTTGAACGATTCGGAGCGTGAACGGCCCGTTTGACAGCGTTCGCGCCTAGTTCACGCCTGTTTCTACATACGTCTGAACACCGCTATACACGTCGATCGGATATTCCGTTGCCACAAAAATCTTCTGAAATTGTGTGTCTGATGGTGCAACTCGAATTCGGCGGGATACATCTTTGGAATATCAGCAGTAATGGCATATCTATAGCTTCTGGAGTCTAACAATGGGGTAGATCATCCCAAAAGTTAGAAAGCTTAAACTTTAAGCCTGTATCTGTCAAATAATCCAGGTACCGGGCTGTAACCTTTTTGTACAGATTCGTAAAGGACATAGCATTTTGACATAAAGAATGACACAAGGGATCATTTTTGTGAAACTAAAATTTGAGAAAAATCGAGAAACAAGAAAATTTAAGTTTAGTAATTTGATTTAAATTTCAATGTATTTGAAATAATATACAAGTCTGATTATCAAAATAATCCTTTTTCAGTGCATTTCGTAAAAAAAAATTTGTTTACCTTTTTCGCACACGGGAAACATGGCCTACCTGGCTCAGACCAGCTAGCAAAATTCATTGTTTTGACATTTGTCGAGTTTGGGTTTTGGGTACTTGGGTACTTTCATTGAGAAACCAATCTAATCCTTGTTTCCTAGGCTTAACTTGGCTTGCCATTTGTATGACGAGCTGTAAGCGGATAAGCCTGGAAATGTCAAAACGCATACAAAAAACTGGCTTAGGGCGTGATCTACCCCAATATTGAAAACAGTTCACGTTGTACTGTTGGACCCTTTCGTAAAATATCGTTGAGTGTTATGCCTTTCGATGTAGGTGCTGATCCGTCGAACACTACTCTTAGCTTGGTGGTTGTGCTAGATGGTTTCAAGACACAATTATATGGTATGTAGTATGACTCCTTTCCGTTGTCTTCTTCCGAATGCGTAATTTTTCTCATATGACCCAATTGAATGTATTCACGCATGCATCTGGAGTACTGATCGTGTAACTCTGGTTGTCTTGTTAGGCGTCTTTCTGTGGTGTTTAGCTGCTTCGTTTGGGTTTAAATGGAAGATGCACCAAAAATCTACCATCAGTATCTCGATAGTGTATACTTTGAAAATGGGCCATAGTTTCATCGTCATGTCGTGTTGGAACCTCTGCATCACACGCTTCTATCTTGTAAAACTTCGATAGTAGCTAGTATGCAGCTAGTATATCATCATTCGTTTCCCAAATGTCTTCGCCATTACTTGGACACCACTGCTGAAAACTCCTCCTGCTGTCCCCCAACGTAGTTTTTGTCAACATTGGCAGATTGTCTCCCAATTTCAACTGATCTGGTTCAATCAACTGCCAAAACCATTCCGCTCCGATCAACAAACCTATCTTTCCTCTGATGTTTATTCTTATTCTTATGAAAAACAATTCGATATTCTCTTGAATGTGCCAATTCGCGACATCAAATGTACTCTGTGGTAAGTCGGTAGAAATCTTTGGAGTGATCAGTACGTTGACATCAAACTCATAGTTTTTAACACAAGAAGCTATCATCACGTTCATTGCCTGGTTAATCTTAACCTGCGTTGTGCGAAAAAACACTAATACAGAAAAATAAGTATACACAATCGAAAACGAAGAAATCACTGATAACACAGAAGAAAATTATGAAAATGAAAAAGAAAATACAGTAAACGACCAAACATTCAATGACTCAGAAATGTTCATGATGGCCTCTGAAATACACGAAATAGAAGTAGAGACCACGGATAGAGAACCATCTCCCTGAACAACAAAGTAGAACAAAAACAATCGGATGAAAAATAAAATCAAAACCATAAATGGAAAACCTAAAAATACTTCAAAGTAACGTTCAAAGTAACGAAACAGGGAGGAAATAACTCACACACTACACGAAAATAACTACCACCTTGCGTGCCTGCAAGAAACTTGGCCCAAGAATGATAAAAAAATTACTATACCAGGATGTAATATTATTTGCACAGACAGAAATGATGGCTACGTAGGAAGTGCATCATCATCAAAAACAAATGAAATACAAAAAACTCATTGTTGGTGTAATGTCCTTTTCACGAAACCAATTTTTTATTTGTAGTCAAAAGAAAACTTGGACCTACGTTGTGTTATTTTTTATTATTATTAAACAGTCTGAGACGTCTTTGCCCGATCGCTTCTGCTATGCTACTGAACGCTCACTAAAAGAGCACGATGTCCCAAGCCCTGCACGAGCTTTCTTTCTATTCTTTCACTGTTAATTCGCAGAACCGTTGCCCTATTGGCTGCTCAACCTGGCTTTAGTCAGAAAAGAATTCTAGTTAAATTCAGTATGCCGTTCAACATCTTATTAACACAAACAAATTCAAACACTCATAGTGACAGAAGAAACAGACCACGACATACAAACAACCACGATACAAATGAACTCAAACAACATCATAATAGTATCAATATACATAGCACCTCAAACCACACCACAAACAATTAAAAACACCCTAACAAAAATAATACACAACATTAAACGCCAAAAATACATTATAATAACAGGGACTTCAATGCTCATCACACATATTGGGGAGTCGATCAAATAGATAGCAAAGGGGAAATCATCCTAGAAGAAATAGACATTTCAAACCTTATTTATTTATTTCTTACATGATGACGGCGTACATTTCAAACCTTATCATACTAAAAAACAACAAATATACCCGCATACCCACCGACAACAACAAGAGAAAAACATCCATTGACCTAACCTTAATATCCAAAAACATATGCACTTACACTAACAAACTAATAACAGACAGTCACATAGGAACCAGTATTCATAAAATAATTGAAATTACTATAAATAACCAAAAAACCCCTCCAAACGATATTTTCATAACAAATAAGAAAAAAGTAAAAAAAAAAACAAATAAACGTCCTAAATATAAAACATTTTACAAAAATAGTCCAAAAAATTATTAAAGATAGCAAACAAAAAATCAAATTTACTTTGAAATCCTGGTGGAACGAAGACATAAAAAAGCACATGAAATTAGAAACAAAGCAAGACATTTTTTTAACCATAATCGAAGAATAGAAAACGCTATAGAATTAAAAAAAACCACAGCAATCCTCAGACTAAAAATAAAACTAGCAAAAGAACAACAAATAGAAAAAAATATGAAGAACATAAATAACAATACTAATACCAAAGAACCATGGAATCTGCTAGCCAAAATAAACAACAACAATACAAACAACAAGGAATCTAACATAATCCACAATGAAGAAGAACAGGCCAAAAAGTTTATGGAACTAAATTTCACAAAAAAATAAAAAACTGCAAATTCAGATTACACATAGATCCACAATACCAAAAAGAAGACGAACTAATCAACACAGTTCTATGGAACAATATCATAAATCGGAAAAAATAACACTACTCCAGGTATTGATAAAATAACATGTGAAATGCTAAAACATTTAAAACCAAAAACTTTAGAAAACATTATCGCAGATGCAAACAAAATGTGGCTAAAAGGAAAAATAAGCAAGGAATTAAAAACAATAAAAATCATAGCCATACCAAAGCCAACCAAAGACCTAAATGATCCAAACAACTACAGTGCATGTACATGATAAACATGTAGCCGAAATGGCGAAGCGCCGTCTGTCGTGTGTACAAGAGGTAGACAGTGGTGTCAAGTCTCAAGGTCGGTTGTTATGATCATGTGGACAGTTGTGTTCTGGACTGTTAAACCCTGTAAAAACCATAAACAAAATAATAGCAGGACACGATCTCTCCGAATATTGGCTTAGCATAATGAAAATAGAAGAGAACGGAATCTGTGATAAATGCCTACTCCCTAACACGGGGAGACACAAAATATTCTACTGCTTAAAATACACGAGAAATACGGACATTACAATAGAAAACGTAAAGGAAAACTGGCTAGAAAAATCGGGCAACTCTCGGAAAAAAATTATCCAATTCATCAAAAAGAACAATATAACTCTATAACCCTTATTACAGAAAAACAGAACACAAACACCAAACACCTCCAATACCAAAAACACATAACGAACTCTACTCTACTCTACTATCTGCTTCATCTACTTCATCTACTTCATCTACTCATCAATTTACCTATTTTTAGTTATTATTTATCCTCACTTACTTACTAACCATTATGGTAATGAGAATCTATCATTAAATTAACGCGACACTTCGGAGAGCTGTGCTTCGACTGATGTTTATTCTTCAAATGTTCAAGTACAACTGGACAATAACATGAAATGTTTCAACCAAGATGCTTCTTGTGCCGTCAAAGCAGAGTTGCCAAACTAAACTATTAGCACACATTGAAGACAGGGTTTCCCGAATATAGAGATACAGAAATTGTATCCCAACATATGAAAGTAACCAACAGTATTATTTTAACCAACCACTTACTACTATAACCACACAATACGCATACACAAATCAACATACACCAACATAGTACCTGAACCTTCATCTCAGACCAACAATTTAATGCCTACACTCGAATACTCCACTGCCTTTGCAAACAGAGGTTTTTGACAAAACATCCTTCCAACTCCTAGTGAATCGGAACAAGATGTTAGTCAAAACTGGACCACAAACTTCGTCCTCCACCTTTTCGGGGTTTATCCTGGGCTAAATTCCCAAAACAGGAAAAAGAGGAAATCATAGAACAATAAACTATATACAACCATTATAAAACAAACAATAAAAACTAAAACAAATAAACAGTAAAAATAAACAGTATAAAACAAACAAACCCAAATCAAACTAAAATACAAACAATACAAATAAAATGCACAAAACAAACTAATGGAAAAAAAATATATATATATTTTTTAAACTACAATAACTAAACTACACAACAACAATCATAATGTTGTGCTCCCCACCTGGCAAAAGTAACTCAAATTTCACTCTGAAACCGATCTGCAATCGATCTTCGGGGCGAACTTTTCAGAGCGAAACTTCAGCTCCGAACCGAACCGAACCCGAAGCATTCCGATCGTGCGCCTGCACTAAACAATCAAGGTCTTTTTCAAGGATTTCTTTCAACGTTTTTTTCGTTCTTATCCTACAGTGACGTACACTACAATAGCTACGCTTCAACTTTTTTTTATTTTCTTAATGCTACATATATAATTTTAGTACAATTTTTTTTTAAATACTAAATTGCACTTTATTCACTCGTGTAACATAGTTTCACAAATTTCACGTTCACTGGAAAACGCACTTAAATTACCACTTTTCTGCCGGTACGCGACAATCCGTCCCGCACTGTTGAATGCCGCTGGTGACGCTGTCTTAATCCTTTCGCCGGGCGTGTGATTGTTCCGTGTCTCGTCTCTGAAACACAGAAAATCGTAACACAAGACTTTAATTAGCTGCGAATAATATGCCATGAACATTTTACAATTCTTTTATTTACCTTTCGGAATGCACCGCACCTATATTTCACTACTTAATTGAACGCGTCCATCTTGCACTGTCTCCAAACAAAGTTTGTCGACTGCACGAGGACTGTGTGCATGTGTGTGTTCATCATTCGATTCTTGCATTTGGCCTCGTTGCGGTGGATGATCGGAAATTTAGCTCGGATCGTTCGGATCGCTCATTTTACATCACCACATCAACAAAAGTACTCTTCGCGGCACCCGAGCGGCCAAAATCACTCAATTAGAGCGAGAGGAAACGATGAAAAAACGAGAGGTCAATATGAAATCATCGGTTTTTGGCACTTGGGTCATGCACAACAAGGAACATGCATAAACAAGAATTGGGATCCTCTTCTTCTTCTTCTTTTTTGGCCCGCTCTTAATGTTGAGCACGTCGTGCTGACATGGCCTGGTCACCAATACGTTTCCAGGAGACTCGATCCAGGGCTGCCGCTCTCCATCCTCTGCTGCACCCGATCTCCGATAGGTTCTGCTCCACCTGATCCAGCCAACGGGCTCGCTGCGCTCCTCTGCGTCTCGTGCCGAACGGGTCGCCGACGAGGACCTTTTTGGTGGGGCACGAGTCCGGCATCCTCATGACGTGCCCCAACCAGCGTATCCTTCCGGCCTTTGCCACCGTGAGGATGTCAGGTCCCCCAAACAGCTCAGCAAGCTCGTGGTTCATTCTCCTCCTCCACTCGTCGTGCTCCAAGATACCGCCAAAGATCGTCCTTAGCACACGGCGTTCGAAAACACCGAGTGCATTGGCATCCTCTGTGAGCATGGTCCAAGACTCATGACCATAGAGGACAGCCGGCCGAATCAATGTACGGTATATTGTGCATTTCGTGCGCAGGAGAAGGTTTCTGGATCGTAGGAGTTTATGGAGCCCGTAGTAGGCATTGGGATCCTCACACAACGGATTAAGAAACTAACCGGGCACTTTAAACAAAAAAAAAATAAAAACAAACTGTCAGAGAAATGGACACATCTGTCCTCTTTATCAAGGGAGTCAAACCTCTGATTATGGGATGTCACATCCCATAGGAGGATAAACATCTCCCAACCTACTCAGAAGAAGAAAAAACTTGGCTTGCCAATCGTACGGCGAGCTGTAAGCGGATAAGCCTGGAAACGTCAAAACGCATACAAAAAACTGGCTTAGAGCATGATTCCGGCCATTATTGGGGTAGATCACGGTCTAAACCAGTTTTTTTTGTATGCGTTTTGACGTTTCCAGGCTTATCCGCTTACAGCTCGCCATACAAATGGCAAGCCAAGTTAAGCCTAGGAAAGAAGGATTAGATTGGTTTCTCAATGAAAGTACTCAAGTACCCAAAACCTAAACTCGACAAATGTCAAAACAAAGAATTTTGCTAGCTGGTCTGAGCCAGGTAGGCCATGTTTCCCATGTGCCAAAAAGGTAAATAATTTTTTTTCAATGAAAACAACTAAAAAAAGATTATTTTAATAATCAGACTTGTATATCATTTCATTGAATTGAAATAAAAATTAAATTACTAAAGTTAAATCGATTTTCCTCAAATTATAGTTTACAAAAATGATTCTTTATGTCAAAATGCTATGTCCTTTACGAATCTGTACAGAATGATACAGCCTGGATTATTTGGCAGATACAGGCTTAAAGCTTAAGCTTTCTAACTTTTTGGATGATCTACCCCATTACAGGCAATTGTACATCGACTTACAGTCTGACAAGCGATGTCCTTTCAGCAAACAATTAAAGCACAAATCTAACGACTTCAACACATTAACCCGATCTGCTACGGTCATAGATCCAAATTTAACACAATTAGAAACGGTGTGTGCTTCCTGACAGATGTCACATCGTCGGGGTAGATTGTTGTTCAAGAGCTACTCCCTTAGATCTTGGTGCTTCCTTCTCAAATCGGGATTTAGTACAGTCCCTTTTTGCCATTAACAAAACAGAGCTTTGATCATCGATGAATTTCAAAAATCTTACTAGCGTCAGTTTATTCTCATTGCACTCAGCTCGCTTTTGACACCACAGGTGCTTCGTTTCCGAATCTAATTTGCTCACTAGTATGTGTATCAGCCAAATGTCTCGACTGTCCTGTTGCAATGCATCCAATGCGCGTATCATCTCATCCGATACATCATGTAACAGCCGTAAGCCGTCTGCGGATGGTCTATTCATTGGCGTCTGGTTGAGGAAGCGATCGATTTGGTTAGCAGCAGCTTCCAGTGGCTTATTATACCGTTGTTTCAGCTTTTCTAAAGCAGGCTCGTAATTACCATCTTCAATCTTAAAGTGTGATATCAATGCAGCTGCTTCATCTGATAAATTCGTCTTGAGGAAGTATAGTTTCTGGCTTTCTTGTAGCGATACATTTCGATGAATCGCACTGTCGAAAAGATCATGAAATGAAGCCCACTTCAGTATATCTCCGTCAAACGTCGGAAGGTTCATTCGAGGCAGCTTTAAATCGATACGTGGAAGACTGTTGCTGACAGTAGTCGATTCTGCGTGTGGTTGAAATGTGGTGGAAACCACGCATAAAAACTAAACTTGCTGCTTAGCCAATAATTGAATGGCGTCCGCACCATTTTGAACGCCGTTTGGAGCACCATGTAGCGGCGAGCTAAAACGATTTTGTACAGTTAGTAAAGTTGTTTTTACCGCCACAATCGTTTCTTCAAACGTCGCTTGGTGCGAAATTAAATCACTTCGTTCATCTTCCGTAGCACACTTTTCTACGATCTGCTCCTGCAGCTGCTCATATCGCTCCCAGAGGTCATCCACCCTTTGTAGGTTGACGCTCACTTTCACACCGTCGTACTCGGTCGCTATTAGTGCTTGTGGTGCTTCTTTTATCTGCTGCACCCGTTCGTCTAACAATATGCGTTTCAATAATAGCGTCTTCATGGTTGCCTAAATCCGGTTCGAAGCACTATGTTTAACGAAAGTTTAAACCTCGTGGTCTTCTGGATTGTCCGCAACTGGTTTTATTTTTCATGTAACGTTGGCTCTCAACCCGTTTAAGTCATGCGATCGACGAGTTTGACGTATGCGTTTACACTGACCGATGCAAAGCGTAATAATTTACACAACAATACCGTTATTTACCGGTTACCGTTACAGGTCTATCATTACTTTGACAGTTGGAAAATTCTTTTTCGAAATGTTCAATGAGCAATCCGAACATGAACAAACTGGTTTCTTGTTCAATGTTCAATGACTGTAGACTAGGGGTCTCCAAACTACGGCCGGCGGGCCGCATGACGCCCTCGAGAGTCTCCAGTGCGGTCCGCGACGCTATTGTTGATATTACCATTTTAATGAAAATGCTAACAATACATGAAATAGGCAAGGTGTAACTGTGAATTGTTCAAATATAAATTACTGTAACAGTTAGTAGCATTTGATACTAAAAAAAACTATTTGATGTGAAAAAAATCATCTTGAGCGTATCATCTGTGTAACTTACCCGCAAGATATAAGGTTTTACAACAGATAGAAAATTACGAGTCCTACTTAATGGCGTAAGCTTATAATATAAACGGGGTGATTGATAGTGTAGAGGCGCCGGTTGCCTCTAAGGGGGGGTTTCGTTCTTCAAATAATTTAGAAGGTAACACTTTCTTTTCGTTACTTCACTAGTAACTTTATTTACTTGACCCTTTGCCGGGTCGGATCGAACTGAACTGGTTGAGGATTTTGGTCTGTTTATATACATCAAAAAGATGTCGCGCAACTACAAAAGAATGTTCCAGAAGGATCTGGAAACAGAAAAAATGTAGCTTCTGTTACGCGCGGAATGATGATACCGATGATCATCGGCTATCATCCTAGCGTTCGGGATTGTTCGGAATTGTTTTCGAACGGCGCTAGTGTGAGTGTGTTAGTTGTTTTGCTTCGCACGTTGAGCACACTCTCCCGATATCTGCCCAAAGAGCTCAATCACTAGAGCTGATAATTCAACAATAAAATGCTTAGGTGCATTGGTAAACAATATAATGAGCTGTCACTAGAAGATTGAAAGATGAATTTGACAGCTGTCAGGCGAGAGGTTCAGAAATAAGCCTGAATTTGGTTACGGTTTTTTCATCTCACCCTCTTCAAGGGTGCAGGGCTCTTCAAACTTTTCAGCCCGCGGGCCGCATTGGTTAAAACTATGATAGCGTGGGGGCCACTTACACGTTACAGGGCTTTACGTTAGAAAGGATATGGCGAATCCAACTTACCGAACACAAATAAATAAGATAGACATGAAGATAGATATTCTCACAATAAACGTTACTGAATCGCTAGAACTGGATATGGAAGATTTTGGGCCTTCTTCTTTTAAACAATCGTATTTAATTCGAATCTCGATTATCTCTCTTTCGTGCGCTAGTTCAATCTGACACTTTTGCTGCTCGTGCTGAAGCTTAAGCGCGTGCAGATTTTTAATCATCCTGTCGTGTAGCCAAGAACTCGTTCGTTTTACAAGCGGTTGCGTTTCTCTTACAAGGTTTACGATTTTACTCGGTGACAGCGGAGCTTTTTCCTGAATCGATTAGAACAGAACTAGCAAGGTGGTGGTTTTGTTTTGGAATAGGTTTTAAATCCAACAAACCAGCCAAATGCGTGTTGACGATGACGCGGGGATTCTCGAACCGCTCCTTAAGCTGTTTCCAGGTTAACTGGAAATTATTATCCTGGATCATTTTCGCTGTGATCCATCCAGAAGCATCACCGACGTTTCCAGGTCAACTGGAAATTATTGTCCTGCATCATTTTCGTCGTTATCCTTCCAGAAGCATCACCGACGTTTCCAGGTCAACTGGAAATTATTGCCCTGGATCATTTTCGCCGTTATCCTTCCAGAAGCATCACCGACGAGAGCCTTATCCAGATGATGAAGTTTCATGGCGTCGGATACGGTGCTGCGAACGACGATGTACTCAAACATTGTTTGAAACTTCGGCCAGTTCTCCACCTTCCCATCGAAGCTGGGAATCGGAGCTCGCAATTGCTGATGCTGACACATGATCGGGTTCATGGTATTGACCGTGCTATTAGGCGGAGTAATGGTTTGCGACGGTGCTATGGATAGCTGCTCGAGTTTCTCCATTGCTTGGGTGTGAAGAGTGTCGCAGGCCAAGAGCATTTCATCCTGTTCTTCTAGTTTCGATTCCGGGCACGCTTCCATTATTTCGCGATGTATTGCAGTGTACTCCTGATAGTGCACATCGAGTTTCTTCGCAAAAACCTTCAGCAGGGTTGACGTCGCCTTTGCAGCCTTCGGCTTCTTTCAAACTGCGGTTGATGAGCGTGACCCTCCGTTTGATTTGGCCACGCTGGTGGATGAGCAGCTTGAAGTTGTTGTCATCCTTCTTCTCCAGTGTCTGATCGAGTCCCATTTTGCTTGGCACAGGCACACTACACACAATATAGTTATCACACTTCGCGTTGTTGTAAGCCACGCGAACGTTTTTCACACTTCGCGCTCGCAGGAGCCGGAAAAAAAACTTGTTAGGTTCTAGACCGACAGTCTGGTGTCCTTGCAGGCTGCTCGGAAGTCACCAGTGGCACCAATTAGCGCACTAATCGGCAGGGACCACTTCACTGGTCGCTTCGTGGACCGGGAGTGCAGGTTTGGTTCTGCTGGTTACCTGGGTTAACCAGAGAAGGCTCACGGTACCGAACGGCTTGGTAGGGACGGGTTGCTTCCTCCAGCCGGCTAGTTGACTAGGGCAGGTTGAAAATACCGAGGACTGTAGGCCGGTATCCGGTTCGGGATGGACCAAATGTAGAGGCGTCGGTTGCCTCTAAGGGGGGATTTCTTTCTTCAAATAATTTAAAAGGCAACACTTTCTTTTCGTTACTTCACAAGTAACTTTATTTACTTGACCCTTTGCCGGGTCGGATCGAACTGAACTGGTTGAGGATTTTGGTCTGTTTATATACATCAAAAAGATGTCGCGCAACTACAAAAGAATGTTCCAGAAGGATCTGGAAACAGAAAAAAATGTAGCTTCATCGGCTATCATCCTAGCGTTCGGGATTGTTCGGAATTGTTTGCGAACGGCGCTAGTGTGAGTGTGTTAGTTGTTTTGCTTCGCACACTTCGTTTTTTTCGTTGCGCACACTCTCCCGATATCTGCCCAAAGAGATCAATCACCAGAGCTGATAATTCAACAATAAAATGCTTTGGTGCATTGGTAAACAATATAATGAGCTGTCACTAGAAGATTGAAAGATGAATTTGACAGCTGACAGCTTTGCTCTGAAGCTGGAAAAGCTCTGATGTTCCCAAGTAAAATTTTAATCACAAAAGAACACGTCTTTACTCTTTTCATTCTTTATTCCGAAAGACGCTTTCTAGTCCCTGCGCTATTGCATGTCATCTCTCTCCCCAGTTGCCAAACACGCAAAACGACAACCAGGTCTCAAAATCACACGCCCCTCTGATATCATCGTCATTCAAATCTTACATCATATTCGTTAAGCCACCACGGTAAACAATTCCGCTCAAGTCCGCTGCCTATCTAACACATGTTGTTGCTGATCTACATGTAGCACCACACATAGCCAGTTCGCCCTACTACTAGTCGACCACATACAGATAAAAATTCTAATTTTGTTAACTCAGTATCAGTTACAGTCGGTATCTCATTTCCTCTGCGAAACCATAGCTGACCTCTCTCACTAATTTCAAAACCAAGGACGCGACCCCCACTGACCTAATCTAAGACTGGCGGTTTCGCATCTAGACCGTACCGCTTTAAATGTTCTATTACTTTCTCCGCTGACACTATACTTTCATCTACGAGTATGTCGTCAATATAACTGCCCGTTCCCTGTTCTATTCGTTCATTGCGCGACAGCACATATTTTACAATCCTACTCATGATCTTAGGTGCATAATCCGAAACCTAATCACGTTAGACAGTGTGACTGGCCCTTATACAACACTTGCTGGATGGAAGCACATCATCGTGCCCTGGGACCGTTTACCTCCCGAGCTGATCCTTCACCTACAAACTCCAAACTTTTTAGATGGCGGGTCGCTTAGAGTGGAATAGCCGCAGCTGAGGGCCATCATCTGCAAAAATAATATAGCATTCAATTTGGATGGTGAGGGGAGGGGGGCGGAGAGGGTGATGTGGTGTGGTTGTTTGAGAAAATAATTATAATTTTAAATAATGAAATAGCTGAATTGAAATAATTTTATAAAATAGGTTCAATGCAAAATTATACTCACAATATTTGTTCTTTATTCCTCTCTTTATAGTTCTTTATTTTACTTTGCCACTGTATTTCACATTGTCTTGATTTCTTAAGTTTAGTTTTAGTTTTAGTTGAACTCAATTTGTACTTTTCTGTATTTATCTTTTGAAACTAATGCGAATGATGGCATTGCTTCTTGGATGCTGTAATTGCGGATAATTCGGGTTTCAAATTTGACGTTCCTATCGTCAGTATAGATTCCATGTGTTTGTCCGTTAAGTTGGATCTCAAATTATTCTTTACGTATTTCATTCGAGAAAATGTTTGTTCGAACAAATATGTTGTTCCGAACAGTGAAATGTACTTACATGCAAAATCTCTCATGTTTGGAAAATCTTTTTTCGGCAAAATCAATTTGTATAAATCAATTAGTCCTTCTTTCAATTTATCTTTCAGGTTATCATTCGCTTGAATTTCGATGACCTCCAACTGCAATTCATTGGGACAATCCAAAACAACTGCATCGAATTGATTTTGAAAAATTCTAATTTCTGAAGCCTTTGTAGCTGTTCTAAAAATAACCTGAGTTTTAGTCTGAATGCCTTAATATGAGTGTACAAATCGGAAATAAGATTGTCCTGTCCTTGAAGTTTAAGATTCAGTAAATTCAAGTGAGTTGTTATGTCTGCTGCAAATGCCAATTTACATAGCCAGTTTTCATCACGTAGCAACGGTTCTGGTTTGCCCTTTGTTTCTAAAAACTCCGTAACATCCTTTCTTATTTCAAGCATTCTTGTTAAAAGTTTTCCACAACTTAACCATCGTACTGCTGTGTAATAAGGCATATCCGGATAATCTGATTCATTGTCTTTCAACAAGCTTCTAAACTGTCTATGATTCAGACCGTGTGATCGAATGAAATTCACTATTTTAACTACGGGATGAAGTACACAGCTAATATCTAAATATTTAGCGCACAACGCTTGCTGGTGAATCATACAGTGGATGAACATAGGCTGAGGGACATTTCTTTTTTTGCACTCCTCCTTCACTAGTCCAACCAAACCTTTTTTAATACCACTCATATTTTTTCCCCCATCAACAGTTAAATAACTAAAATTACTCCAATCTAAATTGTATTCCGAAAAAGTTTTAACCAGCTTGGCGAAAATATCTTCCCCGGTAACAGTACCATACATGCTATGCATGGCAGCCAATACATGCTATGCATGGCAGCCAATTCTTGTAATACATTCAGGTTTTCATCCACTCCTCTGATGAACACAAGAAGCTGCGAGGTTGATGAAATGTCCAACGATTCGTCCATTGCAATTGAAAAATATCGAAAGTTTTTTGCACTTTTTTTCTGTTGATCTACAATGTTTTCACAGATATCTTCCACACGACGTGCGATGGTATTGGCACTCAAAGACAAATTTGAGAATCTTTTAAGCATATCTGGACACAGTTCTTGTACTACTTCCAACATACACTCCTTCACTAGTTCACCATCTGTAAACGGTTTACCTCTTTTAGCCAAGATATACGCAACTTTGTAACTAGCGATAGTCACAGATTCGTTTTCAGTAGATAATTTGGTAAACAGCGCTTTTTGAGATGAAATTTGGTGGTGTAGCTTGGAAAACCGTTCGGTTCGTTCTTGTCCCTTCAACTGACCATATTTCTCCTCATGTTTGGTGTGATAATGACGACGTAGGTTGTAATCCTTCATCACAGATACTGTTTCGTTACAGATGACACACAGCGCTTTTTCCCCATGTTTTGCAAAAAAATATGTTATACTCCATTCTTCTTGAAATTGCCGACACTCGTCATCAAGTTTTCTTTTCTTCCTCTCGGCCATTGAAATAAATGCTTTCGGTACGGTTTCGACTTTGTTGTTTGACTGGTAGTGGATAACTGTCGCGCTTTGGAAGGCTTCGCAAAGTAATCAATAAGACATGTCCGTCGATCGCAAAATTTATCAAGAAAATTCAAACACTCGAGTGACCTGAACATACGGCGTATTTTCGACGAATTAGCTACACACGCACACCGATGGCTCACGCTCGGCGTCGACTCCGATCGATGGGATTTAAATTTGCTGCGCCTTTTGCGTTGAAGCGAGAGCGAATGTGTCAATTTTAGTGAATCGTACTCTGTTAGCTCGGATATTCGAGGCTGGGACGTATTACTGAAATTACTGAAATTACTCTTTATGTATTGTATAATGTACGAGACAAATGCTCAGAAAGGGATCCCTGAGACATGTGTGTTATGCTGAAAACTGTTATTGTTGTTAACAAAATCATCGTTAAAAATCAAAATCGAAAGTTTTGCGGGCCGCATGGGATTAGTAGTTTGGAGACCCTTGGATTAAATCATTGATCGTTCGGTTGATAATATGTAGGTCTTGGGCATCAGGGCTTCCTCCGATCCATTTCCAGACCGATCTTATCATATCGATGCTTCTCACTGATCGCTTTTTTGGCTTTATCTGATCAAAATTTGTGTTCAAATTTTTGATATTATGTTTCGCAATGTTAGTGAGAGACCTAAAATTTAGATGAAAATTGAGTGGAATAGCCGCAGCTGAGGAAAAATCTATCGAAAGCTTGGCGGGCCACACGGGAGGGCCTCGCGGGCCGCATGCGGCTCGCGGGCCGTAGTTTGGAAACCCCTGACCTACATCATCAACACGTTGACACAGCTTGACTGTCAACGACCAGCAACTGGTTTTTTCAGCTCAGCCAGGTTGGATCACAACATCTCCCCCTCTTTAATAGAGCTGATACGCGTCGAACCTACGAGGAAGCCTTATTAGCCTAGAAGACCGGCGTGGCGAATGAATCGGTGGGTGACTGGTACATCCGGGGTTAATGTCTTCTATTTATTTATTTATTTTTTATTCTTACAAGGTGTTTAAAATCTTCTTAGACACCCTTCCGGGGACATGGGATTTTTACCCAGTAAAAAAATCTCCTTGGACCCTAGCGCACCCTCCCACGGGATCACCTTGCGGTATAACTTCGTGAGAGGGGCAGTGCTGTGGCACTCAATCTGCCTTCTGTAACGCGCTAGCAACAGTCACTGACACTGACGAACACTTTTTGACGTTCACTACACAAACATAACACAGAACACTAAACACTCAGGTGCGACCATTTAGCTGATCGTCTCTCCACTGCCGCTGTAGCTTCAGCGGGATCAATCGCATCGATGTTAAGGTGGCCTCCCACAAAACACCGCTCTGCAGCATCAACTGTACCAGGTTGGATCGGTGTACCTGTGTTCCGAATTGGCTGCTCAACTGCTGACGCTCCTCGGCGAATCTTGGACAGTGGAACACATCATGCTTCCTTCCCAGCCATGTCGCCACATCAGGGATCAACGATAAGGTCCACCTCCCGTTTGCCGCACCACACCAAGCCTGCTGCCATTTCTCCATGCTGCTCACTTCCACGGTTATAGTGGGTGGTTTCTCCGTACGTGCTTTCCGGTAGTTCTCGGAGTCCTCCTAAAATAAAGGCATTATGCCCGCAATCACGTATACCGCTTTGTACGAGATGGTACGGTACGCACTAGCAACCCGCATGGCCAACCGTCGGTATACTTTGTTCACAGCATTTTGGTGCTGTTTCTCTGATAGGATATGGGCCCAAATAGGCGCCCCGTATCACAGTATCGACGTGGCAACGTTGGGATGGAGACGCCTTACGCTGCTGCTCGGTCCTCCTATGTTTGGCGTGAATGATGCTAATGCATTTGCAGTATTCATAGCCTTCTTGCAGACTTCCTGAAGGTGCTCCTTGAATTTCTGTCGGTTGTCGATTCTGACCCTAAGGTACTTTAGGTTCCTGATCGACTCAATGCGTTTTGAGCCAACCATTATCGACGCCTTCTGAACCTGTTTATGACTGCTGATCAGTATAAACTCCGTTTTCGCATGTGCGATCTCCAACATTGTAGCTTTCATCCACACATCGATCCTTCCGACGGCGTCCGTGGCAAGCATTTCCACCTCTTCGATGGACTCGCCGCTAACCGTCAGTGCGATGTCATCCGCAAAACCGACAAGCTGTGCTCCTGGTGGCAGTGCAAGGGTTTGCACGTCATCATACATGGCGTTCCACAGGGTGGGACCAAGAATTGATCTTTGCGGAACACCTTCTGTGATGCTTGTTGTCCTCACACCTTTGTCCGTTTCGTACTGCAACACGCGTCCGCTTAGGTAGCTTCTCAGCACCCTGCACAAATACGGGGGAACCCTCATGTCTCAACGTCACCGCAATCGCCGCCCAGCTAGCGCTATTGAAATCGTTCTTGACGTCGATGGTGATGACCGCGCAGTAACGAGCTCCACATCTCTTCCGCTGGAACGCCGCGTAGCCGTTTTTCGACACAGCTTGAATCGCATCGACTGTCGATCGCTTTTTCCGGAAACCAAACTGCCGTTCCGAAAGTCCATTTTGACCTTCCGTGTGCGTAGACAGGCGTTCCTGGATTGGCATCTCCTGTACCTTTTCCAAGTTATCAATCAATCCCAAGGGTCTTAGGGCTGACGGATCGCCCGGGGGTTTACTTGGCTTTGGTATCAGCACCAGTCTCTGCCACTTCCATATCGACGGGTACTGGCCGGAAGAGAGTGTGCTTTTCAGGATGGCCTGGAAAACCGATGGATACGTCTGCATAGCTGCTTTCATTGTCTCGTTAGGGATACCATCCGGACCGGGTGCCTTCCCCGGTTTGAGGCGATCAGTAATGCTGAGGATTTCGTCGATTTTTACCAGCTCAGGTTCGGACACTGAGTTTTCAAAAGTATAGCTTAAAACTCGAGCACCATGAGCCGGGAACAAGCAATGAACATGCGGGAGGATGCAATACGCTGGACGGGATATCTGCCGATTGTCCATATTGCCGCCTTTCCAGTCCTGTCAGCGACCCAATTGGTTGAACCAGTTAGGACTTGGTACGGTTCCGATATGATGCCAATATCTCCATTTTCCTCCACCAAGATCTGCCCCAGCAGATCCTGCGCTGCTTCACAATGATTTAAATTGTGCTGGATTACTTCCATGACTTTCGTGATGGGCACCGGATACTCCCTGTTTGATGCTCATTTGCAACAGGCGCACTCACTACGCATTTTGCGTTCTTGTTGCACGAACGGACAAAATGACCTTCCTCCCCGCAGCGCATACAGAGTTTAGACCTGTCTGGGCCTTTACAATCCGTGGTTTGGTGGTCCGGGCCCCAACATTTATAGCACTTCTTGGTGGGAGGGCGTACCCGTACCGTGCATACACACCATCCGACTTTTACCTCCTCCGTTGAAGCCACAGAGCTGGCCAGTTTGGCTGGCATCTTGATGTAAGCTGTCTGCGTTCCGTCAAAAGATGGTTTTAACCTTATCTCCAGGTTCGCTGGACTCCTAAGCTGCTCAAACTGATCCCGAGGGGTCATTTCAATCTCTTCTACTTTTGTCGACACATCCATATTTCGGAGCTTAACCGTTTCCATTTGGCCCTGCATCGCCAACCGATCTATATACCATTTCGCTGTAAGAAGCCGCAATGTTGTCAGCACTCTTCTTCAGCTCGAGTGGGATGTCACTGTTACGTCCGAAGAAAGCGCCTATGCCCTGCAGGGTCGACCCTAGGGGCGGGAAGGTACGGGATCGTTCTCGTTCATTTAGTTATGTAACTAATTTTGTGACAAGGAACTCACTTGGCAACCGAGTGAGGTTGTGATGTGCCCGGTGGATGCGGTAAAAGCACTTCATCAATTGAAGTACTCCGTTGGTCTGCGGGTGCATTCACGTTTCGCGGACTCTCTTCTAAAAGGTCCGACGGCAGTTGATTCCCAGGTGGATAGCTGACGAGATATGAGCAATCAAGTACACGCCTGCGAAGTTGGTTCACGTTGCGTCTATTATGTCTGCCGGTCATGCGTCTCGATTTCATACATCACACTACCCACTCGTTTTGAGACTTTACCGGCGACCCATTTCCAAGTATTTCGGTGGAACATTTTGGCGTAGACAGGATCTCCTATCCGAAATTGTCTTCCTTTGAACGGCTTTTCTAAGTGTTGCTGGTCAGGTTCGGCTTCTAACGCTGACGGTGGGCGTAGCAACTCCAACGACGTTCTAATATTTCGACCGAACATGATGTCAGACGGCGTACGCCCGTCAACACCAGGATGCGGTGTCGAGCGATATGATAAGAGGAAGATTTCCTGAGTTATTCGAGTGGGACATTTTCCGTTCTGCTTTTTCGTAGGGCGCGCTTGAAGATATCCACGAATCGATCGTTAGACTGCGGATGAAACGGTGCCGTGGTAACGTGCTCGATGCCATTGTGGATACAAAAATTGCTAAAAGCTTCGCTGGTGAATTGCGCCCCGTTATCGCTGACTAGCTTCAGTGGTATACCGAAACGCGCAAACATATTCCGTAGAATTGAAACGGTAGCCATCGCCGTTGTGGTTGACGTTTTAACGATTTCGGGCCACTTGGAAAGTGCGTCAACGGCAATCAGGTAGTAGTGACCCTCTATTGGCCCGGCGTAATCTATATGCATTCACTCCCATGGTTTCGACGGTTGCGGCCAAGACTGTGGCTCGGCGATGGGAGGTGATTTAGCAGCTGCCATACAGGGGGCACAGCTGGCTACGCGGTCGGCCATATCCACATCTTACGAAGGCCAATACATGTAGCTGCGTGCTATCGCCTTCATACGTTGGATTCTCCGATGCCCTGTGTGGAGTTGGTCTAGGCATCGTAGTCGCAGCTTTTCGGGGATGACCACTCTCTCTTTAAAAAGGATGCAGCTTAGTAGGCTGTTGAGAGAGCGTCTTTCCGGTTGTAAAACGTTGATAGCGCTGTTCCGAATGACTCATTACGCGGCCAGCCTTCGAGAACGTATTCGCGCACCTTACGCAGTAGGGGGTCAGTCTGTGTGTTGTTCAACGTCTCTGAAATTAAGAGGAAATGAGTCGATTGCTTTTACTACCACAGACTACCTCTTACGTCATTCTCTAGTTCGAGGCTGGTGAGTCGGCTGGCTGTTGGGAATTTGGCTTCGGTGTTATCCACAAAGTGCTCGGACCCTATTACGCTTCAGAACGCGTCCATGGGAACCAAGATCAAAAAGTTCAATCAGATGGGCGCCGAAAAGCTTCAAGTCGGCTGGAGTAACCCGGACTGTAGCGTTCACTCTTTTGTTAGCGAGCGTGAATTCCGCTTCAAATTCCCCATCGAGCTGTAGTGCATCACCTGATGCAGTCTTTGCGCAGACACTAGCTGCAGTCAACGATGGCTGACCCAAATACTGCCATAACGCACGACTAATGACAGTTATGTCGGATGCTGTGTCCAGCTGTAGTCGCACGGCCATCGCTGATGGTAACTGTTTAGCTTTCTGTCTGATTTAGCATCTATTTTTTTATTTTGGGATCACGGGATGTTGCTCAACGCACTTTTCTTTATTTGCCAAGAATGCACCAAACACAACCGAAACCTTGCGATTGCTGTTCGCTTTCTTGTTCTGCTCTCTCTAACTGACGTCTCTAACTGACGTCTCTTCCTCAAACGACACTGATGCCGAGGTTTCTAAGGCCTAAGATGGTGTCTACCTGAGGAGATATATTTTGCTATACTACTCCCCTATCAGACTTGTGTTATCTGTACCGAAGCAGAATAGTCACTCTACGTTGTGAACGTGTAACACCGGTCGAAAAATCGGTGGTTGGTGTTGAAGAGGTTTGCTGCGAAAGCAATGGTGGTGGGTTTGATGGGAAGGAAGGTTTACATGAAGGGTTTACCGGAGGCGATTGTTCCTGTACCGAGTAACAGGGCTACAGGCGGTCGATGGAGATATTGTTGAACCTACCGTTGATTGAAACTTTTGTCAGTCCGACCTAATACCTTATACGGTCCCTGGTACGGAGGAGTGAGCGCAGGTCGTACCATGACATTACGGACGAAAACGTGCGTACATGTCCGCAAGTCCGAATATACGAATGTTGCTCTCTTGTTGTGCCAGGATGTATCCGTTGGTCGAATAGTGTACATCGCCTTTCGTAAAGACTGTGTGAATTCAGTCGTGTCTGGCAAATTCGTAATTGGGCTGCTGTGGAAGAACTCTGCAGGAATCCGCAGCGTGCTCCCATATACGATTTCTGCTGGTGATGCCTTTATGTCATCTTTGAACGAGGATCACGACCCTAGTAGGATTAAAGGCAGGTGGTCGACCCAGTGTGTGGTATCCTTACAGCAGATAGCAGCCTTGAGTGAACGATGCCAACGCTTGATCAGACCATTCGCCTGCGGATGGTATGCCGTTGTTCGCAGATGCTTAGTACCAAGGGCCTGCATGAGCTCGGTGAACAATGCTGACCTAAACTGCCTTCCTTGAGCCGTAGTGATGAACTCCGGAACGCCGAAACGAGATACCCAGCCGCTAAGCAGGGCAGATGCTACCGTTGGGGCAGTTATGTCAGCTATCGGGATAGCTTCAGGCCAGCGGGTGAAGCGATCGATGATGGTAAGACAATAACAAAATCCGTTGCTGATCGGGAACGCTCCAACGATGTCCAGATTGATGTGGGAGAATCTGGTTTCAGGCGACGGATTGCGTACAAGCGGGCTGTGTGTGTGACGATGTACTTTGGTTGCCTGGCGCGACAAACAATTTCGCACGAAGTCTCTGGAATCTCGGCGGATATTTAACGTGATATGATTTTTCGTGATATACGGACGAGTGATACCGGTTGGATAATCGCAATACAGTGCCATAGTGCAACCTGGAATTGGTATACGTTGAAGTACCAGGTTCGTCCTGATTTTACCGCTTAGAACGTCAGCAAGTTCAGGATCGCGGGACTGGTCTTCAGCCAATTCGTCATAATCGATGGTAGATGCATGTTGGACAGTTTCGATGCGCGACAACAGGTCAGCAGTAACGTTTTCCTTCCCTTCAACGTGACGGATGTCCGTGGAAAACTGGCCTATGAAGTCGAGATAACGAGCTTGCCTTGGAGATGATTTGTCCAGTGACTGTTTGAATGCGTAAACCAGTGGTTTATGATCCGTATATATGTGGAACGTGCGCCCTTCCAACAAATGGCGGAAGTGTCGACCGGCGAGATATACTGCAGTAAACTCGCGATCATAGGTTGAATAATTCTGCGCTGCGCGTTGTCGAATTTCTTGGAGAAGAATCCAAGCGGTTGCATTACCCGTCGACGACCTGATGAAGGGCTGCCCCAGCAGCGAAATTGGAAGCATCGCACCACAAAGACAATTCCGCAGTTCGAACAGGATGCGCAAGTAGAGTGGCCTGGGCGAGCTGACGTTTACATTCCTCGAAGGCCGTGCCTGTTGCCCTTGTCCAGGAAGGCGGCGTTTTGTCATATCGATAAACGATTCTTGGGATTCTAGCGCATGAGGAATGAAGCGTCGGTAGAAGTTGATCATGGCCAAACATTTCTTAAGACCCATGACGGTGTCCGGTCTGGGAAATTTGTTAATGGCGTCTACCTTCTCCGCTAGCGGACAAATCCCTTCGGGCGTAACACGAAGTCCAAGGAATGAAATCTCCAATTGAAAAAACTCACATTTCGCTACGTTGATGGTCAACCGGTGTCGTTGGAGGCGTTCAAATAGCTGTCTTAAATGCTCACGATGTTCCTCCGGAGACGTCGATGCAACGATGATATCATCGATGTATGGAAATACAAAGTGCAAACCTTGTAAAACATCGTGTATTATCCGTTGGAACGTTTGCGCGGCGTTGCGTAGACCGAATGACATAGTCGTGAATTCAAACAATCCAAAGGGATCGCCGTTATCGCGAGTTATCGCCGTCTTTGGAATGTCGTCTGGATGATTGGCTATCTGATGGTACGCCTTCTGAAGATCCACTTTAGAAAAAATATTCTTTCCCTGTAACTGAATGGTGAAATCCTGCAGAAACGGAATCGGATACCGGTCAGGAACAGTGTTCTCGTTAAGAGCTCAATAGTCGCCACACAGACGCCAGGTGCCATCTGCTTTCTTGACCATGTGCAATGGACTAGCCCAACTGCTGCTGGAAGGCCGGCATACTCCTAACTGCATCAGCGGCTCGAATTCGGCTCGTGCCGCTGCGTACTTGTCGGGTGGAAGTCGACGTGAGCGGGCGTAAGTTAGAGGTCCTGTGGTTTCTATGCGGTGCGTGACCGCGGTTTGCGTCGTCGTTCCAGGGGAGGTTGCAGCAATGATACCGGGAAAATCGCATAGCAATTCGGCTACAGGTGATGTGGCGTCACACACCTTCACGGTGGGCTGACGGGTAGCATCCGGCAAATGATTGCTGAGCTATCCGCTATAATAAAATTCCAATATATAATTATGCGGTTCACCACAGGTTTATAATAATAATTTTTTTTTTATTCATTATTAGTGGCAACTCGCGGGACCACTTTCTACCAGTACAAAACTAAGTGTGAAATGAATCACCTAATTCTATGTTCCCTGTCCTTTTATACCTTTCGGGAACTGATTGCTATCTAGAATCGCGCATGAAGGGGCTGTGTTGGCTTCCGGAGTGTCGGGCTGCAAGAATGCGTCTTTTTCCGTTGGGGACCTGCGTTGATCGATGACTGGTGTCGTGTTGTATGGGGCTAGCCTTCTGACGAACGGATGAGAGTCAAGTGCAACCGTTTCCGTAGGGGAAAAGTTCCAACGATCGGCGATAATGTTGTCTAGCTCCACTGATCGGATGACATGCAGACGAACGGATGTGAATCAAGAAATGTTGATACGATCACACGTGCAACGTAATTATATATATAATAATTATAAAATTAGAAATAAATTCCAAAGGAAAGCGCGGCGCAAACTTAGATCAAGGGTTTGGAGGGACTCACCATAAACTGCGATTGGCGAACCATTAGCAGCAAAGAGGAGCATAGAGGACGGTCTAGACGGGATGAAATCGGATGATTTCGGTATAACGGAGACATCGGCACCGGTGTCAATCAGATATTGCTGTTTCGTGTTGCAATCGATGACCATCAGCCGGTTGCTCACAGGCGCGATGATGTCTACCTGAGGGCCGATATTTCCGTCGTGTCCTCCGAGGCAGTCCGAGAAGGAGGACGAATCCGGTGTGCTTCCCCGCGCTGCTACTACGGCGGATTGGACGTAAGGCGGAAGTCTGGCGATCCAAAGATCAACGAGCATACCCTCGGCCATGGTGTCGTTGGCTACGCGTCGCATCTCCGCTAAAAGCTTCAATGGTTTTTGGTCTCCAAGCTCCAGGCCATACATCAGGCGGTTCAAACGGCTTCGCTGAGTTTCCCCAAAATGCGCAAGTATAATCGCATTCACAAACGCGTAACGGCCCGTCGAGGGTGCAGGTTCTAGCAACGGCTGAAGCTCTGGGAGCACTTGGAGTGGTATTTGGGCCATAACTATATGGTAACGCTTAACATCCATCTTTTCCGTAATGCCGGTGGCCGCAAACCAATGCTCTAATGCGAAAAAGTACGATGGCATATCGGTAGTGTTCATCTCCGGCATGTTTAGACGAAAAGCATTGACGGTTTCAACAGACTGTTCCGTATCCTTTGCCGTGGAGAGAGCCACCATTTGGCCATCGGAAGGACCATCCATTTGTGCTTCTGCTTTGCTAGCTGGGTCTGCATCCACAGCAAGCGTCGCTTTAGCCTTGCTCCCTTTCTTCGGACTGTGTTCCATCATCCTTTCCGTGTTCAGAGCAAACGCGTGGTTTCAAACAATAGATTGCCTGATGGCGTGTGTCACTTCGATCAGGCAACACTACGAAGCACGTTGGTCCAAAAACAAAATGGCGTCTAATGTTTCGATGCGCCTACGCAACTTCTACGCAATTTTTCTAGACTTCCTAGATCGTACCGGCGTGTCGATTATGCTAAAATGCGTAGCTCGTGTTTTTGGGGTCTGTTGCACTACTTCATGCGCACCATGCGCTATCGGGACGCTAGTTTTAGATGGAACGGAAACTCGTCAGGACACTGTTGAATGGGAACTCGCTCACTCGAAAAGTGAACGTCACTGTCCCGAGATCACGTCGGGGTCACCAGTTTTAGCTTTCCGTCTGATTTAGCAGCTATTTTTTATTTTGGGATCACGGGGTGTTGCTCAATGCACTTTTCTTTTTTCGCCAAGAAATCACCAAAAACACAACCGAAACCTTGCATTGCTGTTCGCTTCTCTTGTTCTGCTCTCTCTAACTGACGTCTCTAAGGCCGGGCACACACGGGACGTCCACGTGCTGCCCACGTCCACATCGAACTTTGTGCAAATCCGAAAATAAACGCCTATCCTTTACTGTACGCGCAAGCAAAACACAATAGTCGTCCGATTAGCCCGTATGCTCCGTACGCGTCATTCTAATAGAAGCATACGTAAAATTCAGAGAGGATCTAGGATCTTACCCCCTAGTTACTTTCATAAACATTTTCTTTGCCTTTTGAACTAAACGAATACGTTTATATGCTGACGTTAGACAAAAAAGAGTTGTAGAAATGGATAAACATTTTTCTGTTAAACTAATGGTTGTTTTGGAAATAGTTTATGATAATGAGCAAATTAAACCTTCTATTTCTCCCGGTAAATATAAAAAAAGAAACAGTACTACCGAGGACCTATTCTTGTGCTCATTTTGCCTAGTCTAAAATTTGTTCGTATAATTATATACTTTATGTAGGTTTCAGATAAACCATTGCAAATATTGAGCTCATAAAAAAATAATGTTATATCATAATATCGGGAACCGCTTCGCAATATGTTTGTGGTGTTTAAACATTCCATCACCAAAAAAACAATGCTTTTCTTCCTAGTTCTCACAACGGTTCGATCACAACCCATCTTTTTACACTCCATCCTTTTTACTCTACAACAGCAAGGCTGCGTAATCGGGTAAGAACAAGTACACTGATCTGCTCTCGAGAGAATTATTTCCGATTCCTCTTTCACTTGGTGCTTTGTGGACGCCTTGTGGACGCGTCCACGGCAGGACCCATTTTTTTTGAATTTTTGTATGTCTTGGTGAATTTCGGACGTCCAGTGGACGTACGTGTGTGCCCAGCCTAACTGACGTCTCTTCCTCAAACGTCTCTGATGCCGAGGTTTCTAAGGCCTAAGATGGTGTCTACCTGAGGAGATATATTTCACCACAACTGTAAGTTCGTTACGGTTGATGTAGGGGATTATGGACGGCGAAGCGACAGTGGTATTTTTCAAAGGAGCAATACATTCTATAAACTGGAATTCAATCTGCTCAATGTACCTCCTCCGTGACCATTGCCCGGACTACTCAAGATCTACCATTTGTTTTACTAGGAGATCAAGGCTACCCTTTGAAGGAGTATTTAATGCGTCCTTATACTGAAGGCGAAGACGCAGATAAAATTCGATTCAACTGTCAGTTGAGTAGGGTACGACGTACAGTGGAATGTGCATTCGGTATAATGACCAGCAAATGGAGATGCATTAAAACTGCGCTACAGGTTACCCCCGAACATGTTACTGTAATCGTGAAAATATTTTGTCTTCTACATAACATTTGCATCGATTTCAAAGAGCATGACGGAACCATAAGTACATTCTTAATGAATGATCATGTCCCTTCAAGCAATACTGCTACTAGAAGAAATAACAACTCAACACGGAGAGCGTACGCATGACTTTATGTTAATAATGTATAATAAAAAATATTAACAAAATCACCAAAACAAACAAAACAAATTTTTTTGCTTTGAAAGGGATTGTTGCTGTTACTTACGCTACATTGCTATTCGTTGTAATTTTCTCTTGGATAAAACGATAGTCGACACCCGGGAATTGTAGCAGTGAAGTTTTACAGATCTTTATTCAATCAGAGTTTTGACGCGATTGACTTGGCGTTGTCATTGGTTATACAAAAAGAGAAGAAAAAGAAAAAGAACTGGCAATGATGCCAGAAACACAGAAATGGTGTTGAACGTTTTGGTTTTTCTAAATACCAACACTCCAACTCGGACTACACCAAATCTGTTACGTAGTATGCATCCCGAATCCCTCTCTACAAAACTTCATCTTGACACCGTTCACGCCCTTTGTTAACTCGTCGGCAACATTATCCGCGGGTGTAACGTATTCCAAACGTATTAGGCCGTTACAAACATGTTCTCGAATGAAGTGATAACTCGCTTCCTAATCGCTTCCTTGGTTGCATGAGTCATCGCAATGTATTCCGCTTCGGCGCTGGAAACTGCGACTGATGTCTGCCGTTTACATGACCATGACACAGCTCCCCCTGCTAGTTTGAAGATATACCCAGAATATGATCTGCAGTCATCTCGTTCGCTGGCCCAATCTGCGTCAACGTAGCCACTGATGTATTCGCCCGTTCCACGGCGATAGCTGATTTTATAGTTGACGGTCCCTTTGAGATACCTAAAAATTCTTTTAACCGCAATCCAATGAGTATTATCATGGCGATCGTTGAAACGGCTCACGCTACTGACAGCAAATCTGGTCTGGTCCCCTGTACCAAATAAAGCAAAGCTCGAACTGCCTACGGTATGGTACATCATCCTTAGTCTCATCCGAAAATGCAGATAGTTTGTTTGAAGCGTCACATGGTGAAGACACCGATTTACAGTTGTTCTTGCCAAAGCGATTAACAATCTCTGTTGCATATTTACTTTCATCAATACTGGACTGATACCTACGCATGCACGAGCTCCTCCCAAATCCTTCATTAGGAATGTTTCCGATAGTTTAGCCTTGAGCCTATCTCGATCCTGAGCATCTGACCAAAAAATCAGTATGTCGTCGACGTATATCGCAATCACTAAACTGCTGCTGCTGTTAAAGTAAACGCATGGGTCATCCACTGATCTCATAACTGATCTGATCTGAAACTCCATCGGAATATCTCACAAACTGCATTACCACAGCTTTTGGATCCTATTTCTTACGCATTATTTTGGGCAAAAGCACCATTGCTGGATTTCCGAAAACTTTCAGAGATGAAAGATCTGGTTTCTCTCCCGTCCAAATTTTCTTTCTGGACATCGATTACGGATAGAACGATTCGGTGACCTGTTGACGATGAACGCAGCATGTTGCACGGCCTCTGCCCAAAGAGCCCGATCAAGATTTCCGTCCGAAATCATGCAACGGGCACGTTCAATCAGCGTTCGATTCATCCGTTCCGATACTCCGTTCAGCTCTGGTGTATATGGCGGAGCCTTCACGTGAATGATACCCGAAGAATCGCAAATTTTTGCCATCGCTGTATTCACGAACTCCGTGCCGTTGTCTGATCGAAGTCGTTTTATGCGTACTCCGTTCTGGTTTTCTACTTCCGCTTTGAATTTGCGGAATGTCTCAACCACCGATGATTTTTCCTTAAGAAAATAAACAAAAACTTTACGTGAGAAATCGTCTACGAAAACAAGGAAATACCTGGATCCTCCCAAGGACGTGCTCATTGGACCGCAAATATCGGTATGCACTAGTTCCAGGATGCTGGTTGTCTTTATGCTGACTTCCTTCTTTCGAAACGGGGCTCTAGACTGTTTTCCCTCAGAGCAGCTGATACAACCACGGATGTCTTCTTGATTGATCGGACGTCGTTGTTCATTTTATTTAAATTATTCAAACCGCTGTATCCCATGTGGCCCATTCTCCGATGCCACCCGATCAAATTGTCATCCTTCGATAGCAAACATCTTATGTGGTTTGAGTCTATCTTGAAAACTCCTCCTATAGACGGAGTTTTAAGCAAAACACTTCCACATCGTTGCTTCATCATGGTTCATACGCCATTTTCGATTACGATACGTTGATCAGTACGCGATGCAACATCAAGCGAAATTAAGCTGGCTTTCAACTGGGGAACATAGAGGACGTCTCTGAGTAGTAAGTGTTTGCACCACCAGTGTCATCACCAGCACTGTGCGCACAGTGCTCGCCTCAAGCACATTCCCCCCCCCCCCCCCCCCCACCTCCTTTTTTTAAAAAGTGTTGGTGGAATTATATGTAGCAAGTAGGCAAAAAGGTGTGTGCAAAAATTTCAGCACATTTTTGGCGCTGCTTTGCGTCCTCCTATCAATGGGGTAGATCATCCCAAAAGTTGGAAAGCTTAAGCTTTAAGCCTGTATCTGCCAAATAATTCAGGTACCGGGCTGTATCATTCTGTACAAATTCGTAAAGGACATAGCATTTTGACATAAAGAATGACACAAGGGATCATTGTTGTAAACTATAATTTGAGGAAAATCGATTTAAGTTTAGTAATTTAATTTTAATTTCAATGCAATGAAATGATATACAAGTCTGATTATTAAAATAATCTTTTTTTAGTTGTTTTCGTTAAAATAAATTATTTACCTTTTTCGCACACGGGAAACATGGCCTAACCTGGCTCAGACCAGCTAGCAAAATTCTTTGTTTTGACATTTGTCGAGTTTAGGTTTTGGGTACTTGGGTACTTTCATTGAGAAACCAATCTAATCCTTCTTTCCTAGGCTTAACTTGGCTTGCCATTTGTATGGTGAGCTGTAAGTGGATAAGCCTGGAAACGTCAAAACGCATACAAAAAACTGGCTTAGAGCGTGATCTACCCCAATGTCCGAAATTGGTACGAATTTCATCCTATGCTCCGTCTCGTTCGGTGGCATGAGGGCATCCTCTTTCTCACGAGGGCACGAGGGCATATTTAGTCCACTTTATTTCAATATTTTACGCCAACATTGATTCCTGCATTTAAGTAACGTTTGCTGCTATTTTTCGGATGCAGTAAGTTAAGCTAGACGCCCAAGTACGTCAAATATGTAATGCTAGTCTTCAAAAAGACTGGTACTATGGAATGAATCGAATCATTGGAATCATTGGAAAGAGAATTTTGATGCAAAGAATTTTGACGCAAATGTGTCAACACTTTCAGCACGCCCCGCGTTTCTTCGTAGGGCGATGCATCGGGCTCAACGCAGTTCGCTTCACCATCGACCAACGGAAAGCAACGAATCCCCAAACCATGCGTAGAAATGAATAATGCAGTAAACTTACCTTCGTTGGTACGACCAGAGCTGCTTCACGCACTGCTGTCGCTGCTTCGACGATGAACCGCTGACGTCCGCAGATTGAAGTGTCGACCGTGCGCCCACGATGCACAATTGCGGTTCACTTAGCACAGAGTCCCATCCATCTAATTGAAATGAAAGTTTCATTAGCAATAGTAATATATGTACATAGAAGTATTATTTGCAATCGTTATGCGTTGATTTTCGGTGTACAAATTTCAATTGCAAATTTAACAGCAAAAAATCACGTTTCTTTCTGATGATGTTCAATAATAATTCTGTTACATTCATAAACGGTTTTTGTGATACTTACCTCTGTTACTCTTACTCTCACTGTTGCTCAAAACCCACTGCCAACCAAACGATGAAATGACAATTGAAGCATACAATTAATTTTTTATTTACAGGATTATTCTCTATTCAAGATTAGAAGTAGATTAAATGAGATCGTTCAGAACATTAGACCAGAAATTCGTTTTGGAAATTATGTTGGATAAAAAGGGTTTCATTCAATCTTTTCGGTGCTAGTCTATTTCTTTTTTCATTATAAATTTGGCCGGCTTTTGAAAAGATACGTTCGCACGGCACTGAGATGCTTGTGTGCAAAAACTTTTTTCTACTATTGAGAGTAAATTTGGAAATTTTGTCGCTTCTTTTTGCCACCATACCATTGGGTCTTCTTCGAACGGAAGCCTCGGTGCTTGCAGGTAGCGGTTTAGTTCTGCAATTGCTGAAACTCTTGGATAATAAATTTCATTAAATAAATTTCAACTTCTTCGACTGCACTCAAAAATTTAAAAAAAATTTGATTCTGTACTAATAGTACTCCCAACAACTGGGGCATTGCAAGCTTCGGGGTTAAGCGAAATTATTTTTTTTATGATATTTTCATACGCCATTTGGTACGTGGTATCGTCGCTTCCAAAGGCCTGCTTCTTCAATCTGGGATCCATCAGCATAGCAGTTGTTGTAAATTCTGATTTTTGTAAGTTTCCAAATCTTACATCTAAACCTTCAATTAATTCATGGACTAAATTTTGTGCCTCTTTTTCTATGTTTTGATTATAATTACGATAATCGATTGCTTGTTCTGTCAGAAGCCTCATTAATAGCCCATTTTGGAGATAGTAGCCGATTTTTCAGCAGACACATTTTTAAGTGGCCTCCTCAAAAAATTTCAATATGGAAATAGATTGCTCGATTATGATCCAATCTTTATATTGAATTTCAAAATTCAGATTTAGCGTATCTTTACAAACACCAAGCGGGACCTTATTCTTGAAAAATCGCTCCAGCATCTCCTATGTTGAATTCCATCTTGTAACTACGTCCTGCTTTAGTTTAAGCTCCGGCATATTAATTTTTTTTTGTACCTCAGCGAGTTTCCGTGTTGCTACTGAACTTTTTTTTAAAATGCACGTGATAAAAGAAACCTGATTTTTTGCTGTTAAATTTGCAATTGAAATTTGTACACTGAAAATCAACGCATAACGATTGCAAATAATACTTCTATGTACATATATTACTATTGCTAATGAAACTTTCATTTTTAATTAGACCTACCGATTCCTGTTGTAATATCTTTGTATTTCATTCTAACAAGAAAAAAAAATAAATAAATCGCTGAAATTGCTCGCTAAACAGCAACCCATACTTATTGCACTTACCAATGTGTTAAACAACACACGTATGAGTGTATCAACTCACACATGAATGTGCTGATAGAGGCCGTAAAGAATGGCAACACATTAAAAAGTGGTGACACATGTGCCAAACCACTCATTTACGAATGTATCAACTCACCCACAAATGAGTTGATAATCAAAAATAATCATAACTCATGTGTCATGACTCGCACATGAGTGTAACGACTCACACACACGAATTTTTTTTTTTTTTTTAAATAGCGGATTTTTATTGCAGTCTTTTTAAAACACAGCAAATAAGATTCCTCGCTTTACTCCTTTAAGTAATAGTTCCCGCGAGGGATGTTTTTCTTAAAGGATTGATGCTTTCAGCATTATCACTAATAAACAATAAAAACTATTGAACACATTCATTAAGTTCAGTTAAGTAGTCGCTTAGCTATCGAGTTAACACTTTGAAATTCCGTTGACCCTCCCTTTCTTGAAACGCAAGGAGTGCGAAAACCGTTTCGCCTCGATCCGCACGTCATGCCTTTTTAACGGCCGGAAAATTCGGCTTCGCTATCTGCTGCCTGCTCAGCAACGCTTAAGGAGTCTCTGTTGACGATAGTATTCTCGTTTGACGAGGTTTCATCTTCCTCAAATAATTGATGAGGTAACGTCAAACGATTTTGCTCGCGCCATCTCGCCATTCGTAGACGGGCTGCTTCCCGTCGTTCAGCGGTTGCGGGTGACGGTGGTGGTGATGGAGACCGTCCACCACGTTGCTCCTCTCGTCGTCGTGCGGTTTGCGCTCGTCGTGCGGCATTACGCCGGTCGTTCCGGGCCCGCCGCACTGCGTCGGGATCGACCGGAGCTGCAGCTGACAACGCCTGCATGTCCTGCGATGCCAGATTCGCACGCTCCTCGTCCCACTCATACTGGAGATCATCTGCGATTCGAGCGGCTGCCTCGCAGATCCTGCTCCAGCTCTCAGGGCTCTGTAGAAGAGACTGCTCAAGGTTCTCTGGAGTCACCGGGTTCGGTCCCCCGTCGCCTAGCAGCTCGTGACGAGTTGCTGCAAACCGCGGGCAGTAGAACATTGAATGCTCCGCCGTCTCCACCACTCCAGGGCATCGGCGGCAGTCCGGGGACGACGTGAAACCCTTGCCGCATAAGTAGTCACGGAAAAATCCATGTCCGGAAAGCATCTGTGACAGCTGAAACGTCACGTGTCCATGTTTCCGCAACTGCCATGCCCTCACATCTGGGATGGTACGGTGGGCCCACCGTGTGTAGCGACTAGCATCTGCACTGGCGGCATCCGCGTCCCATTCCTGTTGCCAATGTTGAAGCGTGATCTCCCGCTCTTGCCGGCGCACCTCCCTGCTTGAGTCAGAATTATTTGTCTGTAGCCTTTGATGGACCCGGTTGTCCTCGTCCACCAGTAGACAAATTGGCACAAGTCCAGCCAAAAGTACCGCTGTTTCATACCGGGTGCTACAAAATGACCGTGATACACGGATAGCCGTTTTCCGTTGGACGCGTCGAAGCAGTCGGCGACACTCGCGGATTTCTAGTCCATCTCTCCATATTGGTGCAGCATACCGTATGACGGACTCGACCACCGCCGCCATGAGGCGTGACTTACTAAGCTTCGGACCGCGGTGGTTGTGCATGAGTCTGGTTACTGCGTCTGCCATTTTGGTTGCCTTTGCCGCCACTTGTTGGACATGTGGAAGCCAAGATAAATGGTCCTGCAACCTCACTCCAAGATAGCGGATTGAGCGTGAAGACTGCACCACAACTCCGCCAATGTTGATTTGGGCAACCGGAGGACGCTTTATGCTGGAGATGATGGTCATCTCCGTCTTCTCCGGCGCCAGCTTCAGGTGATGTCTTTGCATCCAATCGTTGATGGTCTCGACCGCCTGCTCTGCTATACTTGCTGCTGTTTGGGGTGTAGTGGCCGGTACCAGCAACACAAGATCGTCCGCATACGCCATGGATTTGACTCCTGATGGGAGAGGGACGTTGAGAACCCCGTCGTAGAGAAGGTTCCACAGCGTGGGGCCCAGTATGGATCCCTGTGGAACTCCAGCTGTAATGTCCTTTTCAATCGGTCCCTCACTGGTTTCTACCGTCAGTTTGCGGCCGTCGAAGTAACTGCGGAGAATGTTCTGCAACTTATTCGGGACTCCCTTGTCGCGCAATGCTTCGGCGATGAACTGCCAACTCGCTGAATTGAAGGCATTGCGTACGTCGAGCGCCACCACCATCAAGCAGCGTTTGTCGCGTTGGTTGGTACGGCGGAAGGACATGGCCGTCTTTCCAGCATCGACGACTCGCTGAATCGCGCTGATAGTGCATCTTCCACGGCGAAAACCAAACTGCGCATCAGACAACAGCTGCGCGTCCGGCTCTTCCAGGTGCTCATTAAGACGGTTGAGGATCAGGCGCTCCAACACCTTGCCAAGTGCATCCAGCATACATAATGGCCGGTACGAGGAGCTTTCCCCAGGAGGTTTGCCCGGCTTTGGTAGCAGCACCAGGCGTTGCCTCTTCCATGACAAAGGGAACTCGCCACGGTCAAGGCAATCCTGATACAAACGGCAGAAAACCTCCGGGTACTCCCTGATTGCCGTCTTTACCGCTGCGTTAGGAATCCCATCCAATCCAGGCGCCTTCCTGTTACTCATGCCGTCTACAATAGACAACAGTTCAGCTGTTGTGACTGGGCGAAGGGTCACTCGATCTTCGCTCGCATCCCCCTCTTGGGAAAAACCTGGCCAGTCTACCGGGGGGTGAGTTGGAAACAGGTCACTGACTATCCGCTCAAGCTCAGATGGGTCAGTCTCCGGTGGCACTCGGCTACCACGGAGTCGGCTCATAACGACCCTGTAACCTACCCCGAACGCGTTTTCTTCACACAGGTCGATGAGCTCGTTGAACTGGTCGCGTTTGCTCGCTCTGATTGCCTTTTCTAAGGTACGTCTCGCTGTTCGATGGCACGCCGCTGCATAGCTGCGCTGCTGCAGATCCGTGGTGTGTTGCATCCTGTCACGAGCGGTCTCACATTCCACACGGAGCTGTGCTATCTCAGGTGACCACCAAAAGGTATCACGATGGGGGTTTCGCTGTGATGAGGTAACCCGCTCCATTGTTTCATTGCACGCTTTCAGCATAGCATCCACCATCTCCTCATGCGAGGTTGCACGCTCTGAAAACCGAGCGGCTCGAAGTGCGACGCAAAAAGCGTCCGCAGAGAACTGTGTCGCCTTAAATCGTCGGCCTGCGTGACGGAATCGCTGTCCTTCATGTTGTTGATTCTGCCGTTGTCGCTGCTGTTGCTGGCGCCTAACACCGTTATTGTCTCTTCTGGTGGGTACATCCACTTCAAACCGTACGTACCGATGATCTGATGCCGTGTAGCGCTGACTCACCTCCCAAGAATCGGGGCGAACAATGAGAGTGCTCGCGAACGAGACGTCCACGATACTGGGTGTGGCGACGCCACAGCCATCGAACGTAGGTATGGAGCCACGATTGAGCACCTGCAACCCTAATTGCTCGATAACGCTGAGCAGCTCTTCTCCTCGCGTTGTAGTCCGCCTACTACCCCACTCCTCATTCCAGGCATTGAAATCGCTAGCGACAACGACATGAGGATGTGGGAGGGCCTCGAGCTGAGCTGCTTCAAGGAAAGCTCTGAATTCATCCATATTGAGACGAGGAGGGGCGTAGCAGCTAACGAATACAACCCCAGCTATTTGGGCGGCCACAAGCCCAGGTGCTGCACTGATCCATGCCCGTTGGATCGGGTGAGTACCGGTGGCCACCACCGCCACTCTCCTTGACGTGTCAAAAGCCCAGTTGTCATTTCCCTCTGGAGGACGATACACCTCAGAGAGTAACACCACATCACAACGCTCCTCGCGAGCGGTCTGGATCGCCAAATCTTGGGCAATTCTGCCTCCTCCGATGTTCACTTGCAACACCTTCAGCTCGAACTTAGAAGGGGCTGAGCACAGGCTATGTCTCCTACGCGGTGAGAGCCACCGCAGATAGCACACTTCACATCGGCTGAGCATCCTCGAGAATGATGTCCCTCCGTACCACAACGGATGCAAATTTTCTGCCGGTCCACCAACGATCGGCAGTCACGGGCTAGATGACCAAAGATCAGACATCGATAGCATCTCTGCCGCTCTATCGGTGCAGCTGGTGCTTCGTCCAGGTAGCTGATGCACCCGCACAGTCTAATTTTACGACCAGACAGTGCCTTTACCTGTTTCGCCGGAAGCCTTGCTCGGGCGAGTTTCGTTCCATCGAACCGCTCCCACATGCTGACTGTGGTGATTCCACTCCGACCTTCCAGTTCGGCGTTCAGAGCAGTTCGAAGTTCTTCCTCCGTGGCCGAGGGGTCAATATGGCTGACCATTATATCACCCATATCAGTGATGGCCCTTGCAACACCATCATCGCCAAGCAATGTTTGGATTCGCGAGCGAATCTCCTCTGTGTCTGCTGAACGACTTAGCGGCAAACGAAGGTTGTTGAGACGGGTTCGCTTTCCCATCTTAACGAGCTGCGCGATGTCCTTCACGCTATCGTTCTCATTGAGGGCGCGGCGGACCTTCGTGTAGACTTCCAGCCAGGTCTTTCCTTCTTTAGGCACCACCTCGATTACGTCATTCTTGATGCGGCGCGATTTTCCTGCTGCGTTCTGCTGCAAAGCTGATTGCATGCCGACCGCTCGCTTCTGCTGTTGTTGTTGACGTTGTGCCTGCTGCTGTGGTTGTTGCTGTTGCTGCTGGATTAGGCATCCTTGTTTTTGCAACTTCAAGGCACCACCACGGTTTCGTTTCGAGGGGCGGCGGAGTGCCTCAGCATAGGTGAAGCCTTCCTCGTCGACAGGCAGCGTGGCCACTTCCTCCGTATCACACGGTCGTTGGTGCTGTGACTTTTGCTGCAATGGTTGCGGCTGCAGTTGTTGTTGTTGGTGCTGCTGCTTGTGTTGTTGCTGTTGTTGTCTTTGCTGAGGCTGAGCTACTATTACGCCCAACGATTGCGCCAACAACTCTTGCAAATTGCGGCGCTCCTCCTTTAATTCCGCCTTAAGCGTCGCAATATCCTCGCGAGCACACTGTTCGCGATACCGCGCATCCTTAGCCTCATTTGAGGCATCCTGCATTTGCGTACGAAGCAACACCAGGTCCTGGCGCAGCGTCGCTACTAGTTCTCGGAGCTCCTCATTGCTCTTCGACGCTGCCTCTAGCATCAGTCGAAGATCCTCGTTGGCGACAGCCATTGTGCCAGATTTTGGTACTTCTACTCCACCAGACGCTTTGATATGCAGTGTGCGCGACTCCGTTGTTACCGACGAACGGCTTACTGTCGCTTTCGCCTGACCCGCGTTGGCCGTCACCGAACGGAGCGTACGATGCTCCATCATTGTATATTATTCTCCCGCTGAATGCATGAAGTTACACTGACCGGTAATGTGTGTGTCACGACTACTGTGTGTGTCTCGGCTAATGTGTGTGTCTCGGTTATCCGAATTTCGACATTCGACTTTCGAAAATTCGAACAGACGCTTAGTGACAACACTGTCAGCACAAACACATGTGACGACACACCTGATGCCACTTGTTTCCGTATTGTGTACGCACTTATTCCGCTTAGTAAGATCACTTAAATGATTGTACTTCACTTTACCCGAACTCAGAATCACTTGATCGTTAGATTTCAACGCGCTTCATTAATATTATTTTACACTTTTCCACACAATTTTCACTTTTCTGCCGGAGCGGCACGGTATCACGTCTAAACGTCTGTTTTGACAGATCGCGATCTACTCACACACACGAATGGTCGCCGAAAAGTGTCATGTGTTAAACAACTCACCCGCAAGTGTCATGACTCACTCACACATAGATGAGTTCGATACATATTCGATACAAAGTGTTATAACTGAAGACTATCGAAGAATGTGTTGCACGGAGTGTTGTGATGTGCCGTGTTAAGGGTGTTGTTCAATGCAACCAACTCACCTATACATGGATATATTTACAGGGTTTTTAAGCATGCAGAACGTTTATGTCGTATTGCTTTTAATCGACAGGCAAAAGGACAACAACATTAATTTCCATGCGAGCAAGTTTTATCATAAATGCGTTAAAACAACTCTTGGTCATGATTCAAGTAAACTCACTCACTAATAATATTCAATTCATTCATTCATTCTGACTCATTATGTACATCTCTAGTCCATTGCCCTTGGTTTCACACACACGCACACGCATTTCACCAGCAGGAAGCACAGTCGTTTAAAATAAAAGTTTTTTTATTATAAGTCGTTTTTTTAGTGCCAATCCGCGGAGAATTTCACTGCCCGACGAATAACGCTGCGCAGGATTAAATGTCGCGTCGCACACTTTTGCTCGACATGAGCTCATGCTGCTTCTGGAAGGACGACGAAATGAGCTGGCGCCATTTTGCAAATAACCCCCCTGCTCAACACCACGTGTATCACACCACTTTTACACACACTACTAAATTCGCACTACCGTGACGCGCGGACCAACCGTTCCATCAGGCTGCTCGACGAAGACTGTGCCGAGCGCGGGACATTCGGCTTCTAATATAATGTAGTATCCGAACGAATGTGGCGAGAGTATTTTCTCTCCGAACTACTACTGCTACTACTATCCGAGCGAGCGTTGCCATCTCTGTTCTTCCTCGCTACGCATACAATCGCTTGATGGAAATTTCCCAAAGCTGGCCAATTGTATGACGCCAAATATTTATGCATATTTTGCAACTAAACTGCTAAAGGTTTAATCCTTTTGCGTGTGATGTACGCACCATACGAACAGGGAAAGGAAGTTAGGTAGCAATTTTGCAAAAAAAAATTTAAGTAGGCTTGTGTGCATGTACAGTGTACGAAAACGTAGGTTTTATGCTATATTTCCTGTGAGCCCTTGAAAAAAGGAACATATTTTGCAAGTTATTGAAAAACGTAGGTGCAAAAATTTCATCACATTTTAGCGCTGCCTAAAACGAGCCGGCGACACACGGACGAAGCGTGTGCTCCTTTGTGTGTGCTGTCAGTGACCGACGTTGCTGCGAATTTCATCCCGTGCTCCGTCTCGCTCGCGCTCGTTGGCACGAAGCCATCCTCTTTTTTGGTGATTTTTCCAAATAACGGTACTGATCATCGTTTGCGATCGCATTTCCTGATAATGGGATAGATCATCCCAAAAGTTGGAAAGCTTAAGCTTTAAGCCTGTATCTGTCAAATAATGCAGGTACCGGGCTGTATCATTCTGTACAGATTCGTAAAGGACATAGCATTTTGACATAAATAATGACACAAGGGATCATTTTTGTGAAACTAAAATTTGAGAAAAATCGGTTTAAGTTTAGTAATTTGATTTTAATTTCACTGCAATGCAATGATATACAAGTCTGATTATTAAAATAATCTTTTTTTTGTTGTTTTCGTTAAAAAAAATTGTTTACCTTTTCGGCACACGGGAAACATGGCCTAACCTGGCTCAGACCAGCTAGCAAAATTCTTTGTTTTGACATTTGTCGAGTTTGGGTTTTGGGTACTTGGGTACTTTCATTGAGAAACCAATCTAATCCTTCTTTCCTAGGCTTAACTTGGCTTGCCATTTGTATGGTGAGCTGTAAGCGGATAACCCTGGAAACGTCAAAACGCATACAAAAAACTGGCTTAGACCGTGATCTACCCCAATTTCTGGCTCGAGTTGAATATAAAACGCGCACACTACTACGTACGAGATACAAAAGAAATACACGATGTTCGATTTGAATACGCGTGGCAAAATGTTGGTGGCATTATACACGTATCAGGGCAGTAAGAGGCGAACTTGCCTTTGAAAAACATATTTAATCCACTTCATATCTATTAATTTGCGCACTGGTTTTGTAACATTTTCCGATAATTTTTGGCTCGAGCTGAGTATGCACAAACGCACCCGATATTAGGTGTAAGAAAAAAAAACGCGGCATTCTACTTCAATACTCGTGGCATCTAGTAGCCATTCCGACCTTCCGATATCGACTGTTGGTGGAATTATGTGTTTCATGTTTTTGATTATAAATTGTGCCAACTTTAGCAAGTTAGCAAAAAAGTAACTGAAAAAATTTCATCACATTTTTGGCGCTGCTTAAAACGAGCCGGAGGCACACGGCGCTAGACACCGTGCGCTCCTTTGTGTGTCCCTGTCAGTGTCCGAAATTAGTGCGAATTTCATCCCATGCTCCGTCTCGCTCGCACTTGCGCCCTCGCTCGTTGGCACGAAGCCATCCTCTTTTTTGGTGATTTTTTCAAAATAACGGTACCGATCATCGTTTGCGATTGCATTTGCTGATAATTTCTGATTCGAGTTGGGTAGAAAACGCGCACAGTACTACGTGCGAGAAAGAAAAGAAATACACAACGTTCGATTTGTTTAATGTTTAATGTTTATTAAATAATTCGTCCACCGAAAACGGTTTAACGAGGATCGTACAGAACATTAACGAGGAACTTACAATAAACGCAAAGAACTTTTAAATTGGGACATAGACATCGTAAAATCGAACTGACACGAACATTGATTGAATCGCCTAATCATGGCTTTAATTGGAGCGTTAGTACCGTACACTGTGTTAGTGCGAGGTTCATGCAACATTTGTCGGTGTCTAGATACCGATCGCGGGACAGCAAACGAAATGCTACTTACTAACGACGGATCATCTATGGTGCCTAGTAGTAGCCCTGCGATAAAGATAACCTGAGCTCTATTGCACCTGACTTCTAATGTTTCTATGCCCAGAAGAAGACAACGCTGTTTGTAGGGTGGTATCGAGAATCCGTCTGCCCAACCTAGCTTTCTAATGGCGTATCTTGTAAACCTTTTCTGCACTGTCTCAAGTCTTCTTATAGATATAATAGTATACGGGAAATTCACAATTGAACAGTATTCTAATAACGGGCGAAACAACAAGCAATACAGAGATTTTAAACAATGTGGGTCATTAAAGTCCCTCGTCGATTTAAACAGTAAACCTAATGTTCTATTTGCGCGGTTGAGAACGTTGTCATAGTGATGCTTAAAAGTCAGCTTTTCGTCAATCAAAACGCCTAGGTCACGAATTTCTTTGGTTCTTGCTACACTGACTCCGTTTATCTGATATTCGTACCTTACAGGTGAGCGCGTCCGAGTGAAAGACATCACAAAGCACTTTTCCGTACAAACCGTCAATAAATTCTGGACCCATCATAAGTTGAAAACAGTAACAGCGTGCTGTAGTCTCTCACAGTCGTCGATAGTTTTAACAGGCATAAACAGTTTCACGTCATCGGCGTGTTAGGAAGCGTCGGGTAACACAGCACACAGATCGTTGACAAACGGAATAAATAGAAGCGGTCCCAGATTGCTTCCTTGTGGAACCCCTGAAGTGCTGGTAAAAGGACGAGAGGTATGTTGACCAAATTGAACTCGATATGTGCGGTTTAGGAGATATGAGTTCAACCATGCCGTGATTTTGATGGAGAACCCTAACACATGGAGCTTACGGAGTAGTATTTCATGGGATATACTATCGAAGGCTGCCTTTAGGTCTGTATAGATACAATCTATCTGTATACCCTGGTCCATACAGTTCGCATACTCAGATACAAATCTCACCAAATTTGTCGAGGTGGAACGCTTGGGTATAAAACCGTGTTGTTCTTTCGCGATGTAACCGGCTGAAGCACACAGGATCGACTCGTGAACTATTATCTCCAGAACTTTAATGCATGCGCATAAGGAAGTAATACCCCTGTAACTGGAAGCGAGATGTTTGTCTCCTTTCTTATACAACGGTACCATCCAAGATGTTTTCCAAATCGCAGGAACAATCTCATTTGCGATAAACAGCTTGAATATTTGTAGCAATATTGGACAGAGAGCATCTGCACAAGATTTCAATACTACTGCCGGTATGCCATCTGGACCTGGTTTGTTAGAAGATTTTAGTTTCGTCAGTGCTATTTTAACTGAATTTTTGTTCAAGTTGAGGTCCTGTAAGTTGATACAGCCTTGAGGGACGTTGCTGATGGCGTGATTGATAAATGTGGAGTCTGTTGTTGACGGTTGGTAAACATCGGAAAATCTTTTGGCGAATGTTTCGCAAATATTAACATCGCTAGTAGCAGTTCTTCCTTTGTATTGCATTGATGAGGGCCTGGAGCTGTTATTATGTTTGGCTTTCATGAAGGACCAGAAACTAACTGGACCCGATCGAAGACCACGCTGAACGCGAGATATGTATAAGTGATACAGATGCCTATTGTACGCCCTGTAAGTGCGGAGAGCGAGACGAGCTTCTTGTCGGTTTGGTAAGCTTAGGTTACGATGTAGCCGTTTCTGAGCCTGTTTACGATCTCTTTTGAGTCGTTTTAGAGTTCGGTTAGACCAAGGAGGGTTGCGCGGAGACTTGTAACAAGGCACGTTATCGTATATAATACGCGTAAGCGTTGCATTAAACGCGTTTACAATTTTATCTGATGTCAAAGCAGAGTTGTACATGAAGTCCCAGTTCGCGTTATATATAGCGTCAGTTATGTTGTCAAAATTAGCCTGTCTGAAATTCAATCTGCCGAATGAGTGTGCTGGAGTGTTGGATCTCGAAGGCTGCGAGGAAAGCAAATGCACCACTAGCGGTGGATGATGTGAGTCAGCAGCGAGTAAAAACTCCTCAGGTACAGGTTCAGATACAGTTGTCGAGTTTGATTTTGCCGTGTTTTGATTAACAAGCACTAGGTCCAGAATACGTCCCCGCGTATTGGTTATTGTATTCAATAGCAGCAGAAGATACAGATTAACTATGTCCACGAATATTTTGTGTGCATGTGTGTCGTTCGGGTGGAAATCAGACCATGTGATGTGTGGCTGGTTAAAATCACCAAGTAAAATCATTTTGTCACCCGGTCTCATTAGGTCAGCAATACTGTCGATTGATGACGATAAATATGATAACGTATTTAAATCTGCACTTTTATCCGGTGGTACGTAAACGTTCCCAACATAAAGAAACCCTTGGCTTAGAGAAATTTTCACCCATACACACTATAGCGAGTCCGTTTGAGCCGAACAGAGACGGGATGTAAGCCTGTTCGATACAGCAGTGAGAACACCACCGCCGCGAGAGCGAGTGCTGTTTGCTGTGTTGCGATCTGTGCGATAAACAGAGTAATTGTTATCGAAGAATAAGCCAGATGGAGTAGAAGTGTCCAACCAAGTCTCCGTTAATGCGATGATATCGTAATCGTGCAGAGAAACAGTTAGAAAAAATTCATGCATCTTCGTGTTAAGTCCACGCGCGTTTTGGTAATAAAACATGATGTACTGCGAACCGCAGTTTTGGGCTAGTTCTAACGTCGTATGATCAACATCAAATGGCATCTGTATTGTATTCGAAACACAATCTTTACTTACGAAAGAAGTGCTCTAGTGTGGGTTGATTTGTCTTTGGCTGTGCGTCGGGATTGTTCTGTGTGTTAATGGTGTATGCTGGCGTGCGAATGGTGCTTGGTGCGTGTATCAGTCCAATGTTCTGGTAGTAGCATTTGTGTTTGTCGGTTTCGGATTAACATGCCGGTCGTCGAATATAAAATCTCTTACATACAGACCAGCCGGCCAAGTACTGGGATTAAGGGCATTATCACGGAATGTAGCGGGAATTCTAACCTTGAAAGATTGCGATCGTACTGTATTGGGGTCGGTGCCCTTTCGCAGTAGGCTGAATGCGATCACATCTTCCGTTCCCAGCAGTTCAACCACTGAAGAGACAACATGATCGGCTGTAACGGTGTTTTCTAGTCCGGACAAGTGTATCCATATGCGTTTGGTGTTGGGATTTTGTTTGGCAACGATTAGTGAAGATGCCATTGAATTAGTGTTAGTGCCGATGACAGATGATCGAATGGAAGATGTTGAATTGGTGTTGATCACAACGCCTGCGTAATCTGTAGTTTTATCATCCGTAGCAACATATTCATCGTCCTGAAATCTGCGTCTCTTCCGTGACTGCACGTTTTCATGGCAAGAGGGCGACGAATCAGTTCTTTTTGTTGCAGCAAATCCAGAACGTAGTTCAGTAATGAGAGGTTGCAAAATGATGGACTTCATAGTGTCAACAGCTGCGGTTAGGGCGGCTTGGAAACCTACTTGCAGCCCCGTTTCCTTAATTAATTTGCTTCGTGGGTTCACAATTACGGCGGTGCAGGCAGGACAACTCCAGTGTAGATCAGGTCGTTGATTGACGCCGAGCAGAAACACTTCCGGAATATTTGTTCAACCAGAGTGAAAAATATCCTCACAGTAGCTGCAACAGATACTCATAGCGTCAACTTTGATGGATGTGTTGCAGGACGTGCAATTGATTGCCATTGCAAAGAAGTAGAAGAAAGCAACGCCTTGAGTGTAACTATTGAAAACGTAGTTTTCGCAGATGTTCCGAGCAAGCGGCACAACACTTTAATGTTCAGTGAACTGACGATAGTTACAGACTTTGTAGCATAAAAATTTAGAGGAAAATTGGTGATTTCTTAACACAGTAGATCGATTTAATCAGAGCAAGATGGATTGCGCGTTTGTTCACGTTTGACGGTTTAGCAATACGATTTGAATAGGCGTGGCAAAATGATGGTGGCTGTAGTGTGTTTGCAGACCTTTCTTTATTTAGAGACGTGCGCTGCCGGGCTGGCGTTATGGTGATGTTGCCCGGTTTAGGTGTGACGAGTTAAGAGAGCTCTGTGTGGCGTACGCAACTTATTTATAATGTATCCTAACACTAATACTAGATTCTAATTCTCTATACCTAGCTAATTCTATTCCTTACCTATGCATACATATTAACGGATGCCATAAAATTACTTAGCTACAGGGTGGTTCTTACCACACGCCTAACCTTTTTTTTTTTTTCTTTTATATAGTTTGATCCTATTCTTGTGCACCATTTCGTTTTTATTGTTAATTTTTACTATTACATTTTCATCTTGGCTTTCTATTAGTTTGTATGGCCCATGATATTTCGCATCTAGTTTACCTGCAACTTCGTTTCGTATCAGAACAGTATCTCCTTTGTTCAAAACTTTAACTTTACATTTCCTATCATACGTCGTTTTGCTTTTCATTTTTCTTTGCATTATTTTCTGACGAACGTCTTTGTGTACAATATGCAGTTTCGCTTTTAGGAGATTAGCGTAGTTTTCTAAATTGTAATCAATTCTAGAGTGTTTGGTACTATTTATTACGTGGGATGGTACATTGGCTTGTCTACCGTAGACAAGGTAGAATGGTGTATGGTTAGTCGTAGAGTGTACGGTGTTGTTGTATGCGAACTCGTAAAATTTCACCCATTGACTCCAGTCTAGGGAGTTATTGTTACTAAATATCCGCAGGAAGTTCCCTAACATTTGGTGTGAATTTTCCAATGCTCCAATGGTTTCGTGGTGATAGGCGGTTGAGTTTAATTTATCTATCCTGAGTATCGTACAAATATCTTTAAATAACGATGACATAAACTCAGTACCACGGTCTGTACAAATACACTCTGGCACTCCATATTTAAGTATAACGTTTTCTACGAATGCTTGTGCAACTGTATCAGTTTGTTTGTTTTTTATAGGAGTTGCGGTGATGAATTTTGTTAGGTCGCATTGGGTAGTTAAGATGTACTGAAATCCTTCTGAATTAACGAATGGCCCTACAAGATCCAAGAATATCTTCTGCATTGCTTTGGTGGCTGTTGTGGTTATTTTTAGTGGTATTTTCGGTTCATTCACATGCCTATATCTTTGACATTCGGCGCAATTCTTTATCATCTTCTTAACATCCTGATCGATCCCTTTCCATGTGTAACGTAGTTTAATTGTTTTCAATGTGCGTTAGATCCCGGCGTGACCCGCAGTAGGCAAAATATGGTAATCATTCATTATTAGTAGCTTCTTCTGTGACTCATTCTCTGGTATAACTTTTACATCCTCATTCAGCACTAGAATTTTGGGCATTCCTTTTATATTGAGTGTTTTCATTTGTTTCATAAACTCTGTAGTATGTTGATCTTTTTTCCTTACAATAAAATATACTTTCTTCTTCAAGTCTTTAACATGACCTTTCATCTGCGTCAAGATTCCTCGTAAGCGAATCAAGCTATTGATGTGAGGTACAGTTATTTTATCTTCGGTTATTGTAAGGTTTTGTGTATTGGGACTCAGTAGTAATTCAATGTATTTAACTTTACTAGCTTCAGGCTGATCCGTAATCTTTTGATCTTCTTGATCTTCATGGTGTGTTTTTGCTCGCGTAGTTATTAATGCATCTGCGCTCATATCTTTCAACTCCTTCACTGTTAAACGTGACAATGTGTCAGCTACAACGTTCTCCTTCCCTTTTTTATAAAAAATTGAAAATGAATATTCTTCCAAAGCTAAGCGAAATTATGTAAGTCTGCTAGATGGGTTTTTCATAGAAAACAGATAAACGAGTGGTCTATGATCGGTATATATTTCAAATTCTCTTCCATAAAGATATGGTCGATAATGTCTAATAGCCCAAACAATTGCTAGTAGCTCTTTCTCGATTGTTCCGTAGTTTAGTTCAGCTTTGTTCAGAGCCCTGCTTGCGAAAGAAATTGGTTTATTGTTTTTATTACTGAGGACCGCACCGATGGCTAATCCTGATGCATCGGTATGCAATATGAAAGTATTACTTTCTCCAAAATCGGGAAAATCTAGGATAGGTGGATTAATAAAAAGATTTTTCAAAATATCGAACGATTTCTGGCAAGCTAGACTCCATCTAAATGGGATGTCTTTTCTGGTTAAATAATTCAATGGCATACAGATTTCAGCAAAGTTTTTGATATGTTTGCGATAGTAGTTTGCAAAAGCTACAAAACGTTTGACTTCTTCTGCATTTGTAGGTGTTTGCCAATTTTGGATACATTGTATCTTCTGAGGATCTGGTTTGACGCCTTCAGCTGAAATGCAATGACCTAGATAGATCAATTCTTGTTTTAGAAAATGGGATTTGGCTGGATTTAGTTTTAAGTTAACGTTTCGTAATCTCTCAAAAATACTTATCAAATTTTTATGATGTTCTTCGATTGATCTCCCAAAAACGATAATGTCGTCTAGATATACAAGGCATTTTTCAAGGTTTAAACCAGATAACGCAACAGTCATCATACGTGAGAACGTAGATGGACTTATCTTAAGACCCATTGGTAATTTTTTCATTTGGTATTGGCCGGTAGGCGTAGTGAAGGCAGTTATTGGTCTGTTTTCTTTTTTTAGTTGACATTGATAATATCCCTGGGAGAGATCCAAATGGGAGAAATATTTCGATCCTGAAAGAGAATCGATTACCTCATCTATATTGGGTAATGGGAATTTATCATCCTTTAGAACAGTATTAACTTTTCTATAATCGATCACAAGCCTCCATTTTTTAATATCGGTTGATGATTTCTTGGGTACTAATAAGACTGGGCTGTTCCATTCGGAACATGCTTCTTCAATTATTTCATCCTCCACTAGTTTAGATATTTCATTATCTAGTTGAGTTCTTTGTGCATAAGGCAGTTTATATTGCTTGGAATAGATGGGTAAAGTGTTATCGCGAACCTTCAATGTTGCTTCATAAATGTGTGTTGTGCTTAGTTTATCGTTTTTTAGGCAAAATATGTCATTATATTTTACACATATTTTTGAAATAGCAGATTTATCACTATCAGAAAGGTGAGTTAAATCTAATTCCTTTAATAATTGGTTAGAATGTGCACAATCACGTTGAGGCGTATTTATTTTAGTAATAAAGTAATTGGTTGCAGGTTTGATAGTGGGTTTTAACGATTTAATAGTAATGGGATGATTCCGAAAATTGACAACACGAACCGGTATTGTACCATTGGACGGATTCGAAATTGTGTTAGCTATGTAAACGTAGGGTTGAATGGCTTCATTTAGCACTACACATGTATCAGTGAACGTAGTAGCAACATGTACAATGGCTTCTGTTCTTGGTGCTATAACAAAAGAATTATGATCATTCATAGAAATAAATTTCAAACTGTTTTCATTGAAATTCAGAATTGCTCCATGTTCCCGTAGAAAGTTAGCTCCAATTAATCCGACTATGTTGGATGGAAGAGTGTTTACGATATGAAATGTTATAGGATATTGTTGTGAAGAGAATGTTATGGTTGTTTCAACGATCCCTAAAGCTTGTGTTTTTCCGTTCAGACCATTAATTTTTAAACGCATAGAATTATTTATGGGGATACTAGACGGCAAGTATTTTTTGTTAAGGATGCAACAAGTGGCACCTGTATCTATAATAAGTTCAAAATTCTTATTGAAAATTGAAAAATATGCCTTTACACTTTGATTTGTTTGTGGACTAGCGAAATAAATGTCCAATATCGTTTAAATTATCTGAGGTTTCCTGGGTTGGAACAGTCTCGGAGTGAGGTGTATCGGCCAAATTTATATTATGAGTGTTATTAGCTGGTTGATTTCCTTGCCGATAATCTCTTGAGTTTGTGTGGTAATTGTTGTTATACGATCGTGTTCTATAAGGACGTCGAGCTCTATTGGTGTATGTCCTTGGACGCGATTGGTACGCATTTCCTGGTGTTTGTATAGTATGTCTGTGTCGTGGATAATTCCCATAAGATCGATGGTTTGGTCTATTGTAATACAAATCATGATCTCTTCGGTAATAAGTTTGGCACCATTATTCGATATTTTTTCACTCGGCTCGCACTCTAAAGCATCAGAAACTGCTTTGTTTAGCGTATTAGGATTTCTCGCTTGTAGAAAAAATCGAGTATTAGGATTTTTCAGTCCATTTACAAAAGCTCGAACCGCTATTGGTTCTACAATGTTTGTTGCGGCTGCTTCGCTGGAAAAAGTACCAGACGAAACGTGTGCTGCTGCAAGTTTCGAAGCAAGTTTTTCCATTTCGGAGCCAAATTGATTGTTTTGTTTGCTTTTGAGAATCTTTTCTTTAAACCGTGACCAGCGATAATAAAACACTAATTTTGTGATCTTTCGAATACGGTAAGAAGATCGTACATTATTACGCACTGTCGCGGGACGCGATCATTCACAACAGCCGGTAAATATAAGAAAAAAAAACAGTACTATCGTGCATTTTCGTGTGCTTATTTCGCCTGGTCTAAAATTTCTTCATATAATTATATGTTTCATGTAGGTTTTAGATAAACCATTGCAAATAATGAGTTATTTAAAAAAATAATGTTATTCCATAATATCGTGAACTACGTCGCAATATGTTTGTGGTGTTTAAACATTCCATCACAAAAAAACAATGCTTTTCTTTCTAGTTCTCACAACGGTTTCGATTACAACCCATCTTTTTGCTCTCCATCCTTTTTACTCTACAACAGCAAGGCTGCGTAAGTGGGTGAGAGCAAGTCCGCTGATCTGCTCTCGTGAGAATTATTTCCGATTCCTCTTTTACTTCGTGCTTTGTGCATGCTTTGTGGACGCGTCCACGGCAGGACCCAATTTTTTTGAATTTTTGTATGACTTCGTGGATTTCGGACGTCCAGTGGACGTAAGCGTGTGCCCAGCCTTTTAGTTCTAGCGATAGATAACTCCGCTTCGGTCTTAGCAAAATTAGCCGTTGCGCCCCATCATATCCCAAGGAGAGCAATTGGACCTTCTCCATACAAAATCAGAAAGTGCTCGCTCTAACAGCTACTTCGCTCCTACTTGCACTCCCGTCGAATCGAGCCCCCCCTCGAAAGCTCTCTCAATCGGAGCGAAATTTCTCTTGCTGTTCGTTTCTTCGAAGTCGTTCCTTCTCGGTTGCACCCGTTGCAGGCATACACAAACGTCAACAAACGTACACACACAGCCCACCGTTGCAAAAATGCTTCGTTTTTAACCTCACTTTTTGAACGTGAATTCACTTTGCGCAGAGGGATACATGGCAAAAAACTCATTTTAAACATTGCAGAGCTGTTTGGTTCGCTCAATGCACGCATGTATTTCGCTCATAGTGAGATTCTCTACATATTTGAATATCCGTAACACTATCCCAGAGGATGTTTGGTACTTTACCGGTCATTCTACTGGTACAATTATAGTTACTGAAATCTATTGTAGATTCACGTGTGATGTTTTGTGGTTTGTTTGTTGTTTGTCTGGTCATATGTTGTGACGAACTAGTTTTGTTTGTCATGAGTATAAATATGTCATCCGTGCAATTGTAACGGTAAATGCTACAACAGGATAAGCAAAGCACGAGTTCCTTGCCACATGTGTTTGAATCCAGTCCTGTTTCTTCTGTTATAGCTCAGATTAAGATTTTGTTCACGTTATCAGCTAATTTGTTAGGCAAATGCTATCGAAGTTATGTTAGAACTGTTAGCAACAGTTAAAGATGACAATCGAAATCAAAGTGATCCCTCCGTTCTTTCTGGAGGTTGAAGGTAGTGATGGGAAATGATCCCAAAGTTGGAATTGAATCGTGTAAATTTACTCGATACCCTGATCTCTGGTGGAATGGTTGGCGAGGGGGGGAGGGGTAGTAGGGCAGAGAGCTTTTTCCATGCAACGATGATCCCGGATCGCTAGGGATCACAATCCCCATACAAGGCATCACCTTTTCCATGCAACGATGATCCCGGATCGCTAGCGATCAAAAGCGCTATTCAACAGTGATCCCGGATCATTTGATCGCCTATTATAGGGTTGGATCAGATTTTTCAAGCCTGGATCGGCCCTCTAACTTCTCATCACTAGTTGAAGGACTCATCTTGTTCTGCTCAGGCTAATCGAATGTGCGCAAATAGGTAGCTCTCAAGCAGTGACTGAAGGTTTGGGTCTGTTAAAGGATAACATTTTGCAGAGAATAATGATACCTCCAAACAGCGCTCAAAAGCGATGAGCATAACTTTTTACTCCCTAACCTCAGACGGATGATTTATCCAACACGTAGAGACAGTTGATCGCCAAGACAAAAGACTATCTATAGACTGATACTGACTTTTTAATCGGACTTTGCATTGCTAGCAAGACGGCGCAAATTGGTTCATAGACTTGTAGCGCCTCATGAAAAGCTACAGGCTTTTGTATACATTACGCTTTCCAGCAGTACGGTGAGGTCGTCCTTTTTAAATCAGTCAATTTTTCATCGGTAGGACGTTACTGATGGATTGATAGGATCACTATATAGCTTAATCTTTTTCTATGCAGAACAGATACATCGAGTTATGTACACAAATATAACATGTTTAAAACAACATGTGCCAATGAAAGGTACACCAACATGCTCCTGTCTATGCCCCTCACCCACAATCACCTCCTGTTATGATTTCACGAAAGGAAAGAAAACGAACATGGTATGTCACCATACACCTAAAGGCTTCATGACAACAACAAAAAACGTTGGTTCTAGTAAGACCGAACATACACGTTTTTGCCTCAGCTATGCTATCTGATTGGAATCCGAACAAACTAGCAGTAATAGTTTACTCTCGATATACGATTTGTTAACATCTGCGAAAACTAACTCCATGAACCATCTTGAAATCCTGTTTCTAGTACTGTTTCTTGTATCAACATTTTATGAGAGGGAATACGAATGTTCGATTGTCATTGCTTCAACCGTAGAACAATAACAAATCAAAGGGATTGTTCTCAAACACTGACCCAAACCTTACTGAGCATATCCTTCTAAAATCATTGCATCATTGAAATATTTGCATCTTCAATGCGCATCAAACTTATTTTTTGCTTAGCGCGTTAGAGCCTACTGCACATCATGACACATTTGGTCAAATGACCGGAATGTATTTTCACCAAAGTTGCATACACACACAACACTCGACGCACTGACTACATAAAACAAAACTCGACGCGGTTGTGTACCCTCTGACTAGGATTCCGTGGCAACATCGATTCGACGGCGACTTGAGGTAAATTGTAAACATAAGTTCTCTACTCGTTCTCCCAACAGCCGATCACGACGGAAAAAACATCTGCCACACTCCTCTACACTCCACACGCACTTCCACCTGCGCCGAAACGTGCAAGAAAAAACAGTACTAACGAGCGCTAGCACAGATAGGCGAAAGGCACTAGATAGAACAGAGCGAAGATAGCGAGCATAAATAAACCGGAGAGAAATTAATTTTTAAATTTTCCAACTGGAAAATAGTTTCAGCTTTTTATTGCACTACCACAATCGCACCGAAAAGCTTCCAAAATTTTGTGCCACTCCCCCTGACAAATTTCGCGACAGGTCCAATCTGCTTCCTTTGGAGTATAAACGGGACCTATTTAGGACGTCCTAAAAAGGTCCCGTTTTATTCCGAAATGGCTGCAAAAAGACTGCTTGGGTATGTTAGCACCGCCGTAAGCGATAAGCGCATTATTCGCCTCCCCCGTACAATAGAACCGGCGCGCTGTTGGTCTTAATAAAGAGCACAAAGAGTAACGGGAGATATTCATAGGAAAAGCAACGGTACTGCATAGAGCAACTTGTACGGCTATTAGCTGGCCGTCAGATATAACAACGTTTGGTGGCTTTGTTACAGAGTCCGATCTGTACACGCTACGGTAGATGTTCAAATCATATACCTATCAGTGAAGAATATAGTAGTCCCCTAGTGGAAGAGTTTGCTCTCTCCGGCACTTCGAGCTTTTTTCTCATTCGAGTAGCCTATTAGAATACTACTCGAAACTAGTGGAATGCAAAGTTTAACACTTAACAGTTATGAATACGAGATATTATACTTACGTGCTTCTCCCAATTGGTCTGCAATCTCCTTCCACACGCCCTCCTTATATTGTTTGTGGCGATATTTTTCGTTATCAATACACCACAAACATTTCCAATTTCAGGATTGATATGATGCAAATGACTGCCTTTGGTTCACCAAAATTACCAGGAATTGCGTTCAAATGTTTGAATTTACCGCTATTTTCCACGACACGGTTTTATTTGTAAAATGCAGCACTAATTTTGACACTGAAAATGTCATACGTCATAGCAAAATGAATAGAAAAATGTTGCCGATGGTGTGACAGGAAGAAACTAATTGAATTGAATTTCTTCGGCAACATGTTGCCGAAGCTGTCAAATCCCATACATTTCGCCAACAACATGTTGCCCGCAACCAAGTTAGACCATTGCCTTATCCGCTTACAGCTCGCCATACAAATGGCAAGTCAAGTTAAGCCTAGGAAAGAAGGATTAGATTGGTTTCTCAATGAAAGTACCCAAGTACCCAAAACCCAAACTCGACAAATGTCAAAACAAAGAATTTTGCTAGCTGGTCTGAACCAGATTAGGCCATGTTTCCCGTGTGCGAAAAATGTTAGCAATTTGTTTTTGACAAAACAACTGAAAAAGTATTATTTTAATAATCAGACTTGTATATTATTTCAAATGAATTGGAATTTAAATTAAATTTCTTAACTTGATTCGATGTTCCTCAAATAATAGTTTACAAAAATGATGCCTTGTGTCATTCTTTATGTCAAAATGCTATGTCCTTCACGAATCGGTACATAATGATACAGCCAGGTACCTGTATTTTTTGGCAGGTACAGGCTTAAAGCTTAAGCTTTCTAACATAGAGTATGATCTGCCCTGATTACTGAAACAAAGTAATCTTGATGCTTAAATATTCGAATAAATAACTGGTGGTATGTGAAATATGTGTAATTATTAAATGTAATAATTAATAATCTACCTATTCTAATAATAACGCAACAATTTGAAAAATGCTTAAAATACAACGTATTCTTACGATATTAAATGTAGGTAATAGTGCTTAAATACTATACCAGCGATATTTCGTGATCAATAACCAACAATCATACGATCTATTATGCTCGCAACTCGTTCACAATGAGTACCGTTCATTCAATTGAGATTCACATTTATAACAAAAACAACAGGGTCGTACAATGTTCTCAAAAAACTGTAACACAAAGTTTTTTTTTTAATCAGAAAACACAAACAAGCTGTTACGAACGCGAATAGAAACCATGAGCGAGCAAGTCATACCCGGGCCAGGTAATCATAAAGTAAAGAAAACCACTATAGGGAATACGATTGTCGCAAGGACAGGAACGTTGTGGTCCTAAACCAACTACGCCTATCCGCTTAGATTATTAGTTTACAACTATCAACATAGTTTACAGCAAATGGCATATGCGCGCGCATCGGGAATGGAAAGATCCTAAACAAACATAATTCGACGAAGCCACATCTAATAGCGAACGCATAAACAAACCGTTAACATCCAGCACCCAAAGCAAGGGCATAAGGCATGTAAATGCAAGTAAGGAATAAACAATACAAAACCTCCTAAGTGGCCTAAAATGCAACAGCCTAAAAATGCAGAAGATGCAATGCACTTGACAGGGTAAACGGAATACGCCGAACGGACGGGTGATAAAACTTATTAAAACATATGGCCTTTGACAAGATAAACAAAACACATCGCTCTAACATTACAGAATAAGTTTTAGAAAGGTACAGCCTCCCCGACGATGTAAAATGTGGGAAAAACTTGTTCTATCTCACTTCGATCTTTTATCTCATTTCCACCCACAAACCTTAAGACACTCTGTTAGTATATAAGCAGGAAAAATTGTTAATAAACTTCACTTGTACTTCAAACCTTAAGCTGGTATCTTCAAGTCATTGGGTTGGCAATCGAGTTGAACGGAGGTCCACATTTAGATACTTGTTCTGATTCTATTCAGAAGAAAAGGCTACTTGTCCGACCCGAACAATTTCGAGCGCCTTCACTTCCGTAGACTTTCCAGTGAAAGCAAAGGTCCACCGTTAGAAACAAGCCCTGGAAAACCAGGGAAATGCCTAACGTCCGATCCGAGTTGAACTGAAAGGTCAAACGTAGACGTTCCAGTGAAAGCAAAGGTCCACCGTTAGAAACAAGCCCTGGAAAACCAGGGAAATGCCTAACGTCCGATCCGAGTTGATCTGAAAGGTCAAACGAGACTTGCGCGAGAGTTTCAAGGTAGACCAATCTTCGCGTGGTCGATCCTACCAACGGCGGATCTCGTATCCGGTTTGTTCTCGCAGCAACACAAGCAGTTGTTAATGTGTGCAAAAATTTGATGAAAATCAAGCAGAAGCCAAAAATCGACACTTTTCGTAAACTTTTGTAAAATGCACGAAATTACTTTTTACGAATTCACATCATCGCACCCAAAACCAACAACTTACTAAACGAAAATATTCAAATGGTGCATACGTGTACACGATTAGACGATCAACAAACAAACTCCCCCACTTACCTTATAAAATTTTAATGTCATTAAATTGAATTCAATTTTACAGGGTTTTACACTTTAGTTTTGACTGGCATCACACATTTTTTGACGCGCCGCACTCGATTTCTTGTCGCCGGCGAACATTTTTTATTGCAAGCACCGGATTTTTGTACGGGAGCATATAATTTCATCATCCCGATTCTTGACAGCTTTTCGGCCGCATGTTTATAAGTTAGTCATGTATAAGTATAAGGGAATTGGTCCAGGAGGGAGGACGACCAAATTTGAACCAATCTTTTATGCGACGTACGGCCGCTCCCGTTCATTAAATTAAATGCTTCCGTTCAAAAATCCGGTGCATGCAATCAAAAATGTGTGCTGGCAGCCCCATCCCCCCCTTCGACAAGTTTAGAGTTAACTACAACATTAAAAAAACGAGCATGCGGTATGACAAAAATTCAAGCTGCTGGGGGCCCCGACCTGAAATCCGCCAAGGGCCCCCAAGGTGCTTGATCCGCAACTGAGCCCACTACTTTGTCCTCAAATTTAAAGCCAATCTCACTACAGCGTCGCCATGCTTCCATCATCTTTCCAACGTAATCATCATTCGATTCACAGTCCGATCTATACGTGTGTGAGATCGTCATCACAGCTTAAAGATGCAAACCAATGCCGATCGCGGCAAATGTTTTCCGCAATGATTTCCATATTTGCAATGGGCTATCATCTTTCCCGAAATGATGAACAACATGGTCTTCACAGGCTTGGAATAACCAACCAATAGCACGCGAAAGCTTTTCTTCGTCCGTTTCAGTATTCGGAGCCGGCAAGACGCACTTGTACAAGTCACAGGTTCTCAGGAAAGATAACATTTTCTTTTCCCAGGACGCATATTTCGTTCTTCCGTTTAATTTGTCGATGGTGATGTATTTTGCCATCTTTGCACTTCACTGACAAAACAAAAAAGAAATCTTTCATTTCTTTCCCTAAAACTGATCGCTTGTTGGTGGGCTCGATGGGCCCATAATCTGTTGTAAAATAATTGCGTCGTTGCTTCGACGATGAACCGCTGACGGCCGCAGATTGCACGGTCGACCGTGCGCCCACGATGCGCAAATGCGGTTCACTTAGTACAGAGTCCCATCCATTTCACTACACGTTGTTCTTTAACGCACGCATATGAAAGCTTTACTTTTCCGAACTTTACTTTTCTGATCTTTGCAACCGAGAGCAGCACCGAGCGCAGCATCGTCGCGATTAACGCAGTCCATTGTCCTTTCTTTCACACACTCGCACACGCGCATTTCACCCGTCCGAGCGACGTACCGCCGCAATCGGGTCAGTCCATAGTCCCACGAAGCACTTTTCACACACACGCATTACACCAGCAGCAGCAGCAACAACAACAACAACAACAACTATGTATATAAAAAGAGTAGTTTTTAATCCGCGAAATCCGCGGAGGATTTCGATGTCCGTCGCACCGAGTGAAGCACCGAGCGCAGCACCGTCGCGATTAACGCAGTCCATTGTCCTTTCTTTCACACACGCACACGCGCATTTAACCCGTCCGAGCGACGTACCGCCGCAATCGGGTCAGTCTATAGTCCCACGAAGCACTTTTCACACACACGCATTGCGCCAGCAGCAGCAGCAACAACAACAACAACAACTATGTTTATAAAAACAGTAGTTTTTAGTACGAATCCGCGGAGGATTTCGCTGTCCGACGCACGGAGCGCAGCACCGTAAATAATTGTAAATTGTGCTTTTCGGAAACAAAACAAGCACGTTGGTTACGCTCTTGAACACTTTATTTTGATGTGGACTCTTCGACAGATTAATGGCGAATGAATACGTTTGACCATATCATTTTCAAGTACGTTTGGCAGTGATGCCAAACTCAACCATTTTAGGTTTTGGGACGTATTACTTTTCAACACTTTCGAGGGAGGTTGCCATTCCACGAGAGTGCGAGCAGAAGCGAAATAGCAGTTAGAGCAAGCACTATCCGATTTTGTATGGGACGCGGTTCAGCTGTTCTCTTTGGGCAAGATGAGTCCTTCAACCTCCAGAAAGAACGGAGGGACCACTTTGATTTCGATTGTCATCTTTAACTGTTACTAACAGTTCTAAAATAACTTCGATAGTAGTTGCCTAACAAATTAGCTGATAACGTGAATAAAATTTGAATCAGAACACAATCTGAATCTGAGCTACAACAGAAGAAACAAGATTGGTATCAAACACATGTGGCAAGAAACTCGTACGTTCCCTATCCTGTTGTTCGATCCTGTTGTAGCATTTTTTTTTTATTATTTTACAAAACTTATATCCTAACTATATTCCTAAAAGAAAATCATTTGTTCCAAATGATGTTTGTTTATGTTTGTGTAGTTACATAGTTCTTTGTTTTCAATAATTATAACATAATTTATAAATGCAGACATGATAGCAGTTCTGTACTTTTTCTTCACATTGTCCAATGCAGGTTTGATTAACTGCTCAAACGGCGGTAACGGTATTTGTTTATCACGCATTATCTCGCAAAATAAACTCCAAATATGACATACAGCTTTACAGTCTTTAAACTTATGTTCTACGTTTTCTATCGTCGTACATTCAAGGCAGTTCGCATGTGAACTCATTCCAAATTTATATTTTAGTTCTTGTATTGTTATTTTTTCGTTAACCAATAGGTAGTGTTGGCTTCTTTGTTTATAATTAAGAGCGTTGCAGTTAATATTTTTCCAAATTTTTTTCCAACTATAGTAGTAATTTTTTGTTTGCACGTGTGGTAATGGACATGTTTCAAGAACTTTTTTGTGTAATAATTTAGCAGATGAATTATCAACTGTACTTTTGTTAAGATAGGCTATTTCAACTTTTAATATTTTTAAGCAGGGGTAGAACGATGGAATATCGGAAATATTGGGTGGATTATCATATTTGATAAAGCTACTGGTGTACGGCATTACTTTTTTTTCTTTAAGAAACCGATTTATAAGTAAAGATTTTAGTTTTAACTCAGGCACAAGAAGGTTTAATCCTCCTTTAGTTTTCGGTAACGCCAGTTGATGCATTTTTACGCGAAGACCTCCCTGATTCCATATGAATGATCCTAATCGAAATGTTATACGTCCTAAATAATACTTATTGATTGACAATATTGAACCTACATACCATAATTTTGATGTGAGATATGTGTTGGCTAGTATGATTTTTTGCTGAATATTGAGTTCTCTAGTTTTATGTTGCCTTATTATTTGCGCAAATTTATGGGTTGTAGCTTCCCAGTTTAGTTTGATAGTTAGTCTTAGGCAGTTAGTGAATATTATTCCAAGGATTTTAATTCTATATGAATTTTCTATCCAGTCAACAACTATTTTGTTGCTTTCAGTTATAAACCCTATGTCTATGGACGATGTTTTATTAATGTTTAATATTGCTCCAGATCCAATTCCAAAATCGTGAAAAGCGTTTTTAATGAGTTCTATTTTGTCCGTTTTTGTGGTTATTATTGAAATATTATCCGCGTAGGCGTTAACTAAGTCGTCTTTGCTATTACATATATCTTCCAATTTGTTCAGTAAAGAATTGAAATATATTGCGAATAGGAGCATTGCAGTTGGATCCCCTTGCCTCACAGATCGTTTCACAGCTATAGGTGCAAGGAGTACACCATTAAGGTATACTCTTGAGCGAGCATTTGCATTTAGTTTTTGGATAATAAGTACAATTTTATCGTTGAAACCCATTGCTTGCATAGTTCTGTACAGGAATTTATCATCCACTCTATCAAAAGCCTTTTCCATGTCAAAGGAGATGAGTTTCCCTGCCTTTTTTTCATGTTTTAGGTTCATAATTTTGTCTTTAATCGATAGCAGGGCTTGAAAAATATTTCTGTGATTATTACTGCATTTTTGGGAGTTGGCAAGTAAATAATTTTTTTCTATTATGCATTCTAGTCTAGCTTTGAGAATTTTAGTAAATATTTTGTAGTCACAATTAAGAAGTGTTATAGGACGTAGAGACTCTATATTTTCAAAATTGGAGTTACTCTGTTTGGAAACTAGCACGATTATCCCTTCTGCAAATTCAGGTGGTATTTGTAGGTTGAACACTTCATTAAGTATTAAATTTAGTTCTTTGTGTATAACATCAAAAAACGTGTTGTAGAATTCGTATGGCAAACCGTCTGCCCCAGGACTGCGATTCTTGGATGCTGTTGTAATTGCATCATATATTTCTTTTGTTTCTAACTCATGACTAAAAGCTCTGTTTAATTCACAGTCCTCTGCAATTTTAGTTTTGGTGTTGATTCGTGTTTGTACTAATTTTTCATCCACGGCGAAGAGTTTTTGAAAGTGATTATTAACAAAATTTTGAATTTCAAGTTCTTCTTCAATTATGTTGTCGTTATCCCTTAATTTCCTTATAAAAGTTCTTTTTTTTCTTTGTTTTTGCAAATGAAGAGTAGACATTTTTTCTCCTGCTATGTATGTGTTACTTATTCTTATGTAGTTTTCCGTTTGTTTCCTTTGTAAATTAAGTATTTCAGCTATAGTTTTGTTAATCGTAATTTTCTCGTTTGGATCGGAAACAAATTTTATGTATGAATCATTAAGTTTACTTAGCAGGGCTTCGTATTTCCTGTTATGTTCGTTGTAGTGTAGGCTATTTTTCCATTTAAAGAAACTTTTTATCTTCGGTTTCGCAAATTTAATCCACCACTCTGTCCATTTACTATAGTTCTTTTTATGTTTTGTCCATTCAGACCAATTTTCCTTAAATTCGTTAATTATATCAGGAGTTGTTAAATGTTTTTTGTACGACCAGAGTTTCACTCTACGTATATATTCATTCCTGTCATTGGGTAACGCAATTCGAATGACGTACGCTCTATGATCACTAAAAGGTACACTTTGAATATTGACCGTACGTACGGCTTCTTTCAAATTTTTAGTAATATATATTCTATCTAACCTAGAAGCCGTATTAGATGTGACATATGTGAATTCGACGTCTTTTTTTAGAATGTTCCAGGTGTCTACATGCTGTGTGTGATATATTGCATTTCGAAGTGCATTGCTAAAATTTGAACTGCCAAGAGCATCTTTTTTGTTTATAACGCAATTGAAGTCGCCTGCAATTATACTGTATTTGTAAGGGTATCTCAAATAGAAAGCTAATGTGTGTTGGAAGAAGTATTCTCTCTCATTTTTTTGTTGTGTGCCTGAAGGTGCGTATATGTTGGTAAGTCTAGTCTCTTTGTTTAAGCACAACGTTATCAGTCTACCGTCCACACTTTTTTCAATGTGCGTAAAGTTTATTTTCTCTCGCAGGGCAATAGCTGTCCCTCTCTGTCTTTCGTCAATGGGGTAGATCACGGGATAAGCCAGTTTTTTGTATGCGTTTTGACGTTTCCAGGCTTATAAGCTTACAGCTCCCCATACAAACTGCCAAGCCAGATAAGCCTGGGAATCGATGGTTAGATTGTTTTGCTTATGAAAGTGCTCGACAGCTGCTCGTCAAATATCAAAACAAAGCATTTTTCTAGCAGGTTTAAACTAGGTTAGGCCATATTTCCCATAGGCTTAGGATGTTAAAAAAGGAAAAAAAATACATAAATACGCATAATTAATAATTTTTTTTTAATTTCTGGTTATTATTATATCTGGTTATTATTTCAATTTACTTGCAGTTTTCCAGTTCACAGTTTATAAAGTCTAAACATCACTTAAATATTGCCTTGAAAATAACACGAAATATAAATTATGCTTTAAAACTGAACCGAAGTTTGCGTCCTCCGATTATTTCTCTCGATTATAATAGCATACAGATGAACATACCGTTTGTTGTTGCGTTGTGATGCGCAAGCTCATTTAATCTAGCTCACCCTCGTAGCTTCTATCCTTTTAAAAAATATGGTGATGTATTACTTTCTACTTCATGGAACTGTTTCGTGCATTTATACATTTTTAGCATTTGATGTCAAACTTCAACAACACGGAACCCAAACTAAGCGATCTAGAGTAACTAACATTTTGTAGGCCTTTACTTTAATTAAACCCGTTGCGGTTTACCGTTGTACATGGAATTTTATATAAAAGACCCTGGCATTCTGTTAGATTCGAGATTCACCGACTGCTTTAAAATTAAGCATGTGCTGTTAAGAATAAACAGAGATCTTAATTACCTGCACCATTTGGAATGTCAGTTTTGGAAAATGGGATGCTTGAGAGTGCTATGTATCAATGCTATGTTATGCTATGCTATGTAATGTATCAATTATCGAAAATTTCAAATCTATGCTTAACACGTTAGTTGCCGGGTATTTTCTTGAAAGTCAGTCATTTGATTTACATATAACTTATATACTTTTGGCTATCAAACATAATAGCCATGGCTACCAACGTGTTTAACAATACATTAACAACCTAATTGCTTTTACTTACATGTTGTCACTAGGATCACAAAAAGGATGTTTCTTTAATCACAGTATTTAAACGAATGAGAACGAAAGAGCGAATGAGATATAATCCTTTGATTTTTTTAACATGTGGCGTGACGGGTGACGGGTTAGTTGTCAGCATCGGATTGAATTCTTGAGTTCTTCGCTCGACTCAACAATTGATAATTTTTTTAGTTGAATGTTTTTTTTAATGTTGAAATAAAGGAATTTCATCCTTTATAAATCACATAAAATTGTTTTTGACTCACGATACTTGAGGAAATTTCTTAGCTTGTATTTACGTATTCCCATAAGTATGAGTATAAAAAACGGTTTGAACATGCTTGAACCAATCTTTTGAAAGACATGTAAATACCGAGTAGGATTAATATGCTCATAAAGGTTTTTGAACCGGCTTTTCTTGTTGAGACGGCTCAATTGACTGAGATATAAATAAGGTTAATTATTATAAGTATCTATGTATATAAAAAATGTAGATACAATTTTAAACTAAAATAAAAAAATAAATATCCTGAAAATCTCGGTACAGAATACCTAATGTCATTCTTTATGTCAAAAATCTATGTCCATATGTGATTGATGCAACCCGTTACCGATTCGCCGCTCGAAATCTGCTCGATTATTTGACACATACCGGCTTAAGCTTAAGCTTTCTAACTTTTGGGATGATCTACCTCAATATTAGTTATGATGTTGTAACCTCTGAGGCTGAGGCGGGTTTCTGTTTAGAACTACCGGGTTGTGGAGATGTTGCAATTCTACTGCTTGTCTGTGATGGTGGTGTAGTGTTTGTCTGCGGGTTTACTATCTCTAATACACTTTTTCGACTATCTGCAGCAGTAATACTTGCATATGTGTTTAGTCGATCATTGATGTTGGATTTTTGTGCCATTAGCATTCTATTTTTTGCACAGGTCATACCGTGATGCACAGGCATGTCACATTTTCGACATGTCGCTTGTTGCCCTCGATATGTGGCAAGCGTAGTTTCTCCGTTGATATGGGTGAACGAGGGAATTGGCTTTTTTATTGTCATGCGTACGTAACGAAAACCGTTCGGCAGGCCGGCACATGGGTATGCTTCACTCCATACTCCTTCAGTTACAGACACCACTTCTCCGTAATAGCTCATGTATTTGGCTATATCAGTGTTCGTAACATTCACTGAGACGTCATGAATCTTCACGATCGTTGAACCATCATCCATGGAGATGACAATTGGATATTTTTTACCAAGGCATTCGAGTTCATGCCGACCGTCGTGTTTATCGACGATTTCCAGAGCTACGTTTGGATCCTTGATCTCTACATGCGCACATGTTGACGACATACGCAGGCGGATTCTATTCATTTGTTCTTTACTCAGTCCGAGCTTGGAGACTACGAAGTCAATCACCTGTGCAGCAGGTGGTTTGGTCGGTAGGTTGGAGAAGTCCACCTTTATTGTGGATACTTGTCTCACCGGCATGTCTCTTTCTGTCACGCACTTCTTTTTGTGTGTATTTGTTTTCACTTTTGCTGGGGAGTACGAATGAAACACGTCTGATCCGTTCGAGCTCTAGAACCGAACTACATATTTACAATCATCATGACAAACAAAACTAGTTCGTCACAACATATGACCAAACAACAAACAAACCACAAAACATCACACGTAAATCTACAATAGATTTTAGTAACTATAATTGTACTAGTGGAATGACCGGTAAAGTACAAAACATCCTCTGGGATAGTGTTTTGCATATAGAAATATGTTGAGAATCTCACTATGAGCAAAATACATGCGAGCATTGAGCGAACAAACCAGCTCTGCAATGTTTAAAAAAAGGTTTTTGGCCATCAATCCCTCCGCGCAAAGTGAACTCACGATCAAAAAGTGAGGTTAAAACCGAAGGATTTTTGCAACAGTGGGCTGTGTGGCTGGGCACACAGGCTGAGCACACACGGGACGTCCACGTCCTGCCCACGTCCACACCAACTTCGTGCAAAGCCGAACATAAACGCCTATCCTTTACCGTACGCACGAGCGAGACAGCATTTGTCGTACGATCAAGCCCGTTATGCTCTGTACGCGTCATTCTAATAGTTATTTCCGATTCCTCTTTCACTTCGTGCTTTGTGGACGTCTTGTGGACGCGTCCACGGCAGGACCCAATTTTTTTGAATTTTTGTATGACTTCGTGGATTTCGGACGTCCAGTGGATGTACGTGAGTGCCCAGCCTATTTGTTTTTGTGGATTTCGGACGTCTACTGGATGTACGTGTGTGCCCAGCCTATAGCTGCGGAGCCACGAGCAATCCCAAAGGGAACATTTAGACCAAGCGCCATACAGAACTCAGAAGTGCTCGCTCTAACCGCTATTTCTCTCCTGCTTGCACCCGCACGGAATGGTAACACTCATCGATGGGTCGGCCGATTTGAGAGAATTCTCTCACGCTTTGCACTTCTCCTCCGTCATTCTCGCACACTTGTACACGTAGCGCACATCGGTCTTGCAAGTATAGGTGGGTTTAATGAATGTGTCTTCCTTGCACATGACTTTCTTCTCCGTCACACATAGGCGAATCGTCCAGCTGAGCGTTTTGTGACTATGAATTAGTGTGTGACCCCATGTGATAATACATTAGCTCCACACGATTTGCCTTGTTTTAACCCAACTTTTTGTTCGTGGATTAGCCTGCACCAATGCATCGCTAACAAAAAATATTTGAAACTATGCAGTGCAGTCAGAAACGGATCACGCACTACGCAAACTAATCGGTCCTGAAGGTCTCGAGGAGCAAGGGGTTCTGAGCATCAATAATACCAATACCTAATTTCAACTAATTTCCAAAGACCATAATCCGCTATAGAGTGTAATTTTGCTCACTTAATGCACTTAAGCTTTTCACGCATAGTGCGAAACTGTGCGTATCAGCCATTACCCGTCCGCACGTTTTTGTTTCCTCTTGGTCCTTCATTGCCCAGTACAAAATGCTGACACTTCTCGAATAGTGGGCTTCTTTCTGGCACACAACAGTGAAATGTATAGCGCTGGAAATATTGCGTAGGACACTGCGCGTGACTCCTTGGAATTGATACAGATCAAGTAGCAGATTCGCGTAAGGAACTGGACATCACAAGAGACTTAACTCGGGAACGGGAAGGATATGCATCCCTACGAGTCTGACCGTACAGGCCATAAGCCTTCAGCTTCAGCCTTCAGTCCCAATAAGGATAGATCATGCATAGATCACCACTGTTATCTGTGACCAGCATTAAACCGATGGTTTTCTCTCAACTCCACATTGGTGTCGCTGGTGTTGCCATTGGTGATGGCATGGCCAGAGAATGGTTGAAGCATTTTACGTCTTTACGCAGGTACAAACAGTCAAACAAATCAAATGTAAGTTCCAGTTTTGTGTTAACAGGTTTGTTCTCACCTGCTGACTTTTACGTATTTCAAGTTCGATCTGTTTAAATGTAATGGTTAATGCATACTGTAAAATATTCAGAAAACTAACCATACAAATGGAATAAGAATAAGACGCGAAAGTGCTACCAGAGCGTGATCCATTTTGACCACAGAAAATTCCAAATTAACAGTATAAAAGGACAACATTTTTTTACCAGAAGATGGGAAAGCAACTTCCAACGCAAATTCATCAAATTTCTCCGCATCAGTAACCTGTGCAAAGAAATATAACCATGCATAGCCATCTAGACCAACTAGCAACTTCAGTTCATCAAGTGCACATCAGCGATCCATTCGAGTTACCATTCAGACCAGTCTTCAAGAGTCAGCGCCTACAGCCCAATTCATTGCCTCAACAGACAAGAACAGCCCTTTTCAAGGCTACTCCTTCGTCCTCATTCTGTTTGCTGGCTTGAATCGGTGCCCATGGGTAGGACTACAGTAGTACAGCATCTGCCGGATAACCAGACCAGCTGGCTACAGCTCTACCTGTGTTGAATAACAGTGCGACGCATACGGGTAGTGACAGACCATCCGGAACCGGCTGTTACATATAGTTAGAGTGTTTGTTTGTATGTGTGAATAAATTAGTTAAAAGAATTCACCAATAGTTGCACGCTTTGAAACGGATAAAAAAACACATACGATACATATGCTTTAAAAAGTAGAGGCCACAGGATCGGTCAACAGGACTGATAGTACAGGGTAAATTGAACTCTTCGTTACTCCCGGAGGTGAAAGCAATCGCAAACATAGTTAAGAATCGCGTAGACAAAAACATCTTGAAATGCGCCGGTGTCTGCCGAAGCAATTTGCATTTGAGATGCAAGGAATCTCCCAGCTGCAGCGATCGGACATTTTGGGTAAAATTTTTCCTTCCGACCGATAGGTAGACCGATTTATGGATAACATTTAACGGAAAACCTCAACTCTCCCAACACCATTCAGAAGCGATGAGCATAGCATTGTCTTTGATGACATAATAGTCCTTTCATTAAACGGTTGATCTATTCCACACGGAGAGCCAGTTGATCGCCAACATAACATTATTATTCAAAGGGCAACATACACTTTCTATCGGCCTTTGCTATAGATCTGGTCAGACGACGCAGATTGTTTCTTGAAATTATCCTAATCGTTTTTTTTATTCCTATTCAAAATCAATCCAACAATAGGGTCAGACCATTATCGAAAGGATGGTTTGGGGGCCTTGAAGTTGTGCGTTGATGTTAGTTGCAACATGGCGTGGAGGGGTTCTTTTGGCGGTTCTTTGTTCAACATTTGGAACTGTTATACCTTGCGGAAGAGTTAAAGCATTGCTTTGACAATCCAGATAAGCTTCTATACGTTTAGATAATCTAATCCAGCATAGCAATTTGCTATGAGGCTCTAGGCGGTTGCCTACACCGTCCAACGTGCATACGTTAGTATCAATCGTTTGATTGATAGGATCACTAGATACTTCTGAATTTTGTTCTATTCAAATCAGATCGAATGTCCGAATCATATCCAAATCCGAAAGGAAGAAGACACATTGTATCCGACACATTGTACCGTGAGCGTATGCGGTCCCGTTATCTTCGCGAGTATGCGTGTATATGTTCATACATTGCATGCAGACATACTCTACGATCTACGTTTTATGTATAGCGACTAATGGGCACGAAAATTGCTGGGAGTGTCTTTTTTATTTTTGTCATATTTCATTGAATAAACATGATATTCTCAACCTGATCGGTCGTCGACTATCACTTGGAGCAAAAATGGAAGAATGCGCTAAAAGTACCCTAGCCTCTTTTTTCTGAATTATGTTTTGGTAGCAATCCCCATTCATCATCAATATTTTCCTTTTTAGCACCATAATGCAAATGCAGCAACTAACTGCATGATGACAATCTAATTGTGCATCCAATAATGATTCTTATCTTCGACAAGAATGAGAAGATGACTTTTTATACAGCATTTGAACAATAACAAGACAAAATAACTGGCATTTTTCAATAATATACTCATTTATAAGTTAACAGCTTCGACGGCGAGTCAAAACCGTGCAGGGTATTTGCATCACCTGATGCAAGTCAATTGGCTTACTACTTTTACTACCAAAGTACGATCTTATACATGCTCCAATCAGCTGTGCGTTAATGTTAGTTGAATGCATGAATGCATACAACAGCACCTGCCATAATAGCCATCGGACTAAGTATTTTTCCTTTGCATTTTGAACCCAATAAGGATGGTATGGTTCGTTTGGTGCATCTCGAATGACCAAAATGCACTCAAACCAATGTTGCATATCGACGCATCGATCGACGCGCTGATCATACAACAAAACCCGACGCGTTTGCTTACCCTCAGACTGGGACACCGTGGCCGCATCGATTCGCCGTCGAGGTAAATTGGTATCAAATGGTATAATACAAAAGTTCTGTTCTCGTTCTTTCAACAGCTGATCCGTGCAATCATACGAATGCAAAAATATCTGTCACACTCCCCTTCACTATGCACGCACTTCCACTTCCGAGCGCAAAACCATTCAACCATTCACACATGCAGAATAGAGCAATGCACACTATCTTCTCCTACAAGACAAAATAGTACGGAAGTGGTGTCGAAAATGGCGCGCAGGTTAAGCATACTGCCTATAGCTATAGAACAGTACTGCGGTAGTGTACAACAGTAGTGTAGAGAAGTGTAAGATAGGTAGGGGAAAGTAGAGCAGAGAAACACATATTTTTTGTTCTCTCTCCCTGCGCAGGGGAAAAGCGCTCCAAAGTCCAAACGAAGGAGAGATTCGTCGTAAATTTGAGTGATAAGTCCCAAATTCTGCTCACTCAACTCATGAGTCCATAAAATTTGGGTTCCTCGATGGCCCAAACTGCTGCAGTCCGAAACTATTCGGGACCACATTTCGGAGGACCAAACTCGGTTGAAAATAGTTCCCAAACTCCGGAGTTTGCTCCCTTGGGATAGTTCCCAAACTCCGGAGTTTGCTCCCTTGGGAATGAGGATTCCCAAGGGAGCAAACTCCGGAGTTTGGGAACTATTTTCAACCGAGTTTGGTCCTCCGAAATGTGGTCCCGAATAGTTTCGGACTGCAGCAGTTTGGGCCATCGAGGAACCCAAATTTTATGGACTCATGAGTTGAGTGAGCAGAATTTGGGACTTATCACTCAAATTTACGACGAATCTCTCCTTCGTTTGGACTTTGGAGCGCTTTTCCCCTGCGCAGGGAGAGAGAACAAAAAATATGTGTTTCTCTGCTCTACTTTCCCCTACCTATCTTACACTTCTCTACACTACTGTTGTACACTACCGCAGTACTGTTCTATAGCTATAGGCAGTATGCTTAACCTGCGCGCCATTTTCGACACCACTTCCGTACTATTTTGTCTTGTAGGAGAAGATAGTGTGCATTGCTCTATTCTGCATGTGTGAATGGTTGAATGGTTTTGCGCTCGGAAGTGGAAGTGCGTGCATAGTGAAGGGGAGTGTGACAGATATTTTTGCATTCGTATGATTGCACGGATCAGCTGTTGAAAGAACGAGAACAGAACTTTTGTATTATACCATTTGATACCAATTTACCTCGACGGCGAATCGATGCGGCCACGGTGTCCCAGTCTGAGGGTAAGCAAACGCGTCGGGTTTTGTTGTATGATCAGCGCGTCGATCGATGCGTCGATATGCAACATTGGTTTGAGTGCATTTTGGTCATTCGAGATGCACCAAACGAACCATACCATCCTTATTGGGTTCAAAATGCAAAGGAAAAATACTTAGTCCGATGGCTATTATGGCAGGTGCTGTTGTATGCATTCATGCATTCAACTAACATTAACGCACAGCTGATTGGAGCATGTATAAGATCGTACTTTGGTAGTAAAAGTAGTAAGCCAATTGACTTGCATCAGGTGATGCAAATACCCTGCACGGTTTTGACTCGCCGTCGAAGCTGTTAACTTATAAATGAGTATATTATTGAAAAATGCCAGTTATTTTGTCTTGTTATTGTTCAAATGCTGTATAAAAAGTCATCTTCTCATTCTTGTCGAAGATAAGAATCATTATTGGATGCACAATTAGATTGTCATCATGCAGTTAGTTGCTGCATTTGCATTATGGTGCTAAAAAGGAAAATATTGATGATGAATGGGGATTGCTACCAAAACATAATTCAGAAAAAAGAGGCTAGGGTACTTTTAGCGCATTCTTCCATTTTTGCTCCAAGTGATAGTCGACGACCGATCAGGTTGAGAATATCATGTTTATTCAATGAAATATGACAAAAATAAAAAAGACACTCCCAGCAATTTTCGTGCCCATTAGTCGCTATACATAAAACGTAGATCGTAGAGTATGTCTGCATGCAATGTATGAACATATACACGCATACTCGCGAAGATAACGGGACCGCATACGCTCACGGTACAATGTGTCGGATACAATGTGTCTTCTTCCTTTCGGATTTGGATATGATTCGGACATTCGATCTGATTTGAATAGAACAAAATTCAGAAGTATCTAGTGATCCTATCAATCAAACGATTGATACTAACGTATGCACGTTGGGCGGTGTAGGCAACCGCCTAGAGCCTCATAGCAAATTGCTATGCTGGATTAGATTATCTAAACGTATAGAAGCTTATCTGGATTGTCAAAGCAATGCTTTAACTCTTCCGCAAGGTATAACAGTTCCAAATGTTGAACAAAGAACCGCCAAAAGAACCCCTCCACGCCATGTTGCAACTAACATCAACGCACAACTTCAAGGCCTCCAAACCATCCTTTCGATAATGGTCTGACCCTATTGTTGGATTGATTTTGAATAGGAATAAAAAAAACGATTAGGATAATTTCAAGAAACAATCTGCGTCGTCTGACCAGATCTATAGCAAAGGCCGATAGAAAGTGTATGTTGCCCTTTGAATAATAATGTTATGTTGGCGATCAACTGGCTCTCCGTGTGGAATAGATCAATCGTTTAATGAAAGGACTATTATGTCATCAAAGACAATGCTATGCTCATCGCTTCTGAATGGTGTTGGGAGAGTTGAGGTTTTCCGTTAAATGTTATCCATAAATCGGTCTACCTATCGGTCGGAAGGAAAAATTTTACCCAAAATGTCCGATCGCTGCAGCTGGGAGATTCCTTGCATCTCAAATGCAAATTGCTTCGGCAGACACCGGCGCATTTCAAGATGTTTTTGTCTACGCGATTCTTAACTATGTTTGCGATTGCTTTCACCTCCGGGAGTAACGAAGAGTTCAATTTACCCTGTACTATCAGTCCTGTTGACCGATCCTGTGGCCTCTACTTTTTAAAGCATATGTATCGTATGTGTTTTTTTATCCGTTTCAAAGCGTGCAACTATTGGTGAATTCTTTTAACTAATTTATTCACACATACAAACAAACACTCTAACTATATGTAACAGCCGGTTCCGGATGGTCTGTCACTACCCGTATGCGTCGCACTGTTATTCAACACAGGTAGAGCTGTAGCCAGCTGGTCTGGTTATCCGGCAGATGCTGTACTACTGTAGTCCTACCCATGGGCACCGATTCAAGCCAGCAAACAGAATGAGGACGAAGGAGTAGCCTTGAAAAGGGCTGTTCTTGTCTGTTGAGGCAATGAATTGGGCTGTAGGCGCTGACTCTTGAAGACTGGTCTGAATGGTAACTCGAATGGATCGCTGATGTGCACTTGATGAACTGAAGTTGCTAGTTGGTCTAGATGGCTATGCATGGTTATATTTCTTTGCACAGGTTACTGATGCGGAGAAATTTGATGAGTTTGCGTTGGAAGTTGCTTTCCCATCTTCTGGTAAAAAAATGTTGTCCTTTTATACTGTTAATTTGGAATTTTCTGTGGTCAAAATGGATCACGCTCTGGTAGCACTTTCGCGTCTTATTCTTATTCCATTTGTATGGTTAGTTTTCTGAATATTTTACAGTATGCATTAACCATTACATTTAAACAGATCGAACTTGAAATACGTAAAAGTCAGCAGGTGAGAACAAACCTGTTAACACAAAACTGGAACTTACATTTGATTTGTTTGACTGTTTGTACCTGCGTAAAGACGTAAAATGCTTCAACCATTCTCTGGCCATGCCATCACCAATGGCAACACCAGCGACACCAATGTGGAGTTGAGAGAAAACCATCGGTTTAATGCTGGTCACAGATAACAGTGGTGATCTATGCATGATCTATCCTTATTGGGACTGAAGGCTGAAGCTGAAGGCTTATGGCCTGTACGGTCAGACTCGTAGGGATGCATATCCTTCCCGTTCCCGAGTTAAGTCTCTTGTGATGTCCAGTTCCTTACGCGAATCTGCTACTTGATCTGTATCAATTCCAAGGAGTCACGCGCAGTGTCCTACGCAATATTTCCAGCGCTATACATTTCACTGTTGTGTGCCAGAAAGAAGCCCACTATTCGAGAAGTGTCAGCATTTTGTACTGGGCAATGAAGGACCAAGAGGAAACAAAAACGTGCGGACGGGTAATGGCTGATACGCACAGTTTCGCACTATGCGTGAAAAGCTTAAGTGCATTAAGTGAGCAAAATTACACTCTATAGCGGATTATGGTCTTTGGAAATTAGTTGAAATTAGGTATTGGTATTATTGATGCTCAGAACCCCTTGCTCCTCGAGACCTTCAGGACCGATTAGTTTGCGTAGTGCGTGATCCGTTTCTGACTGCACTGCATAGTTTCAAATATTTTTTGTTAGCGATGCATTGGTGCAGGCTAATCCACGAACAAAAAGTTGGGTTAAAACAAGGCAAATCGTGTGGAGCTAATGTATTATCACATGGGGTCACACACTAATTCATAGTCACAAAACGCTCAGCTGGACGATTCGCCTATGTGTGACGGAGAAGAAAGTCATGTGCAAGGAAGACACATTCATTAAACCCACCTATACTTGCAAGACCGATGTGCGCTACGTGTACAAGTGTGCGAGAATGACGGAGGAGAAGTGCAAAGCGTGAGAGAATTCTCTCAAATCGGCCGACCCATCGATGAGTGTTACCATTCCGTGCGGGTGCAAGCAGGAGAGAAATAGCGGTTAGAGCGAGCACTTCTGAGTTCTGTATGGCGCTTGGTCTAAATGTTCCCTTTGGGATTCCCTCATAACTCAAAACCTCAGTCTCTCACGAGTGATTTTGAGTGCATTAAGGTAAACCTGGTTCATCTACAGAAGTCTCAAAATTTGTTTCCAGACTTCTTGAGGAATCGACCATCATCCTTAAAACGCACCTGATGGTTTAAAAATTTTGTATGCTGAATTTTGTTTTAAATTCTATGCGTGTTTTTTTTTTTGAATAATGTTGTGCGTGTGGTGTAAAGCAATGGAACCACTAGCGAAAAAAGTGAAGTATTGTGTAAAAAAGATAAAAACGGGATGGATAGGTTTTACTAAAATAAATTGCTAAAAGTAGCTGATGTTTTTTTTCTAGACTATAAATATGAGTCAAGAAAGGACATTGGATTTCATTAATTTAATTACGTGAAATCTTATGGAATCGTAGGAATCCGTTTTACAAAGATACCAAAAAAAAAAACAAACGCGTGAATGGAGATTTGTGTTGCCACCGGCATTCCAGTTTTGAGTTTGCAGGATAAGTAGAAATTACTTTGTGGAACGTACCGACACTATGTTTCGAAAGTGTCTTAAAGTAAAGTGACCGGTTCCGGTGAGTTGATACATATTAATTCAGAAGACATTATCATTAAATCATTGTAATTGTTGTTAATTTTTAGCTACGAATACTATTTTTAAACCTTCGTGGTTTGCTTATGACAGCATGAGTTTTAAGGAACACGTCGGGAACTGTAAATCAACCATGAGTACTGTGAGTATTTTTGAAACTATTCTATATTAAATAAATAGTTCATGTTTAGAGCGTTTACGATTTACGCACCTTACGTACTTAACAGATATAAAAATTTAAAAATAGATTATACCTAGCAAAAGTAATCACACAACTAGTATGTACACATCTGAATAGTACCTAACTAACAAAACTACATCTAAAGCTACAAGGATGTTTAAAACTAAAAACTAGAAAAATATTTGGCAAACCGCATTCGCATCGCCATAATTTGGCGGGATGTCCTGATGCAAACTCCTGCTAGATCGGTAATCAGGGATGTCGCTGCTTGCCGAGAATCAACCACAACATCGCCTTCCACAATTTGGTCCGAGTTCCGTGCGCGAATGAAATTATGTAGGTAAACAGTGGCCATTACCACTGCCTTTGCCAACTTCGGCTCCAACTGGATGGGACCAACCAGCACTCGAAACCTGCTCGACATTATGTCGAAAACATTTTCAATTGTGCTTCGAGCAGCAAAATGCCGTTGATTAAAAACACGTTCAACGGATCCAGGCGCAAGGATGCCTGCAAATGGACGAATGAGGTAATCCGTCATTGCGAACGCCTTATTATCTAGCAAAACAAATGGTAATGCTTCGGGATAGGTCGTGCTCAAGAATTGTGGGGCGGGAATATTCAAGGCATTATTCTCCAACAACGGATAAAGGGAACAACTCTTAAACACTCCGCCATCCGATACTCGTCCTTGGCATCCGACGTCTGCATATATGATGTTGTAGTTGGCATCGCAAACTGCAAGCAATACAATACTGTAAAAGCCTTTATATTTGGAGTATTCATTTCTTCTGTGTTTCGGCGCCTGGATCTGAACGTGTTTTCCATCCACTGCCCGATAGCGTGAGGAAAGTTGTATCGAATTTGGAATCCTTGACCCACATTTAACCATTCCGTACTTGTAAATGGTAACTGAAATAGTACAATAATAATTTCAATTTGTAATCAGACTAACATAGCATTATTACAACAAAAAGCAATCGAATGAATGTGTGTTTTTTTTAATTTTGATTGCTTAATGACAGATCTTGGTTCGTATTGCAACTGATGCCGAAGATATCCACAACGGTCTCTAACTCTGTATCAACCACACAACCACACAACCACACAAGATTTGCAGTGATCCAACAAAATAGTGGCACTTATTAACAAACGCGATTCCAGCAAATAAATAATTTACGTTTCACTTATATCTATCTAAACTAAACATAAAGTATTCGTGTTCTTACCCGTACATAATCTTGGAGCTCTGCAAACTTCCGGTGCAGAGCGGCCGATGGATCGCTTGGACACCTATAAAGAGGTAATGCTTTGTAAGAGGTAAGGTAAGAGGTAAGAGTGCAATGCAATATTTGTTGCTTAATAATTTACAATGATCATTAACTTACCCGAAACAAATACTCTAAACTTGTATAACTGTAACTGATCCTGGGCAGTTATTGATTGTCGCATATTTGTATCAAGTTTGCTGATGCTGGGTTCCACGAGGCACAAAAGTAAATGGAAATCCGTTTTGTTCATTCGCAAAAAAATAACGTGACTCGGAGGAATTATTCCTTCATTAAAGTGAAAAGAAGCCGGTTTCCAGCCTCATTTCTTTTAATAAATAACGACCTCATCCACCACTGACGGATTAAAGACAAGACCCTCCTACGCCGCAGTGTGCGCATGGTTAAAACTCTCGTCAACACCCCCACCCATTGGGGCGACTGCAAAATTTCCATAAACTGGATGTTGTTCCTAAAAGTTCAACATTTATTCAAATAAATATGGTTGAAAACACTGAAACACATGCTGAACTATCGGTTAATGTTTTTTTCTTCAATGGTAATGCGATTTAATCATGTCAACATAATCATGTCTGTTTAGGATAGATAGAACGCCTAGAGGGTAGGCAATAAAACCGAGACAGCTAGCGCCATCTAGGCATGAAAATAAGCACTATGGGTTAGGAGAAAAAGGACATGATTAGTTTTGGAATCTAAGCAATAAGGGAGATTCAACCATGTAAAATCTAAACATCGCTAATGCAGCAACACCATGTATGGTGACTATCCAAAGTGTTCAATAAACCAGTCAGTCAACAGCAAGATTTTGGAGTTTATCCTTTAACCACTCAGGTGTCAGATCTATTGCGAGTACTGGCAACAGGTAGCAAACAATAGACACCTGGCAGCGCTCTCCAGTGTGTTAAAATCAAGGCTGTTATTTTTGGCTCCTAGAGAATTCATCAGGAATTCTAAAACAAACCAGTGTAGGGCGCAATCCTGAACAATGTCCTAACTGAACATTTCTTGACAAGAGTAATGTGTAACTTTTTTTTTCGCAATTGATACTTCACTACTAAAAAAACAATTCATGGACTAACTTTCTGTAACTAATGAAATGATTATTTATTTTTGTACATCAATTAACATTTAAGGGATAACATTTCACACAATATTCAAACAAAAACACTATAAACGCAAAATATACAAATACATGTGGGATAAAGGTTTGACGGTCCTGGAAAAAGGCTTATATAAGCTAGCGCAGGAAGGAGAAAGTTCCAGTTCCAATCAGTGAAGCGATAAGAACGGTGCACTTAATTGTAATAAATAAACACCTATCCCATTATCTTCTTACATACAATTAATACATTGTATTTGTCACACACTGTATGTTGTCACCATCAAAAGGAAATCCAGTATTTTCGCCAAGAATGACCATAATTATACTCTAAGCCAGTTTTTTTGTATGCGTTTTAATTAAACTTCTAAACTTAAATTTCTTATTAAATTTTAATTTTAAAAATAAATTTCTAAATTTTAATCGATTTTTCTCAAATTGCAGTTTCACAAAAATGATCCCTTGTGTTTCAACTCCAATGATCCCATTCTGTATGGCAAAATGCTATGTCCTTTCCGAATCTGTACAGAATGATACAGCCCAGTACCTGTATTATTTGGCAGATACAAGCTAAAAGCTTAAGCTTTCTAACTTAGAGTATGATCTGCCCCAATGACAGGTTGTGTGACTGAACGTGAGGAAACCCTCAAGAGGCAAAGGAGACTTTGGCTTTGAGTTGCTTTTTGAGGTGTAAACGTGCTTACCTGTACATTTCTTACCACTGGGTAACGAGGTACACTCGCGCCACATTTTCCGGTGTGTAGGTCAGTTACGCTGACATTGTACGATCGGGCGAAAGAACTTCGATCGTTAGGGTGGTTCGTCAAAACTCTAAGAGGATTCTCCTACTCGACTGTTGGTGACATTGAGGCCTTACCTTGGGTAGGTTGTAGGTAGGTAGGTAGGTAGGTTGTAGTTGTATGAACTCTAAGCCTGTCAGTCCAACTTCATCTCCGACTCTGACTGTTCCAAGCTGTTGGTGGCTTTATTTATATGAAATTTAAACGGCTTCTTTTTTGTTGTCACATTAATATGTTACGCTTTATCTGCTTACATTTATGAGGGTTTGTTTGAGTTTTGTAAGTTCTATAGTTTGCTTCTGTTCTAAATAGGAACAGTACATTCCTTTATTTGATTTTATTTGGCTAACCAATATTTGATTCGCGGTATGGTTGCGATGATCAAGTCATGAGTTTACGCTAAGATGCTTACTTCCACTGTTTTAGTCGTGTGACTAAGCGTTGGTGTTATGTTGCCGCATCAATAATTTTGTATTGTGTCATAACGTTTGCACGATGCTCGTCTGTTTTTCCGCATATTTGGTTTTGATTTAAAGTAGGTCACTAGGTAGCAATTTCATTATTTCAGATAGAATTGGGATACAACTAGAGGTTTAGCAGATATGCTACAGAGAGAAAAGAGTGAGGCGTGAGAGAGTAAAGGCGCTTGAGACAAAGTCTCAGCGCTCGTGGCCCCGCAGCTATAGGTTTTAATCCGCAATAGCTGTTCAAAACTGCAAAACCTATCGCACCAGTCGTTCTGCATGTGTCGACACCACTACCACTCATTTACGTCGCTCCAATAACTCCTTTTCAGGGAAAATCATAGTATTGTCAACATGCCATTGATCTTCTGTATGTTGCAACCATGTCGGTCCATGGAACCACACGTTCGTTGTTGATAATTCTTTGGGCATTGCCCCGCGTGAAACAATATCAGCCAGATTGTCGGTACCCTTCACGGGCATCCATTTGTAGCCATGAGTCAAATCCTGAATCTCAAATCTGAACAATTCAACTACAACCTGTCTATTGTTGTCAACGGACCGCATGTAAAAGCACGCTCCATAAGCCGCCTCCGAAAAACATTGAAGCTGCAAGATCTCCAAAATATCTACAACTGCGTGGCGTGAAAACTTGACGCCCCTTAACACCGTTAGTTGACCATCGCACCATCGTTCCTTCAACTCAGCTGGCTCTTCAACTCTTCATCTCAATCTCTAGTCACGAACCAGAGTCTTTGCATATTTATTTTGACCCAAACTGTAACAGGAGCCAGCAACCCCAACGGATCGTAGATGCGCGCCAGTAGAGAGTAGACTTTTATGCGAGTCCAGTTTTCGTTGCTCATCTCAATGGTTGAATCTTTGTAAAGCTGGTCTGACTCCGTCAACCAAACAATACCCAGAGTTTTTAATGGTTCCTCTGCAATTTAAAACATTTTAAGCTTGGATATCGACCTATCATCCTCTAGAACAGCATACAGAAATTCCGCCTTGTTGCAGTTCCACTTCTTAAAGTGGAATCCACCGGATTTTAAAAGCCTTGATAACTCAGCCTGCAATCTGGTTGCCTCCTCAACTGTTGAAGCCCCGCCGATGTAGTCGTCGACATAAAAATCTTCTGTCAGTGCTTGTTTGGCTAAAGGCAACTGATCACCGTCATCATTCGCCAATTGATGTAGCTCTCGAATAGCCAGAAAAGAAGACGTAGCGAGGCCAAAGGTTACTCGATGTACAACTCAAGCGCTTGATCCATTGAACTTCGTCATAGTATTTGCTGCTGTTGCAAACTCTGGTCTCGATTGAAACGACGCTCTAGTTGCATAAACCGTTTTCTTGCCATCGCTTACGATTGCCCAAATTGGCAATTCGCCCATCACCTTTTAAAGAGAGTTTTACTACATATCTACCATCATTATCCCGATGATGGTGTTGCATAAAATGAGTTTCACAGACATTTTCTTCTTGAGTTCGGGGAGGTGCATGATAAACTTCTTCGATGCTCCAAAATTTTTCGATTAACTCTTAAAACCTAATACAGGTGCCACATATACTGTATTGATTGCTTGCTCTGGTTTGCAGCTGCCTTGAACGCACTTGCCCCACGCAACCCATCCGAATACAGTATTGATGAACGTTGAAAGTGTTGTGCCAAAATCCACACGTAATTTTCCATTACTATCCTGCTCCAAGAAATCCGCATAAAACTCAGATCCGAGCAGCAAATTGATGTCAACCTTTTCATCAAGGATCTGCTAATACGGAGTTACGCGGAAATTGTTAACGGCTGATTTTCACACCACTAGCTGGATTGTATTCTGTTATCTTCGGCAACAAAAGAAATTGCATTCTTTCCTAGTATGTGCCATCACGGGAACGTATCATCGTCGTTACCGATGCCTGAATGATGACCCTTGATTCATCTACCACCGATAGCACTGTACTTGCCTGGACCTGTGGTAAGTTAAGTCGTGCAGCTAGGCCTTTGGTCATCAAGCTTACTTGTGAACCACTGTCAATCAGTGCTCTAGCTGGCAACCACTTACCTCCGCTGGTTCGCACGTTGACTACAGCCGTCGACTAAAAAAACGGTACTATATCCTTCGCCGATTGACGTGTTAACTGACGCATTTTGACTTGATGTTGCATCCGGAGTTGCGGCGCATACTGCCGCATTGTTCTCGCTGTGCAGCAAATACATGATGCTTCCTATTGCATACAGTGCATCTCACGCGAGACGAACCTACGGGAGACCTTGCTTGAAAAAGTCCTGGTTTCAAGCAACAAATTTTTGGCATAATTTTTTACCTTCAACTATTTCACGTCGTTGTCCCACAGTTAATGCACGAAAGCGCCACAATTGTTTATCAGATGCGACCCACCACACTTCACGCATTTAGTTTTTAGGGTGTACTTTAAACGTTTTATTTCTACCTTACTTTTTACCTCAGCGGCAACACGCGGTGCGAAGTGGTATGGGCAATAGTAGCGGCGAGCTCGAACGTGGGAAGAAGCAGAGAGAGAGAGAGAGAGAGAGCTTGGTTGAGAACGCCAACGCTTTTATACGCACAGTGCAACGTGCACCCCCTAGCTGTACTATTCTAAGCATTCCTCCTGTCTCCTAACTTCCCAAGGATCTTATTTCCCTGCTACGCGTGTTTTGCGCCAGGTGGCGTCCTGGTTTCTATAGACCAAAAATGATGAGAACGGGAATACTTGGACTGATGATATATCTGCGGTTTACTTAGGATAAAAAACACGATCCTGTTTTCCGGTTGTTTGTGGTCACTCTGAAAACTGAAAGCATTGAAGCGGGCCTACATGCGTTGACGTTCTTTTTAAACGCGATTTTGTAGTACAGTTAAGCTGGACAGGTATGGGCCATCCGAACCCAAAAATAGCGTTTAAAAATTGTAATAATATACTTAAATTATATAGATACATTGGGACATGTCATGCTACCGACATTAAAATTAAATCATTTTTATAAAATAAGTTAAAGTTAAAGATTAAATTTATCGGGTATAGTGAAACCATCTTATCATAAGCATAGCAAGCAGTAAACTAATTAGGGTAATCAGGATTTATTAAATATTTTTAGCCAGTTCTTGAACTATATATTTATCTATTTTTGTTATTCTTTAATTAAATTTCTATCGATCAAAATGTTCAAATATCATATCATATCGTTATCAAATATCATATCATTTCATAAAAAAATGTTCGTTCTTAATTAAAAAAATAGTCATTTTATTTCAAACTAAGATATGTATAAGGGGTATAAAGAAAGAATCATGGTCCTGAGCAAGGGGTACTATTACTAATTTACATTTTATATCCTGGATCCCTACTGTTGTATGCGTTTCTTCTAAATTATGTATATCAGCATGATTTATGTTGATAACCTTCGAATTGAAGGGATAATCGAAAGCATCTATTGAAGAGGATATTTTTTTGCAGATATGTCAACGGTATTTCCATGTAAAACTGCATTTTCATATTTACAAATGCTACCCGGTTTAGTTAAAAACCATGCATTGCGTTGATAATTTTTTAAGCAAAATTCTTTGCGTACATAAAGTGAGATTAAACCGCCTCTTTGTTTAATGAAGGGATATGCAACATTTTCATTACTATGATCCGTATGAAAAGTTTCCCTTTCTGAAATTCTATTGATAGCTTGTTCCAAACTTTTTGAACCGCTTCGCAGCAAACGTTTTATAGGCTGCAATTCGTTTTCAAATGGGTAGGAAGAAAAAGTATTAAGAGGACCGAACTGTTCGACTTCTTCATAAATATGCTACAGATTATGTACATTACTAGAAATATACTCTGGGCCGTATATAGTTTTGTACTGTTGAACGAAAAGCTGTAGGAGTGAATGTGCAAGTGGCCAATGCTCTTTGTATACCACTGAAGATAGCAGTGTAATGCTACAAAAGTATAACATAAAATGGTTCCAAATAGTTTCACATAAATTTTCTTTAAGTACAGCTATTGAAGCGTAACATAAAAATGAGGATAATTCAGACCCTTTCCAGTACTTTAAATCATTAAGTGAACAAAATTTACGGTGTATCTCGGATGGTAATTTAATATTTAACAACATTGCTGACATGTTGTTAATCTGCTGCGTTGATAATTTGTTTGCCAATCCAAGTTTCCCTTTTGTCCAGCTATTCAATAGTCGTTTCGTATTTCCCAAATCGATAATGTGCAACGAATCTCCAACTATTCTTTGTTTCACAAGGTCGAAATTATCCAAATGTATTAGAGGAGATTCAAATTTGTGATGAGGGCCATATATGCGCATTCTAAATCCCTCGTCACTACGATTTGGAGCAATTCGACCCGGGAACGAAACTCTTCTTCGTATACTCTTTCCTACCGTAGTGCAATTCAAACAACCGTGTCGAGCGATGTAATTGGCAACACCTGTTTGAAAAGAGTATACTTTAATAGTAGTATAAAAGTAATTTTACAATCGATTTATATTACCTTTGATATGCGCACGAGCAGGAGAATCAGCTATAATGGCACGTAATTGTATATTTAACTTCCTATTTTCAACCATTGCTCCATTTTTCATTAGGAAGTTTAGTTCGTCCACAAAAGAACGAAGAAAGTGTTCGACACTTGCTGGTTTTGTTAGTCCGCAGTATACATCTTGGCATCTTTAGGCAACTTGAAGTTACTCACTTTCCGTATTATATCCATAACTTCCTCGATTGACTCGTAAGTTTGATTTTTTGATATGGTCCAGCGACGCAAAGCATCTTGCACCGAAAATACGTCACTGCATTGTTCCGATTTCTGCTCTTCGTCTGAACTTTCAACGAGATAATCGACAACATCATCATCATGATTATCATTGTAACCATCCTCAGAGTTTTCCATCGTTTCGGTAATTTCGTTTTCTGAAGCATCCTGTGTGAAATGATCATCAACTACTTCAGTATCAAAAGATTCATTATTATCAATGTTTTGTTCGTCTTGTGTACCTGCAATTCGAACATATTTCAGTGTTTTTTTTTTACAAAGTCAAACAAAAACTTCAATATACAATATATTTCAATATAAAATAGCTTAGTCTAAAATTCTATACTTAATAATTCTTCACTTAAGTCTACATCGGGATTTTGACTAACTGCATTTATGTAATTGACGAAGTGTTTGAAAACCGCTCCTTTCCTGGTAGTATCGGGGAAAACAAATTCCTCCCAGATTTGAGTTTTTGTTTTGCGATTGAATTGCTTGGTTAATTTAAAAAAAATTTCCCATTTTTGTTTTATCATGGAACAGGTTGCGTACTTGTGTTCTAACGTTTCTATTTCATTGGACCTTTCACATTTTTCCGAGTTTCTGATGTTCATTCGTTTGAGTGTTTCGTTGTTGTGTACCTTTCCGTGAATTAAATAGTAGTACAGGTTTTTCTGATTGCTTGTCATACTATTTTTGTGAAGATTTCTCCATATTTGCTTCCAGTTTTTGGACGGGTATTGCGTACATATTTTCGGTTTTTGTAATTGTCTTAAATAGTGTTTGTAAATGCCTTTGCTTGACGAATTTTCTATTATTTTCCTCGGAAGATATGCTGTTTCTTGGATTACGAATTTTATACAGGGAAGATTTGACGCTGAAGTATTTGGTGGATTTTCTATTGTTTGTAATGCAAGTTTGGATATAGTGGTGAATTCTTTACTTTTTATGTACCTATTTATCATAATCTGGTAGGACGCACAGACCATACCGTCAACTGTTCGCAGGTCCACGAAGGATGTAGGTCCTTTACGGTAGCACAGCATTAGACGCAGACAGTAACGTTCCATCTGGGATATGGGGCAGTAGACCATGCGTCCAACCACGATATCGGACTGACGAACCCGCGGGATCCACTGATTACCTGTACCTTCGTGCCATGGTAATCTTCGGTCTGGTTTAGCGTACCGGTAATGCGCCGGAATGTCCTGGTATGTAAATCTTCGAGCGATGGGATCATTTGCCGCCAGTTGAAATATTGTACAAAAAACAAATATTTCACACTGGCCACACTCAAACATACTTCCACGTTGATGTGGCAGCCGTACTTGTGACAAAACCACGGGTTGTACGGCACTACGTAACGGTTATGTAATGGAACGTCCTTCACGATGACGTTGCGCCCATCGTTGCGGCGTCGGTACAACGGATAACCGTACTCTGCCTGGCTTGTTTGGCTGGTATACTGCTTCGGGAATCGTTTCGAGCATACACCGTCCTTCATGCAAGGTGCCTGCGGATTGGACCGACCACATGGTCCGTGCATCATACACTTTCGCACCGTGTCATGGAGTTTCTCATTTGCTGGATCTGGGATTTCGGCAGACACCAGCCGGTCGTAGTCGGCTGCCGACCGAGGTTTGTCAGCGTCACTCAGAATCACCGAACAATGTGCATGTGGGAGACCACGCTTCTGGAACTCGATAACATGTATCCGTGCGATCTCCAACCCGAGAACTCCCGCTGAAAGGTCCTCTAAGATGGCCTTCAATTTCAACCGAAATACGCGTGCCGTGAGATCAGGTCGATCGGATGGTTGTTGTCTTGGTAGAAGAATTTGCGTAATTTCCGGCCACTTTGGATTGCATGTAATAATGATAAAAAGATGTTGCTTTCCTACTGTCCGAACGATGCCCATCGAGTCTTGATATTGCGCGCGCATGTACCGTTCGCTTCCGATAAATGATGGTGCGAGGATGACGCGCGTCCCAGCTCGAGCCAGCGTCCGAGTATGTTCTTCTGGTACGTTCTGCAACTGTTCATCAGCAGGCTCGACATAGTCCATGATCCGTAAAAAAAATCAGCGTAAACGTCGGCTCGCAGTTGTGCTTGATTTTCACGTTGAAATTTCAGGCGTTGTTCTTCGATCTTACAGGTCTGATCCACGCAATACTGCTGAAACAAACGCCCAGCACGATGTATAAGAGAAGTTTGACCGACTCGTGTGCAAGGTCGATAGGAAGCATACTCGCAAGGTGTGATCTGCCGTGAAGAATTAGTGCCTCCTTCACGAACCACTTCTTCTTCGTTGGCTGTTACACCATCGTAAACTCGAGTCGGTCTAGAGCCGGCATTTCTCGGGGCCTTTAACATCCCAAACGTCCAACCAACTTCACCGTACCGAAACAACACCGGATGCTGAAGAGCGTCATACGCTTGATGTGTTTCGAACACCCGTTTGAGACCACCAGTACGATTATGAAGAATTAGATCGCGAGACTGTCCTTCATTTGTGGCAATCTCTTCTGCAGTAGGTTGATTGTATCGGCGTTGGTCCAAACTTGGTAATCTTGCATGAATGCGTAGCTGAACGTTTTCCTGTAATGTCATTCGCTCGTATGCGTGACGAAATACAGTGGCAAATGGATTGTATATGTCAAATATCCGCTGAAGTTTGGCTAAGATCACTCGATCGAGATTGCTGTTGAGAGCCATGCGCGCTTCGATCATTTGATTGTTTTGTTCCATGTCGCTCGAATCATAGAAATAAAGCTGCGCAAATATGGGTGCGTGTCCTGGAAGAGAACAAAGATCACCGATTCGATGGCAGAGGGCGCCCTGAATGCGATATGTAAATGCACCTCTACCATCAGCGACGGTCCGGTCTTGACGCACTTTATCGTTTGGTCGCATCGAAGCACCCATTTAAGTAAACGCAAAAGCGTTGTTATACACGCGAATATTGCGCATAAATGCTGGGTTGGCGAAAAGCTCCATTAGTTCGTTGGGTGGCTCAGCAAATGCTGGCAACACGACCTGCCCACCGTTGCAGCATAACATTCCTGTCTCACTCGTCCACTTCTGCGCCGCACAGTAAGGGCACGGAGTATGAACGCTTAGCCGATGCTGCTCCGGGTGGTCATAGGATTCGTGATTTCCAAGACCCATTTTGAAATTTCGCATCCCATATCGTGTACGGAGCCGTTGTCGCCGTATAGATTCAAATCGTTGTGGATCGGAAGAGTCAAGTTCACATCAATGCTGGTTATAGACGGTGTTTGCATCGTTTCAGTAGTATTCAATTGATGAACGGATGAAACTGAAAAAGAATTTGAATTACTGACGGCCCATCGAAGATGACGATACTCTGCTTGTCGCTTGGGGTTCAACCGTGCCTTCCGTGCTGCGGGCGTCTCTTGGGGTGGGGTTGCATATCTAGACATCCATCCAGATGTGGACGGTAGTTGTACGTCCAAAACAGAATTTAATCCGGCAATAGAAGATGTTGTAGCCAGGTTGGACACATATGAAATGGGTTCTATCACTGTTGTTCCTGCTTCTTCGACCACTGAATCACGGTTTTCTGTAATGATAGGGGCTTGTTCTGGAACTGTAGAATTGTTGTCCCAGCGGCGACGACGGTACTCTGCTTGTCGCTTGCGTTTCAACCGTGCCTTCCGTGCTGCGGGCGTCTCTTCGGGTGGGGTGGCATATCTTGCCATCCATTCTAAGTTTGACCGTACCGGTTCTGACATTGACTAAAACCAACACCAAAACTGATTAATTCGTTTAAGTATGACTGTGAATTTCTCTAGCAAACTTACATATTTCTGCTCAATTCAAAAACAGGTATCAACGAATGAAAATATCTATGTTCTATACGTTTCACAGCAAACAATTGAATTTGCCAATTTGATTGAATTTCGAAGAATTATTACTGAGCAGAATAGTCTAACTCGCTTGTCGCTATGAATGATTAATGTATATCCACCATGTATTATGGTGTGAATTATGGTATGAATTATGTAACTTGTACAACTTGTACAACTAAGTGTTAATAGTTTGTTAAAATGAAGAATTCATTATTATTTAAGTCATCATCGGATCCATCAACCTTCACGACATAAACACACCGACATGTCGCTTGATCGACGATTGACAGCCACAGCGGCAGCGACCGCAGAAGGCCCGAAAACGTTAGCTACTTGTAGCTGCACCAACGTCAATGAACCCCGTTGAAGAACAAAGGAAAATCGCTGGCTGTCGAATGTAGCTGGCTACTTGTAGCTAGCGTGTCCGGCTACCTTAACAATTCCGCCATATGAGTTCTATTAACGTTTTGCGTTAACACCTGGTGTCTGGACAAACCACGTCAAACGGTTTGATATCATCCGTTGAAATGGGTTTGACGATACGTTCGTTGTTGTTTTATGATCGTCCTATCTTGTAGCTCAAAATTAGTCGGAGTTTGGTGCAATCTACTTGTTAGCACTTGAAGGGTTAACACGTCAAGGTTTGGTTGACTCTTCAACCACCGGTCGTAGACGGAGAGAAAGGAGAGTTGACGGATTGAGAAGGCTATATGTATTTGAATAAAGCAGTAGCAATTGAACTATCGTGAAAGCAAGTCCCCCCAAGTCCTCTTTTAACATTTATTAACACATCATTCGTAAAATTGTTTTGATCTGAGCCTGACGCTGTTCAAACTACACGTACCACACAAAACCGCGTTATTGACAGCAGGCGCAGACTGTGCCATAATCTGACGATTTGTCAAACTGTGTGTGTAGTTTGACTGTCAATTCTCTTTTCAACCTTCTTTCCATTAAATCACATTCAGTATATTGTTTCTCCATGTTGGGAAGCAATTCCAACTTCTCTAGTGCTTTACTATTTTCAATCAACACGCTTTCGTTTTCATTTTCAACTTCCCCCCAACTTTTCTGTATAGCGTTCGTCAGAGGAGACGACTGGTTGCAGTTCGTCAATGACGACGCGTATGATATCTGGTAGAAGCGTGCGACTGTGCGGATCCATCACCAGTTGTCGGAATGTATTCAAGAGGGTTAAGGCCGAACGTAGCCGATGCACGCCAATTTTCTCCTCCGCATTGAATAGCTCTTTCAGCAGTTGCACTATTTCCTTCAACAGAGGCAAATCTCGCTTGGACTGCAGGGTGCTTACCGAGTAGCTGCAAAATTCAAGCACTTTGAACTATCGGGAGCTCTCCTTATCATGCGTAACCCACGAACTGACAGCAAGTGAAACGCGGAAAACAATCAAGACATGTTCGATCACTTGGTACATCGCACAAGATAATCGGGAGCGCATGATACTGCTTTGCGATTCGTAGTACGACATGATATACGTGAGGTGTTGCAATTCGTCGGTAATGGCTTCTATGATCCGCTTCTGATGCTCAACTTCCTGGTGTTCAGGGGTGTTCCAGGGTCGGCCGAGAATCCAGCAAAACCGTTGCGATCATGCAAATGTACTTTTCTAGTACTGCAGACGGTAGTATTTCGTCCGTATTAACGATGTTTTCATCGTACATCATAAGTATATATGTGCATACGGTCCGGTATACCAAGCTGCCTGTTTCCTTTTCCAAGTGAAATAATTTTGAATGCATAATGTAGCCTTTCAACACATCAAATATCATCGAACTTGTTCTCGGGCCCAACATTTTTTCGGACAAGTAGACGTTAAGTAGTTTGATAGTCGCAATAATTACTCGTGTCCTGGCAGCAGGATTGACGGAATTATGGTGCATGATGTATCCGGAAAGTTTTGTTAGAAGAATGAACTTCTGCTCGTTTGTAACGATATCACATATTTTACGCGATGCATAGGTCTGGCCTTCGTTTGATTGTATGGATGAACTGATCTGCATGCTCAGCTTAATTTGCATAATGAGGCGAACCAACGCAGGAAAAATGTATGGATTGAATTAAACCATTCGTGTGCACATATCTACCACAGGATCCAGAGCATCGGTAATCTCGAAAAACAATTGAATGTGGCCTACGGTTGTTTGGTGTAATGCAAAATCAATCACCAGAAGCTTCTCGTACAACACCATAGCCAATTCGACCACCAGGTTACAGGTAGTTACATAATCGACCAAGAGGAACGTGAACTGTTCTCCCATCTGACGGCCGCGGTTTTATTTATTTTATCGCGCAGTGCTTTGTTATTAGATTTTACTTCACACTATCCCTCTATACACATGCAATGCTATCACCAGCGCTATGCTCAAAGTTCAAACGATCGCACAAACGAGCGATCTCTCACCGCCTCCGCGTGGGCGGTCAATGAAAACTTTGTGTGATCGATCAATGAATCGATCTCCCGTGCTCTATCTACGCGCTCTTGACAAAGTAAGACCGTGGTTCTTTTGTATACACTTTTGCCTTTCAACTGTGATTATTAAAGTTGCTATATATAAAAATACGTTTCGTGCAAAACACCGGTCATTCGTACAAATTTGAAAGCGCTTGTTTGAGTTCGACGCGCCCAACGCTGCTCCAACGAGCTCGAAACGTTCAATGCGCTTAAAACACTAGACGCGCTAAAGCGCTTGTTTGAGAGCTTTGAGCTATTTTGGGCTCAACGCACGCCTTACTGAGCGCGAGCGGTTCGCTCAGCTCATTAAAATGAGCTACTTGAACCAACACTAAGTGTTAGTGCATAGCGTAATTCTGCTAGGGAGAGTAGCCTACTGTCTATTGTTAAATCGCTTAATGTTTTTTTTTCTTTTTCGTCGTTCCTTGAACCCATTAATTCACAATATCGACTTAAGCACTAATTTATTTTCGATTTTCTACATTCTACTTCACTTATTCCTTACTCTACTTTTTTTTTCAAACGATTGCTGTGTATTTTCTCCAATTTCCTTCCATTTTTAACTACACAAGTTTGATCGCAGGGTATTTCTACTACTTCGTATGGTCCTCTCCAAATAGTTTGCAACTTCTGTCTTACCCCGGTTTGAATGTTTCTTTCTAATACCATTCCTCCTCACATGCAATTCGTTTGTATTTAGATCATATTTTTCCTTTTTTTTCTTTGCATTCTATTTGATTCCTTCTAGCAATCGTGTGTATTTCCGTTAGTTTTCTTTTTAGTTTTTTGCAGAAATCGTTGTAACTTCTGCTTGCATCTTGCTTGTGTATTGATGTAGGTATCCTCGCTTTCCTACCGTATATCAACTCATATGGAATGAATCCCGTTGATGAGTTTATCGTTGTTGTTGCAGCGATCTGCAGCGAACGAAATGAGGCACATACGATTTTTCAAGCTAGGTCAGTTTATTTAGTCCTAGACCTGAGACTACTTTTTTGCAAATTTTCGCACTCTCGTTTCAGGATCTTGATCGCTACTAATCCTCGTGTTCTAATTGTCCGCGTGTTGTCCTTAAAATCGTGTCTGCTTTTCGCTCCTTATTTGGGTATTTTGGCTGCGCGCGTTCTGATTCGTCCGAATTCTTGGCCGCCGGACCGTTGACCCTTGTTGACCGTGCCGAACCCTGTCATCGACGCGCGGTGTTTTTCGGTGCGGTATCGATACTCGATCAAGCGGAAATCGATCACTCTTGATCGATTTTGTGCAACTGTCATTCTATCTCCTTTATCGTTTGTTTGTTATGTCGTGTCAACAGTTGTGTTGTAGCCAAATATAAAGTATTTCAATACACTGTCCCATGTGGTGTAGTTTTTTCCTACAAACTGTCGTAAATATATTTTCAACTCCCTATTTGCCCTTTCTACTACGTTTGCTTGAGAATGATAAGCAGATGTATTTTTTTTTTATTTTCCATAGTTTGCACGTGTTTTTCATTACTTCACTCATGAAGTTTGTACATTGATATGTTACTACTTCTGTGGGGGCACCTACAAGACAGACCAATTCCTCAACGAACGCTTTGGCTACGGTTGATGATTCTTGATTTTTCATCGGTGTGATTTTTAGATATCTGGTTAAATCATCCTGCATGACTAATCCGTATTTATTCCCTGTCTCAGACTCGGGTAGAATTACGATATCCATGTAAACCTATTCCAACGGACTTCGTGAGGTGGTAGGTATTTTCATCGGTATCTTATTATATCGTTCAATCTTGTTTTGCTGACACGATTTGCAACCTCTTACATACCTTTCTATGTCACTGTCCATTCCTGTCTGCTACGTTTATTACTGCGACAGGTGTTTTGAGTGTGAGCGGGGTGATGCGAGCACTAAAACTCGTCCTGTCTCCTCGGTGGTTGGATAGAAAAGAGAACGATCGCTTGACGCAGCGCACGCACATTTCCTTAACCGGATGCGTGTCCTGACGTTTTACCATCCAACCCACGTTTACAGGCGTAGGTGCAAGCGTTAGCGCCAACACACCCCCTCCCGTGAACTCGCTTATCAATGAATACAATTTTAATATATGATGCAGTTCACTTATACTAACTCGCCTACGCCACCTTTAAGCTATTTAATCTTCTAATTTCTAACTATTCAATTCAATATTTCGATTTTCATTTTGGGTTCATGTTCAATGTTCAATTTCATTTAGTGCTTAGGAGCGTATATCAATCTTCGCTAATTTGGATATTGCTCTCCTATATGTTCCTTCCTTCGTATAAACTAGTGCCTGGCGTATTCTACCATCATATCCTTGGCAAACATCCACCACTTTCCCTCGTAACCACTTGTTCTTTCTTTTTTCATCTACAATGAACACTAGATCACCTTTTTTAACCGGTTCCGTTTCTTCGAACCATTTTGTACGACGTGTGATTACGGGAAGATATTCTATTATCCACCTTCGCCAAAACATACTAATTTTCTTCTGAGACAGTTCATAACTTTCCATCATTTTTGATGCGGATGTAATGTAATCTATTGGTGGTTGCTTTGCTCCCGACGAGGATCCGAGCAAAAAATGGTTTGGGGTTAAAGCCTCTGCCTCTTCTGAGTCTATAGGAAGATAAGTCAACGGTTTCGAGTTAACTAAAAATTCTGCTTCAACTATAAGGGTGCTTAAACCTTCATCACTAAGTTTTCTTAGATCATCAAAGGCTACACTCTTCATTGCTACTTTGACTGATCTGACCATTCTTTCCCAGGCCCCACCCATGTGTGGTGTTCCTGGTGGAATACAATGCCATTGTGTATTAGTGTTCGTGAAGGTTTGACACAAATCACCGTTTATATTAATTAGCTCTTGTTGCAAAATAGCCTTAGCGCCCTGAAAGTTAGTGCCATTGTCACTATAAATTTCCAAAGGTGCGCCTCTCCTGCCAATAAATCTCCTAACGCATGCAATGCAAGATTCTGTGGTCAAGCTAGCACAACCTCTAGATGGATAGCTCTTACCGTGAGGCACGTAAATAGAGCCACCCATCGTTTTGCATTGCTTCTACCGATTTTTACTAAGATAGGTCCGAAATAATCCAGACCTATGTAGGTAAACGGTCTATGTGAAACTGCTAGACGAGCCGGTGGCAAAGGTGCCATCCTAGGCGTATGTGGAATTGCCTTACGGATCTTACAATACTGGCAATTTCCAATCACTTTTTTCACTTCTGTCCTCATCCTAGAGATATGGAATTTTTGACGAAGTTCATTTACTATAGTTTCCTGATGAGCATGTTTCATATTTTGATGATACTTTAGAATCAGTAGTTCAACTGCTTTATGGTTGCGAGGTAGTATGATTGGATGTTTCACATCGAATGCTAAATCATCCATCATCTCGATCCTACCCTCACAACGTAAAATTCCCTTTTCATCCATAAAGGGGGATAACTGCCACAGTGTACTATCTTTGGGAATACATCTTAGATTTTCCGTGCTGGACTTAAGAATCAAAACTTCTTTAGGATAGATTTCCTTCTGAACGATTTTCCAAATAGTTTCCTCTGCTAACGCTAATTCCTCTCTAGTTAAATGCGAGTGTTCGTTTTCGCGCTTGTGTAATCTAGCATGACTAATGAACCGATGAATCCAACCAAAGGTTCGATGAAGTCTCTTAAAATTACTAAACCTTTCAAATTCAATTATCTTTGAAGGTTCGCTTGGCACATGTAAATGTTGTTGATTTTTAAGTTCTTCTACGGAAACTAAGGTATTCGTCTTTAGCTGTGGCCACTCATTTTCAGGATCGTACAAGAAATCAGGCCCCTGAAACCATCTGGATTCGAAATTCATATTCGGTTCTTTGACGGATTTTGTGCCGTCGTCAGCAACATTTTCCTTCGAAGGTACATAGCGCCATTCAGTTGGATTGGTCGTACTGAGTATTTCACCCACACGACAGGCTACAAAAGCACTATATTTTCTATGATCCGCAAAAATCCATGAAAGAACCGTATTGGAGTCACTCCAGAAATATCGCTTCGTTATAGGTATGGTATGATGAGTTTGTACGAACTCGGCTAGCCTTGTTCCAAGCACAGCTCCCAACAACTCTAACCTTGGTATTGATAAGGTTTTCAAAGGTGCTACCTTCGCTTTCGCGGAAACTAATGTGCATTGCACCTTTCCCTTCTCTTCCACGCGGAGATATATTGCACTACAATATGCTTCTTCGCCAGCATCAACGAACACGTGCATCTGTAGAGAATTATACAATTGGCTAGATGCACCTATAAAATAACACCTAGGTATTCTTAATATATATAATTTATCAAATAGTTTTGTCCACCTTTTCCACGTAGAGTAATGTTCTTCACCTATTTCATCATCCCATTCAAGTTTTTTGCGCCAAATATTTTGCAATAATATCTTTCCCTGTATTGTATAATGGCTAATCATGCCCAATGGATCGAAAATACTCATAAGACATTTCAATACTTGTCTTTTGGTTGGCTTACTCTTGAGGTTAATGAAATTCTTAATATCATCACTAATTGCTGTTGAAAAGGCAAGAGTGTCACTGCAGGGTAGCCATAACATTCCTAATACTCTTTCACTCCACTGATCTCCATGCACGCCTAAAGTTTTCCCATCAACTCGATTCAATTCCTTTAAATGAGATAATATTTCATCATTATTGGAAATCCAATTCCTCATCTCAAACCCTCCTTGCTCGTGTATGTACTTAACTTCTAGGGCAACCCTTTTGGCTTCGTCAACAGTCTCAAAACTGCCTACGAAATCATCTACGAAATGTTCTTTGACTATCGCTTCGTAAGCTCTTGGAGATTCCTTTTCGTATGTTTGCGCATTCAGATCTTTCACATACCTAGCCGACGCTGGAGAGCAAGTTGAACCAAAGGTTGCTACATCCATTATATAAATGTCGGGTTCCTTTTCCGGATCTGACTGCCATAGGAATCGTTGAGCATTTTTATCCTCTGCTCTGATTCGGATTTGGTGGAACATTTCTCGAATGTCACCACTAACAGCATACAAATACTGTCTGAACCTAAAATATATAGATGGTAAGATCGTGACGATCAGTTCTTCAGGCCCCTTCATAAGCATACTATTTAACGATACTTCACCTACTGTTGCAGCCGCATCCCATACAATCCGAACCTTGTTCGGCTTCTTAGGGTTGGTTACGACGCCTATCGGGAGGTACCATACTTTTCTCTGATCGACAGAGGTCAGTTCCTCTTTACTGGCTACGTGCGCATATTGTTTTTTCACATAATCTTGCAGTTGGTTAGTTATGTTTTCTCTAATGTTAGGATTTTTCAAAAGTTTCCTTTCCAACTGTTTATGCCGTTTGTACGCCATGCCGTAGCTGTCAGGAAATACAACTTCATCGTATTTCCATAATAAACCTGTTTCATATCTTCCTCCTACTTTCCTAGTTGTTTCATGGAGAATTTTGCGACTTCTTTCTTCTTCTTTCGTTGCAGGCAGTGGCACTGGTTTAGTTCCCAAATCTTCACCTGCAAAATACGTTCTTAATTGTGTATTGATATTGGTATCGAATGTTCCATGTACATGAAAACTAGGATAATCTTCAGTTGCGAAAGCTTTACCACCATAAACACACCATCCTAATCGTGTTTTTGTCGCTATTGGTTGCAAATCCTCGCCTTCTCTTATTTTCAATGGCGCGGCAATTTTAAGATGGTCTATACCTATCAACATTTTTGGTACTTGTTCGTAATAGGGTTCGATAGGTATTCCTTCAAAATGTTTAAACTTTGCCAAAAATTGTTTGCTTAAGGTTTGTTCAAACAAGCTAAGATTTTCTACTGTTCTCACATTGTTTAAGGTATAGCGTTTAGATTTGTTTTTACCAGAAATTTCCATTGAAACTATTTCAGAATTTTCCTCAACACGTGTAACGTCACCGGTCCATTTTAAGTAAAGTGGTTCTCTAGTACCTGTTATTCCTAAAGTGGTTGCGATGGATTGGTCGATGAGTGTCAATGATGAACCTTCATCTATGAATGCATACGTCTGTACCCGGTTGTCTTTGTTGTGCAATGTAATAGAAATCATTCTAAAAAGTAATTGTATAGGATCCACATGATAAGCATTATGAACGGCTGTACTGACAGCGTTAGTAATTGGGGGAGCGTGTAGTAGAGGATGGTGATCCCTCAAGCAACTTTCTAACCTACATTTTATAGGAAATTTGCACGGTCTTCTGCCATGTGGTTTTAAACATTTTCTGCACAAACCTATTTGCCTTACCACATCCCATTTTCTAGATAGCTCCAATGTTTCAAATTCTTTACATTTCCTTAACTCATGCCCGTTCTTTTTACACATTGCACAATGTAATATTTTCGCCTGATTTTCCGCATCATGTAGTTGTACGCGACCATGCACCCTTTTGGTTTCAACATTCGAATGTACTACATCCGTACGAGTTTTCAAACTACTAGCAGCAGCGACAAGATTCTGAATAAAACGATTAAATTCCCTTATCGATACTTCTCTACCCGTTTCCACTGTGTAACATTGGCTTGACAATGCCCAATCTAGTTGTAAATGACCTGGTAATCTATCAACCAACTCTTCTAGAAGTATAGGATTACCCAAATGGCTTTCCATTTCTGCTGCTGTTAGATAATCACACGCATTTCCGACAGCTACTCCAAAATTCATTAGGGTTTCAATTCTATCCGTTCTTATTGGGGGTGTCGCTTTGATTTTGTTCAATAATACATTTACTACTACCTTTGGTCTTCCAAAATGAAATTTAAGTATCTCTATTGCACGTGGTACCGATGCAGGCAATATTAATTGACCTTTCACTATTTCTAATGCTTTGCCTTTCAAACATCGCGTTAGTCGGATTAGATTCTCTTCATTATTATAACCGCACACTATGTTACTTCGTCTGTAGCTACTTATAAAGAATGGCCAATCGTCCGGCGCTCCGGAAAAGGACGGTAAATCACGAGGCATTGTCTTTCTTGCTTCTTTCTGTTCACTCGTAGGCTCTGCTTCACGTGATCTTACCTGATCATCCTTGCTAGCGGTTGGTACACGATCTAACGTCAGATCGCACACCATACCGCGGTCTAACGCCGATGGGACACTCGTTGTTTCAGCTGCCGTTGCTCGGTTTGCAGAATATGCGACACGTTCCGCCGATCTGCCCATGGTTGTATCGGTTGCCGGATTCATCGTCATCGTAGCGCCTAGTACCAAGTCGGTTGTAAGGTCAAACACCTTGCCGCGTTCAAACGCCGTGCTGGACAGCTTCGGTTCTCCCGAGGATACGGCTATCGCTGCCGAATTTGATGCGTCTCCGATGCTTATCGATATATTACGGATTGCCTTTGTATGTGTTGCAATCGCTGCCGATATCATTGTAGACGGCTTGTCTGATGATAGTTGCGTATCATCTCGTTGTTCGCCTTCCACGTGCTCGTTCTCCAGTTGCAACATTTCGAGCTCGATCTCGAGGAGCTTTTTTTTAATCGCCAGCTCCTCTCTTCTCCTTATCCGTTCATCTGCAGTGCGTTGCTCTGCTGTTGTGAGCTGCCCATACTTTGGGCGCACATGTTCGTTATCGCTGCTGTCAGACAGAGAAAGCGATATCGCCGAACCGTATTTGCCCGCGTGGGGCTCCACTTCCTTCCTCTGTGGTTCATCAATCGCCAGGTTAGCATGAGGCGTCGAGATTCCACTACTTTCGTGATGATCGATCGCCAAGTTAGCAGGAGGCGACGAAATTTCACTATGCTCACTTTCCATTCCATTTAGTTTCACACGAGATTTACACGAGAAACGTTACAGAGTTTTAGCTTTGTTACGTTTATTACTGCGACAGGTGTTTTGAGTGTGAGCGGGGTGATGCGAGCACTAAAACTCGTCCTGTCTCCTCGGTGGTTGGATAGAAAAGAGAACGATCGCTTGACGCAGCGCACGCACATTTCCTTAACCGGATGCGTGTCCTGACGTTTTACCATCCAACCCACGTTTACAGGCGTAGGTGCAAGCGTTAGCGCCAACACTGTCTAAAAGAACAAATCCTTTATACGTTTCTTCATTCTTCTGACTCCTACATGACCTCCTATAGAAGCGTCATGAAATTCTTGCAGTACTATTTCGACCTCATTTTTACCGTTTTTAATTCTCTCCGAATCCGACTTATAATTTTTGAATTTGTTCTTAGTTGCTTGCTTCATTGTAGACATGGGCAAAACGATTCTTTTCAAAGATTGGGTGCGGTCCAATTCATTCAGTGTCGTGAACTGAGCGCGTGCGGCAGTTCTTCCGCACGCCGTACGTGCGGTTCAACGTGGCGACTATTCAGTGGCCCGCTGACACATGCGAATCGCAAATTCAGTGAGTTACAATTATTTTACAGATGATACGAATTCTTTCATTTCTTTTATATTTCTTTTATGATACAATACCAAACGATTCAGTGTGCCGACTACACATGCCATCCGACAGATCAATAGTCGCAGAATAGTTTTTCTTTGTCCTGTATGATATGTCTAGAGAGACAAATAAAGATTTTAAATGCACGGATAACTTTTATGCTCAAGTCAGCAGCCTCGATTGAGTAAGTGAATCAAAAATAGTTTGGCAAATGAATGAAATGATGATTGAGGTGAGCAAAATATTTAAATATCGAAGATAATTTATTTTAGATTATCAACTTATCCAAACAGGCATTTTGTAATTCATTCGTTGATTGTTTTTATATTTATGTTTTAAACTTTTCCTTTAATATTGTTTTTTGCTGTGCAAAATAGGAACATTCAAATTAATTTCTATATCCAAAATCCGTTGTGTTGTAGAAATAACAATTCTGTTAATTTTTTTTGGATTCAATCTCGAACGTTTTTCGTTGTAAATTTGTCCCGCTTTAGAGAAAACTCGTTCGCAAGGAACGGATGTAGCAGGTATACAGAAAATACGTTGTACTTGTTTGAATAATGAAGGAAACCGAAATAACTATGTAAGGAGCTTTCACGTATTCATCTAATTCCATTTGGGCTTTGTGTCTTTGACTTACACATTCTTCTACCACATATGTTTCGTTTACATAATCACTATAAAAGTGTTGCCGATGAGGATCTGAAATGGTTTGGTTTTGATTCGTGGTAGTAGTATCTATGTGGTATGGTGTTATAGTTTCTAATATTATTTCGTATGTTTGTTGGTATCTATCTTTTTCATTGCCAAAACTGCGTACTTTCATTCTTGGGTCGAGTAATATTGCCTGATTTATAATAGAGTTTCGACTAATCCAGCTACCTGGGCCTTCCTGCACTATTTCGTGATTTTGTTAATACAAATATCTCTTCATATGTGGACCGACAACTATGGCCATATGTCCTTATTTGTTACTGTATCTTGTGGTGTTTCGCTAACCTTTTTGGGGTTTTAAGGTTTTCTTGTTGTTGTTGTTTTTTTTTTTATATGCTTTGACATTTCGATTGTGCGGGTTAATTTGGCGTTTGTTTATATCTTCTGGTGCACTACTTAGTCCCTTCTTTTAGCCTTTTTTCCGTTTTGGTTTATGCTGTTATTTTAGAATATAATTCTGTTTGTTTGGATGAATTTTAATATTTTTTTGATATCTCCTATTTGTTTAGACTTCCAACTATTGATGAAAACTTCTTCTGATGGTAGTTTTTCTTTTATTCTTTCTGTTCCGAATCTCATACAGTAAAAAATTCTGTATGTGGCTGTATCTGGACTATTACATGTTCTACATAGGCCTTCATCTGTTAGTTTGAATTTGAGTAGCCAATATTTACTATAATCGTGCCCCGAAATCAGTCTGTTGATTATTTTTATCTCTTTCGGTTTTAGTTTCATTTTGTTGTGCCACATGTTTTTTTCCTATGTTTCTCTGATATTTTTGGTATTTTTTGCCTTTAATTACACACATGTCCGTGTACCACCTATCTGTTTCTACTTTGTTTCTAGGTTGTTTATTATATAACTACTTTTGGTGCCCTGTTTTGCTAAATCGTCCGCTATTTCATTGCCTTCTATGTTTACGTGATTTGAAATCTATTGTATTTTGGCCTCTAGATATTCGCAGTTGTTTATGATTCCAGTTACGATTTCATCCGCAAATTTCTGTTCTGTAGCTTGTTTGAGTATAATACAAGCAGATTGGCAGTCTGTGTATACTATGGGGTTTTTGATTTTTTCGAGGACGGCATATTCTATGGCTTTTTTATGGCATACAACTCTGTTGTGCATATTGATGTATCATTATTTAGTTTAAATGCTATTTTTATATTGCTTGCTATTGTTCTTCCTTTTTCTCTTGTAATATGTATAGCCCTATTCCACATCCATCTATTCTTTTGCTACCATCCGTAAAAATTATTAGTTTTGATACGTTTGCTCTCATCATGTCCATACTGAGTTGATTAGCCAAAGTAGGATTGTAATTGTTTTTGCTTGCGGTCAGTCCTGGTACGTTAGTTCTAATATCGACGTATTGATAGTTGTTATTGTGGTAATTGAAGCTTGTTTTTGCAATTATTTTTAGTGTGTCTGTGTTTTCCTTATACGATTTTTCTATGGCGGATAGTTTATGTGAAATGTTGTTATTTTGAAGTTTGTTTAGTAAATGCATGTTTCTTGAGGAATGGGTTATTGTTTTTATGAGTTGCTTGGCTACTAGGTATTTTCTACAGATTGGGAATGGAATTTTCGCAGCTATGGCATGGAGAGTGTTTATGGGAGTGGTCTTAGTGCATCCTGTAACTCTACGTAGGGATTGGTTTAGTATCGTGTCAATCGATCTTAACTTTGTTTTTTTGGCATTAAGTGTGAAACCAATGCCATACTCTAAGCTTCCACGGATTATTGCCCTATGGACTTGGATGGCTTTCTCGGGGTCTATGTGGTTTCGGTAGTTGCAAATGGCTTTTATGGCGTTTAATCACTTAGTCGCTTTGGTTTTTTGGTTTTCTAAGTGTTGATGGAAGTTCAGTTTGTTATCTATTGTAACTCCCAAAAACCTGTGCTCATTTGTTTTTTGTATTTTTGTTCCTGCTATCTCCAAGTTAGCTTTTAGATTCTCCTTTGGGAACGTCATGTATTTGCATTTTTTGGAATAAATTTCGAGGTTTAATTCCTTTAATTTCTGTGTTAGCCCATTTACCGATCTTTGAAGAGATATTTCTACTGCTTTTTTTTGTTATTCCCGTTTCTATGATTGAAAAATCATCTGCGTATTGCAGTACCCTGATTTTCCCGGTGTTAATTTCGTGACATCCGCTTGTGTATATATTAAAAAGTGTAGGGGATGAAACATCCCCTTGGGTTAGTCCGTTTGATACTGTTCTTTTGATTGTTTGGTTATCAACGGTTATTTCTAGACACCTGTTGTTTAGAAAGCTGTTCATCCATGTAATATCGGCTAGGGGTATCATTAGGGATTGCATAATCATAGTTAGTTCTTTGGTTAATACGCTTTTGTATTTTGCATTTTTTACATCTATAAATATCACTCCGGTATACTTTTTTTTCTATTATTGTTTGTTACGGTGTTAATTAGCAGATCTATCACGTCGGTGGTTGATCTGTTTTTACGAAATCCGAAACAGGTTTCAGACAAAAGTAGATGTTTTTCCAGGTGATTTGTTACGTTATCTAATACTGCAGTATTCGCTTCTTTTAAGATGGTTGTTAGTAATGCAATGGGTCTAATGTTAATAATATCGTTCAGGTCTTTTCCAATTTTGCCTATCGCAATTATTTTGATTCTTTTTAGTCTGTTTGGTACCTTTCCCTCACAATACATGAAATTAATTTCTTCAATAATTTTACTGACTACCTCTTTGTTTAGAATTGTTAGTGCCGCTGACGGAAATTATGTCCCTCAAAAGCCCGTTGTTACGCTCCAATAAGATGCTTAGGAGAGTAGTAGCCGGATTAAACATGAGTAATAAGTGCACGATAGTAGGCCCGTGGATAGAGAAAATATAGGAGGTAAACGTTATCGCTCTCGCACCGCTTCTTAATGAAGCGGCAAGCGAGAGAAAGCGACGTCTATCCTGTCCCGTTGGTTGCGTGAATACGCGCGGATGCGTGCTGCGTGAACGGAAGAATAGGAAGCATGCTTGGCGCCAACTTCCTCATAAAAATAAAATAAACGAGTAAACTAAGTTTAGCGCTTTCGCTCGCTTCAAACAGGAAGCAAGAGGGACGGAAGTTAAGTGTCACTTCCTATCTCGCTTGCTGCGCAAATTTTTAATTTTAGTTGTTATCTATTGTAATTTTTATCTAGTGTATTAATTTTAATTTTTATTTCTTTTGGCTTCGACGTGGCTAGTATAGTTGCTACCTACTCTCACCCTCGGTCGGAGTTTGATACTCCAGTCCGAGAGCTCAACACGGGTTTATCGCCCTGCTGTGTTGGGAACACCTGGCTCTAATTCCTTGGCCTTACACGATTTATCGTACTTGGATTTAAGGACATGTTTATTGTTTATGATCCTTTCTCTAACTTCCCTGTGTGAAATAGCCAATTTCGCTTAAAGGCTTTTCACATAATTGTTAAGATCGTAACATATTTCGCTGTTACGGCTGTCCAAATGATTTGTGGGTAAGTTTGGTAGTCTTCCATATAGTAAGAAGAATGGCGTTGCACAATGTATTGTGTTGTTATGTGCGAATTCGTAAAATTGGACCCATTCCTTCCAAGCGAATGGGTTTCCTTTGCAATATATTCGTAAGAAATTCCCTAACATCTTATGTGAGTTTTATAAAAATCCTGCACTTTAATTGTGGTACGCGGTAGAATTCAGTTTCCTTACATGAGGCTTTTACGAGCTCGTACATAGTTCCTCGAACAATTATGACATGAGTACTGTCCTATAGTTATGACTATCTGTGCAGAAGCTCTCTGGTACTCCATATTTGTGTATTACATTATTCAAGAACGCTTTAGCTATAGTCTCTGTTTTCTGTCTCACGAATTTCGTGAGATCGCATTGTATGGTATGTATATATTCATACCCTTCTGCTTTTACGAGTGGTCCCACCAGGTCTTAATATATTTGTTGCATCGGTTCGCTAGAATTGGATGTTATCTTTAATGGAACCTTAGGTTCGTTAATCTTTTTATTCACCTGACATTCCTTACAATTTTTGACCATGTTTCGCACATCTGTATCTATGCCCTTTCAAGTATATCGCTGTTTTATAGTTTTTAACATCCTATTTATTCCTGCATGTCCCGCTGCAAGCAGAATGTGATGATTGTTCATGATTAATAACTTTAAATCGTTTTCATTTTCTTTTATGATCCATATATCTTATCTCATGACTATGATTTTGGGCAGATTGCTCATATTGAGCAATTTTATGCTTTCAATTATTCAATTACTTCAATTTTTGATTTTTTCGACATTTTTTCTCTTTACTAGTATCACCTACTTCCCTATTTGCTTTTTGAACTTCATGATTTTGAGTAATATTCTCCGTAGATGAATAATGCTTTGTGTTGGAGGGATTCTTATTTGTTCATTGGACATCCTAACTTCCCTAATTTCCGGGCAAATCGTAAGCTCTACGAATACAGTGTTGGGTGCAGGCGGATCAGTCTTCGGTAATGAATTTTCATCTAATTTCTGTTTTGATTCTGATGTAGTAGAGATTAGCGTTATGTCATGATTCATAGCTTTAAGTTCGCTGTTTGACATTCGAGAAAACGCATCAGCCACCACGTTATCCGCTCCCTTGGTGTATTGAATTTCAAAATCGTATTCCTCTAGTGCTAGCCGGAATTTCGTGAGGCTGCTTGATGGATCTGTCATTGTAAATAAATAAACCAGCGGCCTATGGTCAGTAAAAATATCGAAAGTTTTGCCAAACCGGTAAGGTCGAAAATGCTTTGTTGCCCACACCACGGCAAGCAATTCTTTCTCGGTGGTGCCATAGTTCAACTCTACTTTATTCAGAGCTCTGCTAGCAAATGCGAAGGGTTTCCCATTACTATTTTGCAAAACTACTCCAATGGCTTTTCCCGACGCGTCGGTATGTTCTGTTGCTTTCGCTAAAATCAGGAAAATCCAATAGTGGTCGATTCTTAAATTGATGTTTGAGTGTGTTGAATGATCGTTCACATTCGTCAGTCCATACAAAAGGAATCAATCCCTTCATTAGAAATGTAATGTCCCGGGTATACCAACTCCTTTTTTAGAAAATGGCATTTCTCTGGGTTCAATTTAAATTTACTGACTGTAAACTAGTAAGAGTAGCAATCAAGTTTTTATTTTGTTCCTGAATAGTTTCTCCGATAACAATAAAATCATCAAGAAAAACTAAACATTTTGCTTGATTTAATCCTGATAATGGGGCGGGGCGGTGGCATGATGGTAGCGGCGCCGGTCTTCACACGAACGGACCGGACCAAAATCCCATCCGGGCCAATCCCCCGTAGCAAGGACTGACTATCCGGCTACGTGGTAAAAATAAGTCGATACGGCCAGGCCGTTCTAACGAAAAAAAAAAATCCTGATAATGCAATTGTCATAAGTCGTGAAAAAGTTGAAGGACTGATTTTTGCCCCATAGGCAATCTTGTTATTTAGATTGACCCGTTGCTGTGGTAAACGCTATAATCGGACGGTTTTTATTTTTATTGAACTTTATAATAACTGTGCGATAAATCAAGATTTGAAAAATATTTCTCACCGGCTTACGAGTGAATCACTTCTTCAATATTGGGTATTTCGAGTTTATCGTCTTGTATTATCGAGTTAACTTTTTGATAATCCACAACTAGTCGCCATTTTATCGTTTGTCGTTTGTTTAGGTACCCATAGGAAAGGACTATTCCATTCGGATTTAGCGGGCTCAATAATGTTTTCCTTCAGCATCTTATTAACTTGTTTTTCAGTTTCATTTTTCTGGTAGTACGGTAATCGATACTGTTTTGAATAGCTTGGTGCCATGTGAGGTTTTGCTTTTAGAGATACTTGCAGACAGCTAGAAGCCTTAAGAATATCAGTGCTGAGTCAAAATATATCGTTGAATTTTAAACAAAGTTTGGAAATCATTTGTTTTTCACTCTCAGCTAGGTGTGCCAAATTTAACTCCCGAAGAAGCTGCTTGTCACGTAGAGAATTAATTTTTTGTGGTTTAAATTCAATTATGTTACAACTTTCAGCGGACGGAATTGTTGGATGAAATGTATTGATAGAAATGGTTTATTGGAAAAATGTATTATTTTTACAAGAAGCTTTCCATTGAAAAGTTTTGCTATGCTATTGGCCACAAAAACATGTTCCGATATTTGTTCGCTTAGTATTACACACATTTCGGTAGCTTCTGTATCAACGTAAGTAATTATTTCAGTTCTTGAAGGTATGTGTACATTGTTATAATAGTTCGACAGAGTAAAGGAAGTCATGTTGGAAAAATCAAATACGCTTTAAACTGCTTTAAGAAATTAGTTTCAATTAATCCATTTATATCGGGTGGTCAATCATTTAGTACATGAAAACGAATAGGATAATTGATAGTATCACAAGTTATGTTTGTGTCAATCCATTATGCTGCATGAGAATTTTTATTAGGACCTCTTACAAATAAATTAGTATGAGAATTTATGTATACAGTCAACTCTCTCTAAGGTAGCGTCTGTCAAAGATAGCAAGTCTCCTTAAGATGATAATTTTTGACATTTCCTTCATTTTCCATACATTCAAACTCAAACCAATCTTTCACATGGGGGGTTATAAACATGCGACCGAAAAGCTGTCAAGAATCGGGCTGATGGAATTAAATGCTCCCGTTCAAAAATCCGGTGCTTGCAATCAAAAATGTACGCCGGCGACAAGAAATCGAATGCGACGCGTCAAAAAATGTGTGCTGCCAGTCAAAACTAAAGTGTAAAACCCTGTAGCGTTAAGCAGACTGAGCTGACCTCGCTATGGTAGCGAGAACGCTAGAAAAAGATCGATACAGCATGTGTCCTTGCGCGAGTTATCGTTCGGATTGAAGAAAGTAGACGTTTCACGTTGAGTTCAAATTTGTAACTGCTCTCTAATTTATTATCCTATCCTAACCTAGCCTAATTCTAATCTAACTTATGTATGTATGGGTGTTAGGTGATAAGGAATGTGTGTGGTGCGTGTGACTCACACATATGATGGTTAACTATTCGGAGGTTACAAAGAATAGACGTCCTCGTCTATATTATTGTTTGTGTTGAGACTTTTTCTTTCCTTGCCACAACTGGCATACATGACTTAATTTACCGCGTTGTAAGATAGTCCGTACAAGGGGAGAACAGTCCAGATGAGATCTGATATCGGTCCTGTCCTTTGGGAGGCTGGCGCCGTTACAGAACCATCGGCCGTTTGAAACATCTTCCACGGGAGATTTTCGATTTTGTCATGCAGATGAATGTATCGCTCATACTGATCACCAAATATGTTATATTATACATCCACAAATCTCAACTATGTGGTAACTATTGTATCCCGTTTCTAGAAATTCCATCATTTATCTCTCTACACACAATCACCCTACATATCTTCCTACTATCGGAATCTCTCTAATCTTCTATAATCTATTTTATATAAAAAGAGAAAAAAAACTGCAGTTCTACATTTTTTACATTTTCGTTGTGAATCCTTTGCTTATAATCAAAAAAATCAAAACTAATACTTTTTGTTTAATACTAACCACAAAACAAATAAAACGTACCATATATAATACTCAAAAATGGAGTATTTAATCATTTAGTTATTTAATTTAATGTAATTCCTGAAAAGATTATGAATATAGATTTCATATGATTTTCAAGTCATTTTTATGTACTTTTCTATTACCTTTTAATAAAACTGTCCTTTTGTTGATGTCAATATTTGTTTTCTTTTTATACCTTGCCTTATGCTTTAATCGTGCTCTAGTTTTTTCGTAAGCATCATTATTAGTGTTGGGCAATGAGCAGCTGAGGGCCTCACTCACTGTGCTCATCTGTGCGATTGAGTGAGCATTTCTCTCTCTGTTGGGTGAGGTACCTCTTTGAAGTCATATTTTTATGCCGAGAATAGTCAAGCTGTTCACATTTGTTAACGCTATATAACAAAGATTAGGGTAGATCACGCTCTAAGCCAGTTTTTTGTATGCGTTTTGACGTTTCCAGGCTTATCCGCTTACAGCTCGCCATACAAATGGCAAGCCAAGTTAAGCCTAGGAAAGAAGGATTAGATTGGTTTCTCAATGAAAGTACCCAAGTACCCAAAACCCAAACTCGACAAATGTCAAAACAAAGAATTTTGCTAGCTGGTCTAAACCAGGTTAGGCCATGTTTCCCGTGTGCGAAAAAGGTAAACAAATTTTTTTTAACGAAAACAACTTAAAAAAGATTATTTTATTAATCAGACATGTAGATTTTTCATTGCATTGAAATTAAAATTAAATTACTAAACTTAAATCGATTTTCCTCAAATTATAGTTTACAAAAATGATCCCTTGTGTCATTCTTTATGTCAAAATGCTATGTCCTTTACGAATCTGTACAGAATGATACAGCCTGGTACCTGGATTATTTGGCAGATAGAGGCTTACAGCTTAAGCTTTCTAACTTTTGGGATGATCTACCCCATTAATGGCAAATGCAGTTTTTTCTATATCGCAAGGTCTCATCCGAATTTGGTAAAATCCTGATGCTAGGTCTAAAGTAGTGAAATAATTATGCCCTTTAAGTTGATCGATTACATAATTTATTTCCGGCATCGGATACCTATCTGCAATTGTCTTCTGGTTCAGCTTTCTGTAATCGACGACCATGCGAAATTTTTTTTCATCCAGATCTGTTTTTTTTCGGAACAATCCATATAGGAGCTGTGCACGCAGAGTGAGATGGTCTAATAATGCCGTTATCTAATAAGTCCTTGATTTGTTTATTGACCTCTTGGGCATACGATGCTGGGTACGGGTATACTCTTTAGCGGTGTTCAGACGTACGTAGAAACAGGCGTGATCGAGCGTGAACGCTGTCAGATTTTTAAAATTAAATAACTTTTTAATGCGTGATCCAAATCGGATGAAATATTCTAGTGAAAATTAAGAAAAAAAATTATCTTTTTAAATCTATAAATAGTTTTCCTCCACTCGTTTAAAATTATAAAAGAAAAACAGTGTCAACGGTTGTTTTTTCAAATATAATATTGTTTTAATATTTAAATTATTTCATAGAAAACTGTATATAACTATTGTAAACTTTTGTTTGCCTCAGAAATAGCATCCTATAATTAAAATTGAAAAAAAGAAGCTTAATAAATAAAGAAAACTATGTAAAAACCAGGCGTATACATTTTTTCTTAGAATTAGGTTTTCATCGTTTTCAGGTTTGTTTACAATTTGATCATACAGCGTCAGTGCAGCGTTCTTGTTGGTAATTTTTGTCGTTCGTTCGTTTAATTTTTATTTGGATTGGAAATTGAGAGTAAAATAATGGCACAGATGCCAAAGAAAGCGAAGAAATAGTAAGTGCATTGGTAGTTAGTTCGTTTATTTATTTATGTTGTGACCGTGCTCGTATTTTTATCGGTCGAATGTTTTTCATGCTGAATTATACTTTCTTCACTTCGAAGAAAACATCGAATTTCACGATTGATCCATGTTGGTTTTGTTCGTTTCCGATGGTTAAAGAAGGATGTATTTGGCTCAATATTAGGAAAAAAAGACATCCGTAGTGCAAGTGTAGAATCTCGGTTAGGATTAAACATCTTCACTAATATCTGCACCCACGGAGGCATCCGCTAGCGAGTCTAACGATGAGCGGAGTAGGTGCCCGACTAGGATCTCGTCATTTTCGTTCCTGAATATTATGTGGTGTAAAAGTATCTTACATAAAGTGGTGCACGCATGCCCCAACCTTCACGCATGCCAGAGGGTACCCTAAATTAGAACACCCCTCAAAATTCGACAGTTATGGAGCCCCCTTCAAATATATTTTTTTCATTTCATCTCATTCGAGGAGTCCCTTAGTTCGTTAAGCTGAAATAAAGTGTCTTTAGGCCTCACTCCGCCTCCGAGGGGCTTGATCCGTTACTAATACATCCGAGCAGATTAAGTATTTGATTCAGCAAGCAGGACGAGCACCTTTTCATTAATTACGACTCCTGGATAGTCAACACGCGGAGCAACTATCGTATTCTTCCGGTCAATGTAATGGTTTAACATGTGTTAAACTATCTATTTATGTGCAGTGTGCAATTATAACCGAGTCGCATGTAATTAATTATAAGTAATCCTTAATGATTTTTTAACCATCTTTTTCAGTCTGTTACTATGTCGCATGATAGTACGACGCGTTTCATTGCGGCGGTTCGGGAGCAACCAGTGTTGTGGAACGTGGCACTAAATGCATATCGAAACGGCATGGCGCGGGAAAGAGCGTGGGCGAAAATAGCTGAAAAGCAGGGCTTTACCATCAGCGAAGTGAAGGAAAAGTGGAAGAGTCTTCGTTCTTCCTATCGGCACTACACCAAGGTCCGGAAGGACAGCATGTCATCCGGAGCAGGTAAAGCATGAACATTCATTAAAAATATTTTATTTATAATATAACTGATAATATACAATTGCTTGCTTATACAACATCGCAAAAGTACCGGAATGATTGGATGTGGTACGATGAAATGGTTTTCCTCACGGACACTTTTGATGGGGGAAAAACTAAAAAGTCTGTAAGTATGTTATTATTTATTTATATTTATATAAAACGGTTGCGGCTTTGTCATTGTACACTTAAAACTAGCTTATGTGACTGGGAGAACTGAACAGTAAATTAAACTAAAATTACGATTCAGATGTATAGGAACAGGACATTTTTTACAATAATAATACACATATTTATGGATTGCCTTATATTTAATAAATAAAACACAAACACAACGTTTTTTGGTTTTATATGTTACACTTTAATTTGTAACTAATCCGAACTGCTACGGCTGCTAGGTGAGAGAATACGGGGCTAGGGTGTCCGATGCAGCTCAGCGTGTGTAACATTTTATAACATAGCTATATGTATATATCATCAATAATAAATGTATATATAAAAATTCATATTTAACAATAGCAATATAAAACAATACAACAATTAACAATAAAAAAAAAACAAAGTAATAGAAAAACTATTCTAGAGTTGTTAAGTAATACGCAATATGGTTCCTTATTGTGAATAAATCTAAAGAAGGCCTTTGCACAATACCATTCAAACTCATTCTTGCGGCTGTTGCTCGAGACTCAGAGGGGGTATCACCAAATAGCGTATTGTTTCGCACATTTCGTGTCTTTAGAAAATTGTGCAGATAAACACATGCCAATGTTATTTTGGTTGCAAATTCTGGATTCAATTGCATTGTTGTTAATAAGACTCGAAATCTCGTACTTAATTGGCCAAATGCAGTTTCAACCGGAAGGCGCGCATGTGAATGACATGTGTTTAATATTCCTTCTGGACTGTCGCTACGTAGGTCCCGGGTAGAGTATGGTCTCAAACAATATTTTTTTTAAGGGAAAAGCCTTGTCTCCAAGAAACATGTATGGTATGTTAACCGTGTCGTTAAGCCTAAGTTTGTCCGCGTTAGGAATATTGAGCTCCTCTCTTTCCAAGAGGTTGTATAATTCCGAATTTTTTAATACCCCTCCATAGGAAATACGACCCTCGCAGCCGACATTTACGTATTGGAAGTTCACATCCGAATCTACTACAGCCAATAGGACAATGCTGTAAAAGCCTTTATAATTGTAGTATGATGCTCCACTTTGTGCTGGAGCACGAATAGCTACGTGTTTTCCATCCAAAGCGTCTATTGCGTGGGGAAATCCATATTTGCGATTGAAACCATCGCTTACTTTTATCCATTCTTCTTGAGTACTAGGAAACTGAAAAAAAGGAAATAAATAACCAGGGGATTATTAAAAAAGGGAAAAATCTGAAAATATGAAACATCTGTAATGTTTCATAACATACAATACATAAAATAACGTTAATAACTAGCATATCTTTTCCAATAATTATTTTTTTATCATCTAGCTTCCGAAAACTCGGTTGAAGGCTTCGGAACGTGTGGATCCATCCCAGGATGCAGTGGTGATGGAAGAATGGTTGGATGATGCACTATTGGATACTGCTGCGCGGGAAGTGGTGTTGGAGGAGGCGGTTTTGGAGGAGGAGGTGTTGGAGGAGGAGGTGTTGGAGGAGGAGGTGTTGGAGGAGGAGGTGTTGGAAGAGGAGGTGGTGATGGAGGAAGAGCATCAACCAAGCCCATCCCATCGGCAATCGGCGGTACGATCAACCCGTCAAAATCGACACGAGGAGAACTCCCGCATCGATGAGGAATGCAGTGAGGCACTACAGTCGTTGGTTGAAATGAACCATGCGATTCTGGACCACCTGAATCGTCCAGAAATGCACTATGTGTCCTCATTGCGAGAAAAGCTGAAGCAACTTTCCCCCCGAAAGAGAACGGCTGTTATGATCGAAATCGACGCCCTGGTAAACAAATATCTGGAGAGAGAATTGGCAAATCAATAGTTGATTTTGAAGATCTTCGGGTGGATCGTAAATCTTTAAGCATATATTTACTATAGTTACCACAGGTTATAATAAAAAAATAGTTTTTATTGATTATTAGTGGCAACTCGCGGGACCACTTCCTACCAGTACAAACTAAGTGTGAAATGAATCGCCTAATTCTATGTTCCCTGTTCTTTTATACCTTTCGGGAACTGATTGCTATCTATTGCGAAACGTGGGAATCGCGCATGAAGAGGATGTGTTGGCTTCCGGAGCGTCGGGCTGCAAGAATGCGTCTTCTTCCGTAGGGGACCTGCGTTGATCGATGACTGGTGTCGTGTTGTATGGGGCTAGCCTTCTGACGAACGGATGAGAGTCAAGTGATAAAGAGTGCAACCGTTTCCGTAGGGGAGAAGTTCCAACGATCGGCGATAATGTCATCTAGCTCCACTGATCGGATGACATGCAGACGAACGGATGTGAGTCAAGAAATGTTGATACGATCACACGTAATTATATCATCATACGCTGATGCCATACCATGGCACTACCATCTATCTGGCTACATCCGCTAGAAAGGCTGGGATAATGAATTGGGAAAGGACAGATTCACTGTAAGCAGTTTGTCCAGCAAATTAAATTTCGAGCCGATCGTAGCACTGAATAAGTGAGTACGATTTTTTTTTGTATAACGATGGATTTACAGTTGCCTACAACATGATTTTTTTATCTTATATTTTTAATTTTGTCGTAGTTCAATACCCATGGTTAAACTTTACGACGTAATGAACTCGTCTTTGATCCCACCCAGATTTAACAGACTGACAGAGTGACCAACGCACATACCAGGCGATGGAGGATGAAAAACTCTCAGAACCCTTCTCTACTACTAAGGGTCTGTGGCACTGTGTTGGGTACGTACGCAACCGGACGCTCAAGTGGACACCCCGCGAGAAGTCTCTTGTTGGTTTAAAAGCACAAGAGTGACAAGAAAGAAAGACGATCAGGGATCGTTATACTCTTCTCAGGATCAAGAAACGTAAGGCAGTCGGGATTAAACGGCCAAGGAGGTGTGATGCAACTGCACACAGTTTTAATAAATACAATTGTTTCATTATGTGGAACCACAACATTGTGTCATCTTTACATTTTCGGCTAGCCAACATATCACCTTTGTAAAACTCTGGTACATGAACTTTGCCCAACACTGACGAAACGTTCTTAGTCGCGTTCAGCGTAAGATGCTCAGAAATAAAGCGTAAGAGCATTGTAGAGCGTGTTTGGCTTCTACCCTACAGACAATGAGAGAAAAAACGAGTGCGATTTACAGGCCAAGGGGCTGAGGAGGCCAAGAAATCTTGGGGAAACAACGTGCGACGCCGTGTAAAGACGAGGGGCCGTTGAATGTGTGCGTCAGCGAAAACAGCGGTTTTCGCGAGCGAAGCGATTATGTACACGCTCGAATCCTTTCCATCTCGCCTTGTCCTTCATCGCAGCGATCCTCCTTACGCGCTAAGCCAGCGCGGTTGCTGCGCGCTGAGCTAGAGCGGCCGTGGGATGAGAGTTAGAAAATGTTCCCATCTCGTCCTTACCCGCGCAAGGACGCATGCTGTATCGATCTTTGTCTAGCGTTCACACCACCATAGCGAGGTCAGCTCAGTCTGCAGAACGCTAAGTCCGGGACGGATGTGTCGAGGGTGTTAGAACATTTTGATCTGTGCGTGTGTACCAACAATGCGCGGAAGTTTGCAAGTGATGCGCATTTGTTTTGTGCTACGTCTGCTAGAAGATGTTATTTTTTGTGAAGTGGAGGAGATTGTTTGCCTGTATTTTGCCATGCCGTAAATGTGTGGTGTTTGTTTTCTTCCTACACTCCGTGCTTGCTTCGGCAAGCGCATTTATATTGGAGTTAGGAAAAAAACTTTCGGTACATGTTGTGGACAATGCGTCCTTCTTTTTATGCATCTAAACATAGTTGGTGTTTTGTGTTTGGAATGAAATAGTGATTAAATTTCGCGTAAATGTTTATGCGCATTGTTAATCATCTCGTGTATTGATTTTATTGTCAGATAGTGTGAAAATGTACGCGCGCCTGTTTTAGTCAGTGTAGGATCGTGTTGTTTTCGTCCTTCCTTGTGTGCCTGCGTTCGTCCGCATCGATCGCGTGTGTGGTGTTTGTGTACAGTGCAGCGTGCGCAGTTAAACGCACACTCAATCACCCTTGCTCTGCCCACACGGACAAATTGAAATAAAAAATAAAGCTCACGGGAGCGAAAACCACGCGCGAGAGCGCGCCGTGCATTTTGAATGGGGAACGGGAGAGGGCGACCGTACATCGAAACTTAACCATCGAACGAGCCAGTTGTTCGATCTGGCGTTCGATGTGGCATCTCACTAATATTGTTACAAAAAAAAGCTCAAATTTTGCCGGACGGGCAGCCAAAGTCCTACGAAGCACTTTTCGCACACACGCATTGCACCAGCAGCAGCAGCAACAACAACAACAACAACAACTATGTTTATAAAAACAGTAGTTTTTAGTGCGAATCCGCAGAGGATTTCGCTGTCCGTCACACGGAGCGAAGCACGGAGCGCAGCACCGTCGCGATTAACGCAGTCCATTGTCCTTTCTTTCACACACACGCACACGCGCATTTCACCCCATTTTTGTGTCTCGCTTGCGCGTACGGTAAAGGATAGGCGTACTCGAGCCACAATCGTCGTCCGATCAGCCCGTATGGTCCGTACGCATCATTCTAATAGAAGCATACGTAAAGTTCAGAGAGGATCTAGGATCTTACCCCCTAGATCCTTTCATAAACATTTTCGTTGCGTTTTGATCTAAACGAACACGTTTATATGCTGATGTTAGACAAAAAAAAAATTGTAGAAATCGATAAACATTCTCCTGTGAAACTAATGGTTGTTTTGGAAATGGTTTATGATAATGAACAAACTAATATCGTCTATTTCTGCCGGTACATGCTAAAAAACAGTACTACCGACCATTTTCGTGTGCTCATTTTGCCTAGTCTAAAATTTGTTCGAATAATTATATGTGTAGGATGATAGAAAAAGAAAGTTAGTTTATTTTCAATCGTTCATCAATTCTTACAACCTTCCGAGTGCAGTTCCCGAACTAGACTCCTCGTCCGCTATCCTCGCTAGCTTCCTTCTGAAAACCGTGTTGCCAGCCTTAGCACCAACTGTCACCAAGCACAAGGTGATTCATTTCCTACATATGTTTCATGTAGGTTTCAGATAAACCATTGCAAATAATGGGTTAATAAAAAAAATTTTTTTTCCAAAAGTCGTGAAAAGTTTGTGAATAATTGTGTGACATTTCATCTGTTTATAAAGTACATAGATCATAGGAGTTACTGGTGCCTGCAGTTTTTCTAAAAATTGTGCATTAGGATTTCACCATTAGGTTGTTATGCGATACAGGGTTTAAAAAGCCACTTTGCCTTTTGAATGGTATAATTCGCCGGTCTTGAAATGCATTTCGTATCCTATGAAGTATTTCGTTTGCAACTTGGAATCCCAGTGAAAAAGCTAAAGCAATCGTCGCGAAAATCATATCGAGCCAGCGGATATACATTTTGAGCGGGAGGAAATACTTCATAGGATACGAAATATATTGCAAGACCGGTGAAGTATACCATTCAAAAGTGGCTTTTTAAACCCTGTATTACGATCGTATTGAGGTAGCAGAACTCATCTATTTAAATGACTCTGATTTTAACAAAATAAGCGCATGTGAAAAACAGATTCTTAGCTGCGGCAATTCATTTAAAATAAGCAAATAAACAACAGTTGCCTGAAGCATTTTTGATATTCTTTTACATTTAAATAGAGGTATGGTTTTAATTTCACTTGATTTGTTATCAGCAGGTGCTTTTAATTAAATGTAACATGTAAGAACGAGGCCAAGCCGTTCCTAATGAATAATATTTCAAAAAATAATTCAACTTAATCATAAATTTCTTCTCCCCGCAAACAGCGAGATGCGTAACTCCACATATTGCGAATGTAGCCCTCACAATCCTCTGGAGTAAGTGTTGTGGCTCCATTCGCAATAGAGGCTATCAAATCTTTTTCATTTCGCGGGTTGGTACGCTTCACCATATTCTTCCATTTGCTAAAAAGATTCTCAATTGGGTTGAGAAATGAAGAATATGGTGGCAAATATACCACACGGTCCTGCTTCTCGCCGAAAGCTTCTCTAACTTCAATGCACTTATGGAAACGCACGTTGTGCATTATTAAAACCGATCTGTTCATGTGTTTTGAGCGGAGTTCTCGCTTTAGCTGTACAACGTAATCTTTAAAAGATTGGCGGTTGATAGTTTGCTAATGCACCGAATAGTGTAATTCCCTGCTTGTTCATGGCACAGATTATTGAGATGTCTCGTGAACGAATATTTGGAACGACTACCGTTGCTGGAGCAAGCTCCGGGCCAATCCCCCGTAGCGAGGACTCACTATCCGCTTACGTGTTTAAATAAGTCGATACGGTAATAGTCCACGGAAATAGTCCACTTCTGCAAACTAGCAACGGCTTCGGAGGGCAACAATTCCGGATTATTCCCGCCACGTTTTTTTGCCTCAACTAGAACCTCGTAGAATGGTACGAGGTAGAATACAGCAGGAGCGAAAATGAAACGGCTGTAATGTAGCGAAAATATAGCTAGGAAATCAGGTCAATTCAAAACATTTACAAACAAACACTTACTTGTGTGAGCTGTAGGTATCAACAAGAACAACGGCAATGAACAAAATGGACTTGAATTTTTAGTAATTTGATGAAATAACACAGTAATTCAGTATGCGGTACTCGCTTTCAAATTGTCCAAACAAACAAGCTTGTGTCAAATCCCTGGTTGCGTTTATACCCGTAAGTTACACACTTTCTCGAGGGCTCCAAAACCCGCGTGCTATGTCATCGGCTACAGATGCCATTTCATGTTGTAGCTTTACAAAAAAGCTTCTTGGCCTACAATGACAACTAAAGCGTTTGCAGTGTCATCTAGTGACGTGTGTCATTTCAACCAAGAACTTTACAAGAAACGGGAACAATATTACATTGTCAAGTGAGAAACGCTGTAAGTTCTGTTGGGCGACCGTGAAACTCTCGAAGATCTTTTACGAAATCAGGAACTTTTCCAAGTTCAAAAATATTTGCTACGTTGGTTTCAGTAGTCATTATTCCTCTTTTCCTACTTACCACGTGTCTGTATTGATGATCTGTTTCTGCGGGGGAGAGCTGAGCAGCTTGAAGAGGGTTGTCCTTTTTCCGTTGATGTACTCGGGGTTTCAGCACACAATCGGGTGCAGTCCACGGTGTCCCAGGTCTCGCTTTGTGCCAATAATTAGTAGCTCCTTCGACTACTTGACAGAATTTTTTTTTGTATCTTTCCATTTAGTATTTTTGTTCTATTATTGCACTTATACTATTCCTGTAGTAACGTGTCCGTCGCCGTCGATAGTCTGCATGTGAATCCTCATGTCTTTTTCGGCCCTGTCAGGTCACATGTCAATTGCGTGTGTGTGGGTTTGACAACCCAATTAACAATCATACAAGGTTCATTGAAATGGTGCGTCAAGGTATTGAAATAAAGATATATTATACTACAATCCCCTCCTTTCCATAAATACTTTTATTTGTATTTATACATTCGGGATACATAATCCCGATACTTTAAAGGTGGTTGTGTCAACCTTTTAGATGACCCTGGTTCCGATAACAACTTAATAGGATTGTTCATAGAATCGGGAATATTATTGGCAGTCGAATCCGTTCGTACTAATTCGGCTTCAGGGGCATCTTCTATTTTTTTAAGGTGTGCTGAGCTTCTTCTATACTCCTTGCCGGTTTCCTTTGATTGTATAATGGTGTCTGTACCTGTTTTACGACGGACGATAAATTCTTCGTTGCTGAACTCCGTATCAAGTTTATTCGTTTTTCGTATTCTTTTAGCCAACACTTGGTCTCCTTCTTTGATAGAACTTTCCTGCGCGCTTCGTCGTTTATCAGTATATTGCTTCCCTTTTTCTTTTACCAAAACATCTCTATCTCTTAGGGGCCATTCAATTATTACGTAACGCAAAAATTGAGAATTTTGGACCCCCTCCCCCATTGTAACAAAACGTAACGCTGGAATGAACCCCCCTCAATTAATTACGTAATATTTTGTTAAACCCCACCCCCCTCTAATAACCAGTAAATTTTTTTATTTTACAAAAAAAACTACGACATTTTAACTTCCATTTTTATTTTGAACTTAATAAAGAAAAGAAAACAGCAAGCTACAGATTTTTAAACGTTTTACTTTTAGATTACAAGTTTTGCCAAACTGGCTGCATATGTTGGTCAATGCTGACGATTGGGATAGCATAATCGTTTACAACGTGTCCCAAATCTTCATCATTTGAACCCAACCATATATCCTCCTGATCCTTGATCGTAATCACCTTCTTTTTACTTTTATTCACGTCGTGTTTGGACACTGACGACGATTCTAACAACCGATCTTTTGTGGAATGAATTTGGTTATGTTAGTTCAGCATAACGTGTGAAGCAAAATATATTTCGCAAATTTTACAAACTCTGCTTTGTAACGCCTTTTGTAATTAAGGGCAATAAAGGTCATATGGCAGCTCTTTGTATGATGGAAGAGATTTAGGTAGGATCTTTGCAGTGTTATCTAGTTATAAAGGAAGAGTGAAACAAACGATCCACTCGTTTCGGACAAACTTGGGTACACGGTTTTAATCCCATCTGCAGTTTGATTGATGCGAATCGGAGCAGACATAAATTGTGTTGGCATTGCATCGAAATAGCTGCTTCTGGGTGTGCTGCAACATTTGCGATTTCAACATTTCACTGTTTGCAGAAAGTACTGTGAAGTGCGTACATGTGCTGAACACCATTCTGCATCACAGCTAAGTATGGAATCAAACGATAACTCGAAGGAACTTGGGTCAATATAATCCGAAACTACGGAGAATCCATCGAATGTTATATCGTTCCATATTTCTGCAGCCGTTTCACCTGCATACTTAAAATTCTTTTTCTCTAATTCCAAATCAATAGTTCGAAGTCTTTCATCAAGATGGATATAGAATCATCAATAATTTAGCCATCTGAACAACTTATTCTATGTTACGTAACATAAAGTTGAACCAACCCCCCCCCCCTCCCCCTATGTAACAAACCGTAACGTTTGAAGGAACCCCCTCCCCCCCCTAACAGCGTTACGTAATAATTGAATGAACCCTTACTTGCTCGTCTTCTTGAAACGATGATATCGTAGGCAATTTACTTTTAATCCGCCGACCAAACATTAATTCCCCTGGAGATTTTCCAGTCATAGGATGTTTGGCTGAATGATAAGTTAGTAGATACAGGTATAATTCCTGTCGCCAATCTCGTCCAAGTTCTTGAGATATGCGCAGCCGTTTTAAAATTGGACGGTTTTGTCGTTCTACCTCTCCATTTGATTGAGGCCAATAAGGAATGGTATTCTGGAGTTTGATCCCATTTGTCTCGCAAAACTCTTTCCACTCAGTACATTTTCCACTTAGTTGGGGCGCGTTGTCAGCTTTCATTGTAACCGGGATTCCGTATCGACTAAACATTATTGAAAGCTCTCTTATGATGTCACTCGTAGTTGTCGTATCCATTTCACACACTTCCCTAAAACGATTGTAGCAATCTATTACTTCCAAAAGATGCTGTCCCTCAGGTAGCGGCCCAAGGAAATCCAATGCAATTGTGTGCCAAGGACAGACAGGCAGTTGACTTCGCTGTAATGGTTCCGGGGGTGCTGGAGCCCCTACCAATGTACAACCGCGGCAGTTTTTACAAATTGCTCCACTTGACCATCCATCTTTGACCACCATACATGAGATCTCAGGTGGTTTTTCATCATTGTAATGCCTGGATGTCCGTCATGACCAGTTTTTAAAACATTGATTCTTAGAGCTGCAGGAACAACAATTCGATCTCCACGAAGAAGTACTCCTTCTAATTAACATAGTTCATTGGCAATCACACGGTACTCTATCGGTAGCTTTTGTATTGCTCCGGTAGTCAATAATGATAATACTTCTGGTATTTCCGTATCTAACTTGGTTTCCTCTTGGATGTCACGCCAGCTCAACGCTGAAGAGTTTGCAGCATGTGTAGCAACATGTGTTCATCCAAAGTAGCTAGCATAGGCACAAACTTATTCAAGTAATTCGCCAACCCTAGGAAACTGCGTACTTCCGCTTCACATTGTGGTTCCCGAAAAGATAAAATCATTTGAATTTTGCTTCTTGCCGGCATAATTCCCATTTGACCAAGATTATGTCCTAAAATTTCTAGTTCTAATACTCGAAACTCTTGATTCCTTCCATCTTTCCTTCTTCGCTGCCGGATAGGTCTCATCCATTACCTTTTGAAACAACTCTGGAGCTGTTACCAAGCCGAATGGCAGACGTTTGAAACGATACAAACCCCGTCGAGTTATGAAGGTTGTCACGTCCCGCGAGTGCTCGTCTAGCTCGATCTGAAGGAATGCTCGCGCGCGCATAAAACGCGTAATATGCTTTTGTTTCGATTGTATCCAGGCCCGATTCAGGTTGTTTCTCTTCAATTGACTTCTCAATTGCCCGGATATGGCGCTTCTTTGAATCTTTTCCAGTCGTCTTTCGCATTTCGACACTGCATTTTCTCTTCTGGGTTTCTCTCTCTTCCATTCTTTTTCTACTTTGAAAACTTTTTCAGTTGGTAGTCTGGATGACATGTCCTCTATTTGTTGCTCCACGTTTTCTTGCGCCACTCCCAAGTCATTCATTTTCGTAAAAGGCAAATCTCTCAACAAAATTCTGCGATGAACTTCCTTTGAAGAACATCCTTCAACTACTGCATCAGTCAAATAGATTTCTCGGAGTGTTCTCGATCCCCTTTTTCCACGGATGTCTTCTACGTTTCTGGTCTCGAAGTTTATCGATCTCACTGCGGAACTTCCCCTGCTGTATAGTCTTGATGAGCGCACGATCGGCCTCCGCCAATTCGTTCTGCAACAGCGGTCCTGTTAACTTAGGATCTGTTTTTCTTTGCCGACGAATGTTGTTGTGAATGCGAGCACAACGCGTTGTTTACGTATTGAGTTAGCAGTGTTACCCTACAACAGTTGCGCTGTTGTAGGGTTCTAAGATTAGGAGGATGGTGGGACAGTGTCCACCATCATTATAACCACGATTGCGATGGCGACGAAGCAGGAAAAAAGGCATAAATAGGGCCGAAGGACGCGCTTTCGACCTCTTTGACCGCAAACCATCGGGAAATGCACTAATTTTGTGATTCAGTTATAATATAACACTTTAAATCTACATTATTGTTTCCCTTTGGTGCTAAAACCATCCGCAACATTTCACAAAATTATATCACTTTCACTTGTTCGGTACGTGTAAAGATCGCGATCGAACGGTACGCGCGCGCATGTAAATCTCGCCATCGGGAGTAGTGTAATTCGCGAAGTGAAGTAAAGTTAAGTTGTGATGGACAGAGCATTGGACACTAGCTGCCAGGAAGTCGTAGAGCTGCCGGAGCAGCAGGCGACCACATCGGCAAACCCGTCGGGAAGGCGTGTGAGCGTCGTGGAGGAACCACCGAAGGACGGGGATGTGTCACCCGCCATTCTACCCCAGGACCTGGAGGTAAGGAGAAGGCGAATCGAGCTGCAGAAAAAGCAGCTCAAACTAGAAAACGCCCGAAAGGAGCTGGAGATCGAGCTGCGCGAAATCGAGCTCGAAGAGGAAATTTCGGACCGTAGCAGCCAGGTAAGCACGTATGTAGCTAAAACGGCAGCCTGGTTGCAGGAAACGAGCCGCGTCGGAACGACGCCGTTGGGTCGTCACCATGACGACGATATTAATAATGGCGGCTCGGGTCATCCACCGGTGACCCCAATTGCGACCGCGGGTGCGTGGGTAACACGCAGAGCTCCGGCACCGTTGCGGTACGATGGCGGGATGGTGGACGACGCCCGAGGTCATCAACCTTTGACCCCGGCAACAACCCGATGTCCACCGGAGTACGACACGACATGGGCAGCGGACCAAGCAGCGGCGCAAGAACGAGAGTACGCGCAGTGGAGGCGTGCGGTGGAAGACTCCATTAAAAAGCACCGCGAAGGAAGGCTTGAACGGCATTTCAAGCAGGAGAAAAATCCGGGGCCGAATTCGACAATGGCGCCGAATCCCGGGATGCAGGTTCGCGTGTCCCGTCTGACGCCAAGTCAAGAGGAAGCGCGGAGGTCAATCCCGAAGGATCTTCCAGTTTTCTCCGGAGACGTAGGGCAGTGGGGACTGTTCTACGCGACGTATCAGCGATCCACTGTTCTCTGTGGGTTTAGTGATGATGAGAACCTGATCCGCCTACAAAAGGCCCTACGGGGGCCAGCACTGGAGTCGGTCGACCACATCATGCTGCTACCGGATGGTCTGGCCAAAGTGATGGAGATTTTGTGCACTGAGTACGGTAGACCAGATCTCATAGTGGACGATCTGGTGGAAAAGGTGAGGAGGCTACCCCCCGTTCGGACCGAACGATTGGAGACGCTAGCCGCGTTTGGAAAAATGGTGCGAAAAATGTGCGCTACGATAGAGGTTTCGGGGCTGCAGGACTACGACTGCAACGTCACGTTACTAAGAGAACTGGTAACGAAGCTTCCCGCCGAGCGCAGGTTAGAGTGGGCTCGTTACAAGCTCAAACTGTCGCGGGAAACCATCAGGGAGTTCGACAAGTGGTTTTCAGAGATTGCGGTGGCTGCGAGCGCCGCTTCGAAAACCTTCGAGCCAACGACGCGACCCGAAACATCACGGCCACTACCGGTAAGAAAAGCACACGCGCACGTTAACGTACACAACACTACGCGGAAAACATATTGTGCGCTGTGTCACGATTCCTGCCGCACACTGGCCGATTGTGCACGGTTTATGGAAATGACGGTGCGGGAGAGGCGATCGCACATTCAAGGGCGCAAACTATGTGTCACGTGCTTGGGAACACATAGGGGCACTTGCTTCGTAAGGACTCGATGTGGTACCGACGGTTGTTCGGAAACGCATCACAAACTGTTACATTACACGGAACAAAAACCACTATCACGCAAGAACACACAAACTACTCATTCACTGAACTCTCACGTTGGTAATGACAATAATACACTTTTCCGCTATGTTCCCGTTGTAGTGCACGGAGAGAAGACTGCCATAACAACATTTGCCTTCTTAGATGAAGGGTCTTCGGCAACATTTGTTGATCGTAGGCTGATTGACGAATTGGGAATCGAGGGCACGTTGAACCCTTTGTGTTTGAAGTGGACGGACGATACACAGCGCGACGAATCCCATTCGAGGGAAGTTCAGCTGCGGATTTCGGGTGTGCACCAAGGAGCAGTGGTGTTCGACATTCGGAAGGCGCACACCTTGCGTGATCTCTCGCTGCCGGCGCAGACGTTATCGATCGGGAAGCTGGTGGAGTTATATCCACATCTGAAGGGACTCCCGATTGTTCCCTACACGAATGCAACACCACGTATCCTGATCGGCGTCAATGATATTCATCTGGGTAAGCCGCTGCGTTGCGTGGAAGGGAGTTTCAACGAGCCGATCGCCGCTAAGACGAGACTCGGGTGGACAGTGTCTGGTCCGTGCTACACACCTGCCTCCGTAAGTACTACGGCGTATCATAATTTCCATTTGTGTACCTGTAATGGGAAAAGCGATCAGAAGCTGAACATGGCGTTAAAGGAATACTTCTCTTTGGATTCGATTGGAGTAAGCGTTTCAAGTAAACTTGTTTCGAAGGAAGAAGAACGTGCGACCAAGTTGCTAAATACCGGAACGCGCCTGTTAGAAGACCGCTACGAAACATGTTTACTATGGAAGTATGATGATGTGCGCCTCCCATGCAGCCGCGAGATGGCTCTTAAACGTCACGCGTGCCTGAAAAGGAAATGTGAAAAAAATCCGGAATTAGCGAGGGCGATCAACAATAAGATGCACGAGTATGCAGAGAAAGGGTACATTCAGCGCGTTCCGGAAGAAGAAATTATGGAGAGGAAGGATAGGGACTGGTACTTGCCGATTTTCCCAGTTTACAACCCTAATAAACCCGGGAAGTTGCGTATGGTGTTTGACGCCGCTGCGCAAGTGCATGGGGTGAGCTTAAACACATTCCTGCTTACCGGTCCGGACCAACTAGTGGGGCTTGTACAGGTGCTGTACAAATTTCGAGAGAATCGAATTGCCATAACTGGAGACATACGAGAAATGTTTTTCCAGGTACGCATGAATCCCGTTGATCAACGAAGCCAGATGATTTTCTGGGACGATGGCAGCAAGCAGAATGGAGAACCTAGCGTATATGCCGTTTCCGTGATGACTTTCGGCGCTGCTTGCTCGCCTGCGGGCGCTCACTTCGTAAAGAATCTCAACGCGGATAGATTTGCTGAACGCTTTCCCCGAGCAGCGGAATGTATCAAGTACGAGCATTATGTAGACGACTTGTTGGCGAGTGTCGAAACTGTCGATGAGGCAGTTGCTTTGGCGGAGAACGTGAGGTTCGTGCATTCGAAGGGCGGTTTCGAGATCCGGAATTGGTTGTCTAACGCGAAGGAAGTTGTGGACAAGCTACGGTGGGGAGCCAACAACAATATATGCATCGACATGAGCTCGAATCAAGACACCGAAAAAGTCTTAGGTATGTGGTGGAATACGGCTGATGATACATTTACCTTTCGTATAAATCCGCGTATCGACGAGAAGCTGTTGGCAGGTAGTAGATTACCATCAAGACGCGAAGTGCTAAGCACGCTTATGATGATCTACGATCCCTTGGGGCTTATTGGCCATTTCCTCATGTTCCTCAAGGTTCTCCTGCAGGATTTATGTAGATCCGGCATACTCTGGGACAAAATAATCGAAGGTGAAGCTGCAAGGAAATGGTTAAGATGGGTTGGATTATTGCCGGAATTAGAGAAGCTGACAATCGGGAGGTGTTATCGAACCCTAACGTCAGCGAATAAATCAAACGTGCAACTACATGTTTTCACCGATGCGAGCCAGAGTGGGATGGCCGCGGTTGCTTACCTACGCTTCGAAGAGAATGGTGTTGTGGAGTGCGCCCTGATTGGATCTAAGACGCGGGTTGCTCCACTGAAGCTTCTGTCCATACCACGGCTGGAGCTCCAAGCAGCTGTAATAGGAGCACGTTTTGCGGACCATATCACCAAGACACATCGATTGAAGATCGACAGAAGGATGTTCTGGACGGATTCACGGAACGTTGTGAGCTGGATTAGGTCGGACCATAGGCGGTTTAGCACATTCGTCGCTTTCCGGGTGAGTGAATTGTTCGAAATAACAAACACTAATGAATGGCGATGGCTTTCCACTAAGGTCAACGTAGCAGATGACGGAACGAAATGGCAAAGAGATCCCGACCTGACCTCATCCAGCAGATGGTTTCGCGGGCCAGAGTTCCTGTGGGAGGCGGAGGAAAAGTGGCCAATTAATAACAACGATCCTGGTGAAACATCGGAGGAAATACGCAAGAGCGTATCACACCACGCTGTAGTCAACATTATAGTTGATTTCACCCACTTCTCGCGATGGAAGAAGTTGCTGCGAACGGTGGGCTACATTCACCGGTACACTGGGAACCTGCGACGACGAGTTAGGCGAGAAGAGAAAGTTGGAGGGCCGCTGACGCAGGAGGAGCTGTTTGCTGCGGAGCGGTCATTGTACATATGGGTACAGTTGGATGGATTTGCCGCTGACATCAGACGGCTGAGCAGTGGCGCGAAGCAGAAACATCCTTGGAAGAGAGTGATCGGACCAGATAGCTCGCTGTATAAATTATCTCCTGAAATCGACGAAAGAGGTATTTTAAGAATGCGGGGGAGGTTGAATAATTATACACCACTGGGTGCTTCACTGGGGAAGCCTATCATCTTACCTAGGCGACATCCCGTCACGGATCTGATCATCAGGGACTTCCACGAGCGATATTGCCATCAGAGCCATAGTACGGTGGTAGGCCAACTCCGAACACGGTATTACATTCCGAAGGTGCTGGTGGAGTTCAACCGGGTTCGACGTGGTTGCCAGCACTGCAAGATAAGAAATGCTGCACCAAATCCACCCTTAATGGGCGATATTCCCCGACAGAGAGTAGCAGTAAGCCAGCGAGCATTTACATACACTGGGCTGGATTACTTCGGACCAATTTTTGTGGTAGTGGGGCGGCACTCGGAGAAGCGCTGGGGAGCACTGTTCACCTGCCTCACGACGAGAGCAGTGCATTTAGAGGTAGCACACGCACTAACGACTGCTTCGTGTATTTTAGCGGTTCGGCGGTTCATCGCAAGAAGAGGTTCCCCTCGGGAAATAATCAGCGACCGAGGCACTAATTTTGTTGGTGCGGCGAAAGAGCTTAAGGTCGCCTTGAAGGATGTAGACGAGAACGCGCTGAAGTTAAGATTCAGCGGTCCGGAGCTGAAGTGGAAGTTCAACCCGCCGGCGGCACCCCATTTCGGCGGAAGCTGGGAACGTCTCGTGCAGTCAGTGAAGAAAATCTTGAGCGGTTTTGATCTACCACGTCTCCCTACGGATGAAATCTTGATATCAACATTGGCTGAAGTGGAGATGATGATTAACTCTAGACCGCTGACATACGTACCACTCGACGAGGAATCCGACTGCCCAATAACGCCAAACCACCTACTACTGGGAAGCTCCGACGGGAGTAAGCCGGCCGTCTGCTTCGACGATTCGCCGACAGCCATACGGACGTCTTGGGGTGCTGTACAAGTGAACGCGGATATCTTTTGGAAGCGGTGGATAGCGGAATATTTGCCAACACTCACACGCAGGACAAAATGGTTCCACCCGGTGCCACCGATCAAGGTGGGAGACGTAGTGTTGATTGTGGATGGGAACTTACCTCGGAATACCTGGCCTATGGGACGCGTACTCGAGGTGACCCGCGCCAAGGATGATCAGGTTAGGCGGGCGAGAGTACAAACGGCCAATGGTATTTTGGAAAGACCAGCGACAAAAATTGCGGTTTTGGACGTGGGAACAGCAGGATAAGCGAATAGTAGGCCGCGTGGGTTTAACAGATTGTACGATTCGAAAGTAAACAAACGTTAGGATAGTGTAACGCACGGGAGCGTTACACTGGTGGGGAGAATGTTGTGAATGCGAGCACAACGCGTTGTTTACGTATTGAGTTAGCAGTGTTACCCTACAACAGTTGCGCTGTTGTAGGGTTCTAAGATTAGGAGGATGGTGGGACAGTGTCCACCATCATTATAACCACGATTGCGATGGCGACGAAGCAGGAAAAAAGGCATAAATAGGGCCGAAGGACGCGCTTTCGACCTCTTTGGTCGAACTTCGACCTTCAATAAACCGGATCACAAATGCCACGGTCCGTAGCGCTCGTTTCCACTTAGAAAACCGCTCGAGCCGAATGAGCGGTTCTATAGCTGCGGGGCCACGAGCGTTGAGACTGCGTCTCAAACCTCCTCAGTCACTCATTTACCTCAAAAAGTCACTCAAAACCAAAGTCTCCGTTGCCTCTTGAGGTTTCCTCAATTTCAGTTCAGTGACGACCCTACTGGATTTGACGTTGACAACACACAGTATGTGACGAGTAAAATGTTTTTCATGTATTTTTATTTTTTTGTTTCTACTGTATTTTTGTTTCAATTTTATGGAAAATATGATCAAAAAAATTGTGGTTTGTAAATTAAAAACTAAATCATCATTTTCTTAATTACAGGAGCTTAATCCATCAATCATATTGCAGTTGAAAAGTATAAATTCAATTACAAAACATGTTGACAACTTTTGTCACACATTGTTCCAAAAAGTACGTTGCGGAGACATAAAAACATCATACCGTACGCCAAAACATTGTGCTTGTACAATCATAATTACGCATAAAACACTTTCAGAATGTAGATACATTCATAATAGTACGCAAAAAGTGTACTTGTATAAAATAATAAACCATTATTCTTTCGCCATACCATCGGCAGATACAACAGGTTTTGTATACATTTTGAGCTGCTGACTGGCCGAATCTGTCAAAAAAGTCTTAAAAATTTTTGAGACTTTTGTAGATGAGCCAGGTTTCCCTCAAAACTCAAGTCACTCAATGTTTAGAGTTTTGAGGGAATCCTCATCGCTCGTGGCCCCGGGGGGCTATCACTCGATGGTGTTGTAACTTCGTCCTAAGCTCCTCCGGCGTGTCTCTAATTACGGCGTCTTTGGTGGGCCAGGAATTTTCCCAAAGGAAAGGTGGAGCATGAAACCATCGCCCCTGTGCTGAGAGGTCCGGCGCACTCGTCCATTTTGTGCCATCGTCGGCCACGTTTAGTTTGGTTGGCACCTAGCGCCACTGTTCCGGGTTGGTGCTCTCCAGAAGTTCTTCTATTCTGAACGCCACGAACTGGTTGTAACGTCGGTGGTCGGAATGGAGCCAGCTCAATACATTCCTCGAGTCTGTCCAGTAGGTCACTCGTCGGATTTTCAGTCTATGGTCCTGCTGAATCGCATTCGCTAGGCGAGCTCCAATTATTGCTGCTTGAAGTTCCAGCCTGCCCAAGGGGAGCAATTGGACCTTTTCCATACAAAATCAGAAAGTGCTCGCTCTAACAGCTATTTCGCTCCTGCTTGCACTCTCGTCGAATCGAACCCCCCCTCGAAAGCTCTCTCAATCGGAGCGAAATTTCTCGTGCTGTTCGCTTCTTCGAAATCGTTCCTTCTCGGTCGTGTCCGTTGCAGGCATACACAAACGTCAACAAACGTACACACACAGTCCACTGTTGCAAAAATGCTTCGTTTTTAACCTCACTTTTTGAACGTGAATTCACTTTGCGCGTAGAGATTGTTAGCAAAAAAACTCATTTTAAACATTGCAGATCTGTTTTGTTCGCTCAATGCACGCATGTATTTCGCTCATAGTGAGATTCTTTACACGTTTCAATATCCATAACACTATTCCAGAGGATGTTTGGTACTTTACCGGTCATTCCACTTGTACAATTATAGTTACCGAAATCTATTGTAGATTCATTTGTGATGTTTTGTGTTTTGTTTGTTGTTTGTCTGGTCATATGTTGTGACGAACTAGTTTTGTTTGTCATGATGATTGTAAATATGTCATCCGTGCAGTAACAGTCATCCATAACAGTCAATGCTACAACAGGATCGAACAACAGGATGGGCAACGCACGAGTTCCTTGCCACATGTGTTTGATTCCAGTCTTGTTTCTTCTGTTGTAGCTCAGATTAAGATTGTGTTTAGATTCAGATTTTGTTCACGTTATCAGCTAATTTGTTAGGCAAATGCTATCGAAGTTATGTTAGAACTGTTAGCAACAGTTAAAGATGACAATCGAAATCAAAGTGATCCCTCCGTTCTTTCTGGAGGTTGAAGGACTCATTTTGTTTGTAAACTTTATTATGCATCAGGTTCTGCTCAGACTAATCGGATGTGCGCAAATATGTAGCTCTCTCAAGCAGTGACTGAAGGTTTGGGTCTGATAAAGGATAACATTTTACAGAGAAAAAAGATTCCTCCAAACAGCGCTCAAAAGCGATGAACATAACTTTTTACTCCCTAACCTCAGACGGATGATCTATCCAACACGTAGAGACAGTTAATCGCCAAGGCAAAAAACTATCCATAGACTGACACTGACTTTTTAATCGGACTTTGTCTTGCTAGCAAGACGGAGTGAATTGGTTCATAGACTTGTAGCGCTACATGAAAAGCTACAGGTTTTAGTAAACATTACGCTTTCCAGCAGTACGTTAAGCTTGGTTTTTAAATCAGTCAATTTTTTGTCAGACAGAATATATTCAGAACAGATCCATCAAGCTATCTATGCAAAATATAAAAACATGTTTAAAACTACTAAATCCTTCTGTGCCAATGAAAGGTCCACCAACATGCTCATGTCTATTCCCCTCACCCACAATCACCTCCTGTTATGATTTCACGAAAGGAAAGAAAACGAACATGGTATGTCACCATACACCTAAAGGCTTTGTAGTGTGATGTACTTGTTGCAGCGATCTTTAAATGAGGCACATACGATTTGTCAAGCTAGGTCAGTTTATTTAGTCCTAGACCTTGGACCACTTTTTACAAATTTTCGCACTCTCGCTTCGGGATCTTGATCGCTACTAATCCTCGTGTTCTAATCATCCGCGTGTTATCCCTAAATTCGTGTCTTCTATTCGCTCCTTATATGGGTATTTTGGCTGCGCGCGTTCTGATTCGCCCGAATCCTTGGCCGCCGAACGCTGACCGTTGACCCTTTACCTGTGCCGAACCCTGTCATCGACGCGCGGTGTTTTTCGGTGCGGTATCGATACTCGATCAAGCGGAAATCGATCACTCTTGATCGATTTGGTGCAACTGTCATTCTATCCTTGATCGTTTGTTTGTTATGTCGTGTCAACAGTACTATTTTTCATTTATTTATCCAAAACTCCGTTACACTTTCTTTAAATTCACAAGGAAACACGTGCTGTTGCTTGCCGGTCGATTCGAACAGTAAAGCCTTTCGATCGTTTTTTCAGAGCTGTCAGGATAACCCTGTGACAGATGCCAACAGGTCGCATAATATCGCGCAGATGACGAAACGTTTTTTACTTGCTGCTACAAGTTCAATACACTCACCATTAAAGCATTTATGATGAAGAATCTATGGGGTCGTCGTCCATAGAATTGTTATGGAGTCGTCGCCCATAGAATTGAGATGTGATATCACAAAAAATAATATAACGAAATAACAAAGCGTACGATTAGCTGGTGAAGGTGACACTCATTTTATTCCTATCCTAATGGGTGAGTTCTGAGTTCTGAGTTCTGAGATACTTACGCTTCACGCACTTTAATACTGCGGTCGCGTTTACACTTCGTGTCACCACACTACTTCCCCCTTAGCTTTTTGGTATCGTTGAGGGATTTTTACCGTGCGTCCTGATCGCGTCCGATAGGAAGGCTCGTTGGTGATTAGCTTAGTATGTTGGACATCCTTTGTATCGCTTTCTTCGCTCTGGGTAAATGCTGCCTTTAAACGATCAAATGAAACTGTGATGTTCTTTTTGTTGACCTCTACGACGAATACCATTTTCTTTCGACGAACCACACGGTATGGTCCGTCATACGGTTGTGTAAGAGGTGGTTTGATGGCTCCTACTCGGTTGAAAACATGGGTGCATGTAGAAAGTTCTTTTAGAACGAAGGAAGCTTCTCGCGAATTATGGTTACTGGTTGGCTTAGGTGAGATTTGAGACATAACCTATTTTAATTGTTTAACAAATTCCGGTGTCGCTTTTCGTTCTTCGTTTGACACAAAAAATTCGCCAGGTAATCGGAGTGGAATGCCGTGCACCAGGTTCTGTTGACGGTTGTGTAGGAATACACCTCCGGTACGGGACAGGATCCGACACCTCCCGAAGGTCACATAGGCTCTCCTGCCCCTACTCTTACTCAAATACGTCCCCGTCGTACAGAACGGTAACAGTCTCTATCCTATAGCCCAGCTTGGGTATACGGAGAAACCCAACCCCTTGGGAGGTGGGAGGAGCTGGCTAAATTTGAGAAGGGGAGGGGGTAGCCTGGTGAAATAGGCATCCCCCTTGTCCTGGCATCCTACAGGACGTTAAACAGCTAGGGTGCGTCGGCCCACCGACGAGACAGGTGGCGGGGGGAGAGGCCTTGCAAGCCACCCCCTGTATTACCGCAACGAACAGCCATCAATATAAAATACCGATTGGACCAAACGATGACCGACCTACGCTACGAAAACGGACTAACGATTGGAAACTCGGGACATGGAACTGCCGATCCCTCACGTCCGCTGGGAGTACCCGAATACTCGCGGACGAGGTGAGGACCCGTGGCTTCGAAATAGTGGCACTTCAAGAGGTGCGCTGGAAGGGAGTGATGGAGCGTCCGTATCGCAGCGATTGTATGATCTACCAGAGTGGTGGAGATAAGCACGAGCTCGGTACGGCGTTCCTCGTCTTAGGTGAGATGCGCAAGAGGGTGATCGGGTGGTGGCCGATCACCAACAGAATGTGCAGGTTGAGGATACGTGGCCGTTTCTTCAACATTAGCATCATCAACGTGCACAGTCCGCACCTTGGGAGCACTGATGACGATAAGGACGATTTCTACGGGCAGCTGGAGAGGGAGTATGATCGCTGCCCCAAACACGATGTAAAGATCGTCATCGGGGACTTTAATGCTCAGGTCAGGAGGTGTATAAACCAGCGATAGGCAACTTCAGCGTCCACCAGCTGTCAAACGACAACGGCCAGCGCCTTGCCAATTTCGCCTCCTCCAAGTGCATGATTATCCGCAGCACCTACTTCCAGCACAAACCTCGCTTCAGCTACACATGGAGATCACCGCAGAACACTTATTCCCAGATTGACCACGTTTTGATCGACGGACGACACTTCTCGGACATCATCGACGTCAAAACTCTCAGGGGTGCAAACGTCGACTCGGACCACTTCCTACTCATGGTTAAGCTTCGCCAAAAACTGTCCGTGGCTAACAAGTCACGGTCACAGCCTACCCCGCGGCTAAACACGGACCGGCTGAAACTAGCTGATGTTACAGGGGACTACGCGGCAGCCCTCGGGGAGGCTCTGCCGGACGACGACGCAGTCACCACGATGTCCCCCACAGCCCACTGGCGTATAGTGGAGCGTGCCATCAGCAAAGCAGCGGAACGACATGTCGGCTACGTGACACGCAGCCAGAGGAAGGAGTGGTTCGATGATGAGTGCAGGCGAGCACTATCCGAGAAGAATGCAGCACACGCCCGAATGCTGCAACGGGAAACTCGTCAGAACGTGGAGAACTACAGACGGCTGAGGAGGCAGCAGACCCGACTGTTTCAGGAGAAGAAGCGTCTTCTGGGGGAGTCGGAAGAGCAGCAGATGGAGCGGCTTACTCAGTCGGGGGAAACTCGTAAGTTCTACAGGATGCTGAACACGGCGCGGAGTGGTGATGTCCGCAACACCACAATGTGCCGCGATGCAGAGGGGAGTATTCTGGCGGACGAACGAGAGGTGATCGACAGGTGGAAGTGCCACTTCGACGGACACCTTAACGGAGCACAGGCAGTAGACCCCGATTTGGGGGCAGAATGCAGAATCGAGCAGCACATCAGTCTGGTGGCAGGAGACGAGGTGCCCACGCCATCTTTGGAAGAGGTAATTAGTGCCATCAAGCAGCTGAAGAGCAACAAATCAGCAGGCAGCGATGGCCTAGCTGCCGAGCTCTTCAAGATGGGGCCGGAGAGGCTTGCCGTCAGTATGCACCAGCTGATCGTGAAAGTTTGGGAACAGGAAGAACTACCGGAGGAATGGAAGCTGGGCATCATCCACCCAGTCTACAAAAAGGGGGACAGGCTGGACTGTGGGAACTACCGTGCCATTACAGTCCTGAACGCTGCCTACAAGATCCTGTCCCGAATTCTCTTCTGCAGACTTGCCCCACTTGCCTCAGATTTCGTCGGGAGCTATCAAGCCGGTTTTGTTGGAGGAAAATCGACGACCGACCAAATCTTTACTCTCAGGGAGATCCTCCAAAAATGCCGAGAGCACCAAATCCCCACGCACCACCTGTTCATCGACTTTAAGGCGGCCTACGACACCATAGATCGGATGCAGCTATGGAACACCATGCAGCGGTACGGCTTTCCGGGAAAGCTGGTGCGGCTGTTGAGGGCCACCATGGACAGGGTGCAGTGCAAGGTGAGAGTATCGAGCATGCTGTCGGATGCGTTCGAGTCTCACCGGGGATTGAGGCAAGGTGACGGACTCTCCTGTCTGCTGTTCAACATCGCTCTGGAAGGTGTCATGAGAAGCGCGGGCTTCGATATGCGGGGCACGATTTTCACCCGTTCCATCCAATTCCTTGGCTTCGCGGATGACATCGACATCATCGGAAGGACATCTGCGGCGGTGTGCGAGGCGTACACCAGACTGAAGCGCGAAGCCTCAAGGATTGGATTGCTGATCAATGCGACGAAGACAAAGTACCTGCTTGCCGGAGGCTCTGACCGTAATAGGGCCATGCTGGGAAGCAGCGTATCGGTCGACGGCGATGATCTCGAAGTAGTAGAGGAGTTCTGCTACCTCGGTACGATCATAACTTCGGACAACAACGTAAGCAGCGAAATCCGAAGGCGCATTGTTCAGGGGAATCGTGCCTACTACGGGCTCCACAAACTCCTACGATCCAGAAACCTTCTCCTGCGCACGAAATGCACAATATACCGAATATAGAATGAACCACGAGCTTGCTGAGCTGTTTGGGGGACCTGACATCCTCACGGTGGCGAAGGCCGGAAGGATACGCTGGTTGGGGCACGTCATGAGGATGCCAGACTCGTGCCCCACCAAAAAGGTCCTCGTCGGCGACCCGTTCGGCACGAGACGCAGAGGAGCGCAGCGAGCCCGTTGGCTGGATCAGGTGGAGCAGAACCTATCGGAGATCGGGTGCAGCAGAGGATGGAGAGCGGCAGCCCTGGATCGAGTTTCCTGGAAACGTATTGGTGACCAGGCCATGTCAGCACGACGTGCTCAACAATAAGAGCGGGCCAAAGAAGAAGCCATAAACCAGTTTAGCGCATGTTGCCTGTAAGTCCTCTTTTATAACCGAACGCATGCCTAAAAGGACAATAGGTAGCACTTCTGTCCAGTTGAAGTTTTCGTGGCACATAATTGCTGCCTTAAGCTAACGGTGTGTGCGCTCGATTTGTCCGTTGGCTTGCGGATGGTATGGAGTCGTGCGCAAGTGAGTAACACCGAGCATGTTAGTAAGGGTGCGGAATAGTTCTGATTCAAATTGGCGTCCGCAATCAATTGTTATGTTTGTTGGTACGCCGAATCGGGCTATCCAACCGTTGACGAATGTACGTGCTACAGTGTGCGCCGTCATGTTAGGTATTAGGTAAACTTCCGGCCATCTGGTGAATTTATCTATAGTGAGGCAATATAAATTACCTTCTGAAGGCGGGAGTGGTCCTATAAGGTGCAGAAGTGCGAATCGAGAATCTGTAGTATTTATCCGTTCAATTGGCGATTTGTTGTGTCGTTGAACCTTAGACTTTTGACATGGCATACAACTGACGACGAAATTCTTACAATCTCTCCGGAGAAAGGGCCAAATGAAACGCTCGGATACTAATCGTGTGGTTGCACGAATCCTGGGGTGTGATGCACTATGCATTTTAATGATTATCTGCTTTCGGAAATCGGTGGGCACGAAAGGACGAATTGATTCTGTAGAGATGTCACAGTATATCGGTGTAGGGGCTAGAGTTGATTTTAAACGTTTCATTTGTACAGTGGTATTTACTGGGGGATTCTCTAGAAACTGTTAAAGTGTTAAGGATCGGTTTTTTGCACCTCAGCCATACGCTTGTAGTCGATTGCTTCAGTTGTGGTAATAGTATTAATACGACTCAGCATATCGGCCACTTTGTTTGCTTCGCCTGCAACATACCTTATGTCGGTGATATATTCACTGATGTAGCTAAGTCGACGTTGTTGGGTTGGTGTAGCTTTTTCTGATCGCTGGTGAAAGGCGGTGGTGAGCGGTTTGTGGTCTGTATAAATACAGAACTCTCGTGAGGGTGTCTCTAAAATCCTTTACGGCTTCATACATCGCGATAAGTTCCCGATCATATGTGCTTGCTTTTTGTTGGGTATCGTTTAGCTTACGTGAAAAGAATGCCAATGGTTAAGGTCCTTTTTCAGTAATTTGATGAAGAACTGTACCAATGCATGAATTTGAAGCGTCCACCTCTAGAGATAGTTTGCCTTCAGGTGAAGGATGTGCAAGCAGCGTTGCGTTGGCTAAGTCCTGCTTACAGCTTTCAAATGCTTCATTTGTAGTTTCATTCCATAGTAGAGGTGTTGTGTCATTTCTCGTGTTACCGGAAAACATCGATTGAAGAATTCATTGATTTTCGGCTGCTCTCGGAATAAAACGGCGATAAAAAATTATAGTACCCAGGAATCTTTTTAGTTGTTTCGCGTTTGTTGGTCTCGGAATGTCGAGAACAGCTTTTACTGTACTTGTTTTTGGGTGAATTCCCTCGGGTGTGACGTGATGTCCCAGAAAATCAACGGATTGTTAACCAATTTGACATTTAGCGGCATTGATGATTAAGCCATTCTGTTTCAGACGCTCGAAGACTTCTCATAGGTGTTGCTTGTGTAGCTCAATGCTGTTGGAAGCTATACATAAGTCGTCTATGTAGGAAAAGACATATTCGAGGTCTCCGAGGATGGCGTGCCTTTGCAAGGTTTGTGCTGCGTTCCTTAGTCCAAATGTCATATATTTAAATTCGAAAAGTCCAAAAGGAGTTGTTAAGGCCGTCTTAGGGACATCTTCTGGGGCCACAGGGATTTGATGATATGCTCTCTGTAAGTCAATGCATGAACATATTGTCTTACCGTGTAGGATGCTCGTGAAATCTTGGATGTGCGGGACTGGATATCGGTCTGGAGTAGTGATGGCATTCAGATTCCGATAATCGCCACAAGGTTTCCAAATGCCGTTAGATTTCCTTACTAGGTGTAACGGGCTTGCCCAGTTACTTTTGGATGGTTGGCATATTCCCTGTTCCATTGAAAATTGGAATTCAGCTTTGGCTTCTTTTAGTTTATCGATGGGTAATCAGCGCTGTCGACAAAATACGGGTGGTCCGTTGGTTGTGATCTGATGGACGGTGTTCGTCCGTATAGGTTTGTGCTTCATATTCATTACCGTTATGTCCTTGTATTCACTAAGGATTTCAGTAAACGGTGAACTTACATCGAATGTTGTAATGGAAAGTTCCGTTGAAGCGTTGATATTTTGATTTTGATTTGATATTTGATTTTTAGACGTGTGGTGTTATCTATCAGTTTACATCTTCGAAGGTCGACGAGGAGGTCATAATGCTTCAAAAAATCGGCGCCTATAATAGGTGAGTTTACATCTGCCATAACAAAAATCCATACAAAGGATCTTCGTAGGCCGAGATCAACGTTGATGCGCTTGGTACCATGCGTTCGTATTGGGGTACCGTTAGCGGCGAACAGTTGCTGTGCTTGTATGGGTGAATTTCGCTTTTATAGATGGTGGTATGACCGAAACGTCGGCTCCAGTGTCAATCAGGAAACGATTTGATGTTTTCGGGTCGTGAATGTGTATGCGTTGTAAACGTCGTTTGATACTGTTGTCGGATGCTGGCGAGCGGTTTGCGGGGCTAGTGGTTGGTGGGCTTACATGTGCCGTGGGCGAGTGCAAGCCTCGATCTTCCCGTCGAAAAAAATGCACGGTACATTTGGATTGAGCACGAGCCTGAGCACCGTGTCGGTAATGAAACCAGCAGATCCAACCACGTTTGTTTCTAGCCGGCGTAGTGTCCAGTCAGCTAGAAGAACTGGAACGAGTATTAGTAAAATGTCTTCTCGTGCGAGTGTTACCTGTAAATGCTTCATCCATGCGTATCGCTAGTGCATCGATACGTTGTTCTAGCGATTGAATGGTTCCTGTTTGGTGGCGATGCTGAATTGTGGCGATTTGCTCTTGAGGGGACTCGAGGATTTTATCGCCTGTTCGTCCAGCGTAGATGTTGGAATGGCAGCGATGATTGCACGCGTTGTGGTCGGTAGGGCTCGCAACCACAGGTTTGCCAAGACGTTGGAACAACCTGTTCCACCTAAACGGCGCATTTCCGATAGTAAAACACTGGGTTTCTGGTCTCCCAAAGACATTCCAGAGAGCAAACTAGACAACCGTTGGGCTTCCAATGGTTGGAAGTGCGTGATTACGGCGGCCTTTAAAGCATCGTACTTATCGTTCTGGCTGTTAGCCTGGCACTGTGTAATAACTGAATGCACAAATTTCGCTCTTGATCCCAACGAAACTATCACCGCAATAAATTTCACTTTGTCCAATTTCATCCCGTTTACATGAAAAGACGTTCTAAACACATAAACCATGTTTCGATATCATCCGGATCAAAAGTGGGAACGTTAATTTTGGCGATGGCTGTAGCGTCACCTGTTTCATTTTTTACAATGATGGCGTCGTTTTTGTCTGCGTTCGTCATTTTGTTTCGACACACGCGGTCGGGAGCAATTTTTTATTAGGAACTATAAAATCGGTTGTCCACGATTTATTTAAAATGTTTCTTGCGTTTTTAGTTCACTTGTAGTCGGGGTTATGGGGTCGTCGCCATTAGGATTGAGATGTGATATCACACGGATGGAAATAACGAAGCGTACGGTTAGCTGGTCAAGATAACACTAATTTTATTCCTATCCTAATGGGTGAGTTCTGAGTTCTGAGTACTGAGATACTTACGCTTCACGCACTTTAATACTGCGGTCGCGTTTACACTTCGTGTCACCACAAATCCTTTACGATTGTAATAGAAATATTCATTTGGCTTCGGCCGTTTTATTATGATGTGTGTTTTATCTACACACATAACAACACCACTGATTCCGGATTTCGCGTGAAAATAATCGTTTGCTGCTTCGGTGTCTGCTTCGGACATGTTCATCGTGATGTATTTTGGGCGTAGCTTCCGTTCCATGCTATCCAAAACCTTGGTTAACATAGTGGAAAACGTCGACTATGCCAGAGGTAAGTCGAAATCTTTTCCTATACCTTGTTGAAAGAGACCGGTTGCGAAAAACCATAGAGCTGCTGCTAATTTTTGTTCAGCTGTTACACCATACGATGTCATAGGAGCAAGGTCATCCTCAATTTCACGAAGAACTTCAATGAAAATATCATGCGTGACTCTAAAATTATGTAGGAAACTGAAATAAATTATTAGAATACATAAAATATTATATTTGTCGCCTTAGAAAACCAATTTGGGACGTTATGTTCTATTATGTTCTATTATGTTATGTACATGTTGTGAGGGAGTTCACGAACGCTCCTGTTAAGCCGAAGACTCCTACAATAACGTTGTTGATTCACCTTCTCTTCGCTTTGATTTTGCTCTTCAGCAATTAAAATCAATGAAATCATATTGCAATGAAATCACAATCACATCACGTTGCAGAAAACAAAGACACACTTTTGTAACTAAGCCAGGTTAAAATGAACAATCAGCATAAGGCGAGCACAGGGGTAGAATAATTTGAATGGTTTGACAGTTTGAAAATGGATGACGAAAACGGAATACATGGTCGCCGATTATCCGGGTGCTGTGCAACCTGACGTAATCCTGATGCAACCTGATGTCGGTTTATCTGTATTGTTTTAGTTGTGTCGTTTGAGGTTTTAAAAGCAATGAACTTAGATGCTCGTTAAACATCGAATAACAATAAAATAAAGATAATTGTAATATTCGTTTGCAATAGAGTGTATTAAATCACTTTTCGACCTTGAAGTTTTTGCCGTCATAGTCATTATTTCTGGATTTCTGCACGGATAATCCGAAACTGTTTCAAATGGCACCTGAATAATCGATTACATTGTTCATGAATCCCGGGTTTGTTTTCCTTCCCGTGTTTTTTTGTATAATACATTTTGGATTTTTATTACCGACTTCCATTATGTCCCATCTTTTGGGTAAGTGTTCATAAGCAAAAACTAAGATTTGTAAATGCAAAATTAGGTGGAGCCAAGCACGATGCGCATGTATGGAATCGGAGTTCTGTTCGTAGTTTTTTTTTTGCAACCAAGCATCGCAATGGGAACACTCCGTTCAAGTTGCTATGTAATACATTTTTAAACGTTACTGTAATGTTAAGGAAATTTGTTAATTTGTTCTGTTGTTTTATATGCGATTCAGCATATCCCAGGAAAGACTGGTTACTTACACCAGTCAGAGATGCTAATCCAGGGTCTTCAGACGCACAGTTCAACACACAGCATACTGCAGGGCGTATTATAATAGAAAGAACGATTGGAGTCTTGAAAAGCAGATTTCGATGTCTTGCCGGAACACAAGAGCTGCACTATGCACCTACTAAATGCGTTAAAATAATAAATGTATGTTGTGCGCTTCACAATATGTGCATAGAATACGAAGAAAAATCATGGTGTTTTTATTTACTGATTGCCTCGTAGTATAAAATTTCGGCTAAAGTCTGAATAACGACCCCCCCCACTCACGAGCACTCATTTTTGCGATTTGAGTGACCTAGGGGTGCTTCTCTCTGCTCATTTTTCGGACCGTAATTCACGGAGGCTGCGTACCTGTGGAAGTATCGTTTTTGATGGTTGCGCACTTTTTTTTTATTTTCGTTCGGAATGGCGGTTGCGGTCAAGCGATCGGCGCACGGTTCGGTTTGCATTATTCGACTAAACGATTTTTCGCGCTGCGCATGCACCGATGCTGATGCGTGTGCGTTTTTAATTAATTATTAACATGAAATACATGATCGGGAAAGAGCTGTGCACTGTAAAAATAGTGTTTTTGTTTTATTTTAAATATATTTCTGGCGTGTTTGCCAGCATGAACGGCGATTTAAAAATTCTTTTTCTTCCATTATTTTCTACCCATACCGGTGCGGAATGTTTTCAAGCGTTTTAACTTGCGGCACTGGTTGTTGAAAATGGTTTCTTTCTATTATTTTTCCCGAATGGTTTCCATTCATTCTATCAGGTAAGTTAGGTTCACACCGCTTAACCGTGGTGTTACGTAGTGCATATAATATTGCACACGCATGTCTAATGAATTATTTAAAGTTATCAGAAATGTATTGTCCGGGTTTATCACCATTTAGATCACATGCAGGTTCATAATTGAGGATTACACATTGATTCTTCGTCCGGTGTCGCGATACGATATGGCAGTGCCACTGTCTCGCTTCTAATCCAACTTTTGCTCTCTACTTGTATTCAAAAGTCGTCGTCTTGTAGTCGAATAGTGTGTTCTTGCTGTTCTGGGGGACAAGGGTCTGGATGGGACGGGATAGGATGGGATGTATCGATAGCTCGTAATCATAGCTTTAGTTCGAAGTGCACCTGTACATGCTGGTATGATAATGCTGGTTCGACGTTACGGATTTCAGAGTCCACATTGTTCCCTGCTTGTGTTTGCCCTGCAAAATTATTTCTTAGTTATTTCGACGATCGCTTCACCCTACAAGGGAGAACGAATCGGTCTTCATCTTCGGATGCTGTTGCAATTTATGGTTTCGTCGGTTGTCGGTTGTAACCAGAGCAAGGCTACTGTTTGACACTAGATGAATGAAGATAATGTAAATGGCTGATCAGCCATATCTGTCGAATCTGAAATGTCCAACCATGTGAAGCTTCTTCACTTCGGTAACCAACCTGCCGTTCGAACAAAACTTTGAAAGTAGTTGGTCTGTCTGTTTACAAAGTACCTGATACACATCGACTGATGGCGTCAAATACTGTACTGTATTTAATATGATAGCTATATAAGATCGAAATATGATGGAATGTCCACTTGGCATCAGGGAATTCTTATGCAAAATCGATAAAATCATCTATTCCTGTGGCATGCAAGTCTCTTTCATCACGCTGTACTTCCGTGGCGTACATACTGCCACGTTTCGTTAGCTCGCATACTGGATTTAGTCAAGACTAAGCTCGGGGCCACCCGCATCTGCTTAGTTTGTCTGTCGGTTAATCCGTCACTGCTTTCACGATGTTTTACTAATGCCAGGAAATGACAACGTCCTTCACTGTCTATGTTGTAAAGGGTGCAGTGCTGCCTTTATGTTTAATGCTTGGCTAGTTTATGCTTTTCGTCTGTGGTAGGTTAACAGTAATGTCTAAGACCAATTTTCTAACACAGTACTCTATTATATGCAATCAATATTGTTCTGTGGTGTTCAAATAACTGATGATAATGAGGATTATGAGTCTCGCCCCAAAGCGCTAAACTTGTTTGTGCAAGAAGCAAGGTTCATACGATAATGGAATATAGTGCTATGAAATGCCAATACGATCGACTGGTGTCATCGAAAAACTCAGCTCGTCTTATGCATGATATTTTTTTTCTGATGATTTCTTACATTATTTTTAATGGTAGCTTGTATAAACATTCACAAAAAATGCACTGCACTTTGCAACTTTGCCACACATTGGTAACGTCCTCTTGCGCGCCCGCTGGTTTAAGAACTGATGCATCACTTGTTGTCCCCTGCTGCTACTATTTACATCATTACATCTCCTCATTATCAATTATCATTAATACCATTGCTTTAATCATTAGGACACTGGACATGATTACACTACAAATTCACATTACATTTATATAAAAGGGTTGTTTAAACAACTCATCTACGTCCTAATACAGTAATTTTATTCGTACCTCTTCACGATGCAGCTGGTGGACAATTACATTGCTCTAAAGTGCAATCAATGTCTTGCTAGTTTTGTTTAAAAGTTAGTAAGTCTTGACTCTTGCGTATCAGTGACAATCATGAATTATGTTTCAATTGTAGATATCATTATGAGCAATTAAACCTCTTTGGCCCTATCTAACCGTATCCACAATGCATTGCTATTGCTACTGCAAGATTCAACGTTATTAATTCAGCCACACATGGTTTCTAGTGTCCAAAGGCTGGATCAAATGATGCAGGACTTTTGGCAGCTCGGATTATAACGAGTGTGAGAAAAGATATCCAAAGATCGAATGGTTATCGTTCCATCAATCTTAACTAAGATACCAATGTCGTATGGGTAGATAGCAACCGTTACGGTATTGCTCCTCTTATGCCATAGACCATATAAAGGATTCGATCGACCAGCGGTACAATTATGGTATCGCATCGGAACAATTTGCCTGGTTGCCCGCTATAATTTTGCATGCAATTATTGATTATTCATTAATTATAATTATTAACAACACATGCAACAGATGGCAAAAATAGATTCCGATAATTTATTGTGATATTTTACCGTGAACTTGCGAGGGTTCTGTTATATATTTAACTAATAAAACACACTTTGGAAAATTGCAACGCAATGCAATGACACATTGCGCAGGTTTAACGGTGTTTTGAAGAGTGGTTTTAAAAAATGACACACCGACAAAAAGAGAGGTTCGTGAGCTCCATCATGCTATCCTCTTTCTTTAGCCTGCTGACAGAATCATAACAAATCCGCACGCAGCCTAAATCAAAGCAAATTACAAACAAAAACCATGACATTTTCTTACCGGTATCAAAAGAAGTTGTGTTGTGAGCCAAATAGTGAATTCGACCGGTGTTTCTGTGTACACCTGATCACAGCCCTTCTTCGTGAGAGTGTTTAGCCATTTATTGCCTGCCAGCGACTGAACGTCCCATACAAACCCGTAGGATACAAGGTATGTTTGTACGGACCAATTTACAACAACTTGACTCGTCCATTTATTTACTCGGTTGTATTGTTGCAGTTCAATCCGGCAATCCTGCATCTGATCCGAGAGTGTAGCCCAGGACCCGGGCGTGTCTGCTTTGAGCAAAAGACCGGCGATTTGCTCAATTTTGGCCAAAACCTTCACGCAGACTTTCTTCAACTCTGTCACGCTGTGTCATATGCTCCGGTGTGCATTGGATCATTTCCAGCAGTGCAATGTGTTTCCTTCATATCCGATAGCAATCCGGCCGTACCAGTCAGCTGTACCATCGACCAGCACCATGTAAGTTTCAATATGTTGATAGAGTGAAATGTACACGGCTAAAGTATATGTCATACCTCTTACAGATCACATCACCCAATTACGGACACACACAGGATCAACACAGGTTGTGCAACCAACGGTATTAGTGAAGACAGGATTATTATTTGGCGTAGTGTTTGGTGTATCAGATTGGCAGACGACGGCGGTTGACCAGCGTGAACGGCTTACAGGATTCCTACAGCGGGTCAAGGCCGCGTGGGGCCTAAAGAAGAATGTTTAGTGCTCGTGTTGTTTAGTGCGATTACGATTGTTCCGTTGATGCGATTTATAGTTGTGCTATCCCGCTTACGTTATGTTAATCTTAGGTCAGTGTTTATAGATGGCATAAACACGGACCTAAGACAGGACATTACAGTTGTTCTTTTAATAAATAAACGAATACTTTTAATGGATTTACGGTTTTTAATGTTTCGGGTTTTTACCTCACAAACTACGTTTGCTGTTCGATTTGAATGCGAATTACAGGTTACGTCCGATAAGTATGAGAATGGGTTTTACATGTACGTTTGATGCTGCTATACGGGCAATTTGTATGTATGATGAGCTATACAAAATAGCTCGAACTACATCGGACAGTCGAACAAACTATAAGTATAAATTGTTAGTGATAGTGAAAACGTTGGTACGATCGATTATTTCATTACCAGCACGTTATCGGTAAAGCGTTTTTCATTCAGTATGTGTATTCAGAGTTTGCTATGGCTAATATAGGAGTGCATAGGGTCGGATCAATGCGGATCAGTTCGTAGTTGGTAGCTTGTTCGATCAGATCGTATTTGAGTGTGGAATGCTAATGTGTGTAATGCTATGGAATGTTTCAATCGCACAGGTTTTATTTGTCACGCATTAGAACAATTGTTTCCACCATACGCTGACAAACCGGTAAAGGCTTGCTTATCATCAGAGACCCTGGTTGAAATGTTTTCGGAAATCTGTTCTCCAATTCAATACATCGATTAATGGTTCAACATTTGCTTTTCACTGTGGAAATTAGAAAGCATATGTATCACAAATTGGGACCGTTGCTATTGAAGCTATATTAAACGCATGTTTGTTTTTATTTTTTACAATGGGGACAACCCCCATCGATACGATACAATCGAGATAAAACAACCGATGCAATCGAGATAAAATTCTTGCATCTTCTCGGTATAAATGGTGCAGCTAAATTGCCTTGCATTCTGGTGCCTGCGATGCGCTAGCAGGTTAATCCAAAGGAGTCTGCTTACCTATCGACTCAAATGTTCGCCGATGTATGTAAGTGTGAGCATCTTTGCTTATGTTAAGTTAACAGCCGTGAAAATTGGGCTCGTCAACATTCAACGCTTCAACAATTTTTTTTTGGTTAATGAGTTGTGAACGAAATAGCTGTTAGTAAGTTAGTGTGGTAAAAGCAAAAGGGTGCGATTTTTTTTTTTTTTTTTTTTTTTTTTTACAACGAGGGGAAACCTTCCAAAGGCTGACACGTGTACCGGATTGCGGACACGTAGTGGGGGATTCACAACTTTAAGAGTTGCGGGACCGCCCTAAAACCTAACTCCTTGAGCCATTTTGCATAAGCAAGGCTGGCGTCAACCGACTAGCATGCTATGTGTTATGCTAGTTATGTTGGTTTGCTGTTAGTGTGCAAACTGGTTAACCGGGGGGGTTACATCAACCGATCGCGGATATGATGCGTTCCTAAATAGAAACGAAAGAAATATTACAACTGAAATCTTGAGTGATATTCTGCTACTTACCGGATGATGGTTATTTGCCCTGCTATTTGTGTGGATGCTGGTCACACGTGGGCAGGCGTCAGCCAACTAGCATGTGTACCAATCCTAAATAATTTTTTCAACACAAATATTAGTATTGAATCAAATACACTGATCAACAAAACATGGTTACTTACTGGAAGATGATAATTGTCCTGCTGCTGGTACGCGTATCGTGTTGTCGCTCAACACGTTTCCCGCGCAATGACCGCAACCAGGGCTGCGAACACGTTCTCCCCGTGCTCTTTGCGGAACATATATTCCGCAAAGTAGCCCTCCAACGAACCTTGTATGTTGGTCCCCTTCTGCTTCAGGAAATGCTTCAACCACCGCCACACATTCTCGATCCGTTGTGTGTGGACATCACCCTGGAGCGGATCCACGAAGTTCTGAGAATGGTTGACGGTGGCGTGCTCATATCCCAAGCCGGCGAGTCCGTTGTATCCCGCCCAGCAGTCAGAGAGGATACGTGTTCCGGGGGCCACATGTCGCTGGATGAGTCCGTGCAACACAGACTGTGTCCGGGTCGCCACTCGCTCGAGGAAGATTTCGCCGGTTTCCCGGCAAATACCGCCAACCAACCACTCCCGGTTAGCGTTGCTGATCCGGCCAATGTTATACTTACGGCGGACGACCTTTGTTTCGTCTACCTCGACGGTCATCCCTGCTCCGCCGATTTGCCGCGATGTTCGATCGAACTCATAATCGAATAGGAAATCGCGGAGCAGCCTGTACCACTCCAGGACCGCGCATCGGCTCAACCCGGTCTCCGTGATTGCGCGGCTCACGGGTGATTTGGCCGCCCACTCGTAGAACAGGCGCGTCAACGTGCCCAAACTACTTTTCGCGTCGTAAAAAATCGACCCCGTGCGGATGCTGCAAGAAGCCGCACATGCCTTACGGCGGCACAGCCACTTGAACCGGTCACCGGCGGTCACTTTTTTTAGCTTCATCGAGCCACTACAATTTGGGCACGATTGCTCGCGCTTCAGCAGCCCCTTGCCCTGCAGCCACTCGATCCCACGCAACGGATCACTAAACAGTACACTCAAATCACCACTGTTTGTAATTTCCATCGTGGAAAATGCACGGAAAAAAGCGGAAAGTACGGGAAAGATAAACTGTTCGCACAGTACCAAACACGCGCTGCCAATGGTTTGGCCAATATGCAATTTTGGCGCTTTTTTGATTTGCCTCAATCCAACTTACACACACCTCCATTTGATCCGTAAAAATTTAGTAAACTTGCTGGTATGTGTATCGCTAATTGCCATTAGCGCACCTACACATACGCAATTGTACTAGTAGAATAGTGGACCGACCTAAGCATGAAACAAAGAAACTCATTCATTCTGTGCACGACCTATCACAACCTTTCTTTCATTGAACCCATACTCTTAGGGTAATGATTTTTGATCATCACCTTAAGATTTATCAATGATTTTTGAGTAAGAGAGTCGAGAGAGAACCCTAAGAGTATGGGTTCAATGAAAGAAAGGTTGTGATAGGTCGTGCACAGAATGAATGAGTTTCTTTGTTTCATGCTTAGGTCGGTCCACTATTCTACTAGTACAATTGCGTATGTGTAGGTGCGCTAATGGCAATTAGCGATACACATACCAGCAAGTTTACTAAATTTTTACGGATCAAATGGAGGTGTGTGTAAGTTGGATTGAGGCAAATCAAAAAATCGCCAAAATTGCATATTGGCCAAACCATTGGCAGCGCGTGTTTGGTACTGTGCGAACAGTTTATCTTTCCCGTACTTTCCGCTTTTTTCCGTGCATTTTCCACGATGGAAATTACAAACAGTGGTGATTTGAGTGTACTGTTTAGTGATCCGTTGCGTGGGATCGAGTGGCTGCAGGGCAAGGGGCTGCTGAAGCGCGAGCAATCGTGCCCAAATTGTAGTGGCTCGATGAAGCTAAAAAAAGTGACCGCCGGTGACCGGTTCAAGTGGCTGTGCCGCCGTAAGGCATGTGCGGCTTCTTGCAGCATCCGCACGGGGTCGATTTTTTACGACGCGAAAAGTAGTTTGGGCACGTTGACGCGCCTGTTCTACGAGTGGGCGGCCAAATCACCCGTGAGCCGCGCAATCACGGAGACCGGGTTGAGCCGATGCGCGGTCCTGGAGTGGTACAGGCTGCTCCGCGATTTCCTATTCGATTATGAGTTCGATCGAACATCGCGGCAAATCGGCGGAGCAGGGATGACCGTCGAGGTAGACGAAACAAAGGTCGTCCGCCGTAAGTATAACATTGGCCGGATCAGCAACGCTAACCGGGAGTGGTTGGTTGGCGGTATTTGCCGGGAAACCGGCGAAATCTTCCTCGAGCGAGTGGCGACCCGGACACAGTCTGTGTTGCACGGACTCATCCAGCGACATGTGGCCCCCGGAACACGTATCCTCTCTGACTGCTGGGCGGGATACAACGGACTCGCCGGCTTGGGATATGAGCACGCCACCGTCAACCATTCTCAGAACTTCGTGGATCCGCTCCAGGGTGATGTCCACACACAACGGATCGAGAATGTGTGGCGGTGGTTGAAGCATTTCCTGAAGCAGAAGGGGACCAACATACAAGGTTCGTTGGAGGGCTACTTTGCGGAATATATGTTCCGCAAAGAGCACGGGGAGAACGTGTTCGCAGCCCTGGTTGCGGTCATTGCGCGGGAAACGTGTTGAGCGACAACACGATACGCGTACCAGCAGCAGGACAATTATCATCTTCCAGTAAGTAACCATGTTTTGTTGATCAGTGTATTTGATTCAATACTAATATTTGTGTTGAAAAAATTATTTAGGATTGGTACACATGCTAGTTGGCTGACGCCTGCCCACGTGTGACCAGCATCCACACAAATAGCAGGGCAAATAACCATCATCCGGTAAGTAGCAGAATATCACTCAAGATTTCAGTTGTAATATTTCTTTCGTTTCTATTTAGGAACGCATCATATCCGCGATCGGTTGATGTAACCCCCCCGGTTAACCAGTTTGCACACTAACAGCAAACCAACATAACTAGCATAACACATAGCATGCTAGTCGGTTGACGCCAGCCTTGCTTATGCAAAATGGCTCAAGGAGTTAGGTTTTAGGGCGGTCCCGCAACTCTTAAAGTTGTGAATCCCCCACTACGTGTCCGCAATCCGGTACACGTGTCAGCCTTTGGAAGGTTTCCCCTCGTTGTAAAAAAAAAAAAAAAAAAAAAAAAAAATCGCACCCTTTTGCTTTTACCACACTAACTTACTAACAGCTATTTCGTTCACAACTCATTAACCAAAAAAAAATTGTTGAAGCGTTGAATGTTGACGAGCCCAATTTTCACGGCTGTTAACTTAACATAAGCAAAGATGCTCACACTTACATACATCGGCGAACATTTGAGTCGATAGGTAAGCAGACTCCTTTGGATTAACCTGCTAGCGCATCGCAGGCACCAGAATGCAAGGCAATTTAGCTGCACCATTTATACCGAGAAGATGCAAGAATTTTATCTCGATTGCATCGGTTGTTTTATCTCGATTGTATCGTATCGATGGGGGTTGTCCCCATTGTAAAAAATAAAAACAAACATGCGTTTAATATAGCTTCAATAGCAACGGTCCCAATTTGTGATACATATGCTTTCTAATTTCCACAGTGAAAAGCAAATGTTGAACCATTAATCGATGTATTGAATTGGAGAACAGATTTCCGAAAACATTTCAACCAGGGTCTCTGATGATAAGCAAGCCTTTACCGGTTTGTCAGCGTATGGTGGAAACAATTGTTCTAATGCGTGACAAATAAAACCTGTGCGATTGAAACATTCCATAGCATTACACACATTAGCATTCCACACTCAAATACGATCTGATCGAACAAGCTACCAACTACGAACTGATCCGCATTGATCCGACCCTATGCACTCCTATATTAGCCATAGCAAACTCTGAATACACATACTGAATGAAAAACGCTTTACCGATAACGTGCTGGTAATGAAATAATCGATCGTACCAACGTTTTCACTATCACTAACAATTTATACTTATAGTTTGTTCGACTGTCCGATGTAGTTCGAGCTATTTTGTATAGCTCATCATACATACAAATTGCCCGTATAGCAGCATCAAACGTACATGTAAAACCCATTCTCATACTTATCGGACGTAACCTGTAATTCGCATTCAAATCGAACAGCAAACGTAGTTTGTGAGGTAAAAACCCGAAACATTAAAAACCGTAAATCCATTAAAAGTATTCGTTTATTTATTAAAAGAACAACTGTAATGTCCTGTCTTAGGTCCGTGTTTATGCCATCTATAAACACTGACCTAAGATTAACATAACGTAAGCGGGATAGCACAACTATAAATCGCATCAACGGAACAATCGTAATCGCACTAAACAACACGAGCACTAAACATTCTTCTTTAGGCCCCACGCGGCCTTGACCCGCTGTAGGAATCCTGTAAGCCGTTCACGCTGGTCAACCGCCGTCGTCTGCCAATCTGATACACCAAACACTACGCCAAATAATAATCCTGTCTTCACTAATACCGTTGGTTGCACAACCTGTGTTGATCCTGTGTGTGTCCGTAATTGGGTGATGTGATCTGTAAGAGGTATGACATATACTTTAGCCGTGTACATTTCACTCTATCAACATATTGAAACTTACATGGTGCTGGTCGATGGTACAGCTGACTGGTACGGCCGGATTGCTATCGGATATGAAGGAAACACATTGCACTGCTGGAAATGATCCAATGCACACCGGAGCATATGACACAGCGTGACAGAGTTGAAGAAAGTCTGCGTGAAGGTTTTGGCCAAAATTGAGCAAATCGCCGGTCTTTTGCTCAAAGCAGACACGCCCGGGTCCTGGGCTACACTCTCGGATCAGATGCAGGATTGCCGGATTGAACTGCAACAATACAACCGAGTAAATAAATGGACGAGTCAAGTTGTTGTAAATTGGTCCGTACAAACATACCTTGTATCCTACGGGTTTGTATGGGACGTTCAGTCGCTGGCAGGCAATAAATGGCTAAACACTCTCACGAAGAAGGGCTGTGATCAGGTGTACACAGAAACACCGGTCGAATTCACTATTTGGCTCACAACACAACTTCTTTTGATACCGGTAAGAAAATGTCATGGTTTTTGTTTGTAATTTGCTTTGATTTAGGCTGCGTGCGGATTTGTTATGATTCTGTCAGCAGGCTAAAGAAAGAGGATAGCATGATGGAGCTCACGAACCTCTCTTTTTGTCGGTGTGTCATTTTTTAAAACCACTCTTCAAAACACCGTTAAACCTGCGCAATGTGTCATTGCATTGCGTTGCAATTTTCCAAAGTGTGTTTTATTAGTTAAATATATAACAGAACCCTCGCAAGTTCACGGTAAAATATCACAATAAATTATCGGAATCTATTTTTGCCATCTGTTGCATGTGTTGTTAATAATTATAATTAATGAATAATCAATAATTGCATGCAAAATTATAGCGGGCAACCAGGCAAATTGTTCCGATGCGATACCATAATTGTACCGCTGGTCGATCGAATCCTTTATATGGTCTATGGCATAAGAGGAGCAATACCGTAACGGTTGCTATCTACCCATACGACATTGGTATCTTAGTTAAGATTGATGGAACGATAACCATTCGATCTTTGGATATCTTTTCTCACACTCGTTATAATCCGAGCTGCCAAAAGTCCTGCATCATTTGATCCAGCCTTTGGACACTAGAAACCATGTGTGGCTGAATTAATAACGTTGAATCTTGCAGTAGCAATAGCAATGCATTGTGGATACGGTTAGATAGGGCCAAAGAGGTTTAATTGCTCATAATGATATCTACAATTGAAACATAATTCATGATTGTCACTGATACGCAAGAGTCAAGACTTACTAACTTTTAAACAAAACTAGCAAGACATTGATTGCACTTTAGAGCAATGTAATTGTCCACCAGCTGCATCGTGAAGAGGTACGAATAAAATTACTGTATTAGGACGTAGATGAGTTGTTTAAACAACCCTTTTATATAAATGTAATGTGAATTTGTAGTGTAATCATGTCCAGTGTCCTAATGATTAAAGCAATGGTATTAATGATAATTGATAATGAGGAGATGTAATGATGTAAATAGTAGCAGCAGGGGACAACAAGTGATGCATCAGTTCTTAAACCAGCGGGCGCGCAAGAGGACGTTACCAATGTGTGGCAAAGTTGCAAAGTGCAGTGCATTTTTTGTGAATGTTTATACAAGCTACCATTAAAAATAATGTAAGAAATCATCAGAAAAAAAATATCATGCATAAGACGAGCTGAGTTTTTCGATGACACCAGTCGATCGTATTGGCATTTCATAGCACTATATTCCATTATCGTATGAACCTTGCTTCTTGCACAAACAAGTTTAGCGCTTTGGGGCGAGACTCATAATCCTCATTATCATCAGTTATTTGAACACCACAGAACAATATTGATTGCATATAATAGAGTACTGTGTTAGAAAATTGGTCTTAGACATTACTGTTAACCTACCACAGACGAAAAGCATAAACTAGCCAAGCATTAAACATAAAGGCAGCACTGCACCCTTTACAACATAGACAGTGAAGGACGTTGTCATTTCCTGGCATTAGTAAAACATCGTGAAAGCAGTGACGGATTAACCGACAGACAAACTAAGCAGATGCGGGTGGCCCCGAGCTTAGTCTTGACTAAATCCAGTATGCGAGCTAACGAAACGTGGCAGTATGTACGCCACGGAAGTACAGCGTGATGAAAGAGACTTGCATGCCACAGGAATAGATGATTTTATCGATTTTGCATAAGAATTCCCTGATGCCAAGTGGACATTCCATCATATTTCGATCTTATATAGCTATCATATTAAATACAGTACAGTATTTGACGCCATCAGTCGATGTGTATCAGGTACTTTGTAAACAGACAGACCAACTACTTTCAAAGTTTTGTTCGAACGGCAGGTTGGTTACCGAAGTGAAAAAGCTTCACATGGTTGGACATTTCAGATTCGACAGATATGGCTGATCAGCCATTTACATTATCTTCATTCATCTAGTGTCAAACAGTAGCCTTGCTCTGGTTACAACCGACAACCGACGAAACCATAAATTGCAACAGCATCCGAAGATGAAGACCGATTCGTTCTCCCTTGTAGGGTGAAGCGATCGTCGAAATAACTAAGAAATAATTTTGCAGGGCAAACACAAGCAGGGAACAATGTGGACTCTGAAATCCGTAACGTCGAACCAGCATTATCATACCAGCATGTACAGGTGCACTTCGAACTAAAGCTATGATTACGAGCTATCGATACATCCCATCCTATCCCGTCCCATCCAGACCCTTGTCCCCCAGAACAGCAAGAACACACTATTCGACTACAAGACGACGACTTTTGAATACAAGTAGAGAGCAAAAGTTGGATTAGAAGCGAGACAGTGGCACTGCCATATCGTATCGCGACACCGGACGAAGAATCAATGTGTAATCCTCAATTATGAACCTGCATGTGATCTAAATGGTGATAAACCCGGACAATACATTTCTGATAACTTTAAATAATTCATTAGACATGCGTGTGCAATATTATATGCACTACGTAACACCACGGTTAAGCGGTGTGAACCTAACTTACCTGATAGAATGAATGGAAACCATTCGGGAAAAATAATAGAAAGAAACCATTTTCAACAACCAGTGCCGCAAGTTAAAACGCTTGAAAATATTCCGCACCGGTATGGGTAGAAAATAATGGAAGAAAAAGAATTTTTAAATCGCCGTTCATGCTGGCAAACACGCCAGAAATGTATTTAAAATAAAACAAAAACACTATTTTTACAGTGCACAGCTCTTTCCCGATCATGTATTTCATGTTAATAATTAATTAAAAACGCACACGCATCAGCATCGGTGCATGCGCAGCGCGAAAAATCGTTTAGTCGAATAATGCAAACCGAACCGTGCGCCGATCGCTTGACCGCAACCGCCATTCCGAACGAAAATAAAAAAAAAGTGCGCAACCATCAAAAACGATACTTCCACAGGTACGCAGCCTCCGTGAATTACGGTCCGAAAAATGAGCAGAGAGAAGCACCCCTAGGTCACTCAAATCGCAAAAATGAGTGCTCGTGAGTGGGGGGGGGTCGTTATTCAGACTTTAGCCTTCAGTTTAATTTAGTTCTTATTATGAATGGTATAGTGAATTGCAAGGAAGCCAGTAGATTCACAGCTCAGCTTGAATGCATTATTGTATCATTACTTTGTTTACCTTTCTTGCGAAAATTTTCTGAAATTCAATATCAGTTTTCAATTTTTTCAATTGGAGTTTTCAAAAAGTTTTTAATAATGCAAGTAACAAACAATGGTTTTTTATGGTTAGTTAGAAAATTATTTCCACCAAAGAAAATAATACCTAACATCAATTCGCTTGTGGTATAATGATAGCAGCCTGTGATTCGATCGTAGTGGCAGATGATGAAATAGTAACGATGCGCGATTCCAACGTAGCTGGTTTTAGTTGTGTTTATTTTTCCATACAGCTGCTGATGTTTGAATGAGAAAGTTTGTTTGGACACGTGATTTAAATAAACGGATCATTTTAAAACGCGTATTATATCTACCATTTGCTCAGCAATTCAAATTACGAACTGACGGAAGAAGAAGATCACTTGCATTTACATCCGTTCACCCTTTTGTACAAACGAGTAGAGACCGAAAGTGATAAGAAGAAACATTAAATACGATTGAGAAATGCTGAAGTATCGCTGATTCTGTACTCTTGGTGAAAACGGAGATGACTGCGGCTTTAAAATTGTAAACGAAGTAGACGGTTTCGGTGACGGAACACCCATTTCGAGTGAGTGATGAGACAATAGACATCCGCCCTACCGGTCAACCGGTACAGTATGAGTTCGGTATGAATTTAATAAGGTGGAAACCCCAAAGGGGATATGGGTTATAACATATCATCCGAAAGAAGACAAAACAACGCAAGGCACAAACACAAAACACATGTGTTTGCACAGCATTACTATAAGGACACCTTTCTTGGTGTGTGTTGGTTAACTGAAGGAGTGAGACCATACTAAGTAGATTGTTACAATCGAATAATTTTAATTACTCTGCAAATAATCCGTGCTCGTACTGATGATAAGCTGCAGAGTTTAACTACCGAATAACATTTTTCATTCTCCTAGGACAATAACAGTTGAAACAATTCAATAACTGTGGCCAGTTGCGGCTCATCAATCGAAGAAAGGATATTTTCAGCTGGTGCTGGCTGTTTCTGTTTGCGAGACAAGACCACAATATAAGACGGTATAATATCCTTAAGCAACCTAGGTCCTCAAACTAGGATCACGAACGACACCGCAGCATATCTGCACTAACTGTATTGATTAGGTGAATAGCTACCCGAGGTGCTTACTTGCCATGGATCGCTTTAGGTATCAAAATGTGTGATGTGAAGGAGAAAATGCTAGTTACCGTTGGTCGTTTAGGTTTGAGTTTTTTTTTATTCGGGCGGGATGGCCAGGCCGAATTGCTTCAAAATACAGGTAACTTAATCTAATGTACAATTCACATTTGTTTGAAGGCATTTCCTTCTCTGAACAGTAAAGGCCACTTTATTCTGTTTGTTCTCGGGAGTGTTGCTGCGTAACCGTACATCTACACCTAGCGGTCTTCCCAGGTACGTTTGCCAAGGTACCTGCCATTTATCACAGGGATGGGTACGCTACCAAGTACGTTTGAAGCTTCCCACGATTTGTGGGAGACCAAAATAACAGGTACGTTGGCCAGCGTACCTTGGAAGACCGCTAGGTATAGATTCCGTCATTCAATAGTATGAACAAAATATGAAAGAGTTGTATGAATGAAAATATGCGTGTAAGTTGTAGATAGAACAAAGCAAGGTCAACCGCTGCAGGACTTATAATAACCAGAAGGCTAAAATTTTACCGGAATAAACATGGAAGAAGAAAGAAGAAAGACACAATCTTTTCGTTCCTACAAATACGTATTTATCTTCATACATACAAGCGGGATACCACATATAGCACAAGGTTTGATAGAAGGAAGATGGGGTCACACAGACAAACCATTAGCAAAATTTAAAAATCTCCCTGAGCTAACTCGCGTATCTGTTGATAAAATGTACTCGGTACGGTGCAATCAGAATCGCATCGTTAGCAGCAGCTGTAGTAAAAAAAAATTTGAAGACAAGTGTATAAACTCAAAATAGGAACAATCAAATAGTTTCATTTTTTGAGAATGGAAATAAAGAAAGGCGAGTTAAATAAAATGAACTTTTGTTTTGCAACAACTACCATTGCAACGCACATCGACTACACTAGGGACATATTTATCAAAAAGAATATTTTCATTACAAGTTGTGTAGTTTTTGTTTCTCTTTTTGAATTTCGTGCTTATTTATACTCGTCATTTTTTAATGAAGGCTTTATATCAAATTTTATTACAACGGATGTAATAAAACTTCATTAAATAGGTACAGCTTAAAAATTTATTTTTGGAGAAAAATATATCATATTCCGTGTAAACTAGATTATAGGAACATAACTATTATATTTAATGCTTCTTATATTATTTGAATTGTTTACTTCTAGGATTGCTTAAAATTAATTGCTAAGGTATTAATTTAAATTGAAAAATGTGAAAAATAAGGAAAAAAATTGGCTAATTATTAATGTATACTCTTAAAGACTCTTGAGTCTGAAAGGATAATAAATAGAAAATAGAAATGAATTAAATAAACTATATCACATGGCTTCAGTTCTGGCGTTTAAAATTATTGTTGAGTTCCCTAAGTTCATGAAGTATGAGTAATTGGTTTTTGGCTATTTTTTCTGCGTTTTTGGAGATCGTTGTCATTATTTCTGACGTCTGTGTTTGTGCTAGTTGCCTGATGTCTATTGTTTTTCTGCGTTTTTGTGGTTGTTGATCTTCTTCGTCACTGTCTTCAATTAAAAAAATGCTGGTCGAATTGTTGATGCTGGTACTGCTGTTCGAGCTGGTTGCGACGGAGTTGGAAAGTTGGTTGGGAATGATGTTGGAGTTGGCGTCAGCTGTAAATTCCTCAATATTGTCTACGCCGTATATGTTTCCTGCATGGCCCTCGTCATCGTCTTTGAAGCAGAGTAGCAAAGCAATTCTCTCCTCCAATGCTGTGAACGGTACTGCAGTCGATGGGCCTGCTGCCGTTGCAGAGAAATTTCTTGTGTTTTTGGCCCATTTATTTTTGGTGCGGTATTTCAAGTTCTTCCATACCTGCGGATTTAAATTATAGACGTTACAATAGTTTCAACGTACTGGACATAAAATATTGTTTTGCTTACCGTTATCCATAACTCAGCACTTTTTAATGGAGGCCCATACTGGTTTAATTCAACAGCAAGCTGTTGCCAGAATGCTTTTTGGTTACCATTTACAAAGCCCTTGGCAATATCTGGCCGCTCTTCCATTATATCAACCAGTTTACTGAACTGCGCTTTATTCGTTACTGGTCTAGGATTCCTAGAGCAAAGAATGTATCAATTATCGAAAATTTAAAATCTATGCTTAACACGTTAGTTGCCGGGTATTTTTTTGAAAGCCAGTCATTTGATTTACATATAATTTATATACTTTTGGCTGTCAAACATAATAGCCATGGCTACCAACGTGTTAAACAATACATTAACAACCCAAATGCTTTTACTTACATGTTGTCACTAGGATCACAAAAAGGATGTTGCTTTGATCACAGTATTTAAGCGAATGAGAACGAAAGAGCGAATGAGATATAATCCTTTGATTTTTTTAACATGTGACGGGTTAGTTGTCAGTATCGGATTGAATTCTTGTGTTCTTCGCTCGATTCATCAATTGATAATTTTTTAAGTTGAATGTTTTTTTTTAATGTTGAAATAAAGGAATTTCATCCTTTATAAATTACATAAAATTGTTTTTGACTCACGATACTTGAGGGAATTTTCTAACTTGTATTTACGTATTCCCATAAGTATGAGTATAAAAAAATGATTTGAACATTCTTGAATCAATCTTTTGAAAGATATGTAAATACCGAGTAGGGTTAATATGCTCATAAAGGTTTTTGAACTGGCTTTTCTTGTTGAGACGGCTCAATTGACCGAGATATAAATAAGGTTAAATATTATAAGTATCTATGTATATAAAAAATGTAGATAAAATTTTAAACTGGAATTTAAAAATAAAATTTATTTTCCTGAAATTCTCGGTACAGAATACCTAATGTCATTCTTTATGTCAAAAATCTATGTCCATATCTGATTGATGCAACCCGTTACCGATTCACCGCTCGAAATCTGCTCGATTATTTGACACATACCGGCTTAAGCTTAAGCTTTGTAACTTTTAATTTGATCTACTCCATTATTTCTTTTGTCATCTTCTTGTCGAATTCTATCTATTCCGAATACTTTTAATTTTTGAAGAGACCTCGAGCGATCATCACTTGAATGTAATTGTGTTGCCCCATAATCGCGTCGTTTGAGGATTCATACTCTAGTACATTTTGAATCTTCATTTCGCCGAAACTTAAAATGCACTCTGCTCACGATCGTCCAATGTCGCAATGTAATGGCCTATGGAACATAGCACATCGTTCAAAATTCCTTCCTCAACATTCATTTTTCTGCAATATTTTTGTAGTGTAAGAATTGATGGTAAAGGGTAGTGCATATCACGTACTATATAGTTATTCGTCTTTTTTCCAAAATTTCTTAAAGATAGGGCACATCTTATTTCTTAGATTGTCCATCGAACTCGTTGATTTTCTCGTACAATTAAGTCGGTGGGTTGGTTTATGGTTGGATGACAATGTCGTCTGTAGCAAATTTTTCATTGTTCCTATCCAATCATTTGGACAAATGCTCGAATTTTTCATCTTTTCAATATCCTTTTCAAAAGCTCTAATTTGCTTCTTCAATAAAGTATTTTCGGAAGTAACTTATTCGATATAATTTTCATAGAATTATTAGCCTTTCGCAACAATTCGTTCTCTTTTGTTTTTTGAAAATTTGTCTGAATGTTGTTTGCTGTACTCCTTCCCGAGCGTTCCTCGTTACTAGCATGTATCTCGATGCCTAGTGGTAGAGTTTCCGCATTTTCTTTCGATTCTTGAAGCCAAAACACTAAACGGATATCTGGTCGAAAAATCTTTGGAAGCACTTAAATGATTACAAGAGCATAAAATTTTTGTTTGTTATTTATTATTATTATGTTTTATTGCCATAGCGCCCAGGCGTACATCTTTTTAGTTACGATTAATAAACTACTTAAAATTCGGGAAAAGTTTTTTCAGTGTTTGGCGTCCGCCGGATGCTGTATGAAGCATCTTAAAGTCCTCTTCATAGAAATGAAAAGAACAAACCACGTCATTTTTGGAAGGTTCGCAACTTTCTTTACATTTACAAAACTTCACCCATGCTTGACGAATGGGATTATGTTTGGCAAACGTGTAGAAAGAATTTTGTAGCCCATTTTTTTTACCGTGTACCGGCTTTGTTTGCACAACAAAACAGCGCAAACAGTAGGCATATTTTAGGAATGAAATTAGCAAATATGAAAAATGTATAAGTAAAAGCAAAATACAAATTACTACTAATTGTAAGAAGGAAACACAGGAAATATTAACAAACTAAACTACACTTAATCCAATTAAAACTATTCAGTAATGCAATTAGATTATTCCTAAGTGTAATGGAAAAAAAACTTGAAAAAACACAAATTATGATGTAAACTTTAAACACACAGCGAAGTGCAATGAAAATCCAAAAAATGTCGAACAATTAAAATAGAAAAGAATTAATTGTTTTTGTTTACGAAAGAATGTAGGCAGTCAGGACAGCAAGAGTAAACGAGTAAAGAGGGAGAGGCTACATTAGAGAGATCTCTCTTAGGCAGAGATTAGATTAACGATAAAAAGGGACCTTTTCGATTTCAACCTTCACCGAGCGCGGACGCAAAAATATATGTGAACTAGTGAACGAGGATATAGTGAGTTTGTCTTTGCTCTTAACAGTTTTAAAACCGGACGCAAAGCAGTACACAAAGTTTTTCTCTTCCTACCAATACAATAACATTACCGAAAATAAGTCTACCAACGTTTGACGGGAAGATCACCTCATGGCTCAGCTTTAAGGATCGTTTTACTGCAATGGTAGTTTCATCCGGATGTCATTCCGGATGTCATGAAGCTGGAATATCTCCTAGCATCGTTGAAGGGCGACGTTGCGAAACGTTTCGAATATGTCGACATTGCTGCCGAAAATTGCTCCACCACCTGGAAGGCGTTATTAGAGAAATATGAGAATATTCGAGCCCTAAAGCGTGAGTACTTTAAATCTATTTACTCCGTAGCACCAATGAAGGACAATTCCTTAGAGGAATTACGTCGCGTGTCTGATGATTTCATTAGACTCACCGATGGAGCTAGCAAACTGAGAGAGCCCATCGAGCATTGGGACACACCGCTTGCGAATCTGCTGCTCTATAAGATGGATGCTAAAACCGTCATGGCATGGGAACTATTTTATGCAAGTGATAACACCGATAGCTTTTCCAAGCACATTGAGTTTTTGCAACTTAGAATCAAAATTCTAGCTGCACCGTCCCAAGTTGCATTATCTTCTCCTGAAGCAAATACCACGAAGGTGGCCGGCGCAAAGCAAACAAGAAGTCTGGCTAGTACTAATGTAGCTTCTATGTCCAATCGCTGCCACGCTTGTGAAGAATCACACCTACTCTACCAATGTCATGTTTTCAAATCTAAACATGTTAGTGAGCGACGTAAGCTCATCAACACTAATAAGCTGTGATTCAATTGGACACTCTGCAAAGGAATGTAAATCAAAACACAAATCTTATAAGTGTCAACGGAACCACCACACATTGCTCCATATGGAAGAAGTAGTTGCGAATTCTGTGGAACAACCAACGAAAGATCAAGTTGATGCAACATCACACATCTGTACCAATAGTTTGACTGTCCTACTACAGACGGCAGCAGTTAAGGTTATTGATGATTCAGGCAAAGTCTACCAAGTGCGCGCTTAACTAGATTCTGGGTCAATGTGTAATTTTATGTCACCTGCTTTAGCAAAACGAATGTCCAATACTATGAGGAACACCGACGTATGCATTGCTGGAAAAGGTCAATGTTGGAACCTAACAAATAGCGAGGGTAAACGTCAGCAACAAAACCCCACAAGGGTAAGTTGAGTGCACTGTTGACAGGTTCTTCTCTCCTGCAAATGTAATAAAAGGAGCGGACGGAGAGGAAGCGGCCTATTTTTGCGATAGTACGCTTATATGCGAACTATGGGGTAGATCATCCCAAAAGTTAGAAAGCTTAAGCTTTAAGTCTGTATCTGTCAAATAATCCAGGTACCGGGCTGTATCATTCTGTACAGATTCGTAAAGGACATAGCATTTTGACATAAAGAATGACACAAGGGATCATTTTTGTGAAACTAAAATTTGAGAAAAATCGATTTAAGTTTAGTAATTTAATTTTAATTTCAATCTATTTGAAATAATATACAAGTCTGATTATCAAAATAATCCTTTTTCAGTTCTTTTCGTTAAAAAAAATTGTTTACCTTTTTCGCACACGGGAAATTTGGCCTAACCTGGCTCAGACCAGCTAGCAAAATTCTTTGTTTTGACATTTGTCGAGTTTACGTTTTGGGTACTTTGGTACTTTCATTGAGAAACCAATCTAATCCTTCTTTCCTAGGCTTTACTTGGCTTGCCATTTGTATGGCGAGCTGTAAGCGGATAAGCCTGGAAACGTCAAAACGCATACAAAAAAACTGGCTTAGACCGTGATCTACCCCGTGATGTTAGAATTTGGAGAAATTGTTGGATTAAAACAACTTATTAAATAAAGATCAGAAAACAGAAAAGACGGTCTTTAAGGAATAAGTGCGGCGGTGCCGCAACAAATTTCTAACATAAGCTTTATGGCGCGTATTCGTATGAGCATTGCGTGTAAAGTGTTAGCATGAACAATCCTGTGTATTCATAGTCGGGGACTATAAAGATTCTAGGAAAGTGTTGATGTGCATAATTGACGCGAGTAATTAGGAACAATTCGTTGAATGTAGTCGGGGATTACAAAGATTCGCGAAAAGTGTTTCATAAGTTTGAGTAACAATACTGCGAGTGCAAGCCAGCACGGTGAAGACGTCGCGAAAGGTGTTGATCTTAAACTAAACTTCTGTGTGTGCGTTTTGCTGTGTATGTGGAACGCAGATAAAGTCGCAAAATCGGAAAGTGTTCTTAATGCATGCATGAAGAAAGTTGTGTTTTACGGAAATATTGTTTAAAGTAGCTAGGCACAATCCTCGGAAATAACCTTGAACAGACGTGTGCACAAGAAATTCGGTGAATTTAGCACGATTAGTAAATCAGTGTGTGTGCGCGTGTGTGTGGTAAGTTCCAGAAACTGTCCGCGTACGTAGTCCGTTCTAGAGATGAGAATAATCACTCTTTTCAATGATTTGAATCGGAGTCAAAGAGTGGGTTTAAAGATTTGAAACCTTTACTCACTCTTTTGAGATTCATTAAAAAATATTACACTGCATTTATGTTATTACCACTCTTTTGCGTTTATACTCACTCTTACTCTCTGTGCCGACTAGAAACTCACTCAGGAGTGAGTAAAACTGTTTTATCACTCTTTGGATTATAATCACTCTGTACGAGTGAGTAAAAGAGTATTATCACTCTTTGGATTATAATCACTCTGTAAGAGTGAGTAAAAGAGTATCATCACTCTTTCGGGATTGTAAGCACCGAGGATGAATGAGAAAACGTGTTTTATCACTCTCTTTGGATTTTATTCATCGCCCGCCAGGGGATCTCCTGTCGTTTCCTGGACGTTTTTTCACTCATCCTCGGTGCTTACAATCCCGAAAGAGTGATGATACTCTTTTACTCACTCTTACAGAGTGATTATAATCCAAAGAGTGATAAAACAGTTTTACTCACTCCTGAGTGAGTTTCTAGTCGGCACAGAGAGTAAGAGTGAGTATAAACGCAAAAGAGTGGTTAAAGGAGTCATAAAAACTCTTCGTGCTGATTTATATTCATTCACTCTCTCGAAGGTTTCAAATCACTCACTCACTCTTACTCAGCGTGCACATCTCTAGTCCGTTCGTAGAAATGCATAAACGTGTAGGTGCAAGCCTTTAGCGCACGGGAGCACAAGCAATTCGATGAATTGTCGCTCCGATTAGCTAGTCGGAGAGTGAGCGTGTGTGTGTGTGGAAGCGAAGTTGATTTGCTGTCCTTTATTGCAGTATACAAGAGTACGTTGTTTCCGGGAACTGTTCGTGTCGATGGTCTGATCGCGGACATGCGTTAACGTGAGTGTGTGTGTACATGCAAGGCGTCTAACAGAGATTGAATACTATATAAACTTTCCAGGAATAATTTTTCGCCGATAACTTCGATCCGGTACAACGAGTTCAAGCGTGTTTGTGTGTTTCGCGAAGACTTGTACAATTAGGCGGTTGTGTTGTGTTCCTGAAATTAGCCTGCGTTCTTAATTGTGTAAGAGCGTCAGCAAACGTGCACATTGGATATCAGTTCAGTGAAATTCGATCATCACATCACATCGACAGCAACAATAGTGACTTAGGACAAAGAAGGCTTTGTGTGACAAAGACTTTGGTGAAACGTCAACACCCAACAAATCCTGGTCGAAGATCGCAGATGTAGCGCACGAGCTTCTGGTGGAACGGCAGCGATAAGTCTTTGGTTCGTAGTATCGTAATATTGTTCGACTATTAAACAATATCAATTTTTAGCATGCCGAAAACACGAAGCGATAAAGGAAGGGATGAGGCTGAAGCTGGACCTAGCATGGTTGGGGTACCTCCATCATCTGAGAGCAGTGAGGTGGAGGACGTAATTTTGGATCAGACCGTTGTAGAAAACGTGGTTTTTGAATCGATTGACGAAACTTCACAACTCATCGCGGAGGAAATTGCTAGGAGATGGCTCTTCGTAAGCAACTTTACGAGCTGAAAATGAAACATCAGAAAGAAATCGAACAAATGGAAAAAAGGTATCAGCTGCTTAATATTAGCCCTCCTACTGCGGAAGTCAAGCCACCTGCGTTGAAGCTTTCGAGCATTACCCCCGAACAACGTTTAGCCAGAAAATCTGTGAGTACCAGCTTGCCGAAGTTTAGCGGTAAGGCTGAAGAATGGCCGCTATTCATTAGTAGCTATAAATATACTACAGAAGCATGTGGATTTTCTAATCTGGAAAATCTAAAACGTTAACAAGATTGCTTAACCGGAAATGCTTTAGAAGAAGTTAGAGGATCGCTTTTAGCACCAGAAACGGTTCCAAATGTCATAGATGATTTGAAGCTTCTCTTCGGAACACCACAAAAGCTATTGAAAGGGCTGCTTAAGAAAGCACGTGAGGCGAAGCCACCCACTGAAGAACAGGCCAATACTTTAATAGTATTTGGATTGAAAGTAAAGCAGCTCAACGAACATCTAGTAGCTTGCGATATGACAGAACATCTAAGCAATCCATTACTGGTTGACGAATTAGTAGGAAAACTCCCCACGAGTTACAAGGGAGTGGGTTCGATTCAAGAACGGAAAAGGTGAGAGTGCTTTATGTTTGTTTATCAAATTCATCCAGTCTGTGGTGAGTGAGCTAGCAGAGGTGGCTGAATAGGTAAAAGATTTTTATAGTTCCCCCCCATAGGGTTCGGAACTACCCTGAAACGTTTCACGCACATCAAAGGGTGGTTCGGTCATGCGATGTGACAAATTAAATGTCAACATGGTTTGTTTACATTTACGTTTTAATAAATATCGGCGGTTTAAAGCGGAAATTTAAAAGCAACAGAGTGTATTACTTATGAAAATTTTTTGCGTGCCACAAATTACGAGAGGTATTTTATTTTCAAATTGCATGCTCAATTAACGCGGCTTGTGGTGAAAATAAGTGACTCGTTTTTAAGATTGTCGCAGTTCTAACAAAGCAGTAGGACGACCATAATCAACTGTAGTCGGCTAACACTTTTGTAAGTTCAGTACCTGGCCATTCGATTTGAGATGCCAAAACAGAATTATAATATGCTCCTTTTCAGTGGAGGAAGCAAACATCATCAACAAACACCACCAGAACATTGAGATTTGCTAATATACCGTCCATGAAGCGCTCAAATGGCTGGGTTGCGTCGCACAATCCAAATTGTATCATCGTGAATTCGAAAATCCTGAACGGAGTAATACCGGCAACCTTGAAATGGACACTTTCTTCGACCGGAACGAAGTGGTATGTAAATCATAGGTATTTGCAACGGGTCTCGAGTTATTTTTAAGCGTTTTCCAGCGATTGATGGACCAGTGGTTTCAATGTGATGCAGCCTGATGATGTGGCCTAGCATTGGAAATTATTTACTTATCGTAATTCGATTACACACTTCCAGGTTAACGGATGATTCAGGCTAGGTTCAAATCTTGCCTGTTTCATATTCCGCATGCACAGGGGACATATACACACAGTAACACTTATTTATACTCTATATGAAGACAGGTCTTTTCGCTTTAGATCGGTCCTCCGATGGCCGACAGACATCTTATAGCTTGCGTCGGTGTTCCGCCATTTCGCATTGCTCCAAAAAACAGTTGCTGTTTGCTCCAAAAAGAAAACAAACTCGCAAAAAACAAATAATACTCCTTTGCTGTAGGAAACTGATGAAAAACTGTACGCTTGGTTGGAAAATCTTAGAAGGTGTTTTAAAAATTAAAAGTCATAAATGCACGCAAATGGAAGAAAAAGTGATCGCAGTAGTGGTACAATGATTTACGAAATTGAAGGATGTTTATTATTAGCGTAGTACTTGTTTTATTTTTTTTCTCTAAGTGTTCCAAAGCTACAATCTTACAGCTTTATGTTAGCACTAATCTCTTTCGAAAATTACAGGTAACCACAAATATTACATGGCGTAACATCACATTTTTCCTGAAGTGTACCGAGTATCCTTTTTCATTTCATTTCATTCATTCATTTTTTTTCGATCTAGCCATTTGATGAGCATAAGGATGTCCTGGGAAGTATCAAAATTGGTCTTGTCCTTAGGAGTGTAAATCAAAGTCAAAGGAAAAAAGGTAAGGAAACACGATTACTCGTTCGGAATGTTGAATAATACTAATTCTTTATTCATGGTTATACGTAGCCACGCGGGTGCGATGCAGGTTTAGCTGCGTCGATACTACTGATACGCTGATGGAGAAGAGCGGTCTCGAGCTTAATCCGATACGATGTACTGGTGCTGCGGATCTTCAACTTGATCTCGATTTCATCTCCATTATCACTTCGTTTATAAATGTCGAAGTATAGCTTTAAAACGGTAGGAAGCTGCTGCTATGTATTTATAGCGTATAATGTGTTTAAACTATCAGCTACTGTTTGTCTGTAATGTATTGTATGGACTGTCTTTCCTTGAGATGAAGTTAATAATTAAGCTAAATCTTTAATTGCATTATCAAAAGACAATTTGTAACATGATAATTTGATTTGACCGTTTTTTACCATTTAAATATTAATTTAACAATATTTGAATATATATTTAGCTTGTAGCTATCACTCTCGTGGCTTTGGTACAATGAAATTATTTTTGATAGAATCCATAATTCGAATTTGCATTTTACATCCGAAATATTCTAAACTCACGCAATCTTCCATACCATCCTTGATGTAAATTTTTAATCAAAGAGCATATGCAGAATACTACGCAGAGTATAATTTTGCAAATAACATTCATGATGACATGCATTGTAGCCCTGGGTATTCCATCCTTTAGTAACGTCTGGTATGGGGAACATTGTTAGATTTTAAGGATTGAATGTCTTAATTTCAAACTCTACCGCTACATATGGTCAGTCATCGAAAAATATCGCTGATATCTCTGGATGATCTGGATGATATCTCTGGATTGTGCAAACATTGTTATATAAGCGTTTTTTTCTTCCTATATCATCTTGGTTGATAGTGTCACTTATCCGCCCAGTTACCTTGCTCTCTATCGATTGATAGTCCATCGGAAATGCTGCGTCCGCGTGCGTGCTTACATACGTCTACTTTATGGGGATAGCAAACTAGTTCATATGATATGATATGATAGGATTGCAAAATTCTCATACTAGGACTGGTAGTTTCAAACGACCAGTATTGTATTAGGGTGTGCCAACAGGGCAAGCTAGGATCGGTTGTAATATGTTCAATTAGACTATGAAACTATGACAAAATATGAGAAGAAAATAAATTTAAAAAAACATAAATTATTTCCCTTAATTTTCTGAACTAATGTCGCATCCCCAACCATAGGCCCGGCAGAGTTATTGATCTGTATTGATTGTTGATGTTGATTGTTCTTTACTGCATATAATATATTCCGCAAGATGGAGTACTTAGATGTAATGTTCTGTTTTCTATATTTTATTACGCTTTTTTACGAAAAGCTACGAACAGCTGAAAGGCATTCCCATTGACAAGTGGTATTATCTTAAGCTTCATTCTTCCTATTGATAAACGCTATGTACCGTAAAAAAACCCGTTTTGGCTAGACACAGCCCGCGTACTGCGGACGTCCACAATTTAAATGCCTGGAAGTTCAGTTTATGTTTTGCCAACGCATGGAAATTCGTACCTCGTCAACCGATGAATGCTCTCGCGGAGAGCACACGTGAGTGCTTGGTTGCATAACGTATCCAACAACAAGGTGTGGTACCGCTCCTTAATAGGATCAATACGCATCCGATTCGATGTTCGATTCGAACCAGATACCGCCTTTTGGAATTGTACGCTTCCGGAATTGCTGTGCTGCTAACTTCTTGTTATCTGTAAGTATTTTTTAATTTGCAAATAAAAAAAGACTTAAGGGAAATATACACGGTACGATGAATTTAATGATAACTGTGAAAATATATACAATTTGCGTTATTGGTCTACATTATAAGTACCTGCATAGCTATATGGCCTGAATGAAAAGAATCTTCACAAGTAGGTAGGATTAAAATTTAAAAGTGTTGATAAACAAACAGATAAGACCATGGTACTTGTTTGAATATGTGTTGCAACCTGTGGAACTATTGAACTGTGCTTGAAGCCTGTAAAGAGCAGATAAATAGAAAAAGTACAAAAATAAAATCGTTTTTCCCCGATCCTGTTAGTATATGATGGCCGGTAGCACACATCATATTCCAGCCAGCACCACGAGGAGGTAGGATACGGAGTTCCAAGATAGCGGATGTATTACATGTAAACGCTAAGGCATGTAGAATACATTCGCTCTTGGCATTAGCTAGCCACCTTGAAGATAGTTGATGTATTAAAAATGTTTACGGAAGAGTAAATGAACAATTGATGGAAAACTTACCCATGTTCCTGTGTGACCGACGGTTGGATGGATGAGCACATTATCTGAAGAGAAATAGAAACATACAAATTACAAACATCTCTCTAGCATTCGGTAATCAGATAATCGGCATTAACAGAAAACTTACCCAAAGTCCTGGACAGCTTTGATTGCGCGCAACACACTCAGGAAGCCGTTCTGGTTCCGCCGCTTCATTTGGTACTCCCGTAGGTACGCGATAAGGGCTCCTCGGTTGGTGCCCTTAGATCTTAAAAAGGGCTTTACCCAACGCCACAGGTTTTCGATATTTTGTGTGTGCACAAAGCCATCGTCCGGATCCACGAAATTTTTGGAGTGATTGACAGTTACGTGAACATATCCATACTGTTCGATGCCGTTGTAGGCCCTCCAACCATCAGTCACTAACGTTGTTCCCGGAGCCACATGCTGCACAATGATGTCATGCAATGTGCCAGCATCCCGTTGCTGCACCAGCTCCAGAAACACTTCCCGTGTCTCGCGGCAGATACCGCCGACCAACCAGACTTGGTTGCCTTCCGCGAAGCATCCGCGGTTGTACTTCCGCTTGGTGACGACAGATTCGTCAATCTCGACGGTCATTCCATCGCCACCAATTGGAGCCTGGTTAGTCTCGATGTATTCCGCGGATACTGCTCGAAGTATAGCGTACCATTTGGATATGGCACTTTTGCCGGCACTGCACTCCAATGCTGCGTCCGTCCGCTTCGCATCCCGCGACCACTCGAAGGTTATTTCTATCAGCTTCGATAGGGATAGGCGCGAATTCTTGAATATACTGTCCGTAAGGAACGGTACACTCCCAACCGGTGCAGCTGGTCGTCGACTTGCAAATCCATTTATAAGAATTAGCTTTTTTGGTCGCTTTCATCTTCATGCGCCGGTTACACTTGTTGCACATTTGCTCCGACGGCATTATACCGGCTTCCTGCAACAATAGCACCAAACGCTGCTCATCCTCGGTGATTTTCTTCAATTCACTCAAACTTCGCACTGCACCCAAAATTTCCATCGTTCTAGCTTCAAACTCGCTTGTTGGAAAATCTCGGTCTCGATCCGATATTGGTGTATGTAACTACTAGTTTGCGCACCAAATGGGTACAGTGGGTACATTGGGTTTCATTGATAGTAGGTGTGCCCATTGTCTTCATTGTATTCCTACGGACCAATGTCATGTCTTCTTGCTTTGCATCGGTTAACGAGGTACGAATTTCCATGCGTTGGCAAGATGGCAAAACATAAACTGAACATCCAGGTATTTAAATTGTATATTTAAGGTATTTAATTGTATATTGGTATATTAATTGCCAAAACGGGTTTTTTTACGGTACATAGCGTTTATCAATAGGAAGAATGAAGCTTAAGATAATACCACTTGTCAATGGGAATGCCTTTCATCTGTTCGTAGCTTTTCGTAAAAAAGCGTAATAAAATATAGAAAACAGAACATTACATCTAAGTACTCCATCTTGCGGAATATATTATATGCAGTAAAGAACAATCAACATCAACAATCAATACAGATCAATAACTCTGCCGGGCCTATGGTTGGGGATGCGACATTAGTTCAGAAAATTAAGGGAAATAATTTATGTTTTTTTAAATTTATTTTCTTCTCATATTTTGTCATAGTTTCATAGTCTAATTGAACATATTACAACCGATCCTAGCTTGCCCTGTTGGCACACCCTAATACAATACTGGTCGTTTGAAACTACCAGTCCTAATATGAGAATTTTGCAATCCTATCATATCATATCATATGAACTAGTTTGCTATCCCCATAAAGTAGACGTATGTAAGCACGCACGCGGACGCAGCATTTCCGATGGACTATCAATCGATAGAGAGCAAGGTAACTGGGCGGATAAGTGACACTATCAACCAAGATGATATAGGAAGAAAAAAACGCTTATATAACAATGTTTGCACAATCCAGAGATATCATCCAGATCATCCAGAGATATCAGAGATATTTTTCGATGACTGACCATATGTAGCGGTAGAGTTTGAAATTAAGACATTCAATCCTTAAAATCTAACAATGTTTCCCATACCAGACGTTACTAAAGGATGGAATACCCAGGGCTGCAATGCATGTCATCATGAATGTTATTTGCAAAATTATACTATGCGTAGTATTCTGCATATGCTCTTTGATTAAAAATTTACATCAAGGATGGTATGGAAGATTGCGTGAGTTTAGAATATTTCGGATGTAAAATGCAAATTCGATTATGGATTGTATCAAAAATAATTTCATTGTACCAAAGCCACGAGAGTGATAGCTACAAGCTAAATATATATTCAAATATTGTTAAATTAATATTTAAATGGTAAAAAACGGTCAAATCAAATTATCATGTTACAAATTGTCTTTTGATAATGCAATTAAAGATTTAGCTTAATTATTAACTTCATCTCAAGGAAAGACAGTCCATACAATACATTACAGACAAACAGTAGCTGATAGTTTAAACACATTACACGCTATAAATACATAGCAGCAGCTTCCTACCGTTTTAAAGCTATACTTCGACATTCATAAACGAAGTGATAATGGAGATGAAATCGAGATCAAGTTGAAGATCTGCAGCACCAGTACATCGTATCGGATTAAGCTCGAGACCGCTCTTCTCCATCAGCGTATCAGTAGTATCGACGCAGCTAAACCTGCATCGCACCCGCGTGGCTACGTATAACCATGAATAAAGAATTAGTATTATTCAACATTCCGAACGAGTAATCGTGTTTCCTTACCTTTTTTCCTTTGACTTTGATTTACACTCCTGAGGACAAGACCAATTTTGATACTTCCCTGGACATCCTTATGCTCATCAAATGGCTAGATCGAAAAAAAATTGAATGAATGAAATGAAATGAAAAAGGATACTCGGTACACTTCAGGAAAAATGTGATGTTACGCCATGTAATATTTGTGGTTACCTGTAATTTTCGAAAGAGATTAGTGCTAACATAAAGCTGTAAGATTGTAGCTTTGGAACACTTAGAGAAAAAAAGTAAAACAAGTACTACGCTAATAATAAACATCCTTCAATTTCGTAAACCATTGTACCACTACTGCGATCACTTTTTCTTCCATTTGCGTGCATTTATGACTTCTCATTTTAAAACACCTTCTAAGATTTTCCAACCAAGCGTACAGTTTTTCATCAGTTTCCTACAGTAAAGGATTATTCACTGTTTTTTTACCCGTGGTAACCAAGATTGTGATAAAACCCAATTTGGAAAGGGGGTTACAGTAAGTAATAGGTTTCTACAATAGTTTTGCTAACACAGTTTTCATTCGCAGATTGCATCGGTTAAAATATCATCGTTGCGACAAACTCAAATTTTTACGGCGAACCTACAACAAAAAGGACAATCTGAAAAACTATTTACAATATTAAACAACAATATTGATTTGAAAAATGTAGATTCGACAATTTGGAATCGATTAGAGAGAGAATAGTACCAGGTGTTGATTATCCCAACTGGCTTGTAAAAATGGGTATACTGAAACCAGTATTGGACAACCAGACCACACCATAGGCCACGGTCAAACATTTATAAACAACTATAAAATCAATCCACTAAACGGAGCATAATAGGTGGCGGTAAGAAATTTAGCAAATTGCTTGTATATTTTACCCAACACGTTACTTGTTCTACTGCTGACAGAAAATGGAATATAACTCACACGAGAATGTCATTGCATGACACGACTAGCATGACACGTTAAGTAACCCGGATTAAGTTAGGATAATCCAAAACGAAATCCCGAGTACGGTTTGTCGTTGGGTTGCTTCTATCCCGGATAAAGGAGAAGTCATCAACGATAACGGCGACTGCCAGTCCTTCACGGCTTGAGGTAATAGGTTTGAACCATACAATGCAGCATGTCATGGGATTCCGAGCATAGCCAAAGCAATGCGAAATGGCGGAACACCGACGCAAGCTATAAGATGCCTGTCGGCCATCGGAGGACCGATCTAAAGCGAAAAGACCTGTCTTCATATAGAGTATAAATAAGTTTTACTGTGTGTATATGTCCCCAGTGCATGCGGAATATGATACGATTTTATACGCAAGATTTGAACCTAGCCTGAATCATCCGTTAACCTGGAAGTGTGTAATCGAATTACGATAAGTAAATAATTTCCAATGCTAGGCCACATCATCAGGCTGCATCACATTCAAACCACTGGTCCATCAATCGCTGGAAAATGTTGGGGGTTACGCAGTTTTTACACATAAAGTGTTGGATTTAGTTCGGACTGAATACATAAGCACAATGAAGAGAACAACACATGCTTTTTCTTGTACGTCTATTGGCGGAATAATTATAACAATATAGTTCATAAGGTTGGGCAATGTTTGCCTTCCTGGACCAGAAGTGTCATAGCTGTCTGTTCAACTAGGATCTGTTGAGGGGTAGGAATTGCCTATCTCCAACACTCCTCCTCAATTATTAGTCCTCAACTATGTTTCTTTTAACCCCAAATTAGTCGCGAACTTGTGGTGTTTTACCGTACCTAATGGCTTTGTTAATATATCTGCGTTCATTTCATCAGTTGGACAATACTTTAGTTCAACAACTCCCTGTTGACACAGATCCCGTACGAAATGATGTTTCGTTTCTATATGCTTGGAGCGTTTGCTAGATTTCTCTGACCGAGCAAACAAAAGACAAGCTTGATTGTCCCCATTCACTATTGTTGCGTTACGTTGAACCTCTCTGTTCAATCCTTGTACACAATTGAACTCTTTTCTTTTCGAAGGACCATTTATTTTAAACTTAACTTTTACAATTTTAAGATACGTCCGTTCCCTTTGGCGATCACTCTACTTCTCTATTCGTTCTCTCACCTCGCTCGCTCACATCCTTCTAGCACACCGCCTAGGGATGTGAAAATGACGAAATGTCATTTGAGTTCTTTTCGTTCCGGATGGGAACGGAACACTCTCCAAGGTCTCCAAGAAGACGGCGTAACCACAACACCTCCTGGCAAGTCTCTGCTAATGCAACGTACTCTGCTTCCATCGTGGATAGCGTAACGTTGCTCTGTTGACGACTTGCCCAGGATACTGCTCCTCCTGAGAAATATTCCACGAAACCAGTAGTAGATTTTCGCGTTGAAGAATTTCCTGCCCAGTCTGCATCAGAAAATGCGACCAAATCACTGCAGTCGATTCTGTCGGGCTCACTACCTAGCTTTAACTTCCAATCTCTGGTACCCTTAAGATACCTAACGGCACGCTTGGCTGCCACCCAATCACTTTCCTTATACAGCATGGCCTAAGTTCAAAGCGATTTTCCAAGATTTGATGGCCAATTCTGGAGACAGTGAGGCCGTAAAGCTGTATCATTTGGATAAGGCACTCATCGGAGAAGCGGCTGGAATATTAGATGCAAAAGTGATTAACGAGGGCAACTACGAGCAGGCATGGAACATATTAACCGAGAGATATGAGAACAAACGAATCATCATCGAAAACCATATTCGTGGTTTATTCTCCCTGAAGAAGATGACATCAGAAACTCACATCGAGTTACGCAACTTGGTCCAAGAAACGTCACGTCATGTGGAGAGTTTGAAATATCAGTGACAAGAGCTTCTAGGAATTTCAGACCTCATGATTGTGCATTTGTTAGTGTCAGCACTCGACAAATCTACCCGGAAAGCTTGGGAAGCCTCACAGAAGAAAACCGTATTACCCAAGTATGAACAAACCATAGAGTTCTTAAAATCTCGGTGTGGAATCTTGGAGTATTGTGAAACAGCATTTCCGGTTACAACTAATGGTAAGCCACAGCCTAACCCTCGTGCGCCACAGAACACCACGCAAGGGAAGCTATCACAGAAAAGCCATGCAGCGGCCACTACCACTCCACCGTTATGTGAAATTTGCAGTGGTTCGCATCGCAATCACCATTGCACTGAACTCAATAATCTGACAACATCTCAGAAAATTGAACGAATTCGAACCGCTGGAGTTAGTTTTAATTGTCTGAGAAAGGGTCATCGTGCTCGAGAATGTCCATCAACAGTGAATTGTCGTAAGTGCCAACGACGACACCATACTTGTATGATTTTTCACTAGTGGCGAAAGTAATTCTAATTTGTACTATTTGCGATGTGATAAGTTTGGCTTTCTCTTTGCTACTGTTTATTCAACTGTCTCTTTGAGTTCATTTTACAATTCATGCGTTCATGCAACTTAATTCTACCATAGTTCATATTCCTAACATGTTGCGTCCTGTTTACATATATAGCTCCTAGAGTTGTCAAGTGCGAAGATAGATAAACAAAACAAAACTATAACTTGACATATTTACAAACTAGCTAAACCCTAGAAATCCAACATTCCGGCCACCAAAAGAGAATTCTTTTAATCTAGTACTAATTCTATAATTCCAATTCTTGAATGATTTAATTCCTGTAGCCGTTTAATTCGTGTAACTAATTCCTATTGTTTACTATGTGATCGGCAGTGTAAACATTGCATATGTCAGTCGTGACAATGATCCTACTTCCATTCTAGCACGTGGTTTGGTTGTGAGCAGACTGATCCTCTATAGGATTTGGTAAAAGCGCAAGTCTACTCACTGCTCTAACAATTTCCTTTCCTGACCCAGTGCGTAACGTTACAACTCTTACTACGCCGTCTTTACCTGGGTGCAGTGCTATTATTCGCCCTTTCGGCCACACACTAGGTGGCACGTTATCTTCCTTTATAATCACCAATTGGTTCACTTCTAACTGTATCGGTGACGCGTTAGAGTGTTTTGCTCTAGCCTGGAGTTGCTGTAAGTACTCTGGGTACCATCGTGCCCAAATCGTTTGTACATGTTTCTGCACGAGCTGGTATTCTGTCAATCGGTTGTCTTGACGATTACTAAAGTCAACCTCTGGTACCGCTTGCATATTGGACCCTACTAGGAAATGGCCTGGAGTTAAGACTTCTAAATCGGCCGGTTCATTCGACAATGGTACTAACGGACGTGAATTGAGGCATTGTTCCACTTGCGCGAGAAGGGTAAGCATGTTTTCTTGCGTAATCCTACTAACTCCTATCGTTTTAGCTATGTGCCTTTTCGCTGATTTCACTGCTGCCTCCCAAAGTCCTCCAAAATGAGGCGCCCGTGGGGGAATGAACTTCCATCGCATTTCATTTTCCGCACACCAATCAAAGATTAATCTCCTATCACTATCATCAGCTTTCAACATTTTATAAATGCGGTTCAATTCGTGGGCTGCTCCCTTAAACGTGGTCGCATTATCTGAGTGTAACTCAGATACCTTGCCCCTGCGTGCGACAAAACGACGTAATGCTGCCAAAAACGCTGTCGTGGTGAGATCGCTCACCAACTCGATGTGAACTGCCCGCGTTGAGAAGCACACGAAGATCGCGATGTATGCCTTTGTTGGACTCCGGTTCCGGATCGTTGATTTCAGAAGAAATGGTCCGCAATAGTCCACACCGCTTACTGCAAATGGTCTCGTCGGTGTCACTCGTGATTCAGGCAAATCAGCTACTGCCTGCTTCACCAATACCGGCTTGTTCTTAAAACAAGTGTGACATCGATGGTAAACGCTCCTTGCAAGATTTCGACCACCAATCAACCAGAAACGTTGTCGAATCGTTGCCAACATCAACTGCGGACCAGCATGTAGTAACTGCAGATGATATGCTGATACTAACAGTGTAGATAGGTGATGTGATGCCGCAAGGATGATGGGGTGCTTAACATCCTTGGAAATGTTTGCATTTCCCAGCCGGCCACCGATGCGTAGCATACCTCCTTCATCAAGGTACGGTGACAACCACTTTAGCTTCGATGTTTCACCAACACGTTTCCCTCGTTGCAGGTCGTCCAGCTCTTTCGCGAATGAATCCCGTTGTGCTAGCTGGCACAACCTCAGTTCCGCACTGCGCAGTTCCGTCGCTGTAAGCGAAGGAACAGCATTTTCCAACTCCTTGATAGAAGTCGGCTTGTTGGACTTGCTCGTTGATACCTTGCTTGCTCGGCTGCATTCGATGAATCGCAAGCAGTAACCCATTACTCGTCTCAGTTTGCTGTATGACGAGAACCGTTCAAAGAGTTTGTCACGGATTTCACACTTCGCTATGACAATTAGTGACACCTTTGCTCGTTCTTCGATGTCACCGTCATCCTTCATGGGTAGTGGTACCGATTGTGGCCATTCATCTTCGCCGAGAACCAACCAATGTGGTCCATGCCACCACCGATCACACTTCAGCAACTCGTCTGGCTTTAGTCCCCGTGAAATGTCATCTGCCGGGTTATGACACCCCGGAACATGACGCCAGCATGATATCCTCGTTTCCTCCTGTATTTGGGCCACCCTGTTGGCCACAAATGGTTTCCATCGACGAGGAGGAGACTTCAGCCAGTACATGACTGTCATCGAGTCGGTCCAACAGATAGTCATCGTAGATGTCGTTAGCACTCGACTCACTTTCTGGAACAATTGCGTCGCTAATCGTGCGGCGCACAGCTCCAACCTGCCAATCGAATGGGTGTTTGCCCGAGAAACGACCTTTGATTTGGCAGCTAATAGCCGCACCGTAGTTGACCCCATGGATTCTGCTCTCACATAGCAGCAAGCTCCATATGCAATTTGCGATGCATCAGCAAATACATGCAATTGTAGGCTAACCATTTCAGCCTGGGACACAAAACGAGGCACACGTACTTTGCGTAGCAAATGTAGCGTTGAGTGGAAACTTCTCCACTCTTCCTGAAGCTCGCCCGGTAATGCACGATCCCAATCCCAAGCATTTCCATCATGCCTCAGACTCCATAATCGCTGCAGGAACATCTTAGCCAGGATGATGGTCGGACCCAATAGCCCAAGAGGGTCGAATATACTTGCCGTATACGACAAGACCAGACTTCTCGTTAATACTTCAGCAGGTGGTGGAAGATTGACTTTGAAGCAGAACATATCATTGGCTGGTTCCCAAACCAACCCTAGCGTTGATACTGCTTGGCCATCCTGCCATTCGTGCATCGTTTTGATCGCAAGATCCTCTAGTGGGACATCTCGTAGTGCAGCAGGAACATTTGACGCCCACTTCTTCAATGCAAAGCCGGCTGAATCCAGCATTTGCGAAATTTGCTTGCGCACTTCGATGGCATCTGCCAGGTCCGCTGCACCGGTCAATAAATCATCCACATAGAAGTCGTGTAGAACTGGATCTATCGCTTTGGGGTACTGGCCCTTGTGGTCGTGTGCAATCTGTTGCAACGTGCGTGTGGCCAAAAATGGCGCTGAGGCAGTACCGTAGGTAACTGTTTGCAACTCGTACGTTGCTATCGGGTCGGTGAATCTTTCTCGGTACCGAATTCGTAGCAGTTTGTGATCACTTTCACAATGACGAACTTGTCGATACATCTTTTCGACATCTGCTACTAGGGCTATGGCGTGCTTTCTGAACCTTAAGATGATCGTAAACAAATCATCTTGTACCGTAGGGCCTATGAGCAGCGTATCGTTTAACGAGTACCCAGATGTTGTCTTGCAGGATGCATCGAAGACAACACGTACCTTCGTGGTCGTACTCGTTTCCTTCACCACCGCATGGTGAGGGATGTAATAGTGCGGAGCACTATCATCAACAGGTTCGGTGAGTTTTCTCATGTGTCCCAATGTTTCGTATTCGGACATAAACCTTTTATATTCTCTGTCCATTTCAGGATTGTTCAACAATCGTCGTTCAACGGCAACGAGCCGTCGATCGGCTATCGCTCTAGATTGTCCCAGTACAATATCAGAATCGGTCTTCTGCGGCAAGCTTACTACGTATCGACCTTGGCTATCACGCGTTGTAGTGGCCGCATAATGCTTCTCGCATTGGTCCTCTTCTATGGACAACGCGGGACCTTCTAGGATGCTTTCTGTTTCCCAGAAGCGTTGCAGCATAGTGTCAAGTGAAGCTTGACTGACGGTGGTGAGGCAGGACCGATGGCTCGAAGCCGATGTGTGGGAAGTATTCCCAGAGACTGTCCAACCGAAGGGCGTCTCTACCAACCATGGTCTGCCTCTACCTAGTGCACGCTTTTTTCCAGTATGCATTTCCCAATATGCATCACTACCGATGACGATATCGATCTTCCCTGGGATGTGGAATGATGGGTCTGCTAACGTGACAGTCGGAATCTTCCATGATGTTGTGTCGATCGGTGTTATTGGAATCTCAGCAGACGGTGATTTCAAAATCAGAAATTCCATAGTGGATGCAAACTGCCCTGACTTCGATTGCACTGCAGCAACGACGGATCGGTTAACCTGTTGTACCGCTTGACCGATACCTATGATCGAAACACTAACCTTTGATCGCGTGGTAAGCAACTTTTGCGCTAAGGATTCCGAAATGAAGTTGCACATGGATCCTGAATCCAAGAGCGCTCGTGCTTCATGCCGAATACCATGGTCATCGACCACCCAAAGCAATGCCGTCTCAAGAAATGACATCTCTTGATCGGCCTTTGCCGCCATCGACACTTTCGGACGTGTGTTGTCATGTAGTAAGCTATGATGTCTGGCGTTGCACGTAATGCAACGATTAAGTGACTTACATGATCTCACTTGGTGGTTTTGGTTCAGGCAGTTGAAGCATAGCTGCTCCTTCGCCACCACTTCTCGACGACGCTGGACATCCCCTTTCAGGAACTCAGGACAGCTGCGAAGATTGTGCGCCTCTTCGCAACCCAACGGGCAAGGTAGCTGCATGCGGTTGGACTGGCCATGCGTCGATTGCTGTGTTGTCGCTGCATTCACGGCAGATTTCGGTCTGGATCCAACCTTTCGCTCGCCGCCGGCCCCCATTGCCGCATTGACCTTTATGTCTTCCGAGAATTCCCGAGTTGACCTGAGAATTATTACACGACTTTGTAAGAACTCGATGAGATCCTTATACTTATCTCGAGGTGCTTGCGACGAATGCTTTTCCCAAGCCAGCATAGTCGAGGGATGCAGCTTGAAGAAAATCAAGGTGGTGAGCGGAGCGTCCCAACTGTCGACAGGTTCCTTCAGCTTTTCTAAGCCGTCTACATGACGCTTAAACTCGACGACCAGGTGTGCCAATTCATCCGCAGATTCCGATTTTACCGCTGGGAGATGGTGAATTTTCCGCAGATATTGCCGGATCAACATACGCGGGTTGTCGTAGGTTTTCAACATTGCGGCCCAGGTGCCAGCGTAATTGTCTGCTATCAGCGTGGTGTGCTCGAAGAGCAAAGCGGCTTCCCCCTTCAGTGAAGACAACAGGTACTGAAGTTTCATGATCGGAGGAATCTCTGCTGACGAATCGATCATCGATACAAATCGATCACGGAAGGAGAGCCACTTCGTTGAATCACCATCGAAGGATGGTAATCCGATTTTCGGGAGTCGTAAGCTTGGTCCCGAATGACCCGACGAACCAACACTCGTGTTCGCAAACAACACTGAAGCATTTAGCGGATTTGCTTCACATGGCTGCTTCTGAAGCAAGAATCCCTTTAATTTGCGATACACATTGTCCATTTCGCACCTTTCTTGCAAATACGTTTCTAGAGATTCCGCGGACTCATCCAACTCCTCGAGTTTGGAGATTGCATCCATAAAATTGGCATTATGTTGCTCCAACTGTTCCAAACACACGGGAATTTCATTCACATCACTATCAGAATAGTTCAATTTGAACTGCTCAATGTTCTTGATCAGCGTTTGAGCTTGGCGCTTTTTTAACTGCGCGGCTTTAATTTTCTTTTCCATCTTAACGCACTTCACTAATACTTAGATACGGCTGTAGGGTCGACGATCGTTACAACTTGCTATCTTGCATGCAAGTCCTTCAAATGATGGCGGGAACGACTGTTCGAAAAGATGGTCATGTTTCGCGATGGCGATGGTAAAGTGACGCTACGCTCTTCAGAACGCTAAACCAATTACGCCTTTTCGTTGATGCGGCGCATCAACTCACAACCTTCACGACACGTGAACTAAACGTGCACAATTGCGGAACAGGAACAGAGTGTCTCTCACAAACGCCTACGTAATACACGTTTGAACTAAATTCGTGCCTGTGGTGCTAGGCGACGATCGTTGTGTTTCACCGTGCTCACACAACTATAGCAATGCCAAATCACTTATCCCTCAATTCACGTAGTGAAATTGAAATATCACAATCAGCTGGTTACTTTCACCCAATCCGGTTCGAAGGACCAAAAATGTATGATTTTTCACTAGTGGCGAAAGTAATTCTAATTTGTACTATTTGCGATGTGATAAGTTTGGCTTTCTCTTTGCTACTGTTTATTCAACTGTCTCTTTGAGTTCATTTTACAATTCATGCGTTCATGCAACTTAATTCTACCATAGTTCATATTCCTAACATGTTGCGTCCTGTTTACATATATAGCTCCTAGAGTTGTCAAGTGCGAAGATAGATAAACAAAACAAAACTATAACTTGACATATTTACAAACTAGCTAAACCCTAGAAATCCAACAATACTATCATCCACGAAGAAAACGCACTTTACCCAAATTCCAGTTCCTTAGTGCCTCAACCAGCAGAAGCCGCTCATAGATTACCACCCACTCCAGCTTCGACGTCTGAGACAACGTCAAGACTGACGATAAACCGTGGTATTGGCTCCTCTGCCGTGTGCGCTGCAACACTTACTACGAAGTCAGTCAATTTACTCGGCAGTATACCTCGATTTACACGACTGGAACGCCTTAACGAGGTCACATCACCGTCTCCTAGTTGATCGGTGTTATCCGTTTCCAATGAAACCAATTGATCCTCGGCTTCATTAACGTCAGTCGTATCGAAATATAGACTATCTGCGCTCGCATCCGCAGCTTCTTCCTTTATGGTTTCGTTTCTTGGATGCGACGTAATATAGTATTCCACAATACTATCCAAAAGAGAATCATCTCGGCTATCTACTTTTACTGATTTTACAGGCGTTTTCTTGACTTCTCTTTTGATTGATTTCTTATTGATCATAGCACCATCACCCTCCAGGAATTTTGCGTCCCGGCTAATTGTGATCCTATTCGTTTCTGTGTCCACGAAACGACAACCTTTGTGCATATCAGAATATCCAATAAAAATCAACTTTCTTGCCTTACTGTCAAATTTTCCTCTGTTGACACTTGGAATGTGCACGTATGCTGGGCAACCATACACCTTTAGATGTCCCAAATCCGACTTCCTTCCAAACCACTTCATGTACGGGGTCATACTTATAGAGCGCGTAGGCAATCTGTTCTGTAAGTATGCTGCTGTCATAATCGCTTCACCCCAGTATCGCTTGTCAAGCCCTGCGCCAAGGAGCATAGTTGTTGCCATTTCCTCTAGAGATCGATTCTTAGTAGATTTTCGCGTTGAAGAATTTCCTGCCCAGTCTGCATCAGAAAATGCGACCAAATCACTGCAGTCGATTCTGTCGGGCTCACTACCTAGCTTTAACTTCCAATCTCTGGTACCCTTAAGATACCTAACGGCACGCTTGGCTGCCACCCAATCACTTTCCTTATACAGCATGGCCTAAGTTCAAAGCGATTTTCCAAGATTTGATGGCCAATTCTGGAGACAGTGAGGCCGTAAAGCTGTATCATTTGGATAAGGCACTCATCGGAGAAGCGGCTGGAATATTAGATGCAAAAGTGATTAACGAGGGCAACTACGAGCAGGCATGGAACATATTAACCGAGAGATATGAGAACAAACGAATCATCATCGAAAACCATATTCGTGGTTTATTCTCCCTGAAGAAGATGACATCAGAAACTCACATCGAGTTACGCAACTTGGTCCAAGAAACGTCACGTCATGTGGAGAGTTTGAAATATCAGTGACAAGAGCTTCTAGGAATTTCAGACCTCATGATTGTGCATTTGTTAGTGTCAGCACTCGACAAATCTACCCGGAAAGCTTGGGAAGCCTCACAGAAGAAAACCGTATTACCCAAGTATGAACAAACCATAGAGTTCTTAAAATCTCGGTGTGGAATCTTGGAGTATTGTGAAACAGCATTTCCGGTTACAACTAATGGTAAGCCACAGCCTAACCCTCGTGCGCCACAGAACACCACGCAAGGGAAGCTATCACAGAAAAGCCATGCAGCGGCCACTACCACTCCACCGTTATGTGAAATTTGCAGTGGTTCGCATCGCAATCACCATTGCACTGAACTCAATAATCTGACAACATCTCAGAAAATTGAACGAATTCGAACCGCTGGAGTTAGTTTTAATTGTCTGAGAAAGGGTCATCGTGCTCGAGAATGTCCATCAACAGTGAATTGTCGTAAGTGCCAACGACGACACCATACTATCATCCACGAAGAAAACGCACTTTACCCAAATTCCAGTTCCTTAGTGCCTCAACCAGCAGAAGCCGCTCATAGATTACCACCCACTCCAGCTTCGACGTCTGAGACAACGTCAAGACTGACGATAAACCGTGGTATTGGCTCCTCTGCCGTGTGCGCTGCAACACTTACTACGAAGTCAGTCAATTTACTCGGCAGTATACCTCGATTTACACGACTGGAACGCCTTAACGAGGTCACATCACCGTCTCCTAGTTGATCGGTGTTATCCGTTTCCAATGAAACCAATTGATCCTCGGCTTCATTAACGTCAGTCGTATCGAAATATAGACTATCTGCGCTCGCATCCGCAGCTTCTTCCTTTATGGTTTCGTTTCTTGGATGCGACGTAATATAGTATTCCACAATACTATCCAAAAGAGAATCATCTCGGCTATCTACTTTTACTGATTTTACAGGCGTTTTCTTGACTTCTCTTTTGATTGATTTCTTATTGATCATAGCACCATCACCCTCCAGGAATTTTGCGTCCCGGCTAATTGTGATCCTATTCGTTTCTGTGTCCACGAAACGATAACCTTTGTGCATATCAGAATATCCAATAAAAATCAACTTTCTTGCCTTACTGTCAAATTTTCCTCTGTTGACACTTGGAATGTGCACGTATGCTGGGCAACCATACACCTTTAGATGTCCCAAATCCGACTTCCTTCCAAACCACTTCATGTACGGGGTCATACTTATAGAGCGCGTAGGCAATCTGTTCTGTAAGTATGCTGCTGTCATAATCGCTTCACCCCAGTATCGCTTGTCAAGCCCTGCGCCAAGGAGCATAGTTGTTGCCATTTCCTCTAGAGATCGATTATTAGTAGATTTTCGCGTTGAAGAATTTCCTGCCCAGTCTGCATCAGAAAATGCGACCAAATCACTGCAGTCGATTCTGTCGGGCTCACTACCTAGCTTTAACTTCCAATCTCTGGTACCCTTAAGATACCTAACGGCACGCTTGGCTGCCACCCAATCACTTTCCTTATACAGCATGGCCTAAGTTCAAAGCGATTTTCCAAGATTTGATGGCCAATTCTGGAGACAGTGAGGCCGTAAAGCTGTATCATTTGGATAAGGCACTCATCGGAGAAGCGGCTGGAATATTAGATGCAAAAGTGATTAACGAGGGCAACTACGAGCAGGCATGGAACATATTAACCGAGAGATATGAGAACAAACGAATCATCATCGAAAACCATATTCGTGGTTTATTCTCCCTGAAGAAGATGACATCAGAAACTCACATCGAGTTACGCAACTTGGTCCAAGAAACGTCACGTCATGTGGAGAGTTTGAAATATCAGTGAAAAGAGCTTCTAGGAATTTCAGACCTCATGATTGTGCATTTGTTAGTGTCAGCACTCGACAAATCTACCCGGAAAGCTTGGGAAGCCTCACAGAAGAAAACCGTATTACCCAAGTATGAACAAACCATAGAGTTCTTAAAATCTCGGTGTGGAATCTTGGAGTATTGTGAAACAGCATTTCCGGTTACAACTAATGGTAAGCCACAGCCTAACCCTCGTGCGCCACAGAACACCACGCAAGGGAAGCTATCACAGAAAAGCCATGCAGCGGCCACTACCACTCCACCGTTATGTGAAATTTGCAGTGGTTCGCATCGCAATCACCATTGCACTGAACTCAATAATCTGACAACATCTCAGAAAATTGAACGAATTCGAACCGCTGGAGTTAGTTTTAATTGTCTGAGAAAGGGTCATCGTGCTCGAGAATGTCCATCAACAGTGAATTGTCGTAAGTGCCAACGACGACACCATACTATCATCCACGAAGAAAACGCACTTTACCCAAATTCCAGTTCCTTAGTGCCTCAACCAGCAGAAGCCGCTCATAGATTACCACCCACTCCAGCTTCGACGTCTGAGACAACGTCAAGACTGACGATAAACCGTGGTATTGGCTCCTCTGCCGTGTGTGCTGCAACACTTACTACGAAGTCAGTCAATTTACTCGGCAGTATACCTCGATTTACACGACTGGAACGCCTTAACGAGGTCACATCACCGTCTCCTAGTTGATCGGTGTTATCCGTTTCCAATGAAACCAATTGATCCTCGGCTTCATTAACGTCAGTCGTATCGAAATATAGACTATCTGCGCTCGCATCCGCAGCTTCTTCCTTTATGGTTTCGTTTCTTGGATGCGACGTAATATAGTATTCCACAATACTATCCAAAAGAGAATCATCTCGGCTATCTACTTTTACTGATTTTACAGGCGTTTTCTTGACTTCTCTTTTGATTGATTTCTTATTGATCATAGCACCATCACCCTCCAGGAATTTTGCGTCCCGGCTAATTGTGATCCTATTCGTTTCTGTGTCCACGAAACGATAACCTTTGTGCATATCAGAATATCCAATAAAAATCAACTTTCTTGCCTTACTGTCAAATTTTCCTCTGTTGACACTTGGAATGTGCACGTATGCTGGGCAACCATACACCTTTAGATGTCCCAAATCCGACTTCCTTCCAAACCACTTCATGTACGGGGTCATACTTATAGAGCGCGTAGGCAATCTGTTATGTAAGTATGCTGCTGTCATAATCGCTTCACCCCAGTATCGCTTGTCAAGCCCTGCGCCAAGGAGCATAGTTGTTGCCATTTCCTCTAGAGATCGATTATTAGTAGATTTTCGCGTTGAAGAATTTCCTGCCCAGTCTGCATCAGAAAATGCGACCAAATCACTGCAGTCGATTCTGTCGGGCTCACTACCTAGCTTTAACTTCCAATCTCTGGTACCCTTAAGATACCTAACGGCACGCTTGGCTGCCACCCAATCACTTTCCTTATACAGCATGGCCTAAGTTCAAAGCGATTTTCCAAGATTTGATGGCCAATTCTGGAGACAGTGAGGCCGTAAAGCTGTATCATTTGGATAAGGCACTCATCGGAGAAGCGGCTGGAATATTAGATGCAAAAGTGATTAACGAGGGCAACTACGAGCAGGCATGGAACATATTAACCGAGAGATATGAGAACAAACGAATCATCATCGAAAACCATATTCGTGGTTTATTCTCCCTGAAGAAGATGACATCAGAAACTCACATCGAGTTACGCAACTTGGTCCAAGAAACGTCACGTCATGTGGAGAGTTTGAAATATCAGTGAAAAGAGCTTCTAGGAATTTCAGACCTCATGATTGTGCATTTGTTAGTGTCAGCACTCGACAAATCTACCCGGAAAGCTTGGGAAGCCTCACAGAAGAAAACCGTATTACCCAAGTATGAACAAACCATAGAGTTCTTAAAATCTCGGTGTGGAATCTTGGAGTATTGTGAAACAGCATTTCCGGTTACAACTAATGGTAAGCCACAGCCTAACCCTCGTGCGCCACAGAACACCACGCAAGGGAAGCTATCACAGAAAAGCCATGCAGCGGCCACTACCACTCCACCGTTATGTGAAATTTGCAGTGGTTCGCATCGCAATCACCATTGCACTGAACTCAATAATCTGACAACATCTCAGAAAATTGAACGAATTCGAACCGCTGGAGTTAGTTTTAATTGTCTGAGAAAGGGTCATCGTGCTCGAGAATGTCCATCAACAGTGAATTGTCGTAAGTGCCAACGACGACACCATACTATCATCCACGAAGAAAACGCACTTTACCCAAATTCCAGTTCCTTAGTGCCTCAACCAGCAGAAGCCGCTCATAGATTACCACCCACTCCAGCTTCGACGTCTGAGACAACGTCAAGACTGACGATAAACCGTGGTATTGGCTCCTCTGCCGTGTGTGCTGCAACACTTACTACGAAGTCAGTCAATTTACTCGGCAGTATACCTCGATTTACACGACTGGAACGCCTTAACGAGGTCACATCACCGTCTCCTAGTTGATCGGTGTTATCCGTTTCCAATGAAACCAATTGATCCTCGGCTTCATTAACGTCAGTCGTATCGAAATATAGACTATCTGCGCTCGCATCCGCAGCTTCTTCCTTTATGGTTTCGTTTCTTGGATGCGACGTAATATAGTATTCCACAATACTATCCAAAAGAGAATCATCTCGGCTATCTACTTTTACTGATTTTACAGGCGTTTTCTTGACTTCTCTTTTGATTGATTTCTTATTGATCATAGCACCATCACCCTCCAGGAATTTTGCGTCCCGGCTAATTGTGATCCTATTCGTTTCTGTGTCCACGAAACGATAACCTTTGTGCATATCAGAATATCCAATAAAAATCAACTTTCTTGCCTTACTGTCAAATTTTCCTCTGTTGACACTTGGAATGTGCACGTATGCTGGGCAACCATACACCTTTAGATGTCCCAAATCCGACTTCCTTCCAAACCACTTCATGTACGGGGTCATACTTATAGAGCGCGTAGGCAATCTGTTCTGTAAGTATGCTGCTGTCATAATCGCTTCACCCCAGTATCGCTTGTCAAGCCCTGCGCCAAGGAGCATAGTTGTTGCCATTTCCTCTAGAGATCGATTATTAGTAGATTTTCGCGTTGAAGAATTTCCTGCCCAGTCTGCATCAGAAAATGCGACCAAATCACTGCAGTCGATTCTGTCGGGCTCACTACCTAGCTTTAACTTCCAATCTCTGGTACCCTTAAGATACCTAACGGCACGCTTGGCTGCCACCCAATCACTTTCCTTATACAGCATGGCCTAAGTTCAAAGCGATTTTCCAAGATTTGATGGCCAATTCTGGAGACAGTGAGGCCGTAAAGCTGTATCATTTGGATAAGGCACTCATCGGAGAAGCGGCTGGAATATTAGATGCAAAAGTGATTAACGAGGGCAACTACGAGCAGGCATGGAACATATTAACCGAGAGATATGAGAACAAACGAATCATCATCGAAAACCATATTCGTGGTTTATTCTCCCTGAAGAAGATGACATCAGAAACTCACATCGAGTTACGCAACTTGGTCCAAGAAACGTCACGTCATGTGGAGAGTTTGAAATATCAGTGAAAAGAGCTTCTAGGAATTTCAGACCTCATGATTGTGCATTTGTTAGTGTCAGCACTCGACAAATCTACCCGGAAAGCTTGGGAAGCCTCACAGAAGAAAACCGTATTACCCAAGTATGAACAAACCATAGAGTTCTTAAAATCTCGGTGTGGAATCTTGGAGTATTGTGAAACAGCATTTCCGGTTACAACTAATGGTAAGCCACAGCCTAACCCTCGTGCGCCACAGAACACCACGCAAGGGAAGCTATCACAGAAAAGCCATGCAGCGGCCACTACCACTCCACCGTTATGTGAAATTTGCAGTGGTTCGCATCGCAATCACCATTGCACTGAACTCAATAATCTGACAACATCTCAGAAAATTGAACGAATTCGAACCGCTGGAGTTAGTTTTAATTGTCTGAGAAAGGGTCATCGTGCTCGAGAATGTCCATCAACAGTGAATTGTCGTAAGTGCCAACGACGACACCATACTATCATCCACGAAGAAAACGCACTTTACCCAAATTCCAGTTCCTTAGTGCCTCAACCAGCAGAAGCCGCTCATAGATTACCACCCACTCCAGCTTCGACGTCTGAGACAACGTCAAGACTGACGATAAACCGTGGTATTGGCTCCTCTGCCGTGTGTGCTGCAACACTTACTACGAAGTCAGTCAATTTACTCGGCAGTATACCTCGATTTACACGACTGGAACGCCTTAACGAGGTCACATCACCGTCTCCTAGTTGATCGGTGTTATCCGTTTCCAATGAAACCAATTGATCCTCGGCTTCATTAACGTCAGTCGTATCGAAATATAGACTATCTGCGCTCGCATCCGCAGCTTCTTCCTTTATGGTTTCGTTTCTTGGATGCGACGTAATATAGTATTCCACAATACTATCCAAAAGAGAATCATCTCGGCTATCTACTTTTACTGATTTTACAGGCGTTTTCTTGACTTCTCTTTTGATTGATTTCTTATTGATCATAGCACCATCACCCTCCAGGAATTTTGCGTCCCGGCTAATTGTGATCCTATTCGTTTCTGTGTCCACGAAACGATAACCTTTGTGCTTATCAGAATATCCAATAAAAATCAACTTTCTTGCCTTACTGTCAAATTTTCCTCTGTTGACACTTGGAATGTGCACGTATGCTGGGCAACCATACACCTTTAGATGTCCCAAATCCGGCTTCCTTCCAAACCACTTCTTGTACGGGGTCATACTTATAGAGCGCGTAGGCAATCTGTTCTGTAAGTATGCTGCTGTCATAATCGCTTCACCCCAGTATCGCTTGTCAAGCCCTGCGCCAAGGTGCATAGTTGTTGCCATTTCCTCTAGAGATCGATTCTTCCTCTCTGCCACACCATTCTGTTGCGGTGAATGAGCTGTTGTGTATTGTGCCTTTATCCCTTGCTTTGCGTAGAAAGTACGTAAATTGTCGTTAACGTACTCGCCTCCACCATCGGATCGTATTATTCTCGGTTTTCGAGCAAAAAGATTCTCCACAAATCGAACATACTCTTTGATTTTCTCTGCAGCGTCAGACTTCTTCTCTAGCAAATAAACGACAGTAAAACGGGAAACATCATCTATCATAGTCATGACATACCGCTTCCCTCCTGGTGTTGTTGTCCGCATCGGACCACAGAGATCTGTGTGAACTAAATACAACACTTTTGTCGATTTTATTTCCGATTTCTTTGGAAATGGATTTCTCGCTGATTTGCCCTGGATGCAAATTTCACAGGATTCCTGAATACCGCAGTCCGCGATTTTCATTCCGGTAGCCAATTCTTCATTCGATATCTTCGAGATGACGGACGAGTCACGATGACCAAATCGACGATGCCACATGTGCTTGCAATTTGTGTTGTGCGCCTTTTTCTCCGCCATTTTGGATACTTCAACTAATCTCAGCGCATACAAGCAATCTGTACGCTTACATCTGAGCATTGGCTTATTATTCTTATCACTGATTTCACATCCATTGGATTTGAAGACCACTGTATACCCATTGGCAACCATTTTGTGTACTGAAATGAGACCTGTTGCCAACGACGGAACATATAAGACGTCTTTCAACGTAATGTTCATGACGCCACCATTTGCACCAACACAACGCACCGTTCCATAACCAATACCACTTGCTTCGATAATGTTCCCGTCGGCCAAAGCGACGCTAGGTCCCTTTTGTTGAAAGAACTTTTCGAAGAATTTCCTATCACTGGTCATGTGACAACTGGCACCACTATCGATCAGCCACCCATTTGTCTGATATGAACCAGACAAGAAACACATACTGTTAAACTGAGCGCGGGAACCATTTTGTTTCAGTTCCTTGAAACGGCAGTTTCGTTTCAAATGACCCGGCTTACCGCACTTATAGCACACTGTTTTGTGGCTTTGTTTCACGTAACCTTTCATGGCTTTTGGTTCGCTAGTGTTGCCTGACCGATCTTTTCGTCGCTCGCTTTCGTCGAGCAGCTTCGACTTAACGACTTCCACCGTTAACTCGGAATCCGGACGACTCTCCAATGCAGTCACCAGCCCACCATATGACTCCGGCAAGCTCCGGTGAATCATTGCAACTCGTAGCTCTGGCTGAAGCACCAGACCCGCTATTGTGAGTTTATCGAATAAACTCTCGAGTTCCATTAAATGGTTTTCCATGTCGCCACCCTCGATCAGCTTCATGTCACATATTTTGCCTAGGACCGACACTCGCGACGTTGCTGTCGTCTTCTCGTGAAACGCACGTAATTTTTCCCAAAACTCTTTTGCCGAAGGTATGTCTTTTACCAGATTGACTTGATTATCCTCTATGCAAAGCCCCATCGTGGCACGCGCCTTGCGGTCATCCTTGACCCATTTCTCCGGTGGTGATTCCGGTTTCGGATCAGCGATCACATACCATATTTCTTCTCGAATCAGAAGCATCTCCATTCGAAACTTCCAAGTACTGTAGTTCGAATTGTTCAATTTTGCAAACGAGAGTTTTCCTGGTTCCGCCATTTTATTTCGCACACTATACCGTACAACACACAAAACCGACGCGCACGTTCCTTTAGCAAAACTAGCCTTTCTTCACTGTACAATCGAACTTTCCCAGGATAATTATATCCTGTCTGGGCCCATAACCTGTTGGAGGTTACGCAGTTTTTACACATAAAGTGTTGGATTTAGTTCGGACTGAATACATAAGCACAATGAAGAGAACAACACATGCTTTTTCTTGTACGTCTATTGGCGGAATAATTATAACAATATAGTTCATAAGGTTGGGCAATGTTTGCCTTCCTGGACCAGAAGTGTCATAGCTGTCTGTTCAACTAGGATCTGTTGAGGGGTAGGAATTGCCTATCTCCAACAGAAAACGCTTAAAAATAACTCGAGACCCGTTGCAAATACCCATGATTTACATACCACTTCGTTCCGGTCGAAGAAAGTGTCCATTTCAAGGTTGCCGGTATTACTCCGTTCAGGATTTCCGAATTCACGATGATACAATTTGGATTGTGCGACGCAACCCAGCCATTTGAGCGCTTCATGGACGGTATATTAGCAAATCTCAATGTTCTGGTGGTGTTTGTTGATGATGTTTGCTTCCTCCACTGAAAAGGAGCATGTTATAATTCTGTTTTGGCATCTCAAATCGAATGGCCAGGTACTGAACTTACAAAAGTGTTAGCCGACTACAGTTGATTATGGTCGTCCTACTGCTTTGTTAGAACTGCGACAATCTTAAAAACGAGTCACTTATTTTCACCACAAGCCGCGTTAATTGAGCATGCAATTTGAAAATAAAATACCTCTCGTAATTTGTGGCACGCAAAAAATTTTCATAAGTAATACACTCTGTTGCTTTTAAATTTCCGCTTTAAACCGCCGATATTTATTAAAACGTAAATGTAAACAAACCATGTTGACATTTAATTTGTCACATCGCATGACCGAACCACCCTTTGATGTGCGTGAAACGTTTCAGGGTAGTTCCGAACCCTATGGGGAGGAACTATAAAAATCTTTTACCAAAAATTCAAACTGATGTTATTCATCAACATCAAATTTTATGATTTTCATATAGTCTTAAAAATAGTCATGATAAGTATGGATAAATCGGTTTTATCACGATATTTGTTGCTTGTTGTTTTGTATTCATGCTTATTTTATTTCCAAAATTCGTGAAACATAGGTCTCATTCTAACATAACGCATAATAACTCGAAGAAAGTAATTCAAATAACATGATTCATGAATAAAAATTTCGGTAAAAGATTTTTATAGTCCCCCCCCATAGGGTTCGAAGCTACCCTGAAACGTTTCACGCACATCAAAGGGTGGTTCGGTCATGCGATGTGACAAATTAAATGTCAACATGGTTTGTTTACATTTACGTTTTAATAAATATCGGCGGTTTAAAGCGGAAATTTAAAAGCAACAGAGTGTATTACTTGTGAAAATTTATTGCGTGCCACAAATTACGAGAGGTATTTTATTTTCAAATTGCATGCTCAATTAACGCGGCTTGTGGTGAAAATAAGTGACTCGTTTTTAACGCATGTAATGCATTTTCTTTCAGCATTGGGTGTAGCAATGTGTTTTATATCCGAGCACGGTCAAACCGAGAAAACCTGCTTGCGCAAAATAACTTGGCTAATGTTTATGCTAACATATCAGGAAGAGATATAGCTTCAGGTCACCGGCTGTTAGCCAACGCTCGACGACGGGATGCTGCTGAATCTGTGAAGAAATTAAACTGAAAAGTTCTGCGTGAAGGATCCTAGCGGTTGATGGTCACCAGACCAGCACCGATCGATCGATCGCTATTGTACTGCTGTAGAAATGCCCCTACCGCGATATCCGATGAGCCGGAAATAAGCCTTTGGAGTTCTTTAACGGATCCGTTCCGCTACAAGCCACATTCGTTTGGACAAATTAAGGTAAGTTAACACGGATAAGAGCTTTAGCCAAATTTTCCTTGCATCCGGTGAAGTTTACGTATAACGTTTTATTTTTTTAAATTTCGACAGACACAGCACGCAGTTGTTTCAAAGAGAATGCATTGCGAATGAAGACAAGTGCGGCGGAAAATCGTCGCAGTTCTAACAATGCAGGACGACCATAATCAACTGTAGTCGGCTAACACTTTTGTAAGTTCAGTACATGGCCGTTCGATTTGAGATGCCAAAACAGAATTATAACAAGTTTCGATGCTCATTTTCAGTGGAGGAAGCAAACATCATCAACAAACACCACCAGAACATTGAGATTTGCTAATATACCGTCCATGAAGCGCTCAAATGGCTGGGTTGCGTCGCACAATCCAAATTGTATCATCGTGAATTCGAAAATCCTGAACGGAGTAATACCGGCAACCTTGAAATGGACACTTTCTTCGACCGGAACGAAGTGGTATGTAAATCATGGGTATTTGCAACGGGTCTCGAGTTATTTTTAAGCGTTTTCCAGCGATTGGTGGACCAATGTGATGCAGCCTGATGATGTGGCCTAGCATTGGAAATTATTTACTTACCGTAATTCGATTACACACTTCCAGGTTAACGGATGATTCAGGCTTGGTTCAAATCTTGCCTGTTTCATATTCCGCATGCACAGGGGACATATACACAGAGTAACACTTATTTATACTCTATATGAAGACAGGTCTTTTCGCTTTAGATCGGTCCTCCGATGGCCGACAGGCATCTTATAGCTTGCGTCGGTGTTTCGCCATTTCGCATTGCTCAAAAAAACAGTTGCTGTTTGCTCCAAAAAGAAAACAAACTCGCAAAAAACATTTAATACTCCTTTACTGTAGGAAACTGATGAAAAACTGTATGCTTGGTTGGAAAATCTTAGAAGGTGTTTTAAAAATTAGAAGTCATAAATGCACACTAATGGAAGAAAAAGTGATCGCAGTAGTGGTACAATGGTTCACGAAATTGAAGGATGTTTATTATTAGCGTAGTACTTGTTTTACTTTTTTTCTCTAAGTGTTCCAAAGCTACAATCTTACTGCTTTATGTTAGCACTAATCTCTTACGACAATTACAGGTATTACAAATTACAAATATTACATGGCGTAACATCACATTTTTCCTGAAGTGTACCGAGTATCCTTTTTCATTTCATTTCATTCATTCATTTTTTATTCGATCTAGCCATTTGATGAGCATAAGGATGTCCTGGGAAGTATCAAAATTGGTCTTGTCCTTAGGAGTGTAAATCAAAGTCAAAGGAAAAAAGGTAAGGAAACACGATTACTCGTTCGGAATGTTGAATAATACTAATTCTTTATTCATGGTTATACGTAGCCACGCGGGTGCGATGCAGGTTTAGCTGCGTCGATACTACTGATACGCTGATGGAGAAGAGCGGTCTCGAACTTAATCCGATACGATGTACTGGTGCTGCAGATCTTCAACTTGATCTCGATTTCATCTCCATTATTACTTCGTTTATGAATGTCGAAGTATAGCTTTAAAACGGTAGGAAGCTGCTGCTATGTATTTATAGCGTGTAATGTGTTTAAACTATCAGCTACTGTTTGTCTGTAATGTATTGTATTGTATGGACTGTCTTTCCTTGGGATGAAGTTAATAATTAAGCTAAATCTTTAATTGCATTATCAAAAGACAATTTGTAACATGATAATTTGATTTGACCGTTTTTTACCATTTAAATGTTAATTTAACAATATTTGAATATATATTTAGCTTGTAGCTATCACTCTCGTGGTTTTGGTACAATGAAATTATTTTTGATATAATCCATAATTCGAATTTGCATTTTACATCCGAAATATTCTAAACTCACGCAATCTTCCATACCATCCTTGATGTAAATTTTTAATCAAAGAGCATGTGCAGAATACTATGCAGAGTATAATTTTGCAAATAACATTCATGATGACATGCATTGTAGCCCTGGGTATTCCATCCTTTAGTACTGTCTGGTACGGGAAACATTGTTAGATTTTAAGGATTGAATGAATTAATTTCAAACTCTACCGCTACATATGGTCCGTCATCGAATAATATGTCTGATATCTCTGGATTGTGCAAATATTGTTATATAAGCGTTTTTTTCTTCATATATCGTCTTGGTTGATAGTGTCACTTATCCGCCCAGTTACCTTGCTCTCTATCGATTGATAGTACATCGGAAATGCTGCGTCCGCGTGCGTGCTTACATACGTCTACTTTATGGGGATAGCAAACTAGTTCATATGATATGATATGATAGGATTGCAAAATTCTCATACTAGGACTGGTAGTGTCAAACGAACAGTATTGTATTAGGGTGTGCCAACAGGGCAAGCTAGGATCGGTTGTAATATGTTCAATTAGACTATGAAACTATGACAAAATATGAGAAGAAAATAAATTTAAAAAAACATAAATTATTTCCCTTAATTTTCTGAACTAATGTCGCATCCCCAACCATAGGCCCGGCGGAGTTATTGATCTTTACTTTCAAATGTGATAGGTGAATCTCGTCGCTAGTTGTTCTTTGCTGCATATAATATATTCCGCAAGATGGAGTACTCAGATGTAATGTTGTGTTTTCAATATTTTATTACGCTTTTTTACGAAAAGCTACGAACAGCTGAAAGGCATTCCCATTGACAAGTGGTATTATCTTAAGCTTAATTCTTCCTATTGATAAACGCTATGTACCGTAAAAAAAACCCGTTTTGGCTAGACACAGCCCGCGTACTGCGGACGTCCACAATTTAAATACCTGGATGTTCAGTTTTTGTTTTGCCAACGCATGGAAATTCGTACCTCGTCAACCGATGAATGCTCTCGCGGAGAGCACACGTGAGTGCTTGGTTGCATAACGCATCCAACAACAAGGTGTGGTACCGCTCCTTAATAGGATCAATACGCATCCGATTCGATGTTCGATTCGAACCAGATACCGCCTTTTGGAATTGTACGCTACCGGAATTGCTGTGCTGCTAACTTCTTGTTATCTGTAAGTATTTTTTAATTTGCAAATAAAAAACAACTTAAGGGAAATATACACGGTCCGTTGAATTTAATGATAACTGTGAAAATATATACAATTTGCGTTATTGGTCTACATTATAAGTACCTGCATAGCTATATGGCCTGGACGTCTTTCTAAAAGTAAAAAAGAATCTTCACAAGTAGGTAGGATTAAAATTTAAAAGTGTTGATAAACAAACAGATAAGACCATGGTACTTGTTTGAATATGTGTTGCAACCTGTGGAACTATTGAACTGTGCTTGAAGCCTGTAAAGAGCAGATAAATAGAAAAAGTACAAAAATAAAATCGTTTTCCCCCGATCCTGTTAGTATATGATGGCCGGTAGCACACATCATATTCCAGCCAGCACCACGAGGAGGTAGGATACGGAGTTCCAAGATAGCGGATGTATTACATGTAAACGCTAAGGCATGTAGAATACATTCGCTCTTGGCATTAGCTAGCCACCTTGAAGATAGTTGATGTATTAAAAATGTTTACGGAAGAGTAAATGAACAATGGATGGAAAACTTACCCATGTTCCTGTGTGACCGACGGTTGGATGGATGAGCACATTATCTGAAGAGAAATAGAAACATACAAATTACAAACATCTCTCTGGCATTCGGTAATCAGATAATCGGCATTAACAGAAAACTTACCCAAAGTCCTGGACAGCTTTGATTGCGCGCAACACACTCAGGAAGCCGTTCTGGTTCCGCCGCTTCATTTGGTACTCCCGTAGGTACGCGATAAGGGCTCCTCGGTTGGTGCCCTTAGATCTTAAAAAGGGCTTTACCCAACGCCACAGGTTTTCGATATTTTGTGTGTGCACAAAGCCATCGTCCGGATCCACGAAATTTTCGGAGTGATTGACCGCTACGTGAACATATCCGTACTGTTCGATGCCGTTGTAGGCCCTCCAACCATCAGTCACTAACGTTGTTCCCGGAGCCACATGCTGCACAATGATGCCATGCAATGTGCCAGCATCCCGTTGCTGCACCAGCTCCAGAAACACTTCCCGTGTCTCGCGGCAGATACCGCCGACCAACCAGACTTGGTTGCCTTCCGCGAAGCGTCCGCGGTTATACTTCCGCTTGGTGACGACAGATTCGTCAATCTCGACGGTCATTCCATCGCCACCAATTGGAGCCTGGTTAGTCTCGATGTATTCCGCGGATACTGCTCGAAGTATAGCGTACCATTTCGATATGGCACTTTTGCCGGCACTGCACTCCAATGCTGCGTCCGTCCGCTTCGCATCCCGCGACCACTCGAAGGTTATTTCTATCAGCTTCGATAGGGGTAGATGCGAGTTCTTGAATATACTGTCCGTACGGACAGTACACTCCCACCCGGTACAGCTGGTCGTCGGCTTGCATATCCATTTATACGAATTAGCTTTTTTGGTCGCTTTCATCTTCATGCGCCGGTTACACTTGTTGCACATTTGCTCCGACGGCAATATACCGGCTTCCTGCAACAATAGCACCAAACGCTGCTCATCCTCGGTGATTTTCTTCAATTCACTCAAACTTCGCACTGCACCCAAAGTTTCCATCGTTTTAGCTTCAAACTCGCTTGTTGGAAAATCTTGGTCTCGATCCGATATTGGTGTATGTAACTACTAATTTGCGCGCCAATTGGGTACAGTGGGTACATTGGGTTTCATTGATGGTAGGTGTGCCCATCGTCTTCATTGTATTCCAACGGACAAATGTCATGCCTTCTTGCTTTGCCAATTGGCGCGCAAACTAGTAGTTAGAGGCCGTTCAATTATTACGTAACGCAAAAATGTCCCAAATCTTCATCATCGGAACCCAAACATATATCCTCCTGATCCTTGATCGTAATCACCTTCTTTTTACTTTTATTTACGTCGTGTTTGGACACTGACGACGATTCTAACAACCGATCCTTTGTGGAATAAATTTGGTTACGGTTCAGCAAAACTTGTGAAGCAAAATATATTTCGCAAATTTTACAAACTCTGCTTTGTAACGCCTTTTGTAATGAAGGGCAATATAGGTCATATGGCAGCTCTTTGTATGATGGAAGAGATTTAGGTAGGATCTTTGCAGTGTTAATCGAGCTATTAAGGAAGAGTGAAACAAACGATCCACTCGTTTTGGACAAACTTGGGTACTCGGCTTTAATCCCATCTGCAGTTTGATTGATGCGAATCGGAGCAGACATAAATTGCGTTGGCATTATATCGAAATAGCTGCTTCTGGGTGTGCTGCAACATTTGCGATTTGAACATTTCACTATCTGCTGAAAGTACTGTGAAGTGCGTACATGTGCTGAACACCATTCTGCATCACAGCTAAGTATGGAATCAAACGATAACTCGGAGGAACTTGGGTCAATATAATCCGAAACTACGGGGAATCCATCGAATGTTATATCGTTCCATATTTCTGTAGCCGTTTCACCTGCATAAAATTCTTTCGAAAAGAATTAAAATTCTTTTTCTCTAATTCCAAATCAATAGTTCGAAGTCTTTCATCATGATGCGTTCCGTAATGATCATGAGGTAGAACAAGGCCTGACAATTCTCGAGACAATGGCGCCATTCTTCTTTCCAAATACAAATTCAAACAATAATGATATTAAATGAAGAATCTGAGACTAAATTTATAGAGGAATTTATACTTAATGTATAATGTATAAAGGTGCGAATACAAATCACACAACTAAAATAGACCCAACCAGTGAGGTCGAAACTATGCAGCAGTGGCAATGATGAATGACGAAAAATAGAATCATCAATAATTTAGCCATCTGAACAACTTATTCTATGTTACGTAATATAAATTGAACCCCCCCCCCCCCCCCCCCCTCCCCCAATGTAACAAACCGTAACGTTTGAAGGAACCCCCTCCCCCTCCTAACAGCGTTACGTAATAATTGAATGAACCCTTACATACACCAATATCGGATCGAGACCAAGATTTTCCAACAAGCGAGTTTGAAGCTAAAACGATGGAAACTTTGGGTGCAGTGCGAAGTTTGAGTGAATTGAAGAAAATCACCGAGGATGAGCAGCGTTTGGTGCTATTGTTGCAGGAAGCCGGTATATTGCCGTCGGAGCAAATGTGCAACAAGTGTAACCGGCGCATGAAGATGAAAGCGACCAAAAAAGCTAATTCGTATAAATGGATATGCAAGCCGACGACCAGCTGTACCGGGTGGGAGTGTACTGTCCGTACGGACAGTATATTCAAGAACTCGCATCTACCCCTATCGAAGCTGATAGAAATAACCTTCGAGTGGTCGCGGGATGCGAAGCGGACGGACGCAGCATTGGAGTGCAGTGCCGGCAAAAGTGCCATATCGAAATGGTACGCTATACTTCGAGCAGTATCCGCGGAATACATCGAGACTAACCAGGCTCCAATTGGTGGCGATGGAATGACCGTCGAGATTGACGAATCTGTCGTCACCAAGCGGAAGTATAACCGCGGACGCTTCGCGGAAGGCAACCAAGTCTGGTTGGTCGGCGGTATCTGCCGCGAGACACGGGAAGTGTTTCTGGAGCTGGTGCAGCAACGGGATGCTGGCACATTGCATGGCATCATTGTGCAGCATGTGGCTCCGGGAACAACGTTAGTGACTGATGGTTGGAGGGCCTACAACGGCATCGAACAGTACGGATATGTTCACGTAGCGGTCAATCACTCCGAAAATTTCGTGGATCCGGACGATGGCTTTGTGCACACACAAAATATCGAAAACCTGTGGCGTTGGGTAAAGCCCTTTTTAAGATCTAAGGGCACCAACCGAGGAGCCCTTATCGCGTACCTACGGGAGTACCAAATGAAGCGGCGGAACCAGAACGGCTTCCTGAGTGTGTTGCGCGCAATCAAAGCTGTCCAGGACTTTGGGTAAGTTTTCTGTTAATGCCGATTATCTGATTACCGAATGCCAGAGAGATGTTTGTAATTTGTATGTTTCTATTTCTCTTCAGATAATGTGCTCATCCATCCAACCGTCGGTCACACAGGAACATGGGTAAGTTTTCCATCCATTGTTCATTTACTCTTCCGTAAACATTTTTAATACATCAACTATCTTCAAGGTGGCTAGCTAATGCCAAGAGCGAATGTATTCTACATGCCTTAGCGTTTACATGTAATACATCCGCTATCTTGGAACTCCGTATCCTACCTCCTCGTGGTGCTGGCTGGAATATGATGTGTGCTACCGGCCATCATATACTAACAGGATCGGGGGAAAACGATTTTATTTTTGTACTTTTTCTATTTATCTGCTCTTTACAGGCTTCAAGCACAGTTCAATAGTTCCACAGGTTGCAACACATATTCAAACAAGTACCATGGTCTTATCTGTTTGTTTATCAACACTTTTAAATTTTAATCCTACCTACTTGTGAAGATTCTTTTTTACTTTTAGAAAGACGTCCAGGCCATATAGCTATGCAGGTACTTATAATGTAGACCAATAACGCAAATTGTATATATTTTCACAGTTATCATTAAATTCAACGGACCGTGTATATTTCCCTTAAGTTGTTTTTTATTTGCAAATTAAAAAATACTTACAGATAACAAGAAGTTAGCAGCACAGCAATTCCGGTAGCGTACAATTCCAAAAGGCGGTATCTGGTTCGAATCGAACATCGAATCGGATGCGTATTGATCCTATTAAGGAGCGGTACCACACCTTGTTGTTGGATGCGTTATGCAACCAAGCACTCACGTGTGCTCTCCGCGAGAGCATTCATCGGTTGACGAGGTACGAATTTCCATGCGTTGGCAAAACAAAAACTGAACATCCAGGTATTTAAATTGTGGACGTCCGCAGTACGCGGGCTGTGTCTAGCCAAAACGGGTTTTTTTTACGGTACATAGCGTTTATCAATAGGAAGAATTAAGCTTAAGATAATACCACTTGTCAATGGGAATGCCTTTCAGCTGTTCGTAGCTTTTCGTAAAAAAGCGTAATAAAATATTGAAAACACAACATTACATCTGAGTACTCCATCTTGCGGAATATATTATATGCAGCAAAGAACAACTAGCGACGAGATTCACCTATCACATTTGAAAGTAAAGATCAATAACTCCGCCGGGCCTATGGTTGGGGATGCGACATTAGTTCAGAAAATTAAGGGAAATAATTTATGTTTTTTTAAATTTATTTTCTTCTCATATTTTGTCATAGTTTCATAGTCTAATTGAACATATTACAACCGATCCTAGCTTGCCCTGTTGGCACACCCTAATACAATACTGTTCGTTTGACACTACCAGTCCTAGTATGAGAATTTTGCAATCCTATCATATCATATCATATGAACTAGTTTGCTATCCCCATAAAGTAGACGTATGTAAGCACGCACGCGGACGCAGCATTTCCGATGTACTATCAATCGATAGAGAGCAAGGTAACTGGGCGGATAAGTGACACTATCAACCAAGACGATATATGAAGAAAAAAACGCTTATATAACAATATTTGCACAATCCAGAGATATCAGACATATTATTCGATGACGGACCATATGTAGCGGTAGAGTTTGAAATTAATTCATTCAATCCTTAAAATCTAACAATGTTTCCCGTACCAGACAGTACTAAAGGATGGAATACCCAGGGCTACAATGCATGTCATCATGAATGTTATTTGCAAAATTATACTCTGCATAGTATTCTGCACATGCTCTTTGATTAAAAATTTACATCAAGGATGGTATGGAAGATTGCGTGAGTTTAGAATATTTCGGATGTAAAATGCAAATTCGAATTATGGATTATATCAAAAATAATTTCATTGTACCAAAACCACGAGAGTGATAGCTACAAGCTAAATATATATTCAAATATTGTTAAATTAACATTTAAATGGTAAAAAACGGTCAAATCAAATTATCATGTTACAAATTGTCTTTTGATAATGCAATTAAAGATTTAGCTTAATTATTAACTTCATCCCAAGGAAAGACAGTCCATACAATACAATACATTACAGACAAACAGTAGCTGATAGTTTAAACACATTACACGCTATAAATACATAGCAGCAGCTTCCTACCGTTTTAAAGCTATACTTCGACATTCATAAACGAAGTAATAATGGAGATGAAATCGAGATCAAGTTGAAGATCTGCAGCACCAGTACATCGTATCGGATTAAGCTCGAGACCGCTCTTCTCCATCAGCGTATCAGTAGTATCGACGCAGCTAAACCTGCATCGCACCCGCGTGGCTACGTATAACCATGAATAAAGAATTAGTATTATTCAACATTCCGAACGAGTAATCGTGTTTCCTTACCTTTTTTCCTTTGACTTTGATTTACACTCCTAAGGACAAGACCAATTTTGATACTTCCCAGGACATCCTTATGCTCATCAAATGGCTAGATCGAATAAAAAATGAATGAATGAAATGAAATGAAAAAGGATACTCGGTACACTTCAGGAAAAATGTGATGTTACGCCATGTAATATTTGTAATTTGTAATACCTGTAATTGTCGTAAGAGATTAGTGCTAACATAAAGCAGTAAGATTGTAGCTTTGGAACACTTAGAGAAAAAAAGTAAAACAAGTACTACGCTAATAATAAACATCCTTCAATTTCGTGAACCATTGTACCACTACTGCGATCACTTTTTCTTCCATTAGTGTGCATTTATGACTTCTAATTTTTAAAACACCTTCTAAGATTTTCCAACCAAGCATACAGTTTTTCATCAGTTTCCTACAGTAAAGGAGTATTAAATGTTTTTTGCGAGTTTGTTTTCTTTTTGGAGCAAACAGCAACTGTTTTTTTGAGCAATGCGAAATGGCGAAACACCGACGCAAGCTATAAGATGCCTGTCGGCCATCGGAGGACCGATCTAAAGCGAAAAGACCTGTCTTCATATAGAGTATAAATAAGTGTTACTCTGTGTATATGTCCCCTGTGCATGCGGAATATGAAACAGGCAAGATTTGAACCAAGCCTGAATCATCCGTTAACCTGGAAGTGTGTAATCGAATTACGGTAAGTAAATAATTTCCAATGCTAGGCCACATCATCAGGCTGCATCACATTGGTCCACCAATCGCTGGAAAACGCTTAAAAATAACTCGAGACCCGTTGCAAATACCCATGATTTACATACCACTTCGTTCCGGTCGAAGAAAGTGTCCATTTCAAGGTTGCCGGTATTACTCCGTTCAGGATTTTCGAATTCACGATGATACAATTTGGATTGTGCGACGCAACCCAGCCATTTGAGCGCTTCATGGACGGTATATTAGCAAATCTCAATGTTCTGGTGGTGTTTGTTGATGATGTTTGCTTCCTCCACTGAAAATGAGCATCGAAACTTGTTATAATTCTGTTTTGGCATCTCAAATCGAACGGCCATGTACTGAACTTACAAAAGTGTTAGCCGACTACAGTTGATTATGGTCGTCCTGCATTGTTAGAACTGCGACGATTTTCCGCCGCACTTGTCTTCATTCGCAATGCATTCTCTTTGAAACAACTGCGTGCTGTGTCTGTCGAAATTTAAAAAAATAAAACGTTATACGTAAACTTCACCGGATGCAAGGAAAATTTGGCTAAAGCTCTTATCCGTGTTAACTTACCTTAATTTGTCCAAACGAATGTGGCTTGTAGCGGAACGGATCCGTTAAAGAACTCCAAAGGCTTATTTCCGGCTCATCGGATATCGCGGTAGGGGCATTTCTACAGCAGTACAATAGCGATCGATCGATCGGTGCTGGTCTGGTGACCATCAACCGCTAGGATCCTTCACGCAGAACTTTTCAGTTTAATTTCTTCACAGATTCAGCAGCATCCCGTCGTCGAGCGTTGGCTAACAGCCGGTGACCTGAAGCTATATCTCTTCCTGATATGTTAGCATAAACATTAGCCAAGTTATTTTGCGCAAGCAGGTTTTCTCGGTTTGACCGTGCTCGGATATAAAACACATTGCTACACCCAATGCTGAAAGAAAATGCATTACATGCGTTAAAAACGAGTCACTTATTTTCACCACAAGCCGCGTTAATTGAGCATGCAATTTGAAAATAAAATACCTCTCGTAATTTGTGGCACGCAATAAATTTGCATAAGTAATACACTCTGTTGCTTTTAAATTTCCGCTTTAAACCGCCGATATTTATTAAAACGTAAATGTAAACAAACCATGTTGACATTTAATTTGTCATATCGCATGACCGAACCACCCTTTGATGTGCGTGAAACGTTTCAGGGTAGCTTCGAACCCTATGGGGGGGGACTATAAAAATCTTTTACCAAAAATTCAAACTGATGTTATTCATCAACATCAAATTTTATGATTTTCATATAGTCTTAAAAATAGTCATGATAAGTATGGATAAATCGGTTTTATCACGATATTTGTTGCTTGTTGTTTTGTATTCATGCTTATTTTATTTCCAAAATTCGTGAAACATAGGTCTCATTCTAACATAACGCATAATAACTCGAAGAAAGTAATTCAAATAACATGATTCATGAATAAAAATTTCGGTAAAAGATTTTTATAGTCCCCCCCCATAGGGTTCGAAGCTACCCTGAAACGTTTCACGCACATCAAAGGGTGGTTCGGTCATGCGATATGACAAATTAAATGTCAACATGGTTTGTTTACATTTACGTTTTAATAAATATCGGCGGTTTAAAGCGGAAATTTAAAAGCAACAGAGTGTATTACTTATGCAAATTTATTGCGTGCCACAAATTACGAGAGGTATTTTATTTTCAAATTGCATGCTCAATTAACGCGGCTTGTGGTGAAAATAAGTGACTCGTTTTTAACGCATGTAATGCATTTTCTTTCAGCATTGGGTGTAGCAATGTGTTTTATATCCGAGCACGGTCAAACCGAGAAAACCTGCTTGCGCAAAATGACTTGGCTAATGTTTATGCTAACATATCAGGAAGAGATATAGCTTCAGGTCACCGGCTGTTAGCCAACACTCGACGACGGGATGCTGCTGAATCTGTGAAAAAATTAAACTGAAAAGTTCTGCGTGAAGGATCCTAGCGGTTGATGGTCACCAGACCAGCACCGATCGATCGATCGCTATTGTACTGCTGTAGAAATGCCCCTACCGCGATATCCGATGAGCCGGAAATAAGCCTTTGGAGTTCTTTAACGGATCCGTTCCGCTACAAGCCACATTCGTTTGGACAAATTAAGGTAAGTTGACACGGATAAGAGCTTTAGCCAAATTTTCCTTGCATCCGGTGAAGTTTACGTATAACGTTTTATTTTTTTAAATTTCGACGCACTAAACAGACACAGCACGCAGTTGTTTAAAAAAGAATGCGTTGCGAATGAAGACAAGTGCGGCGGAAAATCGTCGCAGTTCTAACAATGCAGGACGACCATAATCAACTGTAGTCGGCTAACACTTTTGTAAGTTCAGTACATGGCCGTTCGATTTGAGATGCCAAAACAGAATTATAACATGCTCCTTTTCAGTGGAGGAAGCAAACATCATCAACAAACACCACCAGAACATTGAGATTTGCTAATATACCGTCCATGAAGCGCTCAAATGGCTGGGTTGCGTCGCACAATCCAAATTGTATCATCGTGAATTCGAAAATCCTGAACGGAGTAATACCGGCAACCTTGAAATGGACACTTTCTTCGACCGGAACGAAGTGGTATGTAAATCATGGGTATTTGCAACGGGTCTCGAGTTATTTTTAAGCGTTTTCCAGCGATTGGTGGACCAGTGGTTTCAATGTGATGCAGCCTGATGATGTGGCCTAGCATTGGAAATTATTTACTTATCGTAATTCGATTATACACTTCCAGGTTAACGGATGATTCAGGCTAGGTTCAAATCTTGCCTGTTTCATATTCCGCATGCACAGGGGACATATACACAGAGTAACACTTATTTATACTCTATATGAAGACAGGTCTTTTCGCTTTAGATCGGTACTCCGATGGCCGACAGGCATCTTATAGCTTGCGTCGGTGTTCCGCCATTTCGCATTGCTCAAAAAAACAGTTGCTGTTTGCTCCAAAAAAAAAAACAAACTCGCAAAAAACAGTTAATACTCCTTTACTGTAGGAAACTGATGAAAAACTGTACGCTTGGTTGGAAAATCTTAGAAGGTGTTTTAAAAATTAGAAGTCATAAATGCACACTAATGGAAGAAAAAGTGATCGCAGTAGTGGTACAATGGTTTACGAAATTGAAGGATGTTTATTATTAGCGTAGTACTTGTTTTACTTTTTTTCTCTAAGTGTTCCAAAGCTACAATCTTACTGCTTTATGTTAGCACTAATCTCTTTCGACAATTACAGGTATTACAAATTACAAATATTACATGGCGTAACATCACATTTTTCCTGAAGTGTACCGAGTATCCTTTTTCATTTCATTTCATTCATTCATTTTTTATTCGATCTAGCCATTTGATGAGCATAAGGATGTCCTGGGAAGTATCAAAATTGGTCTTGTCCTTAGGAGTGTAAATCAAAGTCAAAGGAAAAAAGGTAAGGAAACACGATTACTCGTTCGGAATGTTGAATAATACTAATTCTTTATTCATGGTTATACGTAGCCACGCGGGTGCGATGCAGGTTTAGCTGCGTCGATACTACTGATACGCTGATGGAGAAGAGCGGTCTCGAGCTTAATCCGATACGATGTACTGGTGCTGCAGATCTTCAACTTGATCTCGATTTCATCTCCATTATCACTTCGTTTATGAATGTCGAAGTATAGCTTTAAAACGGTAGGAAGCTGCTGCTATGTATTTATAGCGTGTAATGTGTTTAAACTATCAGCTACTGTTTGTCTGTAATGTATTGTATTGTATGGACTGTCTTTCCTTGGGATGAAGTTAATAATTAAGCTAAATCTTTAATTGCATTATCAAAAGACAATTTGTAACATGATAATTTGATTTGACCGTTTTTTACCATTTAAATGTTAATTTAACAATATTTGAATATATATTTAGCTTGTAGCTATCACTCTCGTGGTTTTGGTACAATGAAATTATTTTTGATATAATCCATAATTCGAATTTGCATTTTACATCCGAAATATTCTAAACTCACGCAATCTTCCATACCATCCTTGATGTAAATTTTTAATCAAAGAGCATATGCAGAATACTATGCAGAGTATAATTTTGCAAATAACATTCATGATGACATGCATTGTAGCCCTGGGTATTCCATCCTTTAGTACTGTCTGGTACGGGAAACATTGTTAGATTTTAAGGATTGAATGAATTAATTTCAAACTCTACCGCTACATATGGTCCGTCATCGAATAATATGTCTGATATCTCTGGATTGTGCAAATATTGTTATATAAGCGTTTTTTTCTTCATATATCGTCTTGGTTGATAGTGTCACTTATCCGCCCAGTTACCTTGCTCTCTATCGATTGATAGTACATCGGAAATGCTGCGTCCGCGTGCGTGCTTACATACGTCTACTTTATGGGGATAGCAAACTAGTTCATATGATATGATATGATAGGATTGCAAAATTCTCATACTAGGACTGGTAGTTTCAAACGAACAGTATTGTATTAGGGTGTGCCAACAGGGCAAGCTAGGATCGGTTGTAATATGTTCAATTAGACTATGAAACTATGACAAAATATGAGAAGAAAATAAATTTAAAAAAACATAAATTATTTCCCTTAATTTTCTGAACTAATGTCGCATCCCCAACCATAGGCCCGGCGGAGTTATTGATCTTTACTTTCAAATGTGATAGGTGAATCTCGTCGCTAGTTGTTCTTTGCTGCATATAATATATTCCGCAAGATGGAGTACTCAGATGTAATGTTGTGTTTTCAATATTTTATTACGCTTTTTTACGAAAAGCTACGAACAGCTGAAAGGCATTCCCATTGACAAATGGTATTATCTTAAGCTTAATTCTTCCTATTGATAAACGCTATGTACCGTAAAAAAACCCGTTTTGGCTAGACACAGCCCGTGTACTGCGGATGTCCACAATTTAAATACCTGGATGTTCAGTTTTTGTTTTGCCAACGCATGGAAATTCGTACCTCGTCAACCGATGAATGCTCTCGCGGAGAGCACACGTGAGTGCTTGGTTGCATAACGCATCCAACAACAAGGTGTGGTACCGCTCCTTAATAGGATCAATACGCATCCGATTCGATGTTCGATTCGAACCAGATACCGCCTTTTGGAATTGTACGCTACCGGATTTGCTGTGCTGCTAACTTCTTGTTATCTGTAAGTATTTTTTAATTTGCAAATAAAAAACAACTTAAGGGAAATATACACGGTCCGTTGAATTTAATGATAACTGTGAAAATATATACAATTTGCGTTATTGGTCTACATTATAAGTACCTGCATAGCTATATGGCCTGGACGTCTTTCTAAAAGTAAAAAAGAATCTTCACAAGTAGGTAGGATTAAAATTTAAAAGTGTTGATAAACAAACAGATAAGACCATGGTACTTGTTTGAATATGTGTTGCAACCTGTGGAACTATTGAACTGTGCTTGAAGCCTGTAAAGAGCAGATAAATAGAAAAAGTACAAAAATAAAATCGTTTTCCCCCGATCCTGTTAGTATATGATGGCCGGTAGCACACATCATATTCCAGCCAGCACCACGAGGAGGTAGGATACGGAGTTCCAAGATAGCGGATGTATTACATGTAAACGCTAAGGCATGTAGAATACATTCGCTCTTGGCATTAGCTAGCCACCTTGAAGATAGTTGATGTATTAAAAATGTTTACGGAAGAGTAAATGAACAATGGATGGAAAACTTACCCATGTTCCTGTGTGACCGACGGTTGGATGGATGAGCACATTATCTGAAGAGAAATAGAAACATACAAATTACAAACATCTCTCTGGCATTCGGTAATCAGATAATCGGCATTAACAGAAAACTTACCCAAAGTCCTGGACAGCTTTGATTGCGCGCAACACACTCAGGAAGCCGTTCTGGTTCCGCCGCTTCATTTGGTACTCCCGTAGGTACGCGATAAGGGCTCCTCGGTTGGTGTCCTTAGATCTTAAAAAGGGCTTTACCCAACGCCACAGGTTTTCGATATTTTGTGTGTGCACAAAGCCATCGTCCGGATCCACGAAATTTTCGGAGTGATTGACCGCTACGTGAACATATCCGTACTGTTCGATGCCGTTGTAGGCCCTCCAACCATCAGTCACTAACGTTGTTCCCGGAGCCACATGCACAATGATGCCATGCAATGTGCCAGCATCCCGTTGCTGCACCAGCTCCAGAAACACTTCCCGTGTCTCGCGGCAGATACCGCCGACCAACCAGACTTGGTTGCCTTCCGCGAAGCGTCCGCGGTTATACTTCCGCTTGGTGACGACAGATTCGTCAATCTCGACGGTCATTCCATCGCCACCAATTGGAGCCTGGTTAGTTTCGATGTATTCCGCGGATACTGCTCGAAGTATAGCGTACCATTTCGATATGGCACTTTTGCCGGCACTGCACTCCAATGCTGCGTCCGTCCGCTTCGCATCCCGCGACCACTCGAAGGTTATTTCTATCAGCTTCGATAGGGGTAGATGCGAGTTCTTGAATATACTGTCCGTACGGACAGTACACTCCCACCCGGTACAGCTGGTCGTCGGCTTGCATATCCATTTATACGAATTAGCTTTTTTGGTCGCTTTCATCTTCATGCGCCGGTTACACTTGTTGCACATTTGCTCCGACGGCAATATACCGGCTTCCTGCAACAATAGCACCAAACGCTGCTCATCCTCGGTGATTTTCTTCAATTCACTCAAACTTCGCACTGCACCCAAAGTTTCCATCGTTTTAGCTTCAAACTCGCTTGTTGGAAAATCTCGGTCTCGATCCGATATTGGTGTATGTAAGGGTTCATTCAATTATTACGTAACGCTGTTAGGAGGGGGAGGGGGTTCCTTCAAACGTTACGGTTTGTTACATTGGGGGAGGGGGGGGGGGGGGGGGGGATTCAATTTATATTACGTAACATAGAATAAGTTGTTCAGATGGCTAAATTATTGATGATTCTATTTTTCGTCATTCATCATTGCCACTGCTGCATAGTTTCGACCTCACTGGTTGGGTCTATTTTAGTTGTGTGATTTGTATTCGCACCTTTATACATTATACATTAAGTATAAATTCCTCTATAAATTTAGTCTCAGATTCTTCATTTTATATCATTATTGTTTGAATTTGTATTTGGAAAGAAGAATGGCGCCATTGTCTCGAGAATTGTCAGGCCTTGTTCTACCTCATGATCATTACGGAACGCATCATGATGAAAGACTTCGAACTATTGATTTGGAATTAGAGAAAAAGAATTTTAATTCTTTTCGAAAGAATTTTATGCAGGTGAAACGGCTACAGAAATATGGAACGATATAACATTCGATGGATTCCCCGTAGTTTCGGATTATATTGACCCAAGTTCCTCCGAGTTATCGTTTGATTCCATACTTAGCTGTGATGCAGAATGGTGTTCAGCACATGTACGCACTTCACAGTACTTTCAGCAGATAGTGAAATGTTCAAATCGCAAATGTTGCAGCACACCCAGAAGCAGCTATTTCGATATAATGCCAACGCAATTTATGTCTGCTCCGATTCGCATCAATCAAACTGCAGATGGGATTAAAGCCGAGTACCCAAGTTTGTCCAAAACGAGTGGATCGTTTGTTTCACTCTTCCTTAATAGCTCGATTAACACTGCAAAGATCCTACCTAAATCTCTTCCATCATACAAAGAGCTGCCATATGACCTATATTGCCCTTCATTACAAAAGGCGTTACAAAGCAAAGTTTGTAAAATTTGCGAAATATATTTTGCTTCACAAGTTTTGCTGAACCGTAACCAAATTTATTCCACAAAGGATCGGTTGTTAGAATCGTCGTCAGTGTCCAAACACGACGTAAATAAAAGTAAAAAGAAGGTGATTACGATCAAGGATCAGGAGGATATATGTTTGGGTTCCGATGATGAAGATTTGGGACATTTTTGCGTTACGTAATAATTGAACGGCCTCTAACTACTAGTTTGCGCGCCAATTGGCAAAGCAAGAAGGCATGACATTTGTCCGTTGGAATACAATGAAGACGATGGGCACACCTACCATCAATGAAACCCAATGTACCCACTGTACCCAATTGGCGCGCAAATTAGTAGTTACATACACCAATATCGGATCGAGACCGAGATTTTCCAACAAGCGAGTTTGAAGCTAAAACGATGGAAACTTTGGGTGCAGTGCGAAGTTTGAGTGAATTGAAGAAAATCACCGAGGATGAGCAGCGTTTGGTGCTATTGTTGCAGGAAGCCGGTATATTGCCGTCGGAGCAAATGTGCAACAAGTGTAACCGGCGCATGAAGATGAAAGCGACCAAAAAAGCTAATTCGTATAAATGGATATGCAAGCCGACGACCAGCTGTACCGGGTGGGAGTGTACTGTCCGTACGGACAGTATATTCAAGAACTCGCATCTACCCCTATCGAAGCTGATAGAAATAACCTTCGAGTGGTCGCGGGATGCGAAGCGGACGGACGCAGCATTGGAGTGCAGTGCCGGCAAAAGTGCCATATCGAAATGGTACGCTATACTTCGAGCAGTATCCGCGGAATACATCGAAACTAACCAGGCTCCAATTGGTGGCGATGGAATGACCGTCGAGATTGACGAATCTGTCGTCACCAAGCGGAAGTATAACCGCGGACGCTTCGCGGAAGGCAACCAAGTCTGGTTGGTCGGCGGTATCTGCCGCGAGACACGGGAAGTGTTTCTGGAGCTGGTGCAGCAACGGGATGCTGGCACATTGCATGGCATCATTGTGCAGCATGTGGCTCCGGGAACAATGTTAGTGACTGATGGTTGGAGGGCCTACAACGGCATCGAACAGTACGGATATGTTCACGTAGCGGTCAATCACTCCGAAAATTTCGTGGATCCGGACGATGGCTTTGTGCACACACAAAATATCGAAAACCTGTGGCGTTGGGTAAAGCCCTTTTTAAGATCTAAGGGCACCAACCGAGGAGCCCTTATCGCGTACCTACGGGAGTACCAAATGAAGCGGCGGAACCAGAACGGCTTCCTGAGTGTGTTGCGCGCAATCAAAGCTGTCCAGGACTTTGGGTAAGTTTTCTGTAAATGCCGATTATCTGATTACCGAATGCCAGAGAGATGTTTGTAATTTGTATGTTTCTATTTCTCTTCAGATAATGTGCTCATCCATCCAACCGTCGGTCACACAGGAACATGTGTAAGTTTTCCATCAATTGTTCATTTACTCTTCCGTAAACATTTTTAATACATCAACTATCTTCAAGGTGGCTAGCTAATGCCAAGAGCGAATGTATTCTACATGCCTTAGCGTTTACATGTAATACATCCGCTATCTTGGAACTCCGTATCCTACCTCCTCGTGGTGCTGGCTGGAATATGATGTGTGCTACCGGCCATCATATACTAACAGGATCGGGGGAAAACGATTTTATTTTTGTACTTTTTCTATTTATCTGCTCTTTACAGGCTTCAAGCACAGTTCAATAGTTCCACAGGTTGCTACACATATTCAAACAAGTACCATGGTCTTATCTGTTTGTTTATCAACACTTTTAAATTTTAATCCTACCTACTTGTGAAGATTGTTTTTTACTTTTAGAAAGACGTCCAGGCCATATAGCTATGCAGGTACTTATAATGTAGACCAATAACGCAAATTGTATATATTTTCACAGTTATCATTAAATTCAACGTACCGTATATATTTCCCTTAAGTCTTTTTTTATTTGCAAATTAAAAAATACTTACAGATAACAAGAAGTTAGCAGCACAGCAATTCCGGTAGCGTACAATTCCAAAAGGCGGTATCTGGTTCGAATCGAACATCGAATCGGATGCGTATTGATCCTATTAAGGAGCGGTACCACACCTTGTTGTTGGATGCGTTATGCAACCAAGCACTCACGTGTGCTCTCCGCGAGAGCATTCATCGGTTGACGAGGTACGAATTTCCATGCGTTGGCAAAACATAAACTGAACTTCCAGGCATTTAAATTGTGGACGTCCGCAGTACGCGGGCTGTGTCTAGCCAAAACGGGTTTTTTTTACGGTACATAGCGTTTATCAATAGGAAGAATGAAGCTTAAGATAATACCACTTGTCAATGGGAATGCCTTTCAGCTGTTCGTAGCTTTTCGTAAAAAAGCGTAATAAAATATAGAAAACACAACATTACATCTGAGTACTCCATCTTGCGGAATATATTATATGCAGCAAAGAACAACTAGCGACGAGATTCACCTATCACATTTGAAAGTAAAGATCAATAACTCCGCCGGGCCTATGGTTGGGGATGCGACATTAGTTCAGAAAATTAAGGGAAATAATTTATGTTTTTTTAAATTTATTTTCTTCTCATATTTTGTCATAGTTTCATAGTCTAATTGAACATATTACAACCGATCTTAGCTTGCCCTGTTGGCACACAATAATACAATACTGTTCGTTTGAAACTACCAGTCCTAGTATGAGAATTTTGCAATCCTATCATATAATATCATATGAACTAGTTTGCTATCCCCATAAAGTAGACGTATGTAAGCACGCACGCGGACGCAGCATTTCCGATGGACTATCAATCGATAGAGAGCAAGGTAACTGGGCGGATAAGTGACACTATCAACCAAGCCGATATATGAAGAAAAAAACGCTTATATAACAATATTTGCACAATCCAGAGATATCAGACATATTATTCGATGACGGACCATATGTAGCGGTAGAGTTTGAAAATAAGACATTCAATCCTTAAAATCTAACAATGTTTCCCATACCAGACAGTACTAAAGGATGGAATAACCAGGGCTGCAATGCATGTCATCATGAATGTTATTTGCAAAATTATACTCTGCGTAGTATTCTGCATATGCTCTTTGATTAAAAATTTACATCAAGGATGGTATGGAAGATTGCGTGAGTTTAGAATATTTCGGATGTAAAATGCAAATTCGAATTATGGATTATATCAAAAATAATTTCATTGTACCAAAGCCACGAGAGTGATAGCTACAAGCTAAATATATATTCAAATATTGTTAAATTAATATTTAAATGGTAAAAAACGGTCAAATCAAATTATCATGTTACAAATTGTCTTTTGATAATGCAATTAAAGATTTAGCTTAATTATTAACTTCATCCCAAGGAAAGACAGTCCATACAATACAATACATTACAGACAAGCAGTAGCTGATAGTTTAAACACATTACACGCTATAGATACATAGCAGCAGCTTCCTACCGTTTTAAAGCTATACTTCGACATTCATAAACGAAGTGATAATGGAGATGAAATCGAGATCAAGTTGAAGATCCGCAGCACCAGTACATCGTATCGGATTAAGGTCGAGACCGTTCTTCTCCATCAGCGTATCAGTAGTATCGACGCAGCTAAACCGCGTGGCTACTTATAACCATGAATAAAGAATTAGTATTATTCAACATTCCGAACGAGTAATCGTGTTTCCTTACCTTTTTTCCTTTGACTTTGATTTACACTCCTGAGGACAAGACCAATTTTGATACTTCCCTGGACATCCTTATGCTGTCAAATGGCTAGATCGAATAAAAAATGAATGAATGAAATGAAATGAAAAAGGATACTCGGTACACTTCAGGAAAAATGTGATGTTACGCCATGTAATATTTGTTATTTGTAATACCTGTAATTGTCGAAAGAGATTAGTGCTAACATAAAGCAGTAAGATTGTAGCTTTGGAACACTTAGAGAAAAAAAGTAAAACATGTACTACGCTAATAATAAACATCCTTCAATTTCGTAAACCATTGTACCACTACTGCGATCACTTTTTCTTCCATTTGCGTGCATTTATGACTTTTAATTTTTAAAACACCTTCTAAGATTTTCCAACCAAGCGTACAGTTTTTCATCAGTTTCCTACAGCAAAGGAGTATTATTTGTTTTTTGCGAGTTTGTTTTCTTTTTGGAGCAAACAGCAACTGTTTTTTGGAGCAATGCGAAATGGCGGAACACCGACGCAAGCTATAAGATGCCTGTCGGCCATCGGAGGACCGATCTAAAGCGAAAAGACCTGTCTTCATATAGAGTATAAATAAGTGTTACTGTGTGTATATGTCCCCTGTGCATGCGGAATATGAAACAGGCAAGATTTGAACCTAGCATGAATCATCCGTTAACCTGGAAGTGTGTAATCGAATTACGATAAGTAAATAATTTCCAATGCTAGGCCACATCATCAGGCTGCATCACATTGAAACCACTGGTCCATCAATCGCTGGAAAACGCTTAAAAATAACTCGAGACCCGTTGCAAATACCCATGATTTACATACCACTTCGTTCCGGTCGAAGAAAGTGTCCATCTCAAGATTGCCGGTATTACTCCGTTCAGGATTTCCGAATTCACGATGATACAATTTGGATTGTGCGACGCAACCCAGCCATTTGAGCGCTTCATGGACGGTATATTAGCAAATCTCAATGTTCTGGTGGTGTTTGTTGATGATGTTTGCTTCCTCCACTGAAAAGGAGCATGTTATAATTCTGTTTTGGCATCTCAAATCGAATGGCCAGGTACTGAACTTACAAAAGTGTTAGCCGACTACAGTTGATTATGGTCGTCCTACTGCTTTGTTAGAACTGCGACAATCTTAAAAACGAGTCACTTATTTTCACCACAAGCCGCGTTAATTGAGCATGCAATTTGAAAATAAAATACCTCTCGTAATTTGTGGCACGCAAAAAATTTTCATAAGTAATACACTCTGTTGCTTTTAAATTTCCGCTTTAAACCGCCGATATTTATTAAAACGTAAATGTAAACAAACCATGTTGACATTTAATTTGTCACATCGCATGACCGAACCACCCTTTGATGTGCGTGAAACGTTTCAGGGTAGCTTCGAACCCTATGGGGGGGGACTATAAAAATCCTTTACACAAGTAACAATTCACCACGGCCAAATTCACCTCAACAGCTATGAGGAAATTATTTAAGCCATGGTTGGACCATGCATGCAAAGGTACCGCGCAAAATGTCAAATTTCAAAATAACGATAATAAAAACTGTCATGGCGGCCAAAAACGTTAGGTAACGTGAAGCAGCCTTTCTGAATTTAGAATGTCATAGGGAAAAAAAGCGCGCTCAAATTTATTTGTTTTTTTTTCTTGCATGTTGATGTTTGCTCTCTTTCTTCCTTCGCTACTCCTGCATCACAACATAGGACTGCTCGTGGAGGCAGTTTCACGTATTTGTTTTCCTCTCCTTTTCTTTCTGGTATGGTTGTGCGTCATTAATCATCATCATCGCATCATCTCATTACTTCGGGGCTCTGTGAACAAATAAGAAGCTGGGTAGGTAGATTTAGCGTAGAACTCTGGCTTTTTATATACTGAGTGGTACTCGCATGCTTGTCTCACGGTTATACGGGTGTCGGGCCAGCATAGCTGCTGCTGCCTAATAATAACGATGGATACATTTGTGTATTTCAGGCAATGGAGGACAACAACAACAACAAAATTTCAGACACCCAACAATCAAATTTCCCAGTACTGACTCCACAACCCAGCTCATCTATAAGAGTTTTGGAAAATAAGTTGATAGCTCCAGGCAGATCTGAACAATCATTCACATCCCGATCAGTACCCTATGTGTCCCCGCCCCTTGTAATCTAAAGAATGCTCATTATCTACCATCCATATCACCTGGTTCTCCATCACCAATCCATTCCGATAAGCCTGCAATTCCACCTAAACCGAAAATTATTTCCAAACCTCCAACTTCTCTCAAAACCCTTCTGCCATATCGACCTCCGATTTCCATCAAACCTGTTGTAACAACCAAGCCTCCACTTCCTCCTAAACCAACCAACCTGGCTTCAGTACAGAGTAAATTCTATGCAGGACTAACGCAAGGTGATATAATAGAAAGGAAGGTTGATATTGTATTGAAAATGCTGGAGAAAGTATCGCCTAAGATAGAAGTAATTTTAAGTCAAGTATACAAAAATGAATTTACAACTCCACGTAATTTTCAAATGGACAAAATTGACAGTGAAGAAACCCTCATCCGTTACAACGATGCATTGCAAGAAGCAACTTATATGGGGGATGTTATTTGTCAAGTTATCTATATGCTTTCGCGAGTAACCGATATTGAACGACGCTTGAACTTTGCTTTTAACCTATTTTTCGAACGGGATTTTTTAAAGAAGTGCAGTTGGACAGGACGAGGCTTAACGGAGTAAAAATGTTCTATGTATGATGAGAAAGACCTTAAAAACAAAACCGTGCAATGTACGGCATGGAGGAAAATTTCCAGATAGCTACAGCTATCTATCGATGATGCAAAGCATCAATGGAAAGGGTTGTTGAGTTGTTACCGCACTTATAAAGCTAAACCTTACGTCTTCTCATTTCAAGAGCTTTGAGTGTCCCCCTACCCAAGGTAAGGCCTCAATGTCTCCAACAGTAGAGTTCTGACGAACCACCCTAACGATCGAAGTTCTTTCGTCCGATCGTACGATGTCAGCGTAACTGACCAAGACACCGGAAAGTGTGATGCGAGTGTTCCCCGTTACCCGTTGGTAAGAACTGTGCAGGTAAGCACGTTTACAGTGACGCAAGTGTATCTCAATACCCGCTGGTAAGAAATGTGCGGGAAGAACGTTTACAAAATATTCAATGACAGTGACGCAGGACAGTGTTAATTCACACGGCCATGCAATCTTGACTGAACATGACCATAAGCTAACCATTATCGTAAATTCGTATCGTATCGTAAAGAAAGCGTAAATTCGTGCACAAATATATCGTGACCAAACGAAGCACAAAAAAAAATTAATACATTTTGGGACAACGCTTGGATTTGCGCTTCGCGTTTGCGCTCCTTGTAGCATGGCTTTAACGGGTTATGTGGTTATTAGACGAGTCCGAATTTATCAAAAAGATCTTGTCGTCTATCTGTGTCTTGTCGTGCTCTGACAGGAGGCCTGATTATCACATACAAATTGACAAGACAAGTTGTCAAAAACGGAAGATTCGAATTATGACAGCCGTTTGTGTTGTCTGTTGGAAAAATAAAATTTAACGAAACACAAACTCACAAACCCACTGTCAAGAATTTGTATTCTTTAACACAAACGGAGACTCGTATTTGTCAAACTGTTTTCCGTCACCTATTCGCAACGGAAAGGCGCCAAACTCACTCGGTCCTGTGTGTTTCCAGTTCGTTTTCTTGTGCAGTTCCAACCAAAATGTGAGTATTTTACTTCAGAATGGATCTGAAGGAAGTAATGAAGTGTTTTTATACAATATATATGTTTTTATATATATAAATATATAACTGTACTGGTTGCTAGTGCGAAACGGCAGTTGGTGTTTTAAAACTTAGCTGTGAATGTTGTGGCCGCATGGCCATGTACATCCAATCCTATTCCAACAGCAACAGCAGTCAACCAACATCAGCGGAATGCATCTTGCAATTGCTTTGCGAGATCGGAACAGTATAGTTCAATGAACCCTTATGTACATACAATTTTACAGGAACAACAAGAAATACGTACATCCAGGGTGCAATACCATAAAATGGTAGAACTTTTGGAGGGTGTTCCGGACATCGCTAGGGCCATGTCCAAGGGAGACCAAACTAAATTCTGGGAAGATATGGCCGAGCATCTTAATGCTCTTGGACCGCCGATTAGATCGGGCGCAACGTGGAAACGGGTAAGCTTAACAGTGCAAAAAAAAAAATATTATAGTTTGCTTTTAACATTCTTTTTCTGTTTTAAAGGTATGGTTCGACTATAAGTGCGCGGTAAAAAAGAAGCTGCGTGCAAATAAAGCGTCGTTGTTGGCGACAGGTGGCAAATTCCAAGAGAAACCGCTAAACGACGTAGAAGAGAGAGTAGCCAACCTTACCAATCTCAATGCAACTGTAGAAGGCAACTCGGCCCGTTCATTTGGCATAATACCAGCCCCCAGCATCGACCAAGCCTTCGATAACAGTAGCGAGCAACAACAAACGAACACCGAGGAACAACCCGAGGAGCAGATCGCGACAGTGCCCCAAGCTAAAAAAAGACGCATCAAGCGTAAAAATACGGAAGAAGTGCTGCGTCAAAATCAGGAGCTACTTAACCTGATAAAAATCCAAATAGAGGTGCAGAAAGAATCAACGGCAGCATTGAAAGAAGCTACTATAGCTTCTAAGGCTCAAATTTAGGCACAACAACAATCAACGGCAGCATTAAAAGAAGCGACTAAAGCTTTTAACGCGGCACTAGCAAACAGGGACTAACATATATGCACATGAATTAGTCCATAGATGTATTATACATTAGTGATTTAGAATTATGATTTCATGAATATCTTATTAATTGAACTGAAAAACTGAATTGAACTGAACTGTGAATTACGCAACTATTGTGATATCGATAATAAAATATCCAGATACTCTAAAGAATACTTATTGTTTTTGTTCAATTTATTCACTAGGTCCATCTAAGTTATGCGCAATGCACATGTTGTGTAAAGCACAACACACGTTTGTGATTTGAGCTGCTTTTATCGGTGTGTAGTGCAGCTGTCGAGCACCTAATAAGCATCGAAATCTGTTTTTCAGTAAGCCGATTGTACGCTCCACTATTTCCCTGCCCATTGCATGGTTTTTATTGAAGGCAGCCTCTGGTGTGTCTGGAGCCGGGTTACGTTTTGGTGTAACTAACCATGGCTTTGATGGGTAAGCAGCATCGGCTATAAAGTAAATATACGATATAAACATTGTCAAATACGGTGGTATTGCTGTTGTATTTTACCTAATACTTTAAACCCATCTTCTCCACGGTGATGTTTTTCAGCGAAAAAGTCATCTATTCCGCACACACTCCAAACATGCGAGTCGTGATTGGCTCCGGCGTATTTGGCATTGACGTACCGAATTTTCATCAGATGGTCGCAAATCTTCAAATCAAAATGCACAAAAATGTCACTGAAGTATGAATAAGAAGGGTCAAAACGTTTGCTTTACTTACAATCGTCAAGTTTAAGCTGTAAAATCCCTTACGGTTGAAATGTTGATCCCTACTGTCCACTGGTGCAATAATTTTGATGTGTGTACCATCGACACACATCACAACACCAGGGATGCCACTTTTGGAGAAAAAGTATCGTCTTGCATCTTGCTGCTCGTTTGGTTCCATTTGCAAAGAAATATATTTGGGAGCCAAAGTTTCTTCCAAAATTGTCAAACATTTAGCAAATGCAACGGAGAATGTTGGCTGAGCAAAAGCTAAATTAAAATCTTTTCCAGTTCCATTTTGGTAGCTACCCTCTGCTAGAAACCGCAGCGTAGCAGCCAACATTTCCTTTGGGGTAAGCCCTTTTGCCCTTACCGGCGGAAACTTTGGCTCAATCTCATTGAGAATATCGAGGAAGATCTCCTTCGACACACGAAAATTCTTCTTAAATCTGAAAAGAATAACCACGAGAACATATCAAAAATGTTTTCCACTAAAACTTCACAGGCTAAACTCACGCTTGACTGGAAAGTTCCAAAGGGTTGAAAATACTACGAAGGAATCGGCGTTGTTTCGCCAGATCTTCCGTTCTTTCATCGTCACTACTATCATCGCTTACATAGTACGAGAAAATCATATTGATTATCTTAAAATCAGCTACAAGACAAAACAACTTCACAACAATCACAGTTGTTTACACTTTTGGTTTTGTTTTTGTTGGTTTCATCACTTTGACAGATTGATTTTGAAGTTTTAACGAAAAAAATAACTCAACGAATCTTGCCTGTCACAAGAATGGTTTCATAATGCAAATTTTTTTTTCCGTTTGTGTTGATAAGCTTGTCTTGAGACTTTTCCGTTTGTAAGAGATAATAGGCCTGAGGGTGTTAGACAGATAGATGCCATCTCCCAGTGTAGTAATGTCGACCCGATGGAAATCAATATCGGAATGTATAAATGTGATTTCCACTGTCATCCATGAAGAATAAATTGAAATATTACGTTGTTTAATGGAATGATTATACAAATTGCAAAATATTAAACTGATATAAATTGAGCTACTTGCAGGCGACATGTTTGTAACCAAATATTATGGAATTTAATTGTATTAAAACGATTTACTTATCCAATCCGAAAGCAAAGCTTAATAACTGATGAGAACAAACAGCATTTGTATTTTTGTGGATAATGAACAATTAATACGTTGAGCGCCAAGGCGATTTTATTCTGTTTGCCGTTCGGCCCGCAATTTGTCGCAATCGGCTAGCGCACAGCGACGCTCAAATATATCACAAAAAATAGAGCATTGCAAAGAAACGAAGAAAGTAGAAATGCGAAGCAAAAAACTAAGGCAAAACCAGACAGTATTGTTCTGTATCGAAAGCTACTCCTCCAGAACAATAGTTCTTCGCACCGACTTTTTACGCAATAACAAAGCAGTGACGGTAAAAACCCTCATCAAAGTTGCACTGTCTGACTGACGCGACGCTCAACGTGTTAAACTGACTACAAAGTGTTCCAATATGCAAACCGATTCCTGTTCATGTGTTCGTTAGGTTCTTTACACAAGGGACATCCATTTCTCAATACTAGCTGTTTTAACGACACTGAATTACTGGGAAGCAACTGCATGAGACATCAACTTGATAATTACTGATATGAGACAATGCATTTCTCAATAATACAGGAATGAGGAATGAAACCCTCCTTTAAGTTGATGGCTATAACACGCTCATTTCAAAAGTGTCGTTCAGCCAAGTCACTCCAATTTGATTTTACCACATCAAAATGCCAAAGGACTTCAGTTTCATCTTCTTCTTCTTCTTTTTTGGTCCGCTCTTATTGTTGAGCACGTCGTGCTGACATGGCCTGGTCACCAATACGTTTCCAGGAGACTCGATCCAGGGCTGCCGCTCTCCATCCTCTGCTGCACCCGATCACCGACAGGTTCTGCTCCACCTGATCCAGCCAACGGGCTCGCTGCGCTCTTCTGCGTCTCGTGCCGAACGGGTCGCCGACGAGGACCTTTTTGTTGGCATCCTCATGACGTGCCCCAACCAGCGTATCCTTCCGGCCTTCGCCACCGTGAGGATGTCAGGTCCCCCAAACAGCTCAGCAAGCTCGTGGTTCATTCTCCTCCTACACCCGTCGTGCTCCAAGATACCGCCAAAGATCTTCCTTAGCACATGGCGTTCAAAAACTCCAGGCAGAACTCCTCTACTACCTCGAGATCATCGCCGTCGACCGATACGCTGCTTCCCAGCATGGCCCTATTACGGTCAGAGCCTCCGGCAAGCAGGTACTTTGTCTTCGTCGCATTGATCAGCAATCCAATCCTTGAGGCTTCGCGCTTCAGTCTGGTGTACGCCTCGCACACCGCCGCAGATGTCCTTCCGATGATGTCGATGTCATCCGCGAAGCCAAGGAATTGGATGGAACGGGTGAAAATCGTGCCCCGCATATCGAAGCCCGCGCTTCTCATAACACCTTCCAGAGCGATGTTGAACAGCAGACAGGAGAGTCCGTCACCTTGCCTCAATCCCCGGTGAGACTCGAACGCATCCGACAGCATGCTCGATACTCTCACCTTGCACTGCACCCTGTCCATGGTGGCCCTCAACAGCCGCACCAGCTTTCCCGGAAAGCCGTACCGCTGCATGGTGTTCCATAGCTGCATCCGATCTATGGTGTCGTAGGCCGCCTTAAAGTCGATGAACAGGTGGTGCGTGGGGATTTGGTGCTCTCGGCATTTTTGGAGGATCTGCCTGAGAGTAAAGATTTGGTCGGTCGTCGATTTTCCTCCAACAAAAACGGCTTGATAGCTCCCGACGAAATCTGAGGCAAGTGGGGCAAGTCTGCAGAAGAGAATTCGGGACAGGATCTTGTAGGCAGCGTTCGGGACTGTAATGGCACGGTAGTTCCCACAGTCCAGCCTGTCGCCCTTTGTAGACTGGGTGGATGATGCCCAGCCTCCATTCCTCCGGTAGTTCTTCCTGTTCCCAAACTTTCACGATCATCTGGTGCATACTGACGGCAAGCCTCTCCGGCCCCATCTTGAAGAGCTCGGCAGCTAGGCCATCGCTGCCTGTAGATTTGTTGTTCTTCAGCTGCTTGATGGCACTAATTACCTCTTCCAAAGATGGCGTGGGCACCTCGTCACCTGCCCCCAGACTTATGTGCTGCTCGATTCTGCATTCCACCCCCAATTCTAGGTCTCCTGCCTGTGCTCGGTTAAGGTGTCCGTCGAAGAGGCACTTCCACCTGTCGATCACCTCTCGTTTGTCCACCAGAATACTCCCCTCCCTCCCTCCCTCCCCTGTGGAACTTACGAGTTTCCTCCGACTGAGTAAGCCGGTCCATCTGCTGCTCTTCCAGTCGGGCTGAAACAGTCGGGTCTGCTGCCTCCTCAGCCGTCTGTAGTTCTCCACGTTCTGACGAGTTTCCCGTTGCAGCATGCGGGTGCGTGCTGCATTCTTCTCGGATAGTGCTCGCCTGCACTCATCATCGAACCACTCCTTTCTCTGGCTGTGCGTCACGTAGCCGACATGTCGTTCCGCTGCTTTGCTGATGGCACGCTCCACGTCCGGCAGAGCCTCCCCGAGGGCTGCCGCGTAATCCCCAGCCACATCAGCTAGTTTCAGCCGGTCCGTGTTTAGCCGCGGGGTAGGCTGTGACCGTGACTTGTTAGCCACGGACAGTTTTTGGCGAAGCTTAACCATGAGTAGGAAAAGGTCCGATTCGACGATTGCACCCCTGAGGGTTTTGACGTCGATGATGTCCGAGAAGTGTCGTCCGTCGATCATAACGTGGTCAATCTGGGAATATGTGTTCTGCGGTGATCTCCAGGTGTAGCTGAAGCGAGGTTTGTGCTGGAAGTAGCTGCTGCGGATAATGATGTGCTTGGAGGAGGCGAAATTGGCAAGGCGCTGGCCGTTGTCGTTCGACAGCTGGTGGACGCTGAAGTTGCCTATCGCTGGTTTATACACCTCCTCCCGTCCGACCTGAGCATTAAAGTCCTCGATGACGATCGTGTTTGGGGCAGCGATCATACTCCCTCTCAAGCTGCCCGTAGAAATCGTCCTTATCGTCATCAGTGCTCCCAAGGTGCGGACTGTGCACGTTGATGATGCTAATGTTGAAGAAACGGCCACGTATCCTCAACCTGCACATTCTGTTAGTGATCGGCCACCACCCGATCACCCTCTTGCGCATCTCACCTAAGACGAGGAACGCCGTACCGAGCTCGTGCTTATCTCCACCACTCTGGTAGATCATACAATCGCTGCGATACGGACGCTCCATCACTCCCTTCCAGCGCACCTCTTGAAGTGCTACTATTTCGAAGCCACGGGCCCTCACCACGTCCGCGAGTATTCGGGTACTCCCAGCGGACGTGAGGGATCGGCAGTTCCATGTCCCGAGTTTCCAATCGTTAGTCCGTTTTCGTAGCGTAGGTCGGTCATCGTTTGGTCCAATCGGTATTTTATATTGATGGCTGTTCGTTGCGGTAATACAGGGGGTGGCTTGCAAGGCCTCTCCCCCTGCCACCTGTCTCGTCGGTGGGCCGACGCACCCTAGCTGTTTAACGTCCTGTAGGATGCCAGGACAAGGGGGATGCCTGCTTGACCAGCCTACCCCCTCCCCTTCTCAAATTTAGCCAGCTTTTCCCACCTCCCAAGGGGTTGGGTTTCCCCGTATACCCAAGCTCGGCTATAGAATAGAGACTGTTACCGTTCTGTACGACGGGGACGTATTTGAGTAAGAGTAGGGGCAGGAGAGCCTATGTAACCTTCGAGAGGTGTCGGATCCTGTCCCGTACCGGAGGTGTATTGCTACACAACCGTCAACAGAACTATTTTTTCAGTTTCATCTTCAGTTTCATCTGTGACCTGATTGAAGCCCTGTTTGTGGGATAAGGATGATTCTAATTTTAAAAACATTTTTGTTAAGCAATCCGCTTATGAAGATTTACTAAGAGTGATGAACGAATATATCCCGAGTGCGACGGTTGCAGATGTGAAAAAAAATAGCAACAATTAAAAAAGGCTACGCCACCGAAAAGGGTAAAGTAGAAAAGGCAGCACGGAGTGGAACTGGTAGCCACGAAAGCTGTGTGCCAAAGCTTTGGTACTACGAACAAATGGAATTTCTACGTGCCAGCTCCGACGTTCCTCGCGTTTCTAATATGCAGAGCGACGAAGAGGTAAGAGGTACTGAAGTACAAATTAGAGTCCGTTATACATGATTCTAAACGTTTATGGTATCTACTTTGTTTTTAGATCATCGAAGAGGAAATTTTAGAAGTGTTGGATGATGAACACCCTTATGGTGAAGATATTCCGTCGACATCTCAAACGCAAAAGAGGAGTCGAGAACCGGTGAACGAGAAAAACTTACGTCAAAAAGTAATGCGCTTGGTTGTGGAAAGGTTGGAGAACCCTCAACCAACCAACCAACCAAGCGCACAGCCGATGCCTCCATCTCCAACGTTTGGAACGTTTGTGGACATGGAGTTAGCTAATGTTCCACCCCATATGCTGCCATTCACAAAAAACAATCATAATGGATGATCAAAAATTTCGCAGACTTAATTAATTATTAGTTAGTTTAGGTTAAATAAAATTAAAATCAAATAATTTGAGTTGAATTTTTATTGCATGAGTTATTGTCACTATCTTAGTTGTTAGATTAGTTTAAGTTATTTGAGATGAATTTTTATTGCATGAATTATTGTCACAAATCAAAATCAAATCGGAATCGAGCATGCTCAATTCCGATTTTTCGGACCGCATCTATCTGTCAAGGGCGATTTGACAGCTAGACGACAAAATCTTTTGGCAAAATCGGACCCGTCTAATAACCACATTACTGGAACGCAAATTTGCTTTCCGTTTGATTAGTGTCCTTCCATGTTTGTTTCCGCCCAGTTTAATCAACAGAACTACACATGAAACATTCGAATGGAAAAGAGCGTCCAAACGTTAAATCACGTCCAACGAACATTTGGCTACTTGTCAAATCGCTCTATTTTACTCGACCTCGTTCCTACACAGACCTTGCGCCGAGGAGCAACAACGTCAAAACAATGTAAGCATTGTAAGATGCGTTGAAGGGCAACGTAAATGCGCAATTGCTTGGGAAACCATAGCCCACATAATGCAAACTGTCCAACTCGCATTGCGTATATTCGCAAACGGGAAGCATCCACAAGTCAACCAACAAAGCAACGCTTTGTACCCGTCCCTCCTCCGAAGCAATCTGCTTGGGAAAAAACCTTTACAATGAGCACACGCATAAAAAGCTTCCACTTAAATGCTTCATCAAAACCCAGCCCAACACAACTGCTCGTGTCCCGGCTGCCCTAGCAACACTGCGTAGCTGCATACATCACAACACAAACTGGCATACACTCTACGTCATCAGACCGTGCAACAAAACCGGCAACCGCTTCAACAGTAGTAGCAAGTGCAACAACAGGCGAACAGTGAACAACCTCGTCAAGCCGATCAACACATCCCTAAGTAAATGTATGTGCCTATGGAGATTGCTTGTCAAGAAGGCACTACTAAAATGCACCGGCAGCCTGCACAAGACAAGACACAACACAAACCAGCTACGTGATGATCTCAGCGCTGAAGTGGAAAAAGATGAAAGAGAGCTGTTTTGTGTGATCGTGCAGCTCTGGCTGGAGTTTAAACGCATTACCAAGCCCCAAAGATCAGATTCTTTCGACTTCATCGGTCGACTTCCTCGCCACGGCCTTGCAATGATTGTTTGCGTTACGTGGAACACCCGCTCTATCGCACTGTTGAGCTGATTGATTTTCTCAAAAATGAAAATATCGACTATCAAAGTTTTTGACACAACCTGTTCGCACGATTCACGGAACAGTTCGCTATAGTCAGTGGGGATAAAAAGGGGCGCATTTCGAGGATCGAGCCCTATTCCTATTGCAGATTAGTAAAAACGCAGTAATAAATTTTGAACGTCTCTCACCATAATCGAGGCTGTTAAAGATATTACACCAAAACATCCTAAAGCTTGCAACTTCGACCATATTGCACTGTCAGAGACCCAGCTTAATCCTGCTCTATTCTCACTCGGTCACCGGGACACTTCATTGTAGCTGGGAACCTAAATGTGAGACATCGCCATTGGGACAATGCTGTTGCCAATAAGAATAGTACTATACTTTGGAGTGACATGCATGCGGGGTACTATAAAGCAGCATACCTACCACATCCGACGTATTACAGCGACGGGAGCTACTCAACCCTTGATTTCTTTTAACCAACGTGGAAGCAGATGAACCTGTCACAGTAACGGCACTGTCACCACCTTCCAGTGCTAATGTGTTTTGATGGATCGGGAACTTAAGCCAAAAGAGAACGACTTAACTATCGTGCAGCGAAGTGGCTGAATTTTCAGCGCATCATAGACAGAAACGTGAATATTGATGCTCCGTGATCGAATGTCCTGTGGTGCCTACGTTACTGCAATTGTATCACATGCGAAATGTATGAATATTACGATATGTTAGATTATAGTAAAATAATTATAGCTAGGCAGTTGTTCGTCTGTATTTGTTATTCTGATTATATTTGATAGAGAAGATCGAGCTTGGTAGTTGTATAATGAAATAGGATAGAATGGGATAGGTTACTTAAAGATAGGGATAGACATTATTAACATAGAATAGTTAGCATAAGATAATTAGGGATACGTAATAGGATTTTGGGAAGGAGCCAGCTATTTATTAAACGGATCATAATTTCTCTCATTTGATTTTTTGGGATCCTAACATTTTAAAAAGATTTGTGTGAGATTTAGTAGAGGATTTTAGGTGATTAAAGTAACTCAGAGCATGTCATCCATATGCTGAAGATGCATCCAACACTCGTTCGCGAGAAAAAAGGAGGAGATAGCCGGGTGCTATCTTCAAAGCTATTTGTGCTATCCTTCCCGAAAGGTGCTGTTGCTCTGGAACAGGTGCAGGAAATCAAGCACCTCAACTACACTAGTGTAAAATGGGAAAAGTTCTATCCCAGACGCCGCGATGTATTCCAATGCTTAAATTGTCTGCAGTTTGGGCATAGAGCTATTAATTGCGCGATGACCCCTCGCTGTACGAAGTGCGGCAGAAAGCACCGAGCTCAACAATGCGCCGTTGAGCTTGAAGACCAGCGCATTTGTGCAAATTGCAACCAAAACCACAGCCCTTACAATAAGCGCTGCCCTGCGCGAATTGCTTATAGGAATAAGCATAGTGTGACCAAAGCCCCGCGACCGAAACAACCAGTGTTCGTTCCAGCTCCACTCCCATCGACATCGGCGTGGAAAAAAAAACCCTGCGTTGAATTGGCCAGTCATCCTAGAACGTCGGTAGTCATGTCTGTGCTTGTCATGGCTGCCCGAGCAACACTAGCCAGCAGAAAGGTCAACAACAATAAAAGTAGCTAGTGCAGTATCAGGAGCATCAGGAGCTTCAGAAACAGCGTCCTCATCGTGAGCATCAGAGACAGAATCATCATCCCCATCAGCAGTCACAGGAAACTGCATTGGAGCCGACCGGTAAGTTTTCATTAGCCGTCGGCTCAGTATCATCTGAGCTTTGAAAAACAACTTAGTATCAAAAAACACACCTAGGATTTTTGCTTTATTTACATTTGGAATCTGATGGTTATCTATTGTTATTTTCCTATGCGGGTTAAAATTAATACGGTTAAAAAATGTGTAATATTTTACACTTATCCGGTGCCACTTTAAATTCGGTAATGCTACACCATTGTTGTATTTTATCCATACCTTTTTGTATATTTTTTCTTGATTCTTCGGCCAAGGATTCGTTGGATATTAAGACTATGTCGTCTGCGTATATTAATGTAATATACGGTTATATTCTGGAGTATGAAAACGAAAATGAATTCGATACTAAAAAAGGAAAAGTGTAGGGAAATGGATTGCGCCTTGTGGGACTCCATTATCAACTATTTTGGTTTGAGAGAAAACGTTGCCTAAAGTAATTGTGAAAGTCCGGTTTTGTAAAAAGTTTTGTATGAATGGTCGATTTCCTTTGAATTTACATTTTTTAAGCTGCTGTAAAACGCCATGGTGCCAGGTCAAATCGTATGCTTTGGCAAGATCTACTATGGCAAGGTTAGTGTGTTTATAATTTTCGTTAGCTATTGAAATAATGTTGTCTAATTTTGCAAAATATGTTTCTGTACCATGTACGCCTCTGAATGCATGTTGATTTGAATGTATTAATTTTCTGCTTTCTAGTTCATAGGTAAACCTTCTGTTCAGGATTCGTATTCATACAGTTGCGCCATCTAGGTGTCGGCGTCGACACCTTTTAAAGAAAACAGTTTTAAGGTTTTAAATTAAGAATTGCTAGTTGGGCTTAAAAACGACAAATGAGAGAATTTCATGTAATGTATCGCTATTAAAGCACCACCATGGCCAGTGGGTAGACCATGCGAATTGAATAAAATACAGAGAGATAGAGAGATTAAGCAAAGATTTGTGAGTTTTTTGAATTCTACATCCTTTAAAACACCTAGTGTTTGAATCTGTAAGGAGTCCTTGGCGGGTAGCGACTTACAGACACTCATACACGTTCCCCGGTGTATTTATATTTGGTTTGGTTAGTTCGGTTTGGTTAGTTCGGCGTGTCCAACAACCACTCTCGTATCCCTTTTTCTCCTTCATTCTTCCCAGGACGGTCAGTTCGGCGTGTCCAACGGCCATCCTTATTTCCTCTCTTTCCAGAGCGGTCAGTTCGGCGTGTCCAACGACCACTCCTCTTACCTCTCCCATCCTCTTCCGATACCAAAAATTCTCTCCGGAGTAGGCCGTACCCTACACCTTCTATTTACCAATCATATCAAAATTTTGCTTATACAGTATTATAAAAATCTAGGTTGGTGTTCGCGATCGATCCCTACGTTGTGTTTTGTGTTTCTTTCGAACCAGTGAAAGTGATTAAACGAGTGTTCCGGGTTGCCCGTTCGGCGTACGTGTGGCTCTATTTTGTGGTTGTTTGTACAGTTATAAATACACGCATCCGAAACGGCCGTAGCACTAACGCAGCCAAAATAACGATAACGCTGCCCCAGTGAAAATATTCATAGATTAAACCCAGGTGCGCGGGCAGTCAACAAAAGACGTTACAGCAAAAACAAACAGTGTGTGACGTGCCAAGCGTAAACAGTCGGTAATAGCTGACTTCAAACTGCGATTTTTGTAGTTTGGACATTGGTAAAACGTAGCTGTGATGTGACTGTTTGGGTAAGATTTTCGCTGATTTTGTCTTTTTGATATGCTACTTGTGCTGCGGCGATTCTCTGTTGTGCAAAGCTATTTGAAGTTTGTTTTTGATCGTTTTGCTTGTAAACTTGTCTGGCGTCACGCAACGAGTAGTTGTTGTCAATTTTATTTTTATTATTCCTGATTGTTTGATGTACTGGGTAATTCTTGTCAAAAGTATTGTGGTTTTCTTTGCAATTCGCCCATTTTGGTGATTTGGTGCAGGGTCCATGTGAACTATTACCACATGTTGCACAAATTTTACTTCATTTATAATTTTTGTTGTGTGCCCGAATTGCAAACATTTATTGCAGCGCATTGATCACGGGTAATAAACGCGGATATTCACTTTCCCAAATCCAATATAAATGAATTCCGGGATTTTTGTTGATAGCATTGTGACGACATGCGCATTTGTCGGGATTATTTTACCTTTCGCTTTTTTTGTAAAACGGTTTACATCTGTGATATTGTCTGTTGTTAGCTGTGTTTTTACGTCTTCGTATTGTATTACATGTAAAAACAAATTTGACTTAGTTTAGTGTTGGGTGTGCAGGTTACGCAGAAATTCGAGATACGCGGATTTTTCCCGGGTTATAGTGGTCCGCTATAATAGCGTATCTCGGGGACTGCCTGTATATATTCACACACAATTTTGACCTTCCGAAAAAAACCATCCGATTGCAAAAAGAATTGGTGATGGCGAATGTCTGATAAACATTACAAAAATGATTTTTTTTTGTGAACTCATAATGTACTGGACTCTTTGGCCCGCGTTCCTTATGTAGTTCGCCTGACTAGGATCTCAAGAAGATATTATTTTAATTTATTACTACTTTGGTTCTCCTCCACTAACTGTACACGCTTAATTCGGATTCGGATAGTTTTTCGGATCTGTGCTACCACAGAAGGCCTTCCTAACGTGAGCTATAATAATATAACAATAATCCAACCTTATTGGATGAATTGGTGTAAAAGTTGCCCCAGCATATCAGATGCCGCAGACAAATTTGGTTGGTGTTAAATATGTCTTAATAGACACAGAGCACAGTCGTGTAAAAAAAACCGAGAGCTGTGAAATAGCAAACTGTCCCCTTCATCTTCATACGTTATTGCATTTAGTAAATTCAACAACCACCACTGTGGTTGTTGTTGCCTGTGGCGGCAAATGAAGGATTTTGTGTGTCACATTCTAGGGTTGGATCGACAAATGTATCACTGTTCCGAATAATTCTTGTGACTCTAGAACATAAGGACTAAGTGGGTACTGTGTTAGCCTTTTTGGATGAAGGTTCTGATTTAATGCTACTGGATCTGGACGTAGTCAAACATTTAAACGTTAGTGGACAGCAAGTGGAGCTGAGCATGACGTGGACAAGACAGGAGTCGAAAACCGAAAAACAATCGATGCATATTGATAAATGGGCAAGATACAGACAACTTAATAAAAATATTATGTAAAAGATGTGAGAACGGTTAAACAGTTACATCTTCTCGAGCAGTCTTTGTGCTAGGCAGAATTGGTTAATAAGTTTCCCAATTTAAGTGAGTTACCCATAACAGACTATAACAGAGCGATACCGGATATGTTAATCGGAATGGACAATCTTTACTTGATCGTACCAGTGAAGGAATCAGAGAAGGTTCGTGGAAGGACCCGATAGCAAATTGGGTTTTTCCTTCACCGCTCCAACCTCACCTTTCATCTTTTCGCCGAAAATCGCCTTTTTACTTCACTAAAAAAATGTGTTCATTATTTATGTTGTTAACATCGATGTTAACCCAGCACGAAGTGGAGTCGATCGGGCCGAATGACGTTTCGATTAGAGGTCATTGGCTGGCCAGGACGAGAAAAAAGGCATAAAGGGGACCGACGAAGGGAAAAAAGCGCTCATTATTTATTGCGAATTGCGATAGTGAATTTTTTAGCCCTCTCTCGAGGAAAATAAAGCTATTAAAAACTACACCGCGTTTTATGAGCCGTTCTGTTACGATAACGTTCGTAACAAAGCAGGTTTATTGCCCGTTTCTATTACAATAACAGTGTCGATAACGCTGGAGTAAGAGCACAAAAACAAACGACACCTACGTAGTATGAAATGAGAACGTGTTTATGCTTCCGTACCGTCGCCGCTCGAGCTTGATCCACAGCCAACCGCGGCAGTCTAATGCAGGAGCAAGTTGGCTGCGATGTTGGAGAGGACTAGACGATAACAATTCCAGGTAGCGCACAATCGTTTGCGATCGCCATGGCCGTCGTCAGTTGATGTTGATAGATGACATCCAAAAATGTCAAGATCCCCATTGTTATATCGACACGACTTGCTATATGCTTGACTTTTTAGAGTTTCCAACGGGAGTTGGGTCCTATTTTTATTGATCCTTCCTGGTTGTTGGATACCGTGCACAGCGGTACCACTGCTTTACCACTGCGGTGTTCGATCGACGATTGAACGGTTACTCCGCGTCGGAGTGCTGAACGATAACTAGCAGAAGGACTTTCTCGTCGGAGTGCTGAACGATAACTGATATTTGGTACGGACATGGTGCCGTTTTTATTCCAATTTTCGTCCGTATGTTTTGGTATGTGTTCTTTTTGTTTTCCTTGACATATTCGTTTCGATTCCCTGTCGTATTGTCCTAGCTTTACCGGTTGTCTAGTTTGGGTTTACCTAGGAACAAATAGCTCATTGTATTCGTCTTGTCCAGGTAAAACTTACCAACTAGCAATTTGTTTAGTACCCTCTTTTTTGGCTAGGTGGCGCTTTTTTGTGTCTTGGCTAATTACGACGCTCTGGTCGCCACAACTTTATGGCTGGACACACACGTACGTCCGAAATTCACGAAGTCTTACAAAAATTCCAAAAAATTGGGTCCTGCCGAAAGCAAAATATGAACCTGTATATGAACAAATTATGAACGTATATTATGTACCGGCAGAAATAGAAGGTTTAGATTTGTTCATTATCATAAACCATTTCCAAAACAACCATTAGTTTCGCAGAAAAATGTTTATCGATTTCTACAACTCTTTTTTGTCTAACGTCAGCATATTAACGTATTCGTTTAGTTCAAAACGCAACGAAAATGTTTATGAAAGGAACTAGGGAGAAAGATCCTAGATCCTCTCTGAACTTTACATATGCTTCTATTAGAATGACGCGTACGGAACATACGGGCTGATCGTACGACAAACGCTGTCTCGCTTGTACGTACGGTAAAGGATAGGCGTTTATGTTCGGCTTTGCACGAAGTTCGATGTGGACGTGGGCAGGACGTGGACTTCCCGTGTGTGTTCGTCCCCCCAGTACTGCGGGAATCAGTTACGATCGTTAGTACGGTGGGGTCCGTCACAATTAACGCATTTAGATAGATATGCGGTAGATAGATAGATAGATAGATTGCGCAATAGAGCTCAGGTTATCTTTACCGCAGGGCTACTACTAGGCACCATAGATGATCCGTCGTTAGTAAGTAGCATTTCGTTTGCTGTCCCGCGATCGGTATCTAGACACCGACAAATGTTGCATGAACCTCGCGCTAACACAGTGTACGGTACTAACGCTCCAATTATAGCCATGATTAGGCGATTCAATCAATGTTCGTGTCAGTTCGATTTTACGATGTCTATGTCTCAATTTAAAAGTTCTTTGCGTTTATTGTAAGTTCCTCGTTAATGTTCTGTACGATCCTCGTTAAACCGAATTACGAATTATTTAATAAACATTAAACATTTGAACTGCGGAACCTCCTTCTGTGCTAAGGTTAGACTGGAGTTCGATTGATAATTGGAAGACCACAGCGCGCATCGCGGCTTCATGTGGCAGTGGTGGGTGCCATGCCCTAATCTCTGACAGCGTAGACACTGCGTTAGGCATTGTTTGCCGTCGCGATACAGAGTTTATCAGCTAAGAAAACAAGCGATTCTTGAACACAATGCTCGGTTTGAACAACACAACAGTCCACGATTTGAACACAAGTTTAGCCGTTCAAGATAAAGACATGGTTTACGGCGAACTATTGCTGAACGAGTTATCGTTCGTTATGTGAAGCCCTTTAAAAATGAATTGGTTTGGCCTCAGAATTGTATAAATTTTGTCGATTGGGTCAGTTGTTTGGTTCATCAGAGCTCATTTTTCGTTCATTTTGTGTCATTTGGATCTGCTACGTAACTCATTCAAGTTGCATGCAATAAAACACTGTTAAGGTAAAAAACTGAAATGAAAACTGTTCTACCAGAACAGTTGGTATTCTTTTTATGTTTGTTTTTTACAGTGTACCACGATCGATCGATACAGGTTTGTATGGAGCTCTCCAGTTACTCCAAGAGTAACTGGAGAGTACCGATCGATCGATCGATTGGTTTGTTTTGTTATTGTTCCAAGTTAGGGATGATATGCGTTGACAGCTGAGGGGATTTAATATATTTATAACTTAGAAAAATATTAAATACCTGAGCAATTTGATTCATTATAAAACACTACCGACTTCTATGCAAGAAAACAATTTTTGCACATCATATAACACATTGAATGATTTGCAACCGTTGTATTGACGTTCGTTTAAAATTGTGGAACACAAACCTTAGGGTATGCTATATAGCATGCAAACTGGGATGTGAGTTCATCACGAACGATAGCTCGTGAGCAATCGTTCGCCGTAAACCATGCCAAAGTGTCCATTTCAATAAAACAACTGTCACATTGGCTTGAACAAACGTCACATTCTGCTCGGTTTGATTTAGTTGCCACAATTATGTTATGCACACAATCATGTCTACACCGCTTTGCAGTGTTTATGGTGCCAAGGTGAATACTTCGATTTCGTTATTGCTCATTGAGCTTTATGAAAAGTTTGTTTCTGAATGAAGTTCAAGAACATGTCAAGAAATGTACCACTTACATAAACGTACGCAAAGCTCTGACGTTTTGGCCATTTTTGCGATACGAGTATACGAGCAACTAAAAGAAAAGAAATAAGCAGTGGTTTTTTTACATTTTCTAAAATTTTAAAAGTTAAGTTTAAAGTTTGGAAACAAATTTAAAGTACAGGTAATCATTAACTCCTCAATGTTCCTCTAAAATGTCCTCAATGGCATCTAAAAATGTTATGCTTCTTAAAAGAATGGCAGAAGAAAATGTACCTTATAAAAACGTTGTGGAGGAGGACGAGATACGATTTCACGGCTGAAACGTACTACAATAAGTACCGAAGACCGGATAAGAGTAGTAGCGAACTACGAACGAGGTTCAATTGTAACAGGTATTTCTGTAACATTGAATATCAATCGAAATACAGTGTGGCGTCCTAGGCAAAAAGTCAGGACACAGAGAAGCGCCATCTAGGGTTTTAACCTAGGGGGTCTAATCTAGGGGGTTAGGGAAAACGAACAAAATCGTTAATTGGATAACATATGGTGCAAGACAGCTACCGTGTGCGAAAAAGAACAATAAGATCCTTGTTTGTAGGAGAATCACCAAGACTAGAACAAAGGATCGAGAAACGAAAGAATAGGCGAACAAACGAAAAACAGACAGGATCAAACACGAATTGTAAGAAGACAGGAAAGTTCGAGACATGGCCAGCACAGTATAAAAGCGGTAGCATGTCCGAACGAAAAGTAGTTATCGTTTCCCCGTCAACCGACGAAGATCTCGCTGCAACCCCAAGGAGGACCGAAGAGTGGCTAAGTCCCAACAAAGAAGGAAGGAGGAATAAAAGAAGGGCTCCGAACAACGGAAAATCCCCCTAAAACAGTATATACCTTTCTGCGTAAAATAACTAATAATTAATAATAATGCCATGCCCTAAGCTCTGACAGGGTAGACACTGCTCTAACAACCGCGGTGGTGGTGTTGCTGTTCGTAAACGGATTCAGCACTCACTGCTCCAACATTATAACACTTCCGTTACAGAGACAATTGGAGTCCAGCTTTCTTCCGGTGGGGTAGATCATCCCAAAAGTTAGAAAGCTTAAGCTTTAAGCCTGTATCTGCCAAATAATCCAGGTACCGGGCTGTATCATTCTGTACAAATTCGTAAAGGACATAGCATTTTGACATAAAGAATGACACAAGGGATCATTTTTGTGAAAATAAAATTTGAGAAAAATCGATTTAAGTTTAGAAATTTAATTTCAAATTCAATTAATTTGAAATAATACATAAGCCTGATTATTAAAATAATCCTTTTTCAGTTGTTTTCGTTAAAAAAAATTTGTTTACCTTTTTCGCACACGGGAAACATGGCCTAACCTGGCTTAGACCAGCTAGCAAAATTCTTTGTTTTGACATTTGTCGAGTTTGGGTTTTAGGTACTTGGGTACTTTCATTGAGAAACCATTCTAATCCTTCTTTCCTAGGCTTAACTTGGCTTGCTATTTGTATGGCAAGCTGTAAGCGGATAAGCCTGGAAACGTCAAAACGCATACAAAAAACTGGCTTAGAGCGTGATCTACCCCAGTATTGGACTGTTGAACCTCTTTGCAGCTTAATGCATGTGCACCCGCTCAGATGCAGCTCTATTTCGACATGATGTAAAAACCATCTTAAACAGCACTACTCGTACGGTGATCGGGGTTGACTTCAACGCTCGACACATACTATGGAGCAACATGCGAAGCAACACCAATGGCATATCACTTGCAAACGTCGCTCAACACGGCAATTTTATTGTCGAATTCCCAGATAGACCTACGTGTATCCATCGTCATGGCTCTTCCACCATCGATCTGTTCCTCACCAACGTGATGATCGAGAAACCCGCCACCATTGAAGAGCTGAACTCCGATCACTTTCCCGTGGTTACGAAAGTAAACCTGAACACCATCTTGGTTCCTCCTGCGAGGAAAAAGAACTACCACCTTGTCGATTGGAATCGCTTTGGCCGTATGGTCGACGAGCTCATCATCACCAGCGATGTGGAACCATCCCGAGATAGCATCGATGCAGCTATTGCCAGACTTGAAGGAGCCATCATTTCTGCTGAAGCTGCTTGTGTCCCTGAGGTGATTGTACGCGATCAGGTGCTCGTCCTGGATGACCACACCCGACAACTCATCTCGCATCGTAACCAGCTTAGACGCCAATACCATCGTTCCAGAGATCCACAACTGAAAGCCGAAGCAGCACACACCTCTCGTGTCATCCATGAGCGTGTCCAGGAAATTCGCAACAACACGTTCAATGAGATGGTGCAGCGATTACATCCATACGAAAGCTCCTTCTGGAAGGTGGCTAAAGTGCTTCGTAAGAAGCCCAGGCCCGTACCACCATTAAAATCAACTGACAACGCGCTGATGTTTACTCCAGCAGAGAAGGCCAACACTCTTGCCCAGCAGTTTGCGGATGCACACAAAATTGGGCTCTCCATGAACAGCCCTTTTGACGCCACGGTGACTGCGAACATCAATCGGCTCAAAAGTTGTCATTCTTCCATGACTGCTGATGACCGTTTCACCGCTGGACAACTAAAGGATGCACTGAGATACCTAAAAAACATGAAGGCTCCGGGTTTTGACTGCATCCTCAACATTCTCATCAAACACCTTGGACATCGGGCACTAGAACTTTTAGTTAACATCATCAATCGCTGCATGGAGCTTTACTTCCCACAGGCATGGAAATGCGCTAAGGTGATTCCGATTCTCAAACCGGGTAAGGATCCGACATCATCCTCCAGCTATCGACCAATTAGCCTGCTCAGTGCATTAGGCAAATTGTTCGAAAAACTAACTTACTTGAGATTGCGAGATGCAGTTGAGGATCTTCAGCTTCTGCCACCTGACCAGTTTGGTTTCCGTTCCGGACACTCCACCACCACCCAGCTCCTACGACTAGTGAAAACCATCAATAGCAACAAGCAGTTATCGTCGTCTACTGCTGTTGTCCTGCTTGATGTAGCGAAGGCGTTTGACAACGTATGGCATGATGGCCTTGTCCACAAGCTTCTCTTGTCCGGTCTTCCAGCACATCTGGTGAAACTCCTGCAAAACTACCTGCAGTGCCGAACATTCCGCGTCGTCCTTGGAACTACATCTTCGATCGTCCACAACATTCCTGCAGGTGTCCCCCAAGGTAGCATACTGGGACCATTGCTGTACCTGCTGTACACTGCTGACCTTCCGCGTCTGCCGACGGGAGCTCAACTATTCCTGTATGCTGATGACACAGCGATCGCCACAAAAGGGAGAACTATGATACACATCAGGGCCTGTGCTCAGCGTTCCCTGGATGTTATCCTTAAATTTGCCTCGGATTGGAAAATCAAAATCAATGAGGCCAAAACACAAGCTGTTATCTTCCCGCACCGACTCTCGAAGCACCTCCTAAAGCCTCAGGGACATCACATTAAGATAGTAAAAGCATCCATACCCTGGCTATCGAATGCACGCTACCTGGGCATCACCTTCGACAACAAAATGCTGTTCCATCACCATCTTCAAAAAATCACCGATCGAATTGCAGTCCTGCTGAGAATGCTGTTCCCACTAATCAACAAAAAATCTAGGCTATGCACTAGCAACAAAATAGCCATCTACAAGCAGATTGTGTTGCCAGTTGCCACCTACGCAATGCCTGTATGGAGTACCTGCGCCAAAACCAACATTCATCGATTACAAATAGCGTTAAACAGATTGCTACGGTTAATCTTAAATGTACCCCGTCGAACACACTCTGCGACTTCATACACCACTTGTAAAACTCAAGCACTAAAAGACCTTTGCCCGGGGAAAGACCAATCCCATACCTCCTCGCGGCCCCGGGCGGAGCTACACTCTAGATCCATCTAGATTTATCTAGAGTTTGCATACTAAATTGGGTAGTGGCAGTCCGGAGTTAACGTGGTTGTCCACGCGATCACGTTGCTCCAAACCGATATCGACAAGGCTCGCACGTTCGTTGTTTGTTCTCGGGGCTGGCGGACAATCCAATCTGATCCCTTAGTAAATTGGGGTGATACCCAATTGAAACGGCGTGAAGGCTAATGGTGCGTCCGTCTCCGTCCTATTAAAACTTAGCAAGTCTGCAATAGCGCTCACTGTTCTGTCGCCGGGAATGACCGCTCGGCCAAGCTGAAGGTGTAGGTGTGCTCACGCCCTCTTTATCCCGACCTGGCTCTGATCGTGCTGCCTCATGAGGGCAGCACGACAACCCTCGCGTGGCCTCCCTGCTTGCATAGATAACCACGAGGTCATTATGGGAACTTTAACTTACAGGCAGTGATAGCGGATTGCAGTTTGGACCCATTCATTAATGAGTGACCAAATTCCTCCAATCCAAAAACCGATGACTCGGTCCGCCTCTCGGGCGATCGAGTCTAGTGAGCCGGCCTCCCCCGCTCCGGCGGAGGAGGGTCAGGAGGTTCTGAGCTGCGAGGTTGAGGCCGAACCTCAGGGGCAGACACACGAGGTGTCTTACCTTGAGCTGTTTCGGACTTACGTGGAGTCCGCCAAGGATGATTCCCTCGCCATTGCCGACGCTATATTTCTGCGTGAAACCCTCACCGTGATGGAGGCGCTGTTTGAGGAGATAAATAACCTCAAACAGCAGCTTGCTAGACCCACTGTCGTGGTCTCAGAGGAGACACAGACAGAAGCGGGAAGCGAGCTTTTATCTAAGCGGTCTGAGGGGGTCGATAAAAGGATGGAGGCCGTGTGTGCTTGCACACAAATAGCACCACTCCCGGCGACCGCTCCCAAAAAGCAGAAGACCGTGAAAAAGGCAGTGGCACCACAGACGTCCCGAAAGCCACCTGTTGGGGTTAAAGCTGTAACCCAGCCAACAACAGGCAAGGCCAGTAAGACAGGCGCTCAACAGAGCAATGGTGCTACGCCGTCTGTTAGGGTGGCAGCTGACACCCGCAAAAAAGCAGGCCAAGCAAGCGCTGAGCCATCTGCGGAACAGGGGTTCGCAGTCCAGACGAAGAAGGGCCGGAAACCCAAGTCCAAGCCGGAAACCGCCGTCAAGGCAGTGAAAATGGCCGGGACCTCGAAGGGTACGGCGCCGCCGAAGCAGTCTACAGCTGCTGGGCCAAGGGGTCGACCGACTGCCTCTAACAGTCAACAGACCCAGCAACCCAAGCGCATCCCAAAGCCCCGCCCAGAAGCAATTCTGATCAGTGCAGGATCTGAGGGGCAGACATATGCCGACATTCTGAAGGGTCTCCGCGGGGCGGATTCCCTGAAAGAATTCGGCAAAAGTGTCAAGCGCATCCGGCGGACGCTAAAAGGGTCGCTGATCATCGAACTCGTTCCTGGCCGCAAGGCCAGCGAACACCTCGAGTCGGTGTGTGAGACCCTCGGCACCAAAGGGACGGCGAAGGCGTTGGCACCGACAGCAATGTTTGAGTGCAAATACCTCGATGAGGTATCAACGCCGGATGAGGTCTGTGAAGCACTTAAGGAGCAGTTCGACGTGTCGATCTGCCCTTCCACCGTCAAGGTGAGAAAGGGATTCTCTCCGGGTACACAGAACGCGAGGTTCCGTGTCCCGCTTTCCTCGGCCAACTCTCTGCTGCATTCCGGGAAAATCCGCATCGGTTGGTGTATTTGCCAACTTCACGCGGTGGAGCAATCGCCATCATGTTTCAAGTGCTTGCGCGTGGGACATGTGGCGAAATACTGCACAGGCCCCGATCGGAGCAAACTGTGTAGTAACTGCGGCAGCGAAGGGCACAAGCGTGGACAGTGCCCTAACCCTGCGAAGTGTTTGGACTGTAAAGGTCCAAACGCGTCGAATCATGCCACCGGGTCAATCCGTTGTCCCAACCGGCGTGTGAAGACAACTCGTGGGGCTTTGAATGCTTAAGGTTCTGCAACTAAACCAGAACCATTGTGCCACAGCAAGGCAATTGCTGTGGCAGCTGTCAGCAGAGCAACAAGCCGAGGCTTTACTTGTAGCGGACCCGTATTATGGATCTTGCGGGAACGGAAACTACTTGTATAGCGATGACAAGACAGCAGCTATAGTACCGACTGGACGGTTTCCGATTCAGGAGGTAGTTTCCACTAACATTGAGGTAGATCATCCCAAAAGTTAGAAAGCTTAAGCTTAAGCCGGTATGTGTCAAATAATCGAGCAGATTTCGAGCGGCGAAGCGGTAACGGGTTGCATCAATCACATATGGACATAGATTTTTGACATTAAGAATGACATTAGGTATTCTGTACCGAGATTTTCAGGATATTTATTTTTTTATTTTAGTTTAAAATTGTATCTACATTTTTTATATACATAGATACTTATAATAATTAACCTTATTTATATCTCAGTCAATTGAGCCGTCTCAACAAGAAAAGCCGGTTCAAAAACCTTCAAAGTAGGCGGTGTAGTTGGTATGCGATCCGTATGTAGCTAAATCTGGTGTATAAATAAAAGGAGAAATCACATGCATGTCGCATTTTCGAGAGTTCAGTGTGTTAACTGACAAACGTTCGAGTTTGAAGCATGATCCTTAGAACGACGTTGCGAATATATCCGAAGCATTTTACTGTATCAACGATGAAGAACATGGCAAGTGGAAGACACTGATACGGCCGGACTCGAAGAATATAATCCAGATCATGACGGTCATGGTGCGTCATGCACTAAAAAAACTTTTTTAAACAGTGATTGACCATCGAAGCAGCCTATAATGCTAATAGATTGATAAGAGCTGGACGAATTATTTGCTGGCTTCCCGTCAGTATGGTTATGACGTTCTCATTACGAACGATGATTGCTGTACCATGAGTAAGCCAGAGATCGAGAAGTATAAGGAACGGACGTTCATGGCTTTGAAGAGAAGAGCTATAACGAACTAACTGGCAACGCTTAGAGTACGGAGGTTTCGTTGAACATGTATTTCCATACACCTTGCGCTGTCGTGTGAAAACTTCTTCGAATCATTCCCCTCGTGCTATAGCTGTATTAAGGAAGGACACCAATCAAAGAAGCATACTTCAGCCAAAGAAATTGTATAGCACTCTCAAGCATCCCATTATCCAAAACTGACATTCCAAATGGTGCAGGTAATTAAGATCTCTGTTTATTCTTAACAGCACATGCTTAATTTTAAAGCAGTCGGTGAATCTCGAATCTAACAGAATGCCAGGGTCTTTTATATAAAATTCCATGTACAACGGTAAACCGCAACGGGTTTAATTAAAGTAATGGACTACAAAATGTTAGTTACTCTAGATCGCTTAGTTTGGGTTCCGTGTAAAAATGTATAAATGCACGAAACAGTTCCATGAAGTAGAAAGTAATACATCACCATATTTTTTAAAAGGATAGAAGCTACGAGGGTGAGCTAAATTAAATGAGCTTGCGCATCACAACGCAACAACAAACGGTATGTTCATCTGTATGCTATTATAATCGAGAGAAATAATCGGAGGACGCAAACTTCGGTTCAGTTTTAAAGCATAATTTATGTTTCGTGTTATTTTCAAGGCAATATTTAAGTGATGTTTAGACTTTATAAACTGTGAACTGGAAAACTGCAAGTAAATTGAAATAATAATTTACCTTTTTTGATAAATTTTTTTTAACTGATTTTTTTATAAAAATAATTATTGTAAAACACCAGAACACCAGAAATTAAAAAAAACTTATTAATTATGCGTATTTATGTATTTTTTCCCCTTTTTTAACATCCTAAGCCTTTGGGAAATATGGCCTAACCTAGTTTTAACCTGCTAGAAAAATGCTTTGTTTTGATATTTGTCGAGCAGCTGTCGAGCACTTTCATAAGCAAAACAATCTAACCATCGATTCCCAGGCTTATCTGGCTTGACAGTTTGTATGGGGAGCTGTAAGCTTATAAGCCTGGAAACGTCAAAACGCATACAAAAAACTGGCTTATCTCGTGATCTACCCCATTAGTGGATTCGTGGCCGCTGTCATCAATGGCATCACAATCGGTAGTTGCTATGCTCCGCCGTCATGGACTCCTTCGGAGTTCAGAAGTTATCTCGATCAATTGGTGGTAGCTATCTCCAACAGAAGTCGCATCATTATTGGTGGTGACTTCAACGCATGGTCGGCGTGTTGGGGTAGTGACATGAGCAAGAGAGGTGAGCCTCAGAAGCGCAGAGGGGACGAGCTCCTTACAGCGTTTTCCGGTCTCGGCTTAATCCCTCTGAACGTTGGTACTGAGAGTACCTTTGTTCGCCCAGGAAAGAGTTCTGTAATCGATGTCACGTTTGTAAGTCCGAATCTGGTCCGGGGTTCGACCTGGACCGTGTTGAAAGACTTCACTTACAGCGACCATCGGGCGATTAAGTTCTCCGTTGGTGGCGACACGCGAACTACCAGTCGTTCTACAACAGCTGGTCCGCGAAGATGGTTGACCAACCGCTTCGACAAAACGGTTTTTCTGGAGGCTCTAATGTTCGAACTCAATCGAACCGAGATAACCGATGTGGTATCCCTCACGCGAGCCATCACTTTCGGGTGCGATGCAACAATGCCACGGCAAAGAGGTGAGGCGGGACGACGTCACCAAGCGTTTTGGTGGACGGCCGAGATCGCCGAACTTCGCCGCCAGTGTCTGCGATGCAGTCGTAGAGCTCAACGCTCATTCGGAAGTGAGTCACATGGTGAGCGCTTGAGGGATTACAAGTCGCGAAGCGTACACTTAAGAATGAGATCAAACGCACGAAAAAACGGCTCTTCAGCGAACTCATAGAGATCGCGGACGAGGAACCGTTCGGAACTGTCTATCAGATCCTAATGCGTCTCATTAAGGGAAACCGCACACCCACCGAACGAGATCCGGCGAAGCTGCGCACTATCGTGCAAGGCCTATTTCCTTCGCATTGTGAAACAATGTGGCCGGTGTACCGAGTGGAGGGATGCCCTGCATCCACTCAAACTCGGCTCTCTTCGGATGCAATCAAGTCGATAGGTGAGAGACTTGTTGCAAAGAAAGCACCGGGACCGGACTGCATACCCAATGTTGCCTTAGCGGCAGCAATGCAGCACCACCCGGAGGCATTTCTTACGGTTTACCAAAAGTGTCTGGACGAGGGAGTTTTTCCCGACATCTGGAAACGCCAGCAGCTTGTACTGATCCAGAAACCTGGGAAACCCCCAGAAGATCCGGGTTCATATAGACCAATCTGCTTGATCGACGGCCTCGCCAAGGGCCTTGAGAGAGTCATCGCTGACGATCTCAACGATCACCTTGAAAGTCATAAGGTGCTATCAGATCGGCAATACGGCTTCCGAGCCGGCCGGTCAACGGTAGACGCCATGCAGAATGTGGTGGAGATTGTATCTCCTGCTCGACGAAGGATCCGAGGTAATCTCCGATTCTGTGCAATAGTCACGCTTGATGTCAGAAATGCCTTCAACAGCGCAAGCTGGTTGGCCATTGCTGAATCATTACAGAGAGCCAAGGTTCCCGAGAGTCTATACAATATCGTTGGTGACTACTTCCGTAACCGGGTGTTAATGTATGATACTGCGGACGGTCCAGTTGAACAGAAGGTGACCGCAGGCGTTCCACAGGGCTCGGTATTGGGGCCGACATTGTGGAACCTTGTATATGTATGTATGTATGATATGTATGTATGATATGTATGACGACGTTCTGTCGCTACAACTGCCCACTCGATGCTCACTGGTAGGCTTCGCAGATGATATCGTACTGATGGTAGAAGGAAATACCATCACGGAAGTCGAGGAATCAGTGATACGATCGTTGTCGATTATCGAACTCTGGATGCAGAGTGTCGGTTTAGAGTTAGCGCTGCATAAGACAGAGTATATCGTTGTCAGCTCCCATCAAAAGGAGCAGCGGTCCAGCATCGTAGTAGGCAATCAGGTCAAACACTCGAAGCGGTCCCTGAAGTACTTGGGCATCATCTTTGATGATCGCCTCGAGTACCACCAACACATCTCGTATGTTGTTGAGAAGGCCACTAGAGTTATGACGGCATTTCTGCGCATGATGCCAAACCGATATGGGCCGCGGAGCAGCCGGCGCCGCGTAGTGGCCTCAGTAGTGTCCTCTATAGTTCGCTATGGAGCCCCTATATGGGGCTCAGCCCTACGCTTCGAGTGTCGGAAGCAGTGGCTAAGACGCCTGCACAAGACTGTTGTGCATCGGGTTATAAGCGCTTTCCGTACAGCCTCTCACGATGCGGCTTGTGTGGTGTCAGGAATGATGCCGTTGCACATCCTCGTCGATGAAGAGGTGCGGGTATTCCTGAGAAGGAAAGAGTACCCAGCGCTCAGTAGTACTGCGCGAGCAGTCGAGCGCGAAGTCTCTATCCGGGCCTGGCAACAGGAATGGAATACTTCGCAGTACGGTCAGTGGGCTCGGAGGCTCATACCGGACATAGGTTCATGGATAGGCAGGAAGCACGGGGAAACCGACTTCTTCCTAACACAGTTCCTTACTGGTCATGGGTTTTTCAACCAGTATTTTGGGTGGATGGGATTCGCTGACTCAAGCGACTGTGTCACTTGTGGTCGCGAGGAAAGTCCGGAACACTTACTGGTTGAGTGTACGCAGTTTGCTGATGTACGTACTGAACTGGAGTTAGCGTTAGGAACTCGGGTCTCACCATCAAATATAATCCCCATTATGAGTTCCAACCAGGCCCTCTGGAGTCTGGTACACAATGCTATCCGAGTCATCATGACTCGACTCCAACAGCGTAGCATCAGAGTTGACCGACGGCGCGGACGGCGACAGTAATGTTGGAACCCGCGCCTAGGTCCAGTTGGGGGTCGCTGTATTGGGAGCCCTTGGGCAACCGTACAGTGTTAAACCGTGGTGGCGGCTTATTGACCTAGGCTACCCCAGGCGCTAAGTGCCTGGGACCCCGGGATCACTAGCTGTCGTTGCGGGTGAGTAGGCCATTCCTCTGTATTGGGCACGCCGACTATACGTCGACGGTCAAATTAACGAGGAATGGACGTGATCATCTCGAACGCCTGACATCTAACCCGTGTCATCGTGCGGTGCCGTTGGGGTCTGATAGCGTCGATGTACTCACATCGGCAGCTACTCAAAGTACCCAGCAGGCCTATTGCTGACGTAATGTCTTAACGGACCAACCGGCATAGGTTCTGAGGTCTGAGGAGTTTTTAGTCCGTAGGCGCTTCGGCGAATCGGGCAGTTCCCTGGATGTGGTGCCTCCTGCATACGTGCAGGCGTCCTTGGCTAAGGCCGTGGGTTCTCTATGAAGATTCTCTCCTCCGACAATCCAAAAAAGAAAGACCTTTGCCAAAAATTATGGGCGCGCCTAGAATCAAAATGTATGTCATCCAACTCTCTACTCATTCGAGAGCTTTGTAAATAATGTAGAAGTTAGAATTAAGTTATTTATAAGTTTAGGTTAAGTTATCCATTTAGTTTTTGAACAATAAGTTGTTCAAACACTTAGTCCGACAATTAAAAATCCGACAGCCTCCTGGCAAATGCTTAATTCCAATTAGTGCATGAAAAGCGGTAAACGCTAAACTCACAAACAAACACATGTAATAAGTAAAACATCTAATAAATAAACAGATATCATCATCATCATCATCAGCTCGTAAATTGGGAAAAGTACGGTCAAGTTGTCGATCTCAACATCACTAGCACAAAAGTCTACACAACATCGGACATTGACTGTGCAATAGACAATCTGGAGCATGCCATGTGTACCAGAAGTAATTACAAGGAGACCCGTAATTACTCTTGACCCTCACACCAAAAAACTCATCGCAGATAGAAACACATTCAGGCGCCAATTCCAACGTACCCGAGATCCAGCAACAAAGCATCGAGCTACTATGTTGGGCCGAATCATCATCGACCGACTCAACATGATGCGCAACAACAATTTTTCTGACATGATCGAGAAACTTGAACCAAGCTCTAACGCGTTATGGATACTCTCCAAAGTTCTTCGTAAAAAACCCAGACCCATTCCACCTTTTAACGCAATCGTTTTTTTCCACCTCTTAAAGCAAACGGCAAAATCATCATAACAACGTCTGGAAAAGCTGCAACGATTGGTGAGCAATTTGTTCAAGCTCATCTCATCGGAAACAACATGCACAGCCAACATGAGTCTTCTGTAGCTGCCACCCTGCAGAAACTGGATGATCCAAGAAATCTGAACTCTTCCGATACCATCGTTACAGTAGAAGACATCAAAGCATCTTTAAAAACCATGGCCAACATGAAAGCTCCTGGATCCGACGCTCTATTCAACCTGTTGATAAAACGTCTGTCTTCTCGTGCCCTCGAACTGCTATCACATAACTCCTCCAGATGCTTGGAATTGGGCCATTTCCCGAGCTGCTGGAAATGCACCAAGGTCATCCCGATCTTGCAGCCAGGGAAAGATCCAACACTATCTACAAGCTTCCGGCCGATCAGCCTACTTGCGGCATTAGGGAAGCTGTTTGAGAAGCAAATTCATAGGAGGCTAAGGGATGCTGAATCTTCTCCCTCCTGAGCAATTTGGCTTTCGGGTTGGTCACTCCACGACTCATCAACTGCTTCGACTGCACAACACCATCATGAGAAACAAACGTGTATCGAAGTCCACCGGAGTCATCATGTTGGACTTTGAAAAAGCGTTCGACAACGTCTGGCATGACGGCCTGCTGCACAAGATGATCCCTATGGGTCTACCCATCTCCCTCGTACGTGTCGTATGTACGAAATTGTCTGCTGCAATGATCATCCCGCCGTCATCTAGGAAAAACATCGTCTGACATCTTTAATATCCCGGCCGGTGTTAGCAGATCTTCTGCTAACGCTTTATGATCCAGGACGGGATATCTAAATTTCGGCTGATGCGTCATCCGTTGGCTTAGGTGCAACCATCAGTCACAAGTTCCTTGACGGATCTTACAAAGTCGTACAACATCAACAACACGCGCTTTAACGAAGGCGGAAACAAACTACAGTCATATTGAGGTCTAGCTATAATATTCGCTGTGACAAAGTTTCACAAGTACATTTTCGGACGTCATTTCTACCTTCAAAAGGATCATAAGCCGCTGCTAAGAATCTTCGGAAGTAAGAAGAGTATCCCAATATACACTGCAAATCGGTTACAAAATTTGCTCGAACCCTTCAGCTGTACGATTTTGAAATACTGTATGTACCTACTGTTCAATTTGGCAAAGCAGACTTCCTATCGCGGTTGATAAAACATCATGATAAACTGAATGAAGACTACATCATCGCCAACTTTAGCCTAGAGGATGACATTAGATCAGTTACAATTAATTCGTTAACTCCCTTTGTTCTGAGTTTCACAGGAGTGGAAAATGCAACAGGACCCGATTCTGCGTTTTTGCGGTTGCGGTTTTAAGGTTGCGCTTTACATAAATGAAAGGATGGCCACGAAATAGCGTTTTTAATCGAGATCTGCCACGGTTCTACGCCAGAAAAGACGCACTATTTATGGTGGACAGCAGTATTTTATTCGAGGAGAGAGTGATCTCTCCGTCAAAGATGCCTTCGCCAATGACATCACGGGCATCCAGGTGTACAACGCGTGAAATCGTTAGCGAGAAATTACGTCTATTGGCCGCTATTAGATAGATAAATTTCAGAACTAGTTGCTAATTGCGGAGTCTGCTCATCTGCACCTAAATCAACAACGCATTCCAGTCCTGAACCATGGCCTGAAGTAACGAAGCTATGACAACGAGTGCATATCGATTATGCAGGCCCTATCGACGGTTCTTCCTAGTAGTAATCGACTCTTACTCAAAATGGCCGGAAATAATAAGGACGGCCAGCACAACGTCTACAGCGACTGTGCGCATTCTACGAAGCCTGTTTTCTCGCTATTATATGAAAAACACCTTGGTTAGCGACAACGGAAGTCTTTTTACTAGTGATGAGTTTGAGGATTTTTGTAGCAACAACGGAATCGACCATCTTACTACCGTTCCGTTCCACCCGTAGTCAAATGGACAAGCGGAAAGGTTTGTGGACACCTTTAAGCGAGCGATAAAAAAGATTTCTAGTGATGAAGCTACCCATCGAGGATGCACTCGAAATATTTCTAGAAATCTACCGTTCTACACCAAACCCGCAAGTGCCAGAACACAAAGCACCAGCAACGATTATGTCTGCGAGACTAATCCGTATCTGTTTGGAGTTGATACGTATAGTCCCTAGTCCAGTCCAGTCGCAGACATATAAATTAACACCTGAAGCCGAGCACTGAAGACGCACGCATTTTTATCGTGTTTCACTTAGCGAAATTATTTTTCCAGATGGGTTTGCTACGTAACTCATACAATTTCCATGCATTACAAGCATGCAATAAAACACTGTTAAGGTAAAAAACTGAAATGAAAACTGTTCTACCCAGAACAGTTTGTATTGTTTTTATGTTTGTTTTTTACAGTGTACCACGATCGATCGATACAGGTTTGTATGGAGCTCTCCAGTTACTCCAAGAGTAGCTGGAAAGATATGTGTTGACAGCTGAGGGGATTTAATATATTTATAACTTAGAAAAATATTAAATACCTGAACAATTTGATTCATTATAAAACACTACCGACTTCTATGCAAGAAAACAATCTGTTCAAACAATTGAAATAAAAACACATTGATTGATTTACTTATTGATTGCTTGATTTGCATCACTATCATACAGTTTTTGTCGATTCTTGATTTGATCGCGGATACGAACGGACGTGTTACTTGCTGTACGATAGGATTGGTTACACGGATAGTGAAGAAGCAACTCCTCTGGTGAACAAGCATATTTTTTACTGAGAATAATAATGGTTGGTGATCAAGAAGAGCAGCTACTTACGCTGTGTGTGGTTGAAATTCTCAGAAGTATTTTTCGAGTGTAGTTGTGTGGGGTGCGTTGAGCGTTGCGTGAAGCACGCTCGTGCACCCATATTTACCGAGCCGAAGCAGTAAATTGCTTCGATGAAGTGCGGCTATCATATTTCCACAAACATTTGGTGATTTTTGTCTAGGGTTTCTAGAAAACGCTTAGGCAAGTACACCCTTTTTTACAGTACACGTATTTTCTATTAGGGCTTTAAACACTTTAGCTTTGTTCGTGAAGTGAACAGATCTTCATCTGGCCCGCATGATGACGGGACCAGGGAATCCATGGGGGAATGATTCCCCCCTCCCTCCAACAAACGTGCCAAGCAAACGCCATCATGGTTGGACCCCGAAAAAGGCGAATTATTGTTTCTGATTATGAGCGCCAACGAAGGATCAACACTACCAAAAAATCCATTCGTACTTCAAAAGAGCATCACAAATCATGCCGGAGAGATTGAACCATGCATCTTTTTGGAAAAAGGTACCAAACTTCTTGTTAAAAAAAGAAGTCGGGCCCAGTTTGTAAAGCTTTAAACTCTCCAAAAACTTATCGACGATTCACTGGTAACCATCATCCCCCACCCGTACCTTAACAGTGTACAATGCGTCATTGTTTGCGACCAATTGGAAGGCTTGAGCGATGAAGAAATCACCAATGAATTGAAAGAGCAGAAGGTGACAAATGTACGACGCTTTTCCCGCAAAATTAATGGTGAATTTAAACCAACCAACCCATTACTTCTCAAGATCGACGCACTGGCAGTACCCAACGAAATTCGCATCGGATGCAAAAACATCAAAACCAAACCCTATTACCCCCGCCCAATGATATGCCACAATTGTTTCATATTGGAGCATTCCAAGACAAGATGTACCAACGAGGCTAGCTGCCTAACGTGCGGAAAAGCGGTTCACGGAGACTGTTCTAACGAACCATCATGTCGAAACTGCCAAGGAAACCACAACTCGCTCCATCGCAACTGTCCTGCCTACACCAAAGAACAAGACATAATTAGAATCAAAATCAACAATGGAATTTCCTACAATGAAGCCAAAGCAATTTTTGAAAACAACCATCAGAAATCCGTCAATACGCGCATAAATGCTGCACAAAATGACAACGAAAAAGGTAAAATCATTGATGATCTAAAGAAATCAGTAGCTGCACTAGAGAACAAACTTCCGGATTTTACAAAGAAAATGCAAGTCCTACTAGAAGAACGGGAGTTCTTCCGCAACACCCTTCAAATGGAAGTTGGAAACAAAAACGGATCATCAAACGACAATAGCGACGAAGAATGCAGCTCCCAATCTGAATCTGACAGCGACGCACAAAACTCAGTGGAAAATAATGGCATGGACACGGATTTGACAGAAAAGCAAATAAACAATTCCCACGACATTATAACTCAAAAACGCAAAGCACAACAAAATTCTTCATCCGATGAAACGACAAGCAACAACAGCAACAATAACAAGAAATCCAATCGACAACATGGACAAACCACACCGAGGAAGAACAAGAAAGGAAAACAACACTAAATCATCTCTTCGATTCTGATTTCTATTCTTTCCTCTGATATCGACACAAAAATTTCAATTATTTATATAAACCTTTTTGATCAATTAACAGCAAACGTTAGTTCATCTACTAACATTATCTCCTCAGAGGATTAAATACCAACATTGGTGAACTCAAACTGCCTATATCCCAACACAATCCTAACATCATACTTCTTCAAGAAGTATGGAAAATCTCAAATAACATGACTGTCTCTCCTCTCAATCTTTATAACTGGCATTTCCATGAATCACCACAATTACAATATAATCTTGCAGTAGGTCTGAAACAAAACATAACAGCAACCAAACTAACTCTCAACACTAACTTGCCAGCAATAGCGTTCCGGATTAAAAGTAATTTTGATTACACACTTCTTTGCCTCTATATTGCTTTCAAATCCAAACCTTCACCACTTACTGCCGATTTTTTCGACCTTCTTACCCAACTCTCTTCCCCTGGAATCGGTCTCGGAGACTTGAATTCTTCCAACAAAATCTGAGGTAATAATAAAACCACACATAGAGGAGGGATACTAAACAATATTTTCAACACCAAAGACATACTTGTAAAACATAATCACAAAAACACCCGTTTCGCTACCCATCTAGCGAATACCAATGTGGCGAACCGAATACTCGGGGGCGAATGACGTGTAGTTTTTGGGATCGGGAAGAAATTGCGCCATCGTAAAATTAAGATGTATTTGCAATCTAACCAGCAACGAGGCAAGACAGTTTCTAAAGGTGTAATTTATACAAGATGTGCAATATAAAAGCGAACTGATCGAAACACGTGATCAAAACGCGAGTTAATAATTGTGTTGACGACAGCACCGCATGATTGGATGAACACGGCCTGGTAACTGCCCGACGGACCAAAATGCAAGCAAGTCAACTTTAAAATATAAACGATATCAAGCAGGATAAAAATGCTGACTGCGATTGTTCAGTGTTAAGCTCTAAGCAATATTGAAAACAGTAGAAAAGTGCTTACCGCGATTCGATCAGCATTAAGTTATAAGCAATATTGAAATGCTGACCGCGATCGATCAGCATAAAATTAGTATATAAGCTGGAATAAACGTTTAATAAACTTTCAAACCAGAACTCAACAAGACGGACGCCTCCTGTCTTGGCGCTTTCCCAACGAGTTCAGATTCGTTGCGGAAACTTTAAATTATATTTTTTTTTGTAATTGCGATTTAAATTTAAAGTAAAAGTAAAAGTTTAAATTTAAATAAACTTTAATCAAAACAGTTTTCGAACAACGTAAAGCGAGTGGTTAGACGAGTGTGAACCAATTCAACAAGCTTTTAAAACTTTCAATTAAGACACTTAAGTTCGAACAAATAAATCGGTTACGCTAGAATAGTGCAGTGAAACGTCACAAGATGCGCAGAAGACCGATTATGTGGCTTTCCGGATTGTTCGGAAAGTGAAGCCGCAACCGCGGAGGTAGCTCAGGGTCATCGCCCTAAGAGTGAACGGATAATGGAGGCTAAGGCTAAGATTGGCCAACGCGTAAATCTCGCGACGATGTAGGAAGCAGCAGACGAAACACGTGAAGATAAGTTTCCCATTCCCAACATTGAGCCTTGCTCATCCCGGCGTCATGGCAAAGACGCTTCGTCCAAGCACGAATGGAGTTCGTCGTCAGTGCAACGTGTGGCATTAGAACGCCTTGTAAGGGGACAAGGACTATAGCACAAACTTTAATTTTAATTTCAATGCATTTGAAATAATATACAAGTCTGATTAATAAAATAATCGTTTTTCATTTGTTTTTGTAAAAAAAAAATTGTTTGCGTTTTTTGCACAAGGGAAACATGGCCTAGACCTGGCTCAGTCCAGCAAAATTTTCAAAAAACAAAAAAATTAGCAAAATTTGTTGTTTTGAAATTTGTCGAGCTTGGGTTTTGGGTAATTGGGTACTTTCATTGAGAAACCAATCTACTCCTTCTTTCCTAGGCTTAACTTGGCTTGCCATTTGTATGGCGAGCTGCAAGCAGATAAACCTGGAAACGTCAAAATACATACAAAAAACTGGCTTAGAGTATGATTCCGGCCACTTTCAGGCAAACCGCGCGAGTGGCCAAGGTTCTATTGTTATTTCGTGGAATCGACGAAAGCGTGCAAACTCTCACCGGCAGAAAATATGGCAGATTGGAAGAGTGTCTTAAAGGACCGGCACAGGAAGCTGTCGAAGGATGACTAGACAATCCGTCGTCAGTGTCACTCATTATAAATACACTAAAGAGGCTATACCATTCCACAGCCAACCGTCATAGTGAGCACACCTAAACCGTCGTTCCAAAACGAAAACTGTCCATTTAAATCCACCGAAAAATAAGCGGCTGAAAATTAAAAAAAAAGTGAGCAGCAGGTAAGTAGATTATTTGGGTAAAAAAAAACTAATCATCAAAGGGTGAAAAAAAGATGGGGGTCGATGACCCCGGGGGTGGTAGGAGTTTCGGCTCCTACTATGAGTACTTAGAGGAAGATAGGAGATTAAACTCTAAAAAAAGGAGGAAAAATAGGCTTGACCTGAGTGATACACAGGAACCAGAAGGAGTGTTTGTAACAGTAGAATGCACTACGGCAGGGAAAAGTTTAGCCACCTACAATCCGTTCCTATTTGCGAAAGTGTCAGAAATGGCGATCGGAAGCAAACAACGCTTTTACGAGATGGCCTTTTACGAGCATACTACTGAAAGTGAGAAACCTCACGGAAGCAAAAAAAAATGGAAATATCAATCTTAATCATGGGGAAATCAAACTCAATATTAGAACGTACGAACATGAAGTCCTGAATTCCACAAAAGGGATAATTAGATGTGACGCTTTCGTACATCTAACGGAAGAAGAACTATAAGAGGGATTATCAGAACAAAAAGTGATAGATGTGAATATAATGAAGCGAAAAAACGCGAAAGTGGAAAAAGTCAACACTAGAACAGCAATAATAACTTTCAAGAAAACGAAGCTACCGCGATCAGTAGAAATAGGGTACTATACAGAGCGAGTGGAACAATACATCCCAATGCCATTAAGATGCATGAATTGCATGATGTTTGGACACACAAAAAAAATGCACCCGTGAAAAGGTTTGTGCCAAGTGCGGAGATTTATACCACGAGGAATGCAAAAACCGTACGAAATGTACAGAATGCGGAGAGGGTCATTCTACGCTAGACAAAAAGTGCCCAGTGTTCGTAGACGAGTACGAAATAAAAAAGATACAAACGGTTAACCGAATAACCATGCGCGAGGCAAGACGTATACGTAGAGAAGCGGTACCAATGGTACCTAGAAATTATACTAACAGACCGTATTCTAGCGTTGTCAAAGACAGAACACCAAAACAAAACAACGATACGGAAAAAAACAAATCACCCAAATACCAAATTAGTAACACAGAAAATTTTAAAAACAATACAGTAAGGAAAAACACTAAAGAAAAGAATAACACCACGAAAACAGAAAATAACCAAGCCACGAAAAATTTTACAGAAAAAAACAGAAAACACAGAAAATCAATAAGTAACAGAAACCAAAAAAAAAACGAAGAAGTAATATTTAGCGACACTGAGGTAATACTTAGGGAATCCGAGATGTTTCACAGTCCCCTTAGCAAAACAGAAGTTGAAACACTCCACTGAAAAAGAAAGAAATATAACAAAAATAATAACAATAACAATACAAAAGAATTCATCAACGGCGAACTATATAGCGAAACAAGAAAGACAAGATGGAAAAAATTAAAATCCTACAAACGAACATTCAAAGTATAAAAAAGTAACAAAGAAGAATTAAACCACATCCTACGCGACGAGGAATTTTCGATAGCATGCTTACAAGAATCCTGGCTAAAGCCAGGAAAAACAATTAGAATCCCAGGTTTCAACATAGTAAGACAAGACAGGCAAGACGGTTATGGAGGAAGCTGTATACTAATCAAAAAAAAATCAAATACCAAATCAACAATATCACAGATATAACAGAAAATATACAAACAACCAGCATAAAACTAATAACAGAAAACCTAACAATTATCACAACATATATAGCCCCACAAGCTAACATACATGAAATAAAAAAAAACACCATTAACAAAATTATACAACACAATCTCACACAGAACAGAACCATAATTACAGGAGATTTTAACTCCCACCATTCCTTCTGGGGAGACGACCTAACAAACAGAAAGGGGAAATAATAATGGAAGAATTACATAACTCAAATTACATCATATTACCAAACGAAACATATAATTATGTTATTTATTATAACATTTGATATTTTTTAAGTTAAACTAACCTAACTAACCTAATTAACCTAATTTTACTACAGTTTGTATCAAACGTCCTGTCTAGCCGACGAATCAATCGAGAAAAACGAGTGTGTCCTGCCGCTTCCGTTGTTAGCCTTAGCTGCCACTATAACGCTCCTATACTGTACATGTTATACCAGTGGTAACGCTATAGGGCAGCTTCACATATCTTATACCACATGATTATATACACACACACCTACAGACGTAAACAAAAGACAAACAGCAATAGATTTAACAATAACATTCAACGACATATACAATCACATCACAAGGAAAATCAAGGACAAACACGTAGGTGGAAGCAATCACAAAACGATCGAAATAATCTTTGAAAGCCATACACAAAAAACCCATCACACCGTCCTCAATAAAAAAAATTATAAAAAACGATTACAACAATATAATACACAACGAAACAAGCAAGGCAAAGGATTTTCTTAATTTGAACTTTACAAATAATACAAACTCCAAATTCAACATAAACATTTAAATAGAACCAAATCAAGAAAATGAACTCATTGATCAAACTCTATGGGAACATATAGTAGCATTAACGCTGCTGCTACCTATTAAATGGCTGGAACTAGTTCCTCTATTTCCATTTCCATGTCCTTCAAAGAAAACACAAACGCTTTCGAAGAAATTTTTCAACTATACACATAGTACCAGAAGTACGCTGTTGAACTGCTTGGAATAAAACTGTGCTCCTCAAAGAATTTCAAGATAAATTTGATAACCCTAATAATTCTGCTAGGAAACACAACATGTTATACACTTAAATGTTTTTACTTAAAGAACGACTATTAATTGTTAGTTTTGAAGACATCCGCGTATTATACATCTATGTATATCAACAGTCGCGTACTACCGGTAACATACTGTGTACACAACACACAACTGTATTTGTTTTAACAAGAATGTTTGCATCAAAATTCAATAGAACCAAGTGTAAAACAGAATTTTTATTGACGACTTTTATAAATATAATTTAAATAGTTTGTCAAAACGAAGAAATAAAAATTAATTAATTGAAATATCGATAATCATTGATTATTATTTAATTCATCATCGGATCCATCAACCTTCACGACATAAACACACCGACATGTCGCTTGACCGACGATTGACAGCCACAGCGGCAGCGACCGCAGAAGGCCCGAAAACGTTAGCTACTTGTAGCTGCACCTGCGTCAATGAACCCCGTTGAAGAACAAATTAAAATCGCTGACTGTCAAATGTAGCTGGCTACTTGTAGCTAGCGTGTCCAGCTACCTTAAACCATGCCAGTAGATGTCACCCGGCCCGATTGACAAGAACTGGTATCGGGGTTGTCACTCTACGAACGCAGTCGAATACACATGTTTTCATAGTTGTAATTGTTAATTAATAAAACCGGATTGGAATACATAACATATAGCATGGCAACTCAAGAGCCGAAAACACCAACCGCCACAACGTATTCGACGACATGCAAAAAGGCGGATCACATGGTGAGACAATGCGAAAGCGTGTAAGAGTATGTCTCCCGTCGAACGTCTAGAGGCTGTTACTCGGATGAAAATCTGCAACCATTATTTAGCTGATCATGGGACCAAGCTATGCAGATCGCAATACTCTTGTGGTGTTCCGGGGTGTGGAGAACGACATCACAGCGTGCTGCATCAGAAGAAGGAAAATACATCAAAATCAGCCAAAACCGCAAAGTGCCAGACGCATCAACACGTGGCGAAAACCACCCTGTTTCGCGTGGTGCCCGTAACCATCTACAGCAGGAAAAGACGAGTCGACACACACGCGTTTTTTGATGAAGGATCCTCGGTGACTTTGGTAGAAGCTTCACTAGCTGCGAGTCTTGAGGTCAAAGGAGAACCGGTGCCTGGAGATGAATTGGACGGCCGACGTGAAGCAAATGGAATATGCCTCTCAACGGATCATCCTAGAGATCTCAGCACATGGGGAAGAGCGGTGCTAGCGGCCGCTTTCATAGCGGCCGCTCATACCGTAAAACATCTAAGTCTCCCTCTTCAGTTAGCGTTAAAACAAATACACTGCTAACTTCTTATGACTACTTGCAGAATCTCCCAGTCAACCAAGGCGAGGAAGGTGTTCCACAAATTTTCAAGAGCCTGGAAAACGTGGACCTAATGAAGCCGCTGGATACTCGGTCGGGTCAGCCGGGGCAGTCAATCCACTTAAAAACGGTACTGGACTGGGCGATATACGGTCCCCATGGAACAAACAACCTTGTCCGTCAACCAGCGATACTGAACGAAATGCTTCGTCAGTACTTCACGTTAGAAGAAGCAGTCGTAACCAACTTCAGTGAATATTTGCAAGACCCGCGAGACGTAGTGCGAGCCAAACATTTTCTCGAAAGCACAACGGATAAGCGTGTACGCGTCACTAACGACCAACACAGAACCTCTCACTCCGAATCACTTTCTTTTAGGCAGCTCAGCAGGCACTCAAATGCGTTGCCCGGACCTGGCTCAAGCCTGCGAACAACTACAGAAGATCCCAACAGTTAACACATCTGCGCTGGATGCAAAACACTAAGCACAAAACGCGACCGTACTAAGCGCTAGACAACAAGACGAGTTGTTTACACTTCATGAAACGTGGAGTATAAGTGGATCCGGTTGTGCTATCTGACAAAGCTATCCTCACTGAAAGTGAAGAAAAATTCTCCCTCCCCGGCAACCACTAATCTTGCAAATGCCCGTCAATTCATAAAAGTGAAATCTCGGCAAGACTAGACGCTTCCTTCCAGTCCGATCCTCTTCCCAGCACCAAATTTCCGACCCAAGCTACAGCAAAAACTGAGATCTCGTCGTAAGGCCCTGCAAGATCGATCACCTTGTCGAGTCTAAGCGATTTGTAGTGGCTGTGACGTTAGAGCAGTTCTAACGACCGTGGCAATTATACCACATACAGTGGGGGATCGGTGGGCGGAGTAGGCTAGGACCTGGCCTAGCATAGGGCCTCGCTGTGTTGGAGGCATAAAAAAGCTGTTTAGTAGAAAAAAAAACTGCTGGGCCACGAGCGATGAGGATTCCCTCAAAACTCTAAACATTGAGTGAACAGTGAGGAAAACCTGGCTCATCTACAAAAGTCTCAAAAATTTTTTAGACTTTTTTGACAAATCCAACCAGTTAGCAGCTCAAAATGTAAACAAAACCTGTTGTATCTGCCGATCGTTCGCCATACAACGAATAATGGATTATTTTTTTATACAAGTACACCTTTTGCGAATTCTGCCTCCAGCCTCCGTCGAGAACAGAGGTGTTCCAGTCGAGCGCTTGCGTTTCGATTTTGGCAGATAGCGGTCAGTGCCCCGGTTGCGATAGCGTTATCGCCGAGAATCTCGTCGTGGCTGTATTGTGCTAATTGGTGTTGCGTTATTCTCCGATATTCGCTAGGAGAAAGTGTTGTTTATGGCTGGGCACACACGGGACGTCCACGTCCTGCCCACGTCCACATCGAACTTCGTGCAAATCCGAACATAAACGCCTATCCTTTACCGTACGCACGAGTGAGACACAATAGTCGCACGATCAGCCCGTATGCTCCGTACGCGTCTTTCTAATAGAAGCATACGTAAAATTCAGAGAGGATCTATTATCTTACCCCCTAGTTCCTTTCATAAACATTTTCTTTGCGTTTTGAGAGCCAGATATGATGTTCATTTTGCCTAGTCTAAAATTTGTTCATGTAATTATATTTTTCATGTAGGTTTAAGATAAACCATTGCAAATAAAGAGTTAATAAAAAAAATAATATTGTTCCAAAATATCGGGGACCGCTTCGCAATATGTTGTGGTGTTTAAACATTTCATCACAAAAAAATCCAATGCTTTTCTTCCTAGTTCTCACAACGGTTCGATCACAACCCATCTTTTTGCAATCCATCCTTTTTACTCTACAACAGCAAGGCTGCGTAAGCGGGTAAGAACAAGTCCACTGATCTGCTCTCGAGAGAATTATTTCCGAATCCTCTTTCACTTCGTGCTTTGTGGACGGCTTGTGGACGCGTCCACGGCAGGACCCAATTTTTTTGAATTTTTGTATGACTTCGTGGATTTTGGACGTCCAGTGGACGTACGTGTGTGCCCAGCCTATGCGTAAGGTAACTCACGAAAGTGTGCTATCGTAGCGATCGCAGTTAGTTTTCACCGTAGTGTGTGTGTTAAGTGTTATCTGTGCGTGACGGTAAGTCCCATTCCCTGTCCCCAGTTGACATTTTCTTGGGCTTTATCATAATGGTAGAGTCAGACCCAGCCACTGACTCCGATTCGGAGTTATGCAGTGGGGCAAAGCGGAAGATCGGACGGAAGAAAGGTGTACCAGCACCCAAAAAACTCCCATGTGAGGAAAATCCGTTTTCTTCGTCCAATCCTGACCCTCAAGGCCAAGCATCGCTGAATAAGGGCTTAACGAGACCGCGGGCTTACCCCGCTTCTTGGCAGGGTAAGTCAATAGTTTATTTCATGTCACGTACGCGTCATTTGGATGTGAGATCAATCATCTCCTCGATCTTAAGCAAGTACCCGGGGGTAACCGATGTTTATCGGATGCGCCCGAACAAGATCAAGGTCACTGCAAAGGACCGGCTTCAAGCCAATGCCATAGCGGCCGACGCTGACTATGCAGAGCTCTACCGGGTGTTCATCCCTGGTGGATCGGTGAAGGTAACCGGCGTGGTCGAAGATTTCGACTATCCGGATGAGATATTTTGAAGAATGGTCTCGGAACTTTCCCGTCACCAGATACTCCAAAAGTACGAGTTTTGGAAGTACAAAAGTTGTTTAAAGCAGTGGTGTCCGAGGAAGATGGAAAAATCTTCGTCCCAACATCCTCCCTCCGGATTACGTTTGAGGGAACGGTACTCCCACAGGCACTCGTTTGCGAGGGTCTAAGAGTTCCTATCTACCGGCCATACATCCCAAGGGTGGCCACCTGCTCTAAGTGCAGTCGGATAGGCCACTCCGAGGCGTTTTGCACTCGCAAAACAAGCTGCGGCAAATGTAGGGGGCAGCACTCCACCGAGGAATGTAAAACCTTTATCCCTAAATGTTCGCATTGTCGGGACGAGTGGCACGAGGTGGTAGTGTGCCCTGTATACAAAAAGCTCAAAAAAGAGCAATCAAAAACAATTGCCGAGCGTGCACGCAGCACGTTTAGAGGCTCTTAGGAGTGCTCAGAATACGTTTTCTGCGTTGGCCGATGGTGCAACAAATATACCAACTGCCTCAGAGCGAGTGGTTATAAGACCTAGAAAAGGTACGGAGGCACAAAGGAAGGACTTAACAAAAAAGGGAAATCCTGTGGCAACACAGCGTCGCGCCGAGAAAAAGACATCAAACTCCATTACCACTCGTCCCTGTTGTGGTGCTGATCCTTCTATCCAATCCTCCCAAACTCCCCGGGAGCAGACCAAGAGGAAGCGATCCCCTCAGGCCGAGGCTCTTGCGGACACACCTGGTTTCACTACTGAAACCAGGAGCTTCCCGAGGGCTCACACCCCTTCCTTGACCGAAATCCTAGAGTCCCTTCTTTTGCCCTTGAATTTCCCCATCTCGCTACAAATGATCGCTACTTGGGCTCTCCCGTACCTAAAGGGGATGATTAAACAGTGGCTGACACAATGGCCATACTTGAGTATGATGGACCGTCTTGATGACTAAATTAAAATGGCTACCATCATACAATGGAACTGTAGAAGTTTGATTGGAAAAATACTTTTAAAGCCATAATTGGTAAATATAATTGTAACGTCTTTGACCACTGTGAAACTTGGCTCTCGCCCGATACAAAATTAACCTTCCCGGGATATAATTTAATCCGTGAGGAGGAGTGTTGATTGGTATTAGAAGGAGTCACACCTTCTCAAGACTAGCAACCCCCAGGCAGGGTGTAATTGAAACAGTCGCAATAAAGGCAAAGATAGGCGATCTCCACGTGACTTGATAATCAGACTTGTATATTATTTCATTGCATTGAAATTAAAATCAAATTACTAAACTTAAATCGATTTTTCTCAAATTTTAGTTTCACAAAAATGATCCCTTGTGTCATTCTTTATGTCAAAATGCTATGTCCTTTACGAATCTGTACAGAATGATACAGCCCGGTACCTGGATTATTTGACAGATACAGGCTTAAAGCTTAAGCTTTCTAACTTTTGGGATGACCTACCCCAATAACAGACAAAGAGGACTATTTGAAAAAAAAACCTGATGTCTTTTTGTACGGAGAAAAGATATCAATATCCGACCAAATCCGATATCCAAACGATGACCTACCCCAATAACAGACAAAGAGGACTATTTGAACCAACACCTGATGTCTTTTTGTACGGGGAAAAGATATCCATATCCGACAATTTTCGATACCTAGGTGTTTGGTTCAATTCTAGACTGAAATGGAATCGTTGGCCGATCGTTGCTGTCGTGCTGTCGAATCGTGCGCCGATCGTTGGAACTTCTCCCCTACAGAAACGGTTGCACTCTTTATCACTTGACTCTCATCCGTTCGTCAGAAGGCTAGCCCCATACAACACGACACCAGTCATCGATCAACGCAAGTCCCCAACGTAAGAAGACGCATTCTTGCAGCCCGACACTCCGGAAGCCAAAACATCTTCTGCATGCGCGATTCCCACGTTTCGCAATAGATAGCAATCAGTTCCCGAAAGGTATAAAAGAACAGGGAACAGAGTTCAGAGAGAGAGAGAGTAGAGTTAGGCGATTCATTTCACACTTAATTTTGTACTGGTAGGAAGTGGTCCCGCGTGTTGCCACTAATAATCAATAAAATTTTTTTTTTTATTATAACCTGTGGTAAACCGCATAATTATATGCTTTCATTGGGCACCCAAAGCGTTGATGTTACAACTAGAAAGAATACAGTACCGATGTCTTAGACTCGTGCTAGGGAGCATGAAATCCACTCACAACATGTCCCTAGAAGTGATGACCGGAGTGATGCTGCTAAAACTTCGTTTTGTGCTGCTCTCACTTCGTCTTCTGGTCCGATCCTCAGTATCAAATCCCTTGATTATTGAGAATTTTGAAGCACTATTAGGGGCAGGTTCAAAGAGCAAAATCATTGATGTATTTAATGATTTTATTTCCCTACAAGAACACCCAAGCGCCTCACAAGCAATAAACCGTGCTGCCCCCTGAGGCCTACAGTTCTTTTGTATGTATAGATTCCTCGTTGCGAGAGGAAACCAAGACCATACCTAATGATCTTCGCCCGAAGGTCGTTCCGGGCATTTTTAGGAACAAGTTTGGCCATTTAGACCCTTCAAAGCAGTTCTACACTGATGGATCGTCTTCTGGTACGGGCTTCGGTGTTTTTGGCATAACAACGGAGGCCGCGTACAAGTTGCGGCAACCGTGCAGTGTATACACTACCGAGTTGGCCGCAATATTTTACGCGCTACTTATCATAGCTGCGAGTCCTTCCGGTCAGTACTTCATCTATACTGATAGTTTAAGCGCAATTGAGGCGCTAAAAACAGAGAAGGCTGTTAAGAGCAAAGATTATTTTCAAAATTAATTATTCACAAAATTTTGGAAGTACTTGGCTCATTGTTTGAGAAAGCATTTCGTATTTCACTAATTTGGGTTCCTTCTCATTATGGAACTCCCGGCAATGAGAAGGACGACTCACTGGCCAAAAAAGGCGCAACCGAAGGCGCATTTTACGACCGCCCTATCTCAAGCCATGAGTACCTCGCTCCCCACAGCAACTTTGTCTGTCTCGCTGGTATAGCATGTGGGAAGCAGATGGACTTGGGCGATTCTTTTTCTCGATCTCTCCGCAAGTGTCCCTGCGGCCCTGGTTTGGTGGGCTCTTTGTGGATCGCGCGTTCATACGTATGATGTCTCGGCTTATGTCGAACCATTTTGCACTTGATGCACATCTACAGCGCATAAACTTGTCGGACACGAAGGTATGTGGCTGCGGTGTAGGATTCCACGATGTGGAACACCTTCTGTGGCACTGCGTGGAATTCGAGACCGCCCGACCTGACTTGCTGAGAGCAATCCGGGGGATCGGGCTACAACCGGGTGCGCCGATCCGCGACGTGCTAGCCAATAAGGACTTGAGGTATATGATGATTATATACCGCTTCTGCCGAGAAAATGGTCTTATGGTTTGATTCCTTTCCTTAAATTTCTTGCCATCCTTCCAATTGATCCATTAAATGTTAAATGTTGTCCTACGTCATATTCGTATTGTGCCACATAGATTCCGACACCAACGCGACCCCTCTGGGACAAGGCAGCATCTCCGAACATACACGGAGGCAGAAAAAAATGTGTACGGTTGTATCGTTCCTATCTGTAACTAGTAAATGTTACATTAATTCTACTTGCCTGTTTTATGTCACCGGTCCATAGCACAACTCCAACAATAGACCTGCAACAAAATCAATAGCCCAGCATAACATCACAAACAGTCAAAACAACCAATATCCACCAACCGACCAACCAATCAGCATCAGCATCACCATAAACGAACCCATCACCGCTACTATAATCGCCACCACCACCAATGCCTCAACCCGCAATACCACCACTAAATCCGGATCAATAGCCAAAACTTCACATCACCATCCGCCACTGCAATCCATAGTTATAAGTTAGTTTATAAGACAGCCGAGCAAGCCCGGAATAAGACTCATAACTGGGAGGAAATGCCCGTAGCTGTTTAATTTTGGCAAACTTTGTCGATCATACGGCCTTTGGCCATTATAATGGAAATAAATAAAAAAAAAACACCTTTTGCGTACTATTATGAATGTAAATACATTCTGAAAGAGTTTTATGCGTAATTATGATTGTACAAGCACAATGTTTTGGCGTACGGTATGATGTTTTTATGTCTCCGCAACGTACCTTTTGGAACACTGTGTGACAAAAGTTGTGAACATGTTTTATAATTGAATTGATACTTTTCAACTGCAATGTGATTGATCGCTCAAGCCCCTGTAATTAAGAAAATGATGATTTAATTTTTAATTAACAAACCACAATTTTTTAAACCATATTTTCCATACAATTGAAACAAAAATACAGTAGAAACAAGAAATAAAAATACATGAAAAACATTTTACTCGTCACACACTGTATGTTGTCAACGTCAAATCCAGTAAGGTCGTCACTGAACTGAAATTGAGGAAAACCTCAAGAGGCAACGGAGACTTTGGTTTTCAGTGACTTTTTGAGGTAAATGAGTGACTGAGGAGGTTTGAGACGCAGTCTCAAAGCTCGTGGCCCCGCAGCTTATGAGTTTTTTTTTAGTTAAGTATTTCTTTATTGTAAAATTTCTTGATGTGACATCACATTGGCAATTTAAAGTAATGAGTACGATTAATCATCTTTCCTCAATGATACAATTTTTGCTTTAGCGTAACCAGGTGTTCTGTTTTTATAATTAGTGTTTGGACTTGATAATGTGTGAAAAATCATTCTATAAAAAAACTCACGTACAGAAAAAAAACTAAATCTTACTTACATCTATAGAAAACCTAAATTACCCACATTAAGTAAACCTACACCAAGATTATCCTACTAATTGTTGTACAAATGAATTTGTACTCATGTGGCATTTGTTGTAATATTTTCGAGAAATATGGTCGATATACATGCTCATTCCCAATTTCAAACGGAAAACAGCCCAACGGAAAGACTCTAACCGAACGGAAAGCAAATTTGCATTCTAGTCACCCGTTAGAGACGATGATAGTTTCGATGATTGGTTGCTTTGATCTATGAAGCTGTCAAATAGTAAAACTGTACACAAATGTGAAAACAGTACATACGGACGAGCGTTCAGGGTTTTACAAGCCTTGCCCAAAATGGAAAATGATCGTTTTTAAATAAGGCTGCAGCTATTTCAGACGCAGATTCCAAATATTAACCATGTTGTCGAATTGATTTATATCCTGCGCCGAATTGTTAATGTATCCATCACGTCTCCGACCGTGCCTCTACACCTAGCGGTCATCCCAGGTACGATTCCCAAGGTATTTTTCATTTACCATGGGATTAGGAACACTAGCAAGAACGTTGACAGTGTCCAATGAATGGTGGGAGACCAAAATGTAGCTTTTCTTAGCTAACATACCTGGGATGACCGCTGGGTGTGCGATGCGTGGATGCGTGGTGAATGTCGTCAGACAACAAATGATTAAAAAGTAATTAAAAACTGTTTTCTGGCTATCTGAACGAATGATTTCTTATAAACATACATTTTTGCTTTATTTTGTTTAATTTGTTTTGACAAATTTGTAACTTCTTTAAGTTAGTTTTGACACAACTCTTCCATACAGGCGCAGCGTACATTAATATAGGTCTGAAACATGCATTGGTAAGATGCAATTTATTTTGTAGATTTAGTTTTGATTTTCTATTTACTAGAGAATATAGACATTTCAAGGTTTTTTCAGCTTTGCTGACAGAATTTTCTAAATGTGATTAAAAATGCGTTGATCCAAGGTGATTCCTAAGTATTTGGTGCGATTTTTCCATGGAATGTTTGTGTTATTTATTTTTAAGCAACATTGAGGAAGTTTTCGTTTACTGGTGTATTTAGTAAAGAAGAGAGCTTTTGACTTATTTCCGTTTACTTTCAGTTTCCATTTGTTGCAAAATTTATTGTACCTTTTTAACGCGTTGTTTACTGATTTTATTATTGCTTTTGGTTGTTTTGATGACAATGTTATGACAAAGTCGTCAGCGTATAGGTACTGTTTACAATTCTTCATAGTTGGTAGATCTGATATGTAAATGTTGAATAGCAGTGGTGAAAATATGCTACCTTGTGGTAGTGGTGATAATATGCTACCTTGTGAAAAAATTTCAGATTTGGTATTATTGATATTGACGCAGTTCTGTCTGTTTTCGAGAAAGTATTTAATGATTTACACCAAATATGGTGGGTAATTATATGACATAAGTTTATATATCATACCTTGATGCCATATGGTATCAAATGCTTTTTCTCCATTCAACAGAACAGGGCCGGTTGATTTTTTAATTATTCGGTTATTCAGTATGGTATTTTTCAATCCGTGAATTTGATGAGTGGTGGACAGTGCAGGTTCCGAACCGAATTGATAGTTTTGAATGACGTTGTTGTTATCCGTGAATAAACGTAGACGAGAGACAATAATTTTTTCAAAGACCTTTCCTTCACAGCTCAACAAACTTATGGGTCTATAGTTTTCTGGAATCGTCAAATCTCTGCCTGCTTTAGGTATTTTGACTATTTTTGCTTTTTTCCAGGCCTCTGGAAAGTATCCAAGTTACAAACAACCATTGAAAATTTCATTCAGCTAAACAAAAGCTTTATTTGGCAATCGTTTAAAGGTGTGATTATTTATATTATCCCAACCGATTGCCTTTTTGGATTTCAAGTTATGAATAATACGTTTGATTTTGTGTGGTTTAACAAGAGTCCAATTATTATTTTCCACTTTTTATGGGGTTTAAAAAAGTTTCTGTTTGTAGTTAATACTTTTTGTTCGATTGGGCTTTTTGAATTATTAGTAAGCTTGTGTGCATTTTCAAATTGGTTTTTAAGAGCTTCACATTTTTCTGATTCGCCCATTAGTAATATATTGTCCATGTAACATAGGTTACATAACATAACATAACATAGGTAGGTTTGACACCTTTAATAAATAACACATAACAATTAAAAAAATTAAAATTAAAGTAGCTAAAAGATTAGTGAAACGTCTTAGGCATTAAAGCCACATGAATTTTAGATCATCCTAGACACGAACCACTTAGGATCAGAGTAAATTAATACAGTCAGGATTAGAACAAGATAGCTAATGAGTTAGCATGAGAAGTGGCGTCCTCAATACATTCACACGAAGTTATTTTTCTGTTAATAAAAACTTAGATCAGAAGTTATCACATCATAAAATACCACCAAAAGATGCGCAAGAATTTTAGACACAGCGAGGTAATATTTTTATAGCACACTCGATTATGCAAATGATGTAAATTAGAGAGAGTTCATCCAATTGCGCAGCAGGACAATAGGAATTGTTACCAACATAAAAATATGTAAAAACGCACCTGTGAAAAATCACGTACGCATAATACACTCGTTAGAAAGGGATAGTTAATTATGTTCTTGCATAACAGAAGTAGAGGGTTAAATACGCCCATAAGGACAATGTTATTATTTCATATAAAAGGAGGCTCGCGCGGAGTCAAAAAACAGTCGCAGTCGCAGTCACAGTCATAGTGACAATCCATCAGAACTAAATCGTACCACCAAGTATAAAACAAGTGTACAGTTAAAGTCTAAAAAGTAATAAAGTTTAAAAGTGAAAAAAGGAAGATATCTATCCACATTCTATCGGTCTGAGATGACATCGGAAGGAATTCCGTTACATCCAGTTTGAGAGGGGGAATAGTCTTTCTATTATTTTTTAAAACTCTAAAAAATTCCAGAGTTTATTTTTATTTTTTTTTTGTCTTGGTTAATTTGAATTAAGTTTTTACTCCAATTCTCATTACGTAAATAGTTAAGCTATACTTGGATTAGTCTACTATAAAAATTCGGTATTACAAGAGCTGGTATCTTCACGGTATCACAAGAACTGGATACGGAATCGCGAGCACAATTTAGTGAATGTCAGCGCGCACTTTGGAGCGCTAATCGCACAGCGCTTAGTGCACTCTTCGGAGCGCTAATTACACAGCGCAGTGCTATCTCAGTTGCTCAGTGTACTTTTCGGAGCGCAAATCGCTCAGTGAAGAGCTATCGGTTCTTTAATACGGAATTGAATATAATTTTATAATCGGAATTGAGTACAGGGTCTGGTGATAGATAATAAGTGGCATGCCCAACTTATTGAAACGCGCAAGCGAATAAGAAATAACGGTGAGATTGATAGTGAAATACAAATCATCGCGTGCACAATTTAGTCAATCCCAATTCGGCCGGGCTGTTTACGCACCTACGGATTAAAGAGTGCTGTCGGTCATCGTAAATCCACTAATTGTTATTATAAACCTTCACTTTGTCACTGTAAAGCCACAATTCGTACACAAAATTGAGTCGGTCACCGTAAATACCTTATTTGGTAGTTTCGTTTTCTCTTGATTCAAGTCAATCAAATCGGCTCCAGAAAAGGATACACATGTTTTGACATGAAATAATTGTTGTGATTTCATTTTAAATTGGATAACTTATATTTTTAGGTTTAAAATTACAAAATACAATTATTTTAATTTATTCAGCGTAAGTATGCAAAGAGTATCGAGCGTATTATTCTCTCATTCGTTTTGAATTTAATAGTTTATTTGAGTTTGCTAAAGTTTGAAGTTTGCCAAAAATAAACACTAATTCAATTTTGTAATATTAATATATTTAAAAAAAATTCTTTATTATTTAAAAAATTTTTTAATAAGATATTTAATCTGGTAGGCCAAATAAGATAATTTCGGTATCCGATTCAAAGTTCTCTATGCCATTGTTGGGTTGACGTTGACGAATTGTGGGTTTACGGTGGCAAGGTCACGGTTGATTATGACATTTAGTGGATTTATGATGACTTTGTAAACCCTGTATCATGTATTCTTCCAAGGCGGGGCGCCCTCAACGTCAAGTTGTTCTTCACAGCGGTTGCTGCAACCCGATGCGCGGTACCCTCATCGTCCTCATCGACTCCCACACATAACGTATAACGTATCGTTCAGGGAGTATCCAGAAGAGGTTTTTGCAGAGCCATCAAATACCACTCTTAGTTTTGTTGTAATGCTCGACGCCTTAAAATCGGAATGGTACGGCAGATGGTACGCTGATTCATCATCATCTGTGTAGAGTTCTCTTATGTTTAACCAATATTAACACAATACTTTGTTATGGTTATAATTTCAATGCGCTTATACTGCGGGCCACTTTATGTCACCTCTCGTTGAAGTGCTCGGCATCTACGGTTAGAACTAAGTGAATTATTGTCGAATTGAATTGAGAAAGTGGACCTCCAACCTGTTAGAAATACTTACCGGTCTAGCACCAGATCAGAACGGAACACAGTCATCTTTACAGTTCATACCCGACGAAACGATAAAAATTCTAAGCGTTTCGTGGCTGCCAGAACACGACGTGCTATCATTCGCGTCCACGATTAACACTGACACAACAAGTACTACTTACTAATCATACTAAAAGTATAATTCGTTTTAACATAGTCCGCATGTTGGATCCGCATGGTCTAGTGGCTCCGATAATTGCATAAATACCGATGCATGAGTTATGGTTGCAGAAAGCCGGCTCGGACGATCCCGTTTCTGATTTTATCTGCAAGAAATGGAGAGATGTTCAGCATGATTGGCCATTTATATCCAGTTTTAAAATAAATCGTTATGCGCTATTACCTGGTAGTCGATTGCAGCTACATACTTTTTGTGATGTATCTGAAGCAACGTACGGAACCTACATCTATGTTCGTTGCGAAGGTGCGCAAGGACAGGTTCGCATCATACTACTTAAGCGTGTCACACTTCCTCGACTTGAATTGTGCGTTGCACTGTTAGGCACTCATCTAAACGATCGAGTCAAGAAGGCGACGTGACTAGCTGCAGCAGAATCATACTTTTGGTCCGTTTCGACTATCACCCTTAAGTGGATCGGCACTTCACCTAACACTTGGGCGCCGTTTGTAGGTAAACGAGTGACCGAGGTGCAACACACATCCACACAGTAGAAGCATGTTCCCGGTTCAACGAATCTTCATCACGCGGTATGTCAGCGGCAGATTTCCTGTACAGCAAGCTATGTGCCGATCCGGAATGTTTTAACCCTGAACCAGACGAAGACGCAAATCTCGAGATTCGTCAAATGAGCGTTGACTTTACTAATAATGTTACTAATCATCCTTGGTTTACGTTGTGTTCCAGCTACACGTGATTGTTGCGTATTATTGTACACAACATTCGCTTCACACGTAACACTAAGGAGAAGGCACGAACTCAGTAAACATCGCTACGCATCCCTACACCTTAAGTCATCACTCCCGAGGACATCGAAGCTGCTAAAACTGTTCTATGTCGTTAAGCACAGCAAGATGCATTTGAGACGGAGCTAAGGCAATTGGCGAAGGGTGAATGAATCGCAAAGCAATCACCGTTACGATGACTAAACCCATTTCTCGATGAGCAAGCAATATTGCATGTTGAAGGACGATTGAAGCTATCGCAACTTTCATACCAATCGCAACACCGCAATGTGCTTCCCAAGAATCACAAATTTGGCCAACTCATCGCAACTTATCATAATGAGAAGCTCATGCATGGCGGCGGACGACTACTACTTTCCCAAATACGGGAAACGTATTGGCCACTAGATGGAAGACACCTTGTGAAGAGAATCGTAAGAATCTGTTTCCGGTGCATACGCCAAGACCCATCCTGGAGGAACAACAAGTTGGCCAACTCCTACCTCCACGCGTAACTCAAAGCCGACCCTGTTTCTGCTACCGGAGTAGATTACGCTGGCTCTTTTTACTTGAAACCTGACGGCGTGCAGCGTCAGCGAAGAGCTACTTGTGCGTTTTCGTGTGCTTCGCAACAAAGGCTGCCCATTTAGAACAGGTGGGGGACCTCACTACAGCGGGATTCTTAGCGGCCTTACGTCGTTTCACATCCAGACGAGGATTGTCGGCACACATACACTTAGACAACGGAAAAAAACTTTTAAGGAGCCGCGCATGAGCTCAGTGCACATTTCCGCATGTTCCGTGACGAACAGCAGCAACACATCAGCGCCAGCGAATGTGCCAACAAAGGGATCACTTGGTACTTTACCTCCCAAGGCCCGCACTTCGGCGGATTGTGGGAAGCAGCGATGAAGACTGCCAAGTGTATTACCCACGTCAGACGACCCGAACGATTTGGTAGGACTTACCCCAGCGCATTTCCTCATCGGTACATCCCTGCATGCGGTTTCTACTCCCGATTACACTGGATTGAAGACGTACACTCTCGATGAACTCCAAAGGTGACAACTGGACCATCAATTTCTGAAAGCATTGGACTACGGAGTATTTGCAGGAATTGCATAAAGGAAGCATGAGGCATCACCGAACCAACGACATACTACCCGGCCGATTAGTCATCCTAATGGATGAATCCTTACCAATAATCCGATGGCACCTCGCACGCATCGTCGATATTCATCCGGGCAAGAACTAGTTCACACGTGCAGTAAAACTAAAAACGGCCAAGGGGATCATTACGCGTCAGATCACTAAAATATGCATTCTACGGGTAGCCGCGGACCGCACCAACACGTGCTACCAACTTGAGTTTGTTTTTGTGATGACATTATGTCAGGGGGGAAGTATGCTCGCGTAAAATAACACCGCAGGCAGGAAGTTGACAGTTGACGATCGATTTCGTTGAGTTTCGTCAACTGTCGGAAGGTGAATGCCAGGGGAAGGAAGGTGCCTTTTTTCTGATAAAATATTGCATGCCTTTGCAAAAATTCTTTCACAAGGAACAGAAGACTCGGGAATGCTTGTATATCTTTTAGCTAATTTAAACAGCGAGGGATACATTACTGAACGCATTTACAAATTTCCGATCGTTTTCTTTCTCAGCAATTTTTCCGAACACGCAGTTGATGTAGCGTAGGAAAAAGAGGGAGATTTTTGTCTCCAAATCCGTATTTATATTTGTTTTGAGTGCCCCTGGCATTCACCTTCCGACAGTTGACGAAACCCAACGAAATCGATCGTCAACTGTCAACTTACTGCCTGCGGTGTTATTTTGCGCAACCCACATGACAAAAACCGAAAATTTTATATTGACCTCTCGTTTTTTCATCGATTTCTTGATTTCAATCGCTCTAATTGAGTGATTTTGGCCGTTCGGGTGCCCAGAGAATGCTTTTGTTGATGTGTTGGTGTAAAATTAGCGGTCCAAACGCTCCGAGCACAATTTCCGCTCATCCACCGCAACGTTGTGTTCGTAAATCGTAACACAAGAACTCAATTAGCAGCGAAAAATATGTGATGAACATTTTACAATGTTTTCACTTACCTTTCAAATTGCACCGCACCGATATTTTACTATCAAATTGAACCCTTCCGTCTTGTACTCCAAATGAAGTTTGTCGACTGAACGAGGACTGTGTGTCTATGTGTGTTTTTCCCTCGCTGTTTAATTTTGCTAAAAAATATACAAGCATTCCCGAGTCTTCTGTTCCTTGTGAAAGAATTTTTGCAAAGGCATGCAATATTTTATCAGAAAAAAGGCACCTTCCTTCCCCTGGCATTCACCTTCCGACAGTTGACGAAACTCAACGAAATCGATCGTCAACTGTCAACTTCCTGCCTGCGGTGTTATTTTACGCGAGCATACTTCCCCCCTGACATAATGTCATCACAAAAACAAACTCAAGTTGGTAGCACGTGTTGGTGCGGTCCGCGGCTACCCGTAGAATGCATATTTTAGTGATCTGACGCGTAATGATCCCCTTGGCCGTTTTTAGTTTTACTGCACGTGTGAACTAGTTCTTGCCCGGATGAATATCGACGATGCGTGCGAGGTGCCATCGGATTATTGGTAAGGATTCATCCATTAGGATGACTAATCGGCCGGGTAGTATGTCGTTGGTTCGGTGATGCCTTATGCTTCCTTTATGCAATTCCTGCAAATACTCCGTAGTCCAATGCTTTCAGAAATTGATGGTCCAGTTGTCACCTTTGGAGTTCATCGAGAGTGTACGTCTTCAATCCAGTGTAATCGGGAGTAGAAACCGCATGCAGGGATGTACCGATGAGGAAATGCGCTGGGGTAAGTCCTACCAAATCGTTCGGGTCGTCTGACGTGGGTAATGCACTTGGCAGTCTTCATCGCTGCTTCCCACAATCCGGCGAAGTGCGGGCCTTGGGAGGTAAAGTACCAAGTGATCCCTTTGTTGGCACATTCGCTGGCGCTGATGTGTTGCTGCTGTTCGTCGCGGAACATGCGGAAATGTGCACTGAGCTCATGCGCGGCTCCTTAAAAGTTTTTTTCCGTTGTCTAAGTGTATGTGTGCCGACAATCCTCGTCTGGATGTGAAACGACGTAAGGCCGCTAAGAATCCCGCTGTAGTGAGGTCCCCCACCTGTTCTAAATGGGCAGCCTTTGTTGCGAAGCACACGAAAACGCACAAGTAGCTCTTCGCTGACGCTGCACGCCGTCAGGTTTCAAGTAAAAAGGGCCAGCGTAATCTACTCCGGTAGCAGAAACAGGGTCGGCTTTGAGTTACGCGTGGAGGTAGGAGTTGGCCAACTTGTTGTTCCTCCAGGATGGGTCTTGGCGTATGCACCGGAAACAGATTCTTACGATTCTCTTCACAAGGTGTCTTCCATCTAGTGGCCAATACGTTTCCCGTATTTGGGAAAGTAGTAGTCGTCCGCCGCCATGCATGAGCTTCTCATTATGATAAGTTGCGATGAGTTGGCCAAATTTGTGATTCTTGGGAAGCACATTGCGGTGTTGCGATTGGTATGGAAGTTGCGATAGCTTCAATCGTCCTTCAACATGCAATATTGCTTGCTCATCGAGAAATGGGTTTAGTCATCGTAACGGTGATTGCTTTGCGATTCATTCACCCTTCGCCAATTGCCTTAGCTCCGTCTCAAATGCATCTTGCTGTGCTTAACGACATAGAACAGTTTTAGCAGCTTCGATGTCCTCGGGAGTGATGACTTAAGGTGTAGGGATGCGTAGCGATGTTTACTGAGTTCGTGCCTTCTCCTTAGTGTTACGTGTGAAGCGAATGTTGTGTACAATAATACGCAACAATCACGTGTAGCTGGAACACAACGTAAACCAAGGATGATTAGTAACATTATTAGTAAAGTCAACGCTCATTTGACGAATCTCGAGATTTGCGTCTTCGTCTGGTTCAGGGTTAAAACATTCCGGATCGGAATAGCTACATAGCTTGCTGTACAGGAAATCTGCCGCTGACATACCGCGTGATGAAGATTCGTTGAACCGGGAACATGCTTCTACTGTGTGGATGTGTGTTGCACCTCGGTCACTCGTTTACCTACAAACGGCGCCCAAGTGTTAGGTGAAGTGCCGATCCACTTAAGGGTGATAGTCGAAAAGGACCAAAAGTATGATTCTGCTGCAGCTAGTCACGTCGCCTTCTTGACTCGATCGTTTAGATGAGTGCCTAACAGTGCAACGCACAATTCAAGTCGAGGAAGTGTGACACGCTTAAGTAGTATGATGCGAACCTGTCCTTGCGCACCTTCGCAACGAACATAGATGTAGGTTCCGTACGTTGCTTCAGATACATCACAAAAAGTATGTAGCTGCAATTGACTACCAGGTAATAGCGCATAACGATTTATTTTAAAACTGGATATAAATGGCCAATCATGCTGAACATCTCTCCATTTCTTGCAGATAAAATCAGAAACGGGATCGTCCGAGCCGGCTTTCTGCAACCATAACTCATGCATCGGTATTTATGCAATTATCGGAGCCACTAGACCATGCGGATCCAACATGCGGACTATGTTAAAACGAATTATACTTTTAGTATGATTAGTAAGTAGTACTTGTTGTGTCAGTGTTAATCGTGGACGCGAATGATAGCACGTCGTGTTCTGGCAGCCACGAAACGCTTAGAACTTTTATCGTTTCGTCGGGTATGAACTGTAAAGATGACTGTGTTCCGTTCTGATCTGGTGCTAGACCGGTAAGTATTTCTAACAGGTTGGTGGTCCACTTTCTCAATTCAATTCGACAATAATTCACTTAGTTCTAACCGTAGATGCCGAGCACTTCAACGAGAGGTGACATAAAGTGGCCCGCAGTATAAGCGCATTGAAATTATAACCATAACAAAGTATTGTGTTAATATTGGTTAAACATAAGAGAACTCTACATAGATGATGATGAATCAGCGTACCATCTGCCGCACCATCCCGATTTTAAGGCGTCGAGCTTTACAACAAAACTAAGAGTGGTATTTGATGGCTCTGCAAAAACCTCTTCTGGATACTCCCTAAACGATACGTTGTGTGGGGCCAGCAGTTCAGGATGAATTACTGGACATTCGGTTTCGCTCGTACAAAGTTGCTGTTGTTGGTGATATCACTAAAATGTATTGCCAAATTCTGCTTCATCCCGATGACAGAAACTACGTCCGCATTTGCTTCCGGATCCAGAGTCAAAGTGAAGGTTTATGACGACATTTCAAGGTGGATTAACAGAGTACACGTGGGTCCGTCGCCCGTTTTGTTACTAATACACAGACAGGCAATTTTTACAGTTCCGAGCAGAAAATCTCCTGAATCAAAACAAACAATCTTACAACAAGCACCAGTTTAGATCATGAGATCAGTTATGATTTTTACAACTAGAAATTATTTGTTTTATTACTTGTGACCTGTGAACTCTAAGTAATTTACCAAAAGTATGTGAATAATATGGAAAGGTTATCTTCAAGTTCGACAGAATAGCAATATAGCTCATATTCCTGTATGATGTTGAATGACGTACCTATCCCGGAGTCTAGGACTCAAGTAATGGTCCTCCGATACAAAAGATTGCTATCTGAATTTTCGTTAAGGTTATCATCATCTGTTAAAACGTATCGTTTACTTAAAGCATTCTCGCTTTGAAGAGTCGCTGTCGAACACCTTCTTGGTAGAGGAAATATAATTTATTGTTGAATCACAAAACAACTCAACGGTTTTCAAAGTGTTTGAAGAGAATGTTCAAACCCCTTGTGTTCCGTCTCGTTGGCCCAGCTTTCTGTTTAAGTTTTTTTCGCCTGTTTCTTTATTTTTTCTTATGTATGGGTTCTAGAAATGTTTTGGAATTCCTTTTTTAACATTTTCTAATCTCAAGAAAAAACATAAATGATTGAGTTGATGATGAGTGTTGAATAGATAATACATAATCTTTAATCTTTACACATAATTTTAAAACATAATTTTATATGCTAAATGTACTGTAAGCTATTCACACAATATACACCTACTAAAACATAAGCTTATGCTTGATACTTAATTTATAGTATTCATAACTCAGAAAATAGATGTTTTATATTACATCCACTATATACATTTTGATTCTTGAAAATTATGACGGTTAAAATAAGAGTAGAAATATAAAATTTAATTATAAGAAAAGAAAATAATAATATGTACGTATTGGATACTAAAATCTAATTTATAAAAAAATCCTAACTAGTAATGGAAATAGTATAAAAATACTAAATATTCCTCCTAGAATTAGTTGTATCTAACATAGTGGATAGTAATAAGAAATTTTTTTTCATCAATTTATAATCTTTTTCATTTTTTTAGGTGCTTGGTGTTGTGCAGGCTTTTGTCTTGTTACGAGAATTTTTTTCGTTCATTATTTTCATGTTAATATACCGCATGCGCATAATAACGCGCTGCTTGTAAAAAGATTTCGCTATTGCCGCAGATATTTCTGGCATATGTTGTTGGATTTTCGCAGTACCTTGCTGAATAATACCTACTGACTTAATTAGTATTCCTTCAGGATTTATCTGTTGAAAGATTTTTTTCCATTTTGTATCCCTGGGCAAGAAAAGTTTTTGAAGGAGCAAATAAACCACCAACAGATAAATGCTACACGAACCTAGGATGAAAATAGTTGTGATCTGATGTTAATTTGAAAGTAAATGTGCCTAAATGTAATTCCGGATATTCTGTTTGAAATTTGAATGCAAGGTTCCCCATTATGTATTCTAAACCGTCACTGTCTTGCTCTGGTAAGTCTAGGATAGTACTACTAAGAGAGCTATTTGAATCGCTGTTAGTTTGGATAACGTTCTGAAAATCGGTATCAATCTCTGGAAAATCTGATAAAACGGGCAAAACATCGGTATCAGAATAAAGAGTTGTAGATATAAAATCTTCGTTTGTCTCGCTGAATTCATTCTCTGATGTAGATCGATTTTGTGTTATCAGATACTCATCTTCATTTTTACTTGCACTTTGCGGCCCTAAATCTGTTTGGTTATGCAATATGGATGGAGATTTACCCAGTATTATTTTTCTAATACGGTAGACACAACTTAACGGAGAAGGATTGAATAAATCAATAATTAATAGACAATAGTCAAACAATGCTTATAATCGCGTTACCTTATGAGTCGGCGAATAACGAATGCTGTGTTCCTCCTTCATAACGTCAAACACCATTTGAAGGGAAGTGATATGCATGAGAATTGACTTCTAAAATTCTTGCATCGAAGATTTACCTATAACACGCATGTTAGAGATGAGTTCATACATATTATAAAGTGCTTGTTTCTGATTTTCGTTGCCAGTGTAAGATTTCTTTGTATCTATTTTCGCTGAGATGGAATATGAATTCGAAATATCAAACCATTCATCTGACAATTATCGCTAACAATACCAACAACATTTATCATTTTTTCTTTGGATTTATATATAATGTTTAATATGATATCTGTTATGTCCCTTTGGATAAGAATTCTTTCTATCCATTTAGTAGTCGACACACGAAAGATTTTGAAGTTGAAGATATATTTCAAGCTCTAGTATAATACACGGGGCGCGGGGTCCTGGATACGGGTATTGATTACGGTGGCTGAAAAGAGTGTCTTCCGTCCACTCTCACGTTTGTCAGACTACTGCTCGTTCCTGTGCTTTGCTCCCGTTTTTATATCTTTCCTATTCTCGCCCGTTTCCGAAGTCAAATTCGTATTATAATGAATAGGCTAGGCGCTTTGTTGCAACAATATCCTTTGTCATTTTTTTATCACAACCGACGAATATAGGCTGTTTCCATTTCAAAAATAGACCTCGAGCCATAACAACTTGCAAATCATTATAAGGTCCAATAATTTCGTCTGTCGATGCATCATATTCCAACATTCGATTGACTTTCATCTCGTCAAAGCTTAAAATACATTCACCATCTTGTGGTTTGAACGTTTTCACTATGTTTCTTATAAGATTCAAAACATCATCTAAAATGCCTTGCCTTAAATCAATTTGTCGCGCATACCTTTCCAAAGTTGAAGAGGATGGTAAAGGATAATGTAAGTCCTTGTTAATAAAATTGTATGATCTTTTGCTGAAATAATGAAGAGTTAATGCTGCACTTAATTCATTTTTTGTCAGGATGACGCGATCTTTTTCCTTTATGATTAAATCTATTTGATTTGATGATAGTGTTTTTTGAAGAATTTTTTCTTTCTTTGCACTACATCTGAAAGATAAATACTATTTTGTTGCAATTCGGTGTATTTGGTGTTCATAATTTATGGCTTTTTTAATCTTCATGTGCTTTAGATATTAAGTCAAAGTTTTTTTTTTTAAATAGAATTCACCTCTAACAATTGCATTTTTTTTTCGATTTGTTCTTTAAGTTGTAACTCCAAACTTTGTATTTTTTTCCTGGTAATTGCAATTATATATGTGATTGTTATTTTCTCTATAGTTACAAACTTTTGGAACTGAAATATTACTTTGATTTTCGTTTAGAATCGCTTCCACATCTTTCAGCCAGTTTACTTTCGGTTCGAAGAAAGAAGGGACAGCTGAAATGAACAATTTGATAAATCTTCTTCTTCTTTGACCCGCTTTCCATTGAACACCTCGTGCTGACATGGCCTGGTCACCAATACGTTTCCAGGAGACTCGATCCAAGGCTGCCGCTCTCCATCCTCTGCTGCACCCGTTCTCCGACAGGTTCTGCTCCACCTGATCTAGCCAACGGGCTCGCTGCGCTCTTCTGCGTCTCGTGCCGAACGGGTCGCCGACGAGGACCTTTTTGGTGGGGCACGAATATCCTTCCGGCCTTCGCCACCGTCAGGATGTCAGATCCCCCAAACAGCTCAGTGAGCTCGTGGTTCATTCTAATCCTCCACCCGTCGTGCTCCAAGATACCGCCAAAGATCTTCCTTAGCACAAGGCGTTCAAAAACACCGAGTGCATTGGCATCCTCTGTGAGCATGGTCCAAGACTCATGACCATAGAGGACAGCCGGCCGAATCAATGTACGGTATATCGTGCATTTCGTGCGCAGGAGAAGGTTTCTGGATCGTAGGAGTTTGTGCAGCCCGTAGTAGGCACGATTCCCCTGAACAATCACGATTCCCCTGAAGTCGATGAACAGGTGGTGCGTGGGGAATTGGTGCTCTCGGCATTTTTGGAGGATCTGCCTGAGAGTAAAGATTTGGTCGGTCGTCGATTTTCCTCCAACAAAAACGGCTTGATAGCTCCCGACGAAATCTGAGGCAAGTGGGGCAAGTCTGCAGAAGAGAATTCGGGAAAGGATCTTGTAGGCAGCGTTCGGGACTGTAATGGCACGGTAGTTCCCACAGTCCAGCCTGTCGCCCTTTTTGTAGACTGGGTGGATGATGCCCAGCCTCCATTCCTCCGGTAGTTCTTCCTTTTCCCAAACTTTCACGATCATCTGGTGCATACTGACGGCAAGCCTCTCCTGCCCCATCTTGAAGAGCTCGGCAGCTAGGCCATCGCTGCCTGTAGATTTGTTGTTCTTCAGCTGCTTGATGGCACTAATTACCTCTTCCAAAGATGGCGTGGGCACCTCGTCACCTGCCCCCAGACTTATGTGCTGCTCGATTCTGCATTCCACCCCCAATTCTAGGTCTCCTGCCTGTGCTCGGTTAAGGTGTCCGTCGAAGAGGCACTTCCACCTGTCGATCACCTCTCGTTTGTCCACCAGAATACTCCCCTCCCTCCCTCCCTCCCCTGTGGAACTTACGAGTTTCCTCCGACTGAGTAAGCCGGTCCATCTGCTGCTCTTCCAGTCGGGCTGAAACAGTCGGGTCTGCTGCCTCCTCAGCCGTCTGTAGTTCTCCACGTTCTGACGAGTTTCCCGTTGCAGCATGCGGGTGCGTGCTGCATTCTTCTCGGATAGTGCTCGCCTGCACTCATCATCGAACCACTCCTTTCTCTGGCTGTGCGTCACGTAGCCGACATGTCGTTCCGCTGCTTTGCTGATGGCACGCTCCACGTCCGGCAGAGCCTCCCCGAGGGCTGCCGCGTGGGATTACGAGCAGCCACATCAGCTAGTTTCAGCCGGTCCGTGTTTAGCCGCGGGGTAGGCTGTGACCGTGACTTGTTAGCCACGGACAGTTTTTGGCGAAGCTTAACCATGAGTAGGAAAAGGTCCGATTCGACGTTTGCACCCCTGAGGGTTTTGACGTCGATGATGTCCGAGAAGTGCCGTCCGTCGATCATAACGTGGTCAATCTGGGAATATGTGTTCTGCGGTGATCTCCAGGTGTAGCTGAAGCGAGGTTTGTGCTGGAAGTAGGTGCTGCGGATAATCATGCGCTTGGAGGAGGCGAAATTGGCAAGGCGCTGGCCGTTGTCGTTTGACAGCTGGTGGACGCTGAAGTTGCCTATCGCTGGTTTATACACCTCCTCCCGTCCGACCCGAGCATTAAAGTCCCCGATGACGATCTTTACATCGTGTTTGGGGCAGCGATCATACTCCCTCTCCAGCTGCCCGTAGAAATCGTCCTTATCGTCATCGGTGCTCCCAAGGTGCGGACTGTGTACGTTGATGATACTAAGGTTGAAGAAATGGCCACGTATCCTCAACCTGCACATTCTGTTGGTGATCGGCCACCACCCGATCACCCTCTTGCGCATCTCACCTAAGACGAGGAACGCCGTACCGAGCTCGTGCTTATCTCCACCATTCTGGTAGATCATACAATCGCTGCGATACGGACTCCATCACTCCCTTCCAGCGCACCTCTTGAAGTGCTACTATTTCGAAGCCACTTGTTTTCGAAATTTTCTGTTTTCAAATTTGAGAAATATAAAGAGATAAAAAGATTAAACATTTAGCTATACCATGTTCTGTGAAGCATGTTTAGAAATTCTTACCATCCGCTTTAAGTCTCCTTATTTCAATTTTACTCTTAATCAGTGGAGATTTCACGATCTGATAGTCTTTATGTTTAAAGTGAGAAGAACAAAGCACACTATTGCGATTAGGTATCCAATATTCACCCTTTTTAAGAAATTGTTCCCATTTTAATCTTAGTTCATCTTGTGATGGAAATGTGTGGAACACAATGTCAATATTACGTTTAGCATTATTGTATCTATTGTTTTTACAAAAAGGCGCTGCACACGACGAACTTAAGTTACTACTTAAAAACGAAATAATAATATGATAAATAGAAACAATATTCTGTTGAAAACCTTATTTTACATACCTTAAACTGATAAAACCCAGACAAAGCTGAAAACCCAGGAAAGGTGTGATATTATCTTAAAACTACAACTCTGTAAAGAAACTAGAACAAGGTTAAAAATTTTTGCTAACGTTTTTACAGACCAAAATATCAAAATCAAGTTATGGCAAATATCAACATCGAATTTAGGCTTCGTTATATCAACTTAAATAATACTGTGATATTTATTGTGTAAAATGCATAATTCTCCTCCACCGATTGCAATACCGAATCAATTTATACGCTTACCATTAACTACTTTCGGAACAAAAAGAGATTTTCAAACACTATTAGTTTGGCATTTTACTTTGTATCTGGTTTATTACGCAGCACTAGTGGAATTTAATTATTATCTTAAAATGTTTCTACAGCCGGCAACAATCACAACTGCTCTGTGCAGCACAACACATGTATGCTCGGATCATGTGTTTTGTATTTCACTATCAATCTCACTGTTGCAACGTCGCAACTAAATAGCTTTTATGCGCGAATTTGTTTTAGACTTTTATTTAGCTATAATTTGCGTTAATTTTCACTGTAGGGCTTTAAAAAACGTCTTCCTTCGCGGTGATTACTTTTGCTACTCTCCCAGCAATATTTCGTTAACCAGCTGACCGGGCGCCGGTTGTCCCTGAACCTTACGACCTGAGTTGCCCTTTTCTCTGATTTGTTCGCCCCGCGTCCATTTGTTGCCTCGCTCACACGCAGTTGTTGTCTCGTTCCATTCAGGAGTGGCCAGCGCCATCTAGCGATCGGGTGCACGACTCTTTGCATATCGATCGTACATCAAGATCGAATCGACCACCAGATGATAGCTGATAAACAACAACCGCATGTTCTGAATTGTGCCAACACTCACCGTTTTTTCATATTCGTTTGCGCGTTTCAATAAGTTGGGCATGCCACTTATTGGCATGGTTTACGGCGAACGATTGCTCACGAGCGATCGTTCGTGATGAACTCACATCCCAGTTTGCATGCTACATAGCATACCCTAATGTTTGTATTCCACAATTTTAAACGAACGTCAATACGACGGTTGCAAATCATTAAATGTGTTATATGATGTGCAAAAATTGTTTTCTTACATAGAAGTCGGTAGTGTTTTATAATGAATCAAATTGTTTAGGTATTTAATGTTTTTCTAAGTTTTAATTATATTAAATCTCCTCAGCTGTCAACGCATATCATCCCTAACTTGGAACAATAACAAAACAAACCAATCGATCGATCGATCGGTACTCTCCAGTTACTCTTGGAGTAACTGGAGAGCTCCATACAAACCTGTATCGATCGATCGTGGTACACTGTAAAAAACAAACATGAAAACGATACAAACTGTTCTGGGTAGAACAGTTTTCATTTCAGTTTTTTACCTTTACAGTGTTTTATTGCATGCAACTTGAATGAGCTACGCAGCAGACCCAACTGACAAAAAATGAACAAAAAATGATCTCTCATGAACCAAACAGATGACCCAATCGACAAAATGTATGCAATTCTGAGGGCAAACCAATTCATTTTTAAAGGGCTTGACATAACGAACGATCGTTCGTGAGCAATCGTTCGCCGTAAACCATGCCATTATCTATCGCCAGACCCTGTATTCAATCCCGATTATAAAATTATATTCAATTCCGCGATTCCGTATATAAAAACCGATAACTCTTCACTGAGCGATTAGCGCTCCAAAAAGTACACTGAGCAACTGACCCAAACACTCGATTTGCGAGATTTTCGATCGGATTTCCGAACGTTTTTCGATAAACCAAAAATGATCGTAAAACCGATCGGAATTCAGTACTTTTCGATAAGACGTTATGCAGCTGCATTCCAGCAGCAATCCACCCACAACACAAGCTTGCGCTAAATGACGTCTTTGAATTAATGATTCAATGCCTAAAAGCCGACAACGCATATCATATGTGCGCATGGATTGAGTTCTGTAATAGCGTCGAAACACCATCCTTGAAAAATAACGCTGCACGTTTCGATTCTAGAACAACCTTCAATGTTACAAGGACTACAAACCGCGCTAGCATATTCAAGAATAGAGTGAACCAGACTGATAAACAAGGCAAACAACAGAGGACCAAGCCCACTACCTTGAGACACACCCGACCAGCAAATTAAACTTCTGGACATGCTGGAACCAAGCTTCACTCTACATGAGCGGCCTTTTAAATATGAGGATAGCCAACCAACAATCGAAGCTAGTTTGAGTAATTTTGCCAGTAGGAGATCATGGGAAATACTATCAAAGGCTGCGCGAAAATCAGTGTAAATCACGTCCACTTGTAATCCAAAAGACAAGTTGTAGTTGAACGATCGGGCATAAATCCGTGTTGATTTAAGCTGATAGCAGAGCTACAGCAAAAGTGAAGAACTGGATAAATAGAGGGCACAAATGTTTTTCCCGCAACGCAACAGGTTTACCAGATAGCAGGAAATACTCCAGTCGATAAGGATAGATTAAAGATTTTAGCAAGGTGTGGAGAGAGGGTTTTACGACAATTCATTAACACAGAAGCAGTTATGCCATCAGGACCCGGGGTAAAATATGGTTTAAGTCAACCATCTCCATACTTACATCGGGCAAGAAAAGGCAAATTAAATTACTAGGTGTATAATCCAAAGCACGTGTAAAACGAATTGCATCACTGATCGGATCCTCAAACTTATTAGAAAAGTGGTCAGCAAACAGCTCACAGATGTCAGCTGGGCAAGATGCAGTAAGTCAATTGAGACTATCGTGGACTATCGTGTACATTGGTGACAAACTTGCACTTCAGGGAGGGATAGGTGATGGTCTGTTCCGGGGGCTTTGGCATGCCGAAGTTTTCCATCTCTGAAATCCGATGTATGGTTTGTGGTAGACTTTTCCAACCACTGCGAAGCAAACATTTCAAACGTTGGAGACACCGCTTCGTAATCCTTCACGAATTTTTTCAACATTTGAGCCGCAAGTGGCCACTTTGCTTTGTGAGCATTAGTAGACAGCAATGTCATGCCACAAGACAGCAACATAAAGTGTTGGTACTCTGGCACACTCGGGATGGCAGTGTCATGTCTGCCTTCTTAAAGAGCTGCAAAACCACATTGATGGATCGGATGGGCGTTATTGACACCCAGTAGCGGATACCATCGACGAACGACATATTAGCAAAAGACCGGTCGGTGTCCCCTTCGATGCCGCTGCCGTCCTAAGAGCTATCGCAATTGTCACGATATGACGATATTCGATCAGCATCTTCCAGACAGCGGTTGTGTCGGATCGAGCGGTCCGGGCGATCCTGGTGATCCAGACGAATCATGTACCGCCTTGATAGGAACTAAAATACAGATCCGTATTTCTAACCGACAAACACACACACAATGCTTGAACTTAACAATTCGGCTTGGGTAGGCTCGCTAGCCATCTTTTCCGGTCGCGTACATCTTCTGGAACTAAGCGGACCGGTGATAAAATCAACCGGTGTGGCGTTTGCGATTCAGATCGTCGGACATTGTAGCGGATAGCAGTGGAATAAAAAACAGCGAATAAAACTTGGCATGCATCCTTAGGATATGTATAATCGCTAGCGTTCGACTAATCACGGCGCGTCATCGTATTGCCTTCGATTAATTTACAGAATAATTCAAATAATTTAGTTTAAAATCGAATCCCGTACCGGAAATGGTTTAAATGCCGCGCGCTTGCATCAGACGCTCAGCTGATCGACACGGTTGTGTGACAGAGACAGAAAGTACGTGCGAGCAGGACACACTCAACTGTGCACAGGCTATTCGCTATCGCAATTTTGGGAGCTTGAGACACCCACACACATAAACACGATGCACGCGAGCTCGTCATGTGTGGGAGAAGAGCGGAGGGGCGGTCTGCGGAATGAGGCTACTGCAGTGAGCGGTTTCCGTGCCGTGTGGGTGCAAGCAGGAGGGAAATAGCTGTTGGAGCGAGCACTCTCCACTTTTGTATGCAGAATGATCGAAATTGCTTCCTTGAGATACCGGTGTGAAACTGCGGCAAGGACGGGTGTCTTCTTTTTCTTTAAGTAAAGAAGAGTGAAAAATGGCGGTTTCGAACCGGGTAAATTATAATATTGTAGCTTATACGTTTACGGTGTCCGTCGTACGATGCGCGCAGGAAACGTGTGCAAATAGCTACGTTTTGTTGTACACGCAGCGCGTCGATCGAGACACCGGCCGGTGGTAGCGTACCATGTGTGGGGGCGTCGTGTGATATGGTGAAGCATAAGAAATAGTGCAAACGGCGTCTCGTGGTGTTTTGTTTTGAAATTTTGTAGGCCTGTTTACAAGCGTTATGTTTTATATTGCAGATCGTAAAAAAAAACATCGAAGCAATGAACAACAACAAGTACGATCCGCAGTTGCCGGAGTCTGCTGCGGCGCTGCTAGCGCAAGGTAAGTACAGTGAAGTGCGGTGATTAAGAACACATTGTGCTTTATACTTACGGTTCTTCTCCACAGTACCTGGACTCTCTATAGTTGCGGTGCCGCAGCAAAGCATCGTCGGAGCCCCAGTGCCCAGCGGCAATCGGGTCACGGTCCTGCAGGACATTCGACTATACCCGTTGCCGATGCCGGGAGTGAACATGGAACGTGGTAAGAGTAGTATAACAATATTTGCGAATGTATGATTAAACGCATTTCTGTAATTCGATTTTTTATTCTTTCTCAGCATCTCCGGTGCTATTTATGGAGGTGACATTGGACGAGCGGTCCATCGAACGTGGTACGATTTTTGATACTTGCTAACGCAAAACACCTTTCCACGCGTTGATCCAGTTCTAATACGGTTTTCTTCAGTTCCCTCAGCTCCTACTTCACCACCAGCACCATCACCACCAGCACCATCACCATCACCACCAGCACCATTACCATCACCACCAGCACCAGCACCACCAGCACCAACAGCTCCGGCCTCCCCCGTTGCCGGTCCGAGCCACCGAGGAGGTAAAAAGTGTCATGCTTTCTAATGCACGATACCCTGTCTCATTTAGCAAGGTTTTAAAACGATTGTTCGGCTTTTTAACTCCAGACTCCGCGATCATTCGGAACCTCCAGAAGATTTCGGAAGAGCAGCTGCGAGAGGTCCAACAAAAAATCCAGCAGCAGCAGCAAAGGATGGATTTGTTCCAGAAGCTTGTAACTGGTAAGTTGGATGTTGTTTCCAACAACTCTGCCCATACAAGACAGACGTTGCAGGAATATCTTGCCGCTACCCGACCGAGGGAAGGGCTTCTTCCTCGGTCCGAGTTGGTGTTAGCACCAGTAGAGAACGAGGAGCAGTTGCATGATTTGGAGGCGGGTCTGGGCGTTGATCCGGACTACGCAAAACAGGTGGTGCAATATTTGCAACGGCAAATCGGTCGCGCCGAAGTCCAGAATCGATTGCACCAGGCGATCAATTTGATATTTGCCAAACCATTTTTTGCCCAGACTGGTGCCAGGACTGGTGCCAGTAAGACTGGGGAACGGAGGGTAGAGCTGCGGAAGTTCGTGAAAGTGTTGCAGCTACTCCAGACTATAGGGAGCAATGATGTGCTGTTGCCGACAGCAAAGCATGTAGCAGACTTTCTGAAGATATAGCTTAGATACGCCAAAAACCGCGTACATATACCAGCAACGAAGGCGACTTCCAGCCACAAAAAGGCTCGGTTTAGTGAGTAAGTTAGTTTTTACATGTTTAATGAAGGTTAGGGTTAGGGCATAGTTTGTAGTTCAATTTCAAGAAATTCGTAGATGAATTGTGCTTTTTTAAAAATTTTTGAATTTTATTGAAGGTGGTTTTTTTTCATACAATTTTAGTTTGTAACGTTTAGATGGGTAAGGTCTTTTTTTTTTAAGAAGTCGCCCTTGGTGCTGGTATATGCAGTATTTCATCAAACCTCAAAAACTCTGCGCATGCTTTGCTCGTTGGCGTAAATGCGTTCAGTGCCTCCTGTTGGTCGGTAGTATTTGTGACGCGTCGACGTGAACTTCCTTCGCCTAGCTTTGCGTTCAACGGTATTGCTGGTACGGGTCTTCAGTTTGGTGGTAAACAATGGTTTGCTGCAATCGTCATTTCGATCGCACAATCATCTGACATCTGCGTGGCCAATGTGCTTCGGACCGCCTTTTTTAAGTATCCGGATCCATGCCTATGGGCTGTCCTCCTTATTTATCCAACTTTTGTTCACTCTCTGCTGGTACTAATTCTAGCGCGGGCGGTGGTATTCCTCCAACGGCTTTTGCCGGGTCATCCAACTTACCATTGCAAGTTTCGCTTCTTTTGCTGCACTGCTGGTTTCTTGCATTGAGCTCCTTTCGTAGTCCAGCCGCTAGTCCGGGGATTCGCCGGGGTTCGCTGTCTGGCAAGAACGAGAAATCGGTTCTCGCTGGTTGTTAACTGCCGGCGTTGCCAGTACAGTTCAAGTATTCGCGAGCTGCATTGTGCATTGTAGCGAGCTGCGACGTAGCGAGTTGTGGAAACGTTCTGTGATACACAACGCATGGGTACAACAACCTGAAGAAGCGTAGGCCTACCATTACTGGCTTACCTAGACTTAATGTACCCGCAGCTTGATAGTTAGTCCTGTGTCAGTCCGTCTGTGACAGTTAGAAGACTGCAATTTTGTAACAAAAACACTAACAAACTAGCATCTAGTAGGTGATCTAGTACCAACCGAGCATGCCCGGGATAAGGCAAAATGCAAGTAGGAAATGCCTTGCACTGGAGAAAATAACATTCGCCAAAGATAAAACCATAAACCATATACAATGTAACATAACACATAAGCAACGATACACTGTGATAACTGTACCGAACAGAGACAAAGTCCACTAGTCATTTGTAATAGCGAAACTTATATGCATTTATTACTGTTGTGTGAAACAATACAATCCAGTGACCCCATACGGTTACACCAATAACAAACATAAACGTCTTGTATTTTTCTTATGTCTTGTGTAACATATCACAATATTGCCGTTAATCTGACATGTAGGTGCATGCCGGGTACATGCAATAGCGACCGATGCTACGAAAGAACATGTTACGCTCTCGTCTGTTCTACTCACCGACGAATTAAGACGGTTGATTCCACGCGTGTGCCGGTATGGTTGCAAACGGTTTGAACGGAAAAAATGATTGGACAAAACATGCGCAGAACGGTGATGCGCGTTGTTCAATCCACGCACTGTTCACTCATTCTACCCGAAACGTATGTAGCAGTGGCACAAACGTCAGCTCCTGCTTGTTCCTGCTGGTGGTTACCACTAGCTTACATACGATTTCGTCGGTTGTGCATTCTAGGTCCGCACCGCTCGACAGGTCATGAATGTATCCTTTATAGATCAGCATATCGCTCCACGCCATGGCACCATCAAATGCAAGCATTTTCCTGCCCATCTTTTGAGCTCTCACGAATACTTTGCCTATATCAACATCTGAACCTTCCGCGGCAGATAGCAGCTTGACGATGCTGCCGTCTGTGGTGAGAAACCATCCATTCGCCTTGTTGATCTGCAGCGCGAACCTTGCACGAACGTACACTTTCGTGAGGAAGTAACTCTGCATCGAGGGATAGGTGATGGGCTGTCCCAACGGGTGCGGCATGCCGAAGTTCTCCATCTCCGCGATTCGATTTCTGACCTGGGGAAGACTTTTCCAACCACTGCGAAGCAAATGCAAATGCTTCAAATGTTGGAGTTCGTTTTCGAACCAGTACGTCGCAATGGCAGATAATGACCCGAAACGTTCAACCTCATCGTGCACATGCAACAAGTTGCAGCATGCGCCGCACAGTGCCCAGATCCAGGATGTGCAGCCGATCGCTGACAGGCACGTCTTCAATTAAGTCGAACTCAGCTAGGTCGACCAGCGGCGTAGCATTCTTGCGATGCCCAGGCGGATCATTGCTACGGAAGCCCTGAGCCGTGCGCTTCGGGGCTCGCTCGTAGGGGAACACTATCATATGGCCCTGCCGGTTATACTCGCCCCGCACCGTGCACTTCTGGCAACTCCAGCAGCCCGTTTGATCAACCACGCCTAATAAAAAAGAAGCATTAAAAAACTTAACATCGCTCTGTACCACAATCCCACCAAACGACTGTACGAGTAAAAAATCATAACGATTCCTACCTTTCAGGAACGCCCTAACAGGAGTGTCGGCGACGATGACGCAAACTTTCACGGTGATGTGCTGTCAGTGGATAACCACACCATCCCGCATAAGACCGTTTAATTCGTCGACCACAGGGCGCAGGTACTGCTCCACACTGGTGCGCTTTGTGAGCCCGCTATATAGGGCTGCGGTCATCACTGGAGCGGCCGGCAACTCGTCAATGGCAAAGAGCACTGGCCAAAACTGCATTGGCCCGCTCTCGTGCAGAGGCAATTCATCAACCGACAACGTTAGGGTAAACTGCTGAACCGTTGTCGGTGAAGCCTCCTAACTAAAATGCACAAACAAACGATGACCAACAAACGCGACGCGTGGTTCATAACAATCTCTCTTACCGGAAGTAACTGGACAGCGTGTTTTTAAACCCATTGTACCCGAACTGGCCACCGCCAACCTCAACAATTTCCCTCCCTGCGTTGTGTTTGGTTTTCAGCAAGACGTAGGCAGTGGCGGGCACTTTCACGCCTGCCTTCTTAAAAAGCTGTAAGACCATATTGATCGAACGGTGCGTGGCGTTATTTCCTAACGCCCAGTACTGGATGCCCTTGACGATCGACATGTTTTCAAAGCACCTCGTGTTCATGTTTCCTTCGATGCCGTTGCCGTCCGACAAGCTCTCACAATCGTCAAGATAATACGAATGTTCCACACTTGCCGGCGACGGTTCTGCCGGTGACGGTCCAGCCGGATCCACCGGTAGCTGTTGTGCCCGATCCACCGGTAGCTGTTGTGCCGGATCCACCAGCAGCTGTTGTGCCGGATCCATCGATCCAGGTGATCAAAGCGATCCAGACGATCCTGGCGCCGCCTCGATAGGAACTAAAACACGGAACGGTATTGTCAACCAACACACACATACACACACACACACACCACACTCGTCGTTAGTGACGTAGTGATTGCAGTTGAGAGCGAGTGTTAGGAGCCCTCTTTCAATCAGTGAAACGGAGGATTACATTACTAAAGTGCTGGGTGGTAAAGAGCCTTTGGTCGCTGTGGCGATGAGGCATAGGCGTATTCATCTCCACTAAACGTCTCTAGTAGAGAGTAGCCGGCTGAGTAGTGCTTTTACCTAGCCCTTGGTGTTTAGTAAGGTTTGTTAGTAAACAACTGAAGAAGCATATAACGGGAACAAAGAAAGTTGTTTCTGTAAATGTTTTCGGAGCTAAATCGTGCTGAGTTTCGATCGCTTGACGCCACGGGATCCTAGTGTTCGTGCGAGCAACGTTTATTTCCAAGCGTCCTCACGCACATTAGTGGCCTACGCGTGTCTGGTTTAGTAAGAGGGTGCGTGTTGTCTACATCGTTACCCGCGTGCTGTTCAAGTGACGATGAGTGTTATCCTGCAATACGTTGGGTAAAGCACACTAGTAAGCGTTGTAAGTGTCAGTGCGCTTTTTTTTTGCAAGGAGTTTAAAATCTTCCAAAGACACCACTTGGGGCGACATGGGATTTTTACCCAGTAAAAAACTCTCCTTGGCCAGTTAGTGTTGTAGCCATCATCCCCGGGATCACCTTGCGGTATTACTTCACAGATGAGGCTCTGCGCTAGACTTATTCTATCTGTAGCACACACAACACGCAACAACGTAAAAAAAACACATAAAAGCCGTCGACACATAGCACGCACAAACAGGAAAGTACGCCACAGTACATTACACTAACGACAATGTACACTGAACACTTATCTCTTCGCTCAACTGTTTCCCTCACGCTGATCTTTCCTCCATTGCCGTTGGAGGCTCGACGCGATTAGTCGCATTGCATCTGCTGCAGCTTCCCAAACGCCAACACTCTACAGCATCAACGACACCAGGCTTGTGCTGGAAATCTCCATCACACACTTGTCGTTCAGTTACTGGCGCTCTGTGGCGAACCTTGGACATGCGAACAGCACATGTCCTGCTGTCTCGTCCTCGTCGGAGCACAACGGGCAACGAGGTGATGAGGCATGATGGAACCGGTGCAGGTAGGCTCGGAAGCAGCCATGTCCAGAGAGAAATTGTGTGACGTAGAAGTCAACTTCTCCATGTTTCCTTCCTACCCAGACTGCCACGCATTCCTAGCATTCCCCACGCTGGGTTCCCCCGTACGTGCATTCCAGTAGCTCTCTGAGTCTTCCGACAAGGTGATGCAAATAGGCATCACACCAGCAATCACACACACCGCGTCATAGGAGATAGTCCTATAAGCACCGACGACGCGCATTGCCAACATCCTGTGTACCTTGTTGGCAGCAGGTTGGTGTTGTTTTTGTGCAAGAATGTGTGCCCATGCTGGCGCCGCGTACCTCAGTACTGAAGTGGCTACGCTGATGTAGAGGCGATTCGCACTGCTGCTAGGACCACCAATGTTGGGCATAAAAGACGCGAGTGCGTTTGCCGTCATTGATGCCTTGGTACAAGCCTGCTTCAGATGCTCGTCAAATCTCAAGCGGTCATCAATGGTGATCCCCAGGTACTTTAGGTGTCTGACAGACCTAATGCACTCAGCACCAACCTTGATAGATGCCACTTGGATCTGTTTGTGGCTGCTGATGATGATGAACTCTGCCTTCGCATGCGCTATCCGCAGTTTCACCTTCTTCATCCACTTGTCGACAGCGTCCATCGCTAGCACTTCAATCTCCGCGACAGACTCGCCGGTGACTGTGAGAGCGATGTCATCCGCAAACCCGATGATTTCGGATCCTGGGGGTAAAGCAATGGTCAAGACCTCATCATACATGGCGTTCCACAGGGTGGGACCAAGTACTGATCCCTGCGGTACACCTGCTGTGATGCCAGCTGTCTTGATGCCATCCGTCGTGTCATATTGTAGCGTGCGTCCATCGATGTAATTTTTCAGCAGCCTGCACAGGTACGGGGCAACCTTCATACGTTCCAACGCTGACGCTATTGCCTCCCAGCTAGCATTGGGGTAGATCATCCCAAAAGTTAGAAAGCTTAAGCTTTAAGCCTGTATCTGCCAAATAATCCAGGTACCGGGCTGTATCATTCTGTACAGATTCGTAAAGGACATAGCATTTTGACATAAAGAATGACGCAAGGGATCATTTTTTTTTTAAACTACAATTTGAGGAAAATCGATTAAAGTTTAGTAATTTAATTTTAATTTCAAACAAATGAAATCTTCGGGATCAGATCAGATCTTCTGCCTTTTCCAGATCGACGGAAACTCGCCTGACTCTAGGGTGCCCTGTAGTATGGCCTGGAATACAACTGGGTAAGTCTTCATCGCTGTCTTCACTGCCTCATTGGGGATGCAATCCGGGCCGGGAGCATTCCCTGGTTTCAGGCGCTCAGCGAGTTTCAGGACCTCATCGACGGTTACCGGTTTCGGTTCGGATTCTGGGGTACTGATGTATAGGCTCATCCGCGGGGGAACATGCGTCGGGAACAGCTGCGCGATGATTTCCTTCAGCTTTGTAGGGCATCTTTCTACGGGATGTCTGCAGGCTTTCGCCTTCCGCATCACTGTTTTGTATGCAAATCCCCAAGGCTTCCGTGTAATTTCTTCGCAGAGCTCGAGGAAGCATCGCCTTTTGCTGGCCTTAATTTCCCTCTTCAGATCCGACCTTGCCGCTATATACGCTGTCCTTAGCAGCTCTCTGCTCGTCGAGTTCTTCTAGCGCTGCAGTCTCCTCCGAGCTGTCGTGCACTCAGTTCGTAGTCTCGCAACAACTTCGTTCCACCAATAGACAGAGGGTCGAGTGCTTCTGGGCGCTTTCCTCTTGGGCATCGTAGCGTCGCACGCTCTGGCAAGCGCCTCTACCAGCTCCGGGGCACTTGTGATGTCGCCAAAACTTCCAGTGCTCAACGCCTCCACAAACTAATTCTCGTTGAAAAACTGCGTTCTCCAGCCGCGGATGGACGCCCGGAGTATTTGCACTGGTGAGCATCATCTGGTGATGGTGTACCGTACCATGAGATGGTCACTTAGAGTGAACGCCACGTTCACCCGCCAACTCAGATTACGTGACAGGACTGGGCTGCAGAACGTGATGTCTACGATGGAAGTCCAATCATTCCTGCTAAACGTAGGGGTGTTGCCTACGTTACCCAGCACCACATTGAGTTGGGCGAAGCTCTCAAGCACTACTTCTCCCCTGTAATTGGTTTGCTTGCTACCCCATTCGACTGCCCAAGCGTTGAAGTCACCGGCGATGATAACTGGGTTATGTCCAGTAAGTTCAGTAACCATGTTATTCAACATTTTGTTGAACTGCTTCAGGTCAAAGCTGGGAGGGGCATAACAGCTGCAGAAGTATACTCCATTTATCACAGCGATGACGAAACCCTCGAAATCCCGAGAGACCACATTCTGGATGGGAAATTTCTTAACGGCCCAGATTGCAGCCTTGCCTGTCCGGTCTGATACGCAGCTGCTAGCAACTTTAGGTGCTCGAAACGGCTCTGAGATGATCGCTACATCTCCTCGCTCTGCCTCTGTCTCTGCGCTCTGCCACAGTAAATCCTGCGCTGCCTCGCAGTGATGCAAATTGGCTTGAATTGTCTGCATAGTGGTTTTGCTACCGTCGGGCAAAAGGGTCCACTGGTTTGGTGTGCATTACTGCCAGGAGCGCAAAGTACACACTTCGGAGCCTTCCGACATCTGCGAGCGTGATGGCCTTGCTCACCACAACGTAGGCAGAGGTCAGTCCTGTCGGGCCCCTTGCAGTCACGAGAGATGTGGTCTGTGGCCCAACAGCGGAAACACTTCCTGTTCGGCGGTAGGATCCGTACTGGACAGCAGGACCACTCAACCTTTACCGTACCAGCCCGTATCACAACCTCTGCTAACCCCGCTGGCATTTTAACATACGCCGTCTGCGTACCGTTGAAGGACGGTCGCAGTTTTGTCTCCAGACAGACACCCAAGGAGAGCAATTGGACCTTCTCCATACAAAATCAGAAAGTGCTCGCTCTAACAGCTACTTCGCTCCTGCTTGCACTCTCGTCGAATCGAGCCCCCCCTCGAAAGCTCTCTGGATCGGAGCGAATTTCTCGTGCTGTTCGCTTCTTCGAGGTCGTTCCTTCTCGGTCGTCCTCGTTAGCTGATGTTTCGCACACACACATGCGTACTTCCTTCGTCAAAAAGTCACCGTATAAAGCAGCAAATATTTGCAATGATTTTCGAAGTGTGCAACTTGATGGTATTGCAAGCGCGCTACTAGTAGTACTGTTGCTATGAAAATACAGCGCCAATTCCTATACGGGCACGATGTGAAGAAGAAATGTTCGTGTTTCAATATTACGTTTGCAGTCATTTCTACATGTCATGAAGGCTTTAATAAAGATTTTGTTTATCATGTTCATTATTGTTATGAATTTACTTTATTTTATTACTATTACAATTAATTTCAACGAGGCCATTATAGCAACGAACGGTAGTGGCACGTCTATCACGAAAGGATCGATTGCTTCAACGCGCAGATTTTGCGTTATCCAACTATTTGACAAACACAACACACACA